>NC_064580.1:40657500-41273235 GCF_937001465.1 Orcinus orca
ATGACTAAGATGAAATTAAATGCTATTTATATAGTTGGTGCTTGGGAGGAACATGGGTTAGGAGCAGTGGAGTAAGGAGAAGAATAAGTTTTGCATGTAAAAGTTATAATTAAGTGGTATTGGAACTTTAATACTGTAAATACACTATGGTTCTTTTTCTTTGAGGACTATTTGAGTTTGAATGTTTAAAATGCCTTCTGGTCTGTGTTTTATTTTCCATTGCTCTTCATTACTTTCTGTCACTTGTTTTTAACTATTCAGCTGTTATCTTTAATTATTGTGGCACAGATTAAAGCACAAATTACATCTTTTTCATATTTTATTATTTCCTTTGTATTGCCTATTGGGTCCACATTGCTGGCAGCATTTTCCTCAGTGGCCTGCAACGTGATAACTTCTGTAATTAATCTTAACTGTCTTACCAGATTTTTTCATGTCAGTGACTTAAAACCACACTGGATGATCTCCAAGTCAGGCTAAATTCTTCTAAAGCATACAGTGAGATCCCTGAATTTCTAAAATATAATTCTTTAGAAAATAAGATTTTTATGTTAGTCCTTTTGTCTAGATGTTACACTATCACTCACTTCAACTCTGGGCCTAAAGAGAATAGGCGTGTTTTAATATCCACATCAAATGTTATACTGAGCTCTACTTGGATGCAATGCCTTGGCTTGCTGCCAATTTGTACTGCCCTCTACCTGCTCTCCACTCAGCTGCTGGGACCTCTGTCCCATTTCCTAGGTAGTGCTGCTGCCACTCTGCTGGAGCAGGGTCTTCCTCCCTCTTCTATTCGCTATAGTCTCAGGAAAGTTGCTAGAAAATGGGGGAAAATGTAGCGGTCCAAAACTAACATCATGGACCGTATGGGACCTAAGGGTATTCTGGAAGAATATTGTCAGAAAGAGTTCCATGGAGGTACAAGTTATAAACAGTATACAGTAGCAGTTACCTTAAGTTTTCATTAATAAAGTCTTATGCTGTGGGTAACTAGGTGTGATGGTGTTTAATATATTAAAGATTATACTCTTTTCCATCTCAGTTTTGAGGTGTATATAAATGTTGACTTCAGAATTTTAAAGTACATTTTTAGAGATTTATTTTCAGCTCTTAACTCTTAAAGACAATTTGTAGTAGCTAGATACACCAAAACAGTATAGACCTGTGGGGTTGCTTGGGTTATTTCAGTAAATTTAGGCCTCAGGTTATTAATGAAGAGACAAGAAAAAAATGCTCTGATAAAGTGGAGATAAAAATCTCCTGAGGCTTAGAGAAAAGTCAAGGTGGCAAATGGTATGTGTCATGTTGTTTGCCATTTCTGTTCTGTTGGTAGTGTCCTGAGCTGGGCAGGGGTCCAGAACTTAGAAGGGGAAAGTGACATAGGTGCAAGAGACTTGATGTTTCTGGTGTAGGAACTTCATAACAAAAGATAATTAAAGTGTAGGTCAGTTTATCTACAGAGCATGGTTTCATTTCTCTACCAAATGATGAGGGTGAATTTGAAATTAAGTTTAAGCCAAAATTTAAAATAATTGGGCAATGACTAATTTCTTCTTACTCTACTTTGCTCAGGGAAAGAGTTTCAAGATGGGAGAAAAGGATTTAAAATGGGATATTGTCTAAATCCTTTCCAGCACCTGCTTCTTTAACTTTAATGCCTTTCTCCACTTTGGATTATTGTATTAAAGTTTCATTATTTGGCTTGAAGTATTATAAAGTGTTGGGCATTTACGTGTTCAGAAGACAAAGTCTGTTCCTGTTATCCACATCTCTATCTTTGCGTTAGCATTTTCAGTGGAAAAAGGTTATAGTCACTATATAGACAGCTACCTACATCATCAGTTCCTTAAGGGAAGTTCCTGTTTGTTCCAGACTTGACGTCAATAGGCAGGGAATCAATGTTTGAAATACAGTAAGAAACTGCTAGATACAGTTTGATTGCATAGTGCATTCTCAGCTACCCTCTTATTTTCACATATGTGGTTAGTCTTTAAAGTGTTCGTTATTTTTAATCTGACTTTTTGTTGGGTTCATCTTTGTGGTCAGTGCTATACATCAGAAGGCAGTTACAATACTTTGGCTTCCTTTTTGTTTAAAAATTGTAATTGCAGCATTCAATGGTTGAGTCAATTTCAGCTCCCTTAGTCATGCCTCACTTTTTTTTTCTATTTTAAAATAAAGGCAGCTACAGATTTCTTTGTTTTATTTACTTTCCCATTTGCTTTTTTTCTTTTAATTGTTACAGAATTGTAGAAATGACAGAAGCAGAATTCTGCTAATCAATCACACCCTATTTTCTAGCCTCATTTCTCAATGTCCAGAATGTTGTAGAAGCTTAAATTTTTGTGTCATGTTTAACTAGTATGAGATGCTCTTTTATGGTACAGTTTTAATACTTGGTCCATATCCTTAAAATACTTGGTCCAATTCCTTAAAATATTAATTAGTACTATACAGTATGTCCATCTCCTGCTCTGGCAAACAAATTTTATGTATTTGGAGTCATATTTTGTTTAAATTCTAAAGTTGAAGAGTGGTAGATACACAATTCAGCATGAAAACTTAATTATTTATGTGGAAATTGTAAGTGAATGTTTTATCTTGGCATTGGTTTAATGATAATTGAATTGTTTCCTTACTAGTCCCAGCCAAGTATTTTCTACTGCCGTGGAGTTTATAAGTTAATACCAATTTTATACCTGAATTTAAGAGGTTAGATGTCATGTCTATCTTTAAATGTACAGGGCACTCCTACTTTGTGGAGAGATACATTGAAAGCTGGTAATGAGTAGAATATTCATTTATTTAACCTTTAACCTTAAATGTTAAGTTGAACTTAAAATTTCACTTTAATGACTATTTTCACGTACTTTTAAAAAAAAGTTATTTTAAACTTAATTCATTCTTTGATACTTGTCTTGAACTCTTGTTTTTACTCGAGTTGAGAAAATTTAAAAGGGTCACCGTGATGCTATAGTGTAACATCTCAAAAGTGTGTAACAGTGAAATATCAAGCCTTAGTTTTCATTAGAGCCAACCAAAACAGGCTGATTGTAAGGTTTTTCCAGTGCTACAAAATTCCACTGCTAGAAAAACATAGCAAAATAAGAAAAATTAATTTTGATTCAACCTTTATTCTATTATTAATGATGCAAATTTGCTAGTGCCTTCTTCAGTAAATAAAATTACTAAGTTTTAAACTCCCTACCATAATTACAGTTTTGAAATTCTTATCTGAAATTTTAATATATTAAGAGTATTTGATAGTTTAATGATTAGTTTTGAACTTGTAATAATTGGGTGAGGTAGGTTAGTTACTCTGGAATGATTTGAAAGCTCAAAATTATATCTTGCTGATTTTCTGAGTTAGGTAGAAACATTAGGAAATTGGAAATATCTTTCTTTTTCTTTCTTACACTAAAAGAATTGCAGTTTGGGAATAATTCTACCATATTTTAATAATCTGTAATTTAACAAACATGATACCTTCATTAAAGAAAAAGAAACACCAAATACTAGTAAGTAATAATTATATAGAGTATCAGCTAATGGATAGCAACTATATGCCTCATTTTAAAAATTGGTATAATTAGCTATAAAATTTAATAGGTTGGAGTCTTGCTGAATTTTGCCAAGGAGTTACACAGAAAATTCTTTCCAACATTTGAGAAAAGAAAGGAAAAGGTCTTTTCAGGTTTGAGAATTGTCACTAAGATATTCCAGTTATAGTTATTAAGATGAGACATAGAAAGAGATATATTCTGTTTTTACTATTACCTAGAATAGACCTTTTTGGGTCAAGTTATTGTTTTCACATTTAATGGAAAGAATCTGATGGTGGAAGTTGGTGGAGAGAAAACTGGAGTTTGTGTTTGTTCTTCAGGTAAAGAAAATATATTGGAAAATTACCAGTGAAATAAGGAAATGTCATCAATAATTCATGTGTTTTAGTATCTTTTCTATTACTTTTCTTCAGTGGGAGATATAGGAATAAAGCTAAGTAATTACTAAAATGAATAATTGTTCTCAGTTTCTTCCTGGTGGATCCAAATCTCATGGATTTGTGCAACTACCCAGTAATTTAATTAGGACTTAATTCAGGATTTTTTTTTCTGTTTTCTAAATAGATGTACAGCTGATTTATTCTCCCTTCTTCTTTTTTTAAGGAATCTAGGTAAAAATGGCTTATCTAACAGTAGCATTTTATTGGATAAATGTCCGCCTCCAAGACCACCATCTTCACCATACCCTCCCTTGCCAAAGGACAAGTTGAATCCACCTACACCTAGTATTTATGTGAGTCTGAATTGACTGACTAGAAGTAAATCAAACCAGTGTTTGCACCTACCTGTCTTTCATAAAATCTTGCTTTAAATCAATATGGATGCCCTTTAGGAAACTTCAGAATTATTGGCAGCAGCTTGAATGTTTCGGGGAAAAAAATGATATATTCAAAAAGATTTTGTAATAGCATTTAAAACGTGCCTTCTCAGCTATTAACTGCAATTACATTACAGTAGTGAGAAATACTTTTTACTGCACCCAATTTTGAGCAGATTTAGGCAAAAACTACCTAAAAGTGTAACTTCTTTTTGCGTAAGCTGTGTTTTAAATCTGCATTCTACTAGTTGTAAGGATCTTAACATTCATTCTGTTTATACATCTACCAAAAAAAAAGATATTTACCTTCAAAAAAAAGTGTTCGAGAACATAAAATGTGATAATAAATATGTCATTAAAAAGCTTAATAGATTATTTAAAACTGGGGATTACTTTTACTTAATGGACATTTAGACATGTGGTATAGGAAGTTGATAAGAGTTCAATCAAAGCAACTCTTATTTATGTTTCTCTGAAATAGGTCCTCCTACCCCATTTCCTTCCATCTTCCCACTTCTACCCCAAATGAAGAAATTTTAAACTATTGAGTGTTTTTGGAGATTTGACCCTATTTTCACCCTCCAGGAGCCAACTGTTTATCATATTAATCCTTTAGTATGTAAGGGAAGCACTGGGATACACGTGTAATAAAACTTTTATACTGAGGTCTGAGGGGGGAAAATGCAAAATTATTATTTATCTTTTACGGGTTGTCTTCTTCAGCCTGCTTTCATTTTGGTAATATTATTTTAAATGCTGATTTTTTCCCTCTCTTTTGTGATAAGAGAAAAACCACATAACATAAAATGTATCATCTTCACCATTTTTAAGTGTACAGTTCCATAGTGTTAAGTATATTCTAATTGTTTCAAAACAGCTCTCCAGAACATTTTCATCTGGCAAATCTGAAATTCTATACACATTAAAAAACAGCTCCCTCTTCCCTGGTCTCCCCAGCCCCTGATAACCACCACTTTACTTCCTGTTTCTATGAATTTGACTACTTTAGATACCTCATATAAGTGAAATTATACACAATTTTTCTTTTTGTAACTGGTTTATTTTCACTTAAAGTGTCTTCAAGATTCATCCACATTGTAGCATGTGATAGGACTTTCTTCTGTATCTCTCCCACGTATTTTGTTCAAGATACAATGGACAAGAGAAATGTATGTGGTTACTAATTACAATTAGAATCAAAAGACATAGTGATAAAATGCTATAAAACATAAAACAGGAATAACGACACATAGGATGTATTATTTATTTAAATTGCAGTAAATAATGAATATAAATTTGGCGTAATATTTTCTAAAAGGTCTGCTTTATGGAGATCTAACAATACGTTTTAATTTTACAGTTGGAAAATAAACGTGATGCTTTCTTTCCTCCATTACACCAATTTTGTACAAATCCAAACAACCCTGTTACAGTAATACGTGGCCTTGCTGGAGCTCTTAAGTTGGGTAAGCTTTAAATAAGAAAAAGGAAAAGTGTATATATTTCCTTTACTGTCTATTAACTTCTAAAGCACTGGCAGAAACTTTTTTCTATTCTTTTGTAGTTTTTCGCATTTTCATTTTAATGAGTGTGAGAGAGAGAAAGAGTACTTATTACTTCTTTAATCCATAACTTGAAGATACGATGATAATGGTTAAATTAACTTTTGTTGTTTTAATTTAGCTTTTATTTTCATCCAGTTATATAATTATAATTATGATTTAGGTTGACTAATAGAAGAAATTTTTAAGATAAAATATAGGTAAAATTTGATATTACTAATAAGTACTGTAGCCCCCTAAGTGGTTCCTGTCACCTGCAGAGATTGAATAAACAAGTGAATCTTTAGCCCCTGGCCCCTTGATTATTCTCCTTCTGTTGATGGCATGACGATTAGGTCCAGGGCTTCAGCGTATGGTTGTGCAAATCTGGCACAAAGCTCAGGGTGTGCAGAGTTCCTGGTTAGTTTTTAGGGGGATTGGATAGAGCACCATGAAACATTTTCCTCTTTTTTCTTTAAAAAAAAAACACACTTTAAAAATATTATTCCACTAGCTCTCTATTTTACATTTGGTAGTGTATATATGAGGGTGGGAGGAAGATGCAAGAGGAAGGGGATATGGGGATATATGTATGCATATAGCTGATTCACTTTGTTATACAGCAGAAAGTAACACTGTAAAGCAATTATACTCCAGTAAAGACGTTAAAAAACATTATTCCAAATATAATTTTTATTTATTAACTACATTTATTTATTTATGAAGACCTGGGACTTTTCTCTACCAAAACTTTGGTAGAAGCTAACAATGAACACATGGTGGAAGTGAGGACACAGTTGTTGCAGCCAGCAGATGAAAACTGGGATCCCACTGGAACGAAGAAAATCTGGCACTGTGAAAGTAATCGATCTCATACTACAATTGCTAAATATGCACAGTACCAGGCCTCCTCTTTCCAGGAATCATTGAGAGTAAGTATTTATTTCCTGAAGATTATTTTATTTTAGAGATCATTTGTTTAATTATTTTATAGTTTACTTTGAAAGGGCGCTTTACTTTTGTAAACATCTCATTTTATGTTATATAAAATAGTTTATTATTATAACATACTTTATAAGTGCTATCCGGTTTGCTCTTACTACTAAGTCTAAGCAAACCTATGGGTTGATAAATATTGTTACTTTCTAGTGAGATGTCTCCCTCATTTCTGGGATATTTCTGTTTAGAGAAGGGTTTCTTAACCTTGGCGTTATTCACATTTTGGGTTGGGTAATTCTTTGTTGTGGGGAGCTGTCCTGTGTATTGTAGAATATTTAGTAGCATCCCTGGCCTCTACCTTCTAGATGTCCATAGCACACCCCTTAACCCCTATCCCAGTTATGACAATCAAAAATGTGTCCAGACATGCCAAATGTGCCCTGCAGGGCAAAATTATCCCTGATTGGGAACCACTGATATTAGATGATAAACTAAATCTTAAGTTTGCTTTATGCTTGCAGAGTCCCTTGTCTTATTCCTTCCCATTAAACTCTACCAGGTTAGTATTATCTGATATATAACTCCCCCAGGAAGCATTACCCATCTCGGTTTGAAAGAGAGAACTCCAGGAGAGGCAAAAATTATTTCAAAATATACAGAAAATAAAAGAATAAAACTTTGAAAAATAATCAGGATTATTATTAAAAGACTCATAGGACTTTCAGCAATGAGGCATTATTAAAATCCTTCAGCAATGAAGTGAGAACTTTGAATTCTCCTATGAATGAACATAAAACATCCATAAAAGTGAGTTTATTAAATGTATTACTCAAACACTTATCTGTACTAAGTTGTTCTGTACATATCCCACAGCTGAAATTTAATATGCGCCTGCAAGTCTTTAATTTGTAGTTCATTAGATTTGCTTATCTCTGTTTAAAATTTTCAAGTTCACATTTTCAATCAAGGCAACATTTGTACCTGCTAGTCATATATTTGTGTTCCTTTTTTTACTACCACTCCCCATATCCTATAGAGAAATTCATTTAATAAAAACTATCCTGCAACTTTCACAAGTTGCAGTGAATTTGTTGTCCATATAAGTCTCTCTGGTTCAGACTTTTGAGATACTTCAACTCTGTGGTAGTATTACGGTCAGAAAAGAATAGACAGTAAGCAGGATTCAGAGATCATCAAAGGAGTATTTGGAAGAAGAAGATGAGAGGCACGGTACTTAAATGGAAAGGGATCCATAATCAAAGAAACAGTGATTTCTTATATGTGCCTTGGAGGTATGGACCATTATGTGTGGAAAATTTGACAAATGTTTAAAAAACATATACATTTAGAAGGGGGGAGACCAAAATGTCACTAAGTATAGTTAACTCAGAAATCGTAGGACAGTATTAAGAGATACCATGTCTGTGACACAGAAATCATAAATAATAGTAATATTTTCATTGAAAAGCACCTATATTTATCCAATACTTAATTTACTTAATAATGTTGTAAATGTTTATCATTCATGTATAATTCATTGTGGGGGAAAGAAAAGATTTAACCCAGGAAGAACTTCTTCCATTTGTCTGTAATAAAGAATAGAGAACATCTTACCCTCCCCCCTTCCCTATGTATTCCATACATATATAGCTACATACACACGCACACACCTCTGTTAGTTTAGGAAATTTATAATCAAGATTGACGCTTCTTAGGCCTCTCAACTTTCCTTAAATTTCTTCTCTTGAAAATGGGCCAAGAATGAGAATCTCTAGTTTTTCCCCTTATAGAAGAATATTAATAAGGAAGAACTCAGGATAACTTTGTGGCCTATGGAGGAGGTTGGATACCATGCCAGTGAGCTTTGACTTTTCTTGGCTTTCTATTTAATGTGGTCTTTGAAGAAATTTTCATGTGAAAGAGGTCTGTAGGTAACACCACTGATCTATATGTAAACTTTTCAATTGTATGATGGAAAGGATATCTGGTTGTAGAATACATATTAAACTGGATTGCTTTTTGCTTAATCTATAGGAAGAAAATGAGAAAAGAAGTCACCATAAAGACCACTCAGATAATGAATCTACGTCTTCAGATAAGTAAGTCATTTGTAAAATCCACTTAGTATTTCTGTTTAAAAGGCATGTTTCTAATATTATCTCTCTTTTTAAGTTCTGGGAGGAGAAGGAAAGGACCCTTTAAAACCATAAAGTTTGGGACCAACATTGACCTGTCTGATGACAAAAAGTAAGTCTTCATAGTAGTGTTTCTGTGAACTGATGCAAAGAGGTTTCCTATTAGCAAGACTGAGAATTTTCTACAACTTTCTCTTCTGTTTTGTTCCTTGTCATTTTTCTAAGTTGATATACAAGTTTTAGCCAAATTATTTTTGCTAGGCTTTGTGATTATTTTCTTTGACTTAAAACTCTTGTACAAATTTTCATCAAGACCTTTCTATATGTAGTTATACAACCATAAAATTATATTTATAATTATATAAAATATATTTATAAAATAGAATTATACAACAATTATAAAAATAGGGAAGTCAGTTTTTTTCTTTTATTTACTTAATAATTTTTACGCTTTTTGTTAGGAAGTTTTCTTTGCAAAATTAAAAAGTTTAAGCATTCCAGGGTTTCCTATGCAAAAGTAAAATATTTATAGATTTGATTATTTTTCTGATTGGAACACAAGATTTTTGAAGAAATGGTTAACTTCTACAAATATTTATAGCAGGGTTTCACTCTTGATCTGATATGATACTTTATTGCAGGTGGAAGTTGCAGCTACATGAGCTGACTAAACTTCCTGCTTTTGTGCGTGTCGTATCAGCAGGAAATCTTCTAAGCCACGTTGGTCATACCATACTGGGTATGAACACAGTTCAGCTATACATGAGAGTTCCAGGAAGTAGAACACCAGGTAACTTTTATGAACTAACATATTGACACACAAATTGATCAAAATGTGAAACATGAAAAAGAGAACTGGATTCTTTCCATTTATAATGAATGAAACTGAAAGGCTTATTTCTATTACAAGATTTGGCTCTTTAACTGAGCTTAGATTATTAAGATTTTTCCACTTGGTAGTATCTTTTTTGAAATGTAATATCCCTGAAACAATAGCAGTGTAATCTGGAAACACGGTCATTGGAGCACTCCTGGGAAAACAAGTCCCTGTGACTTAAAGACTATTTTTGATCCCATCTACTGCAGTGTGACGGTGTTTTCTAAACTTATTTTTACTACAATCACAATAAGAAATATATTTTATATTATGGCCTAGTGCACATGTATGTATACAAAAACATTTTCATAGAACAATACATTTTCTAATCTATTCCATTCTATTTCATTTAAAAAAGAAGGTGTAGGTTGCAATCGTCTTATTGGGTTACAATGTACAGTTTACAGCGACACTTGATGTGGAGACATTACTAGACTCACCATAGTATCTCGTCCAGACTTTACCACTAACTAGGCTTGTCACTTTGGCAAGTCACATTTCTTCTCTGGGTCTTTTTGTTTTCTCTCCATTTGTAAAATGAAGTTACATTGGTTTTAGACTTAAAATTCTGTCCGATACTAATGTATCATCTTTTTTGTGCTCCCTTTAATTGACATGAAATTTCACAGGGTGATGTTCAAAATATTTAACAATTAGGATGGGTGTTGGTAATAACGAGTTCAGTTATACCAGTTCCTACAGGCAGCATATCACCCTCATGTGCTTGTTTGCTACTTGAAGTAGCCATGGTTTGAAGACAGATCGCTTCCTTCTTTATTACCTGCTTATTTAATTGTAGCTAAAAAATTGTTTCAGAATAGGTCTATGCTTGCGTCTGGGTAACGTAGGTCAGTGGTTCCCGGTTCTGGCTGCTCATTAGAATCTTCTGGTAAAGTTTTAAAAAATATATAGTTGACTAATATCTGGAGATTGGGATCCAGGCATCCATATTTTATTTATTTATTTATTTTTGCGGTACACGGGCCTCTCACTGCCGTGGCCTCTCCCGTTGCGGAGCGCAGGCTCAGCGGCCATGGCTCACGGGCCCAGCCGCTCTGCGGCATGTGGGATCTTCCCGGATCGGGGCACGAACCCATGTCCCCAGCATCAGCAGGTGGACGCTCAACCACTGCGCCACCAGGGAAGCCCCAGGCATCCATATTTAAAAAAAAAAAAAAAGTTCTCCAGAGGATTCTAATGTACAGCCAGGATTAGGCTGTAGTTTTTGTCCTCAGGCCATTGGAAGCCTAATTTTGTGATATTTTATCCATAATTGGATAAAGTGGAAACAGTTCTGGAATAAATGGCAGAAGACCTATCTACTCCCTGCTCTGTCATTTAGATTCCAATGTAAATGCTAAGCAAGTTATTTGAACTCTCTAGAGTTCATTTTTCTTATGCATGTAGTATTGGACTGGTTCTATTAAGATTCATCTCAACCGAAATTTTCTCTCATCAATTTCAATTATTTTATGCAAATAGTATTATCCCCACATCAAAGAATGCCGTTTTTCATTACAGATCAAGGGGAAAGCAAACTTGATAGATCACTTTGTCACTTGTGTCTAGACTGTTGGGGGTTTTTTTGGTTGGTTTATATACAGGGTATTAGTTTTTCAGAAGTGTCCTATGGAACGTTAAAGAATTCTCTAAAGAATTCCCTTAGGGTAGTGCTGTCCAATAGAAATATAATGCAAGTCACATATATGACTTAAAATTTTATAGTAACATTAATGTAAAAAGAAAGAGGTGAAATTAATTTTAACCCAGATATATCTAAATATTATCATTTTAACATATAATCAGTATAAAAATTATTGGGACTTCCCCCCCTTTTTATATTGTCTTTGAAATCCAGTATGTACTTTGCAGTTGCTGCACATCTCAGTTCATATTACCATATTTCAGGTCGGTTACTGTATTAGACAACTTGGTATTAGAAGAAATGTTAATTAGTTCCATTCAGTTTTTAAAAATTATTTTGAATACTTTTTCATGGGGCAAACACTTCGTTCCTGGAGTTACCTAGATAGGTATGTTACCTGCTTTAATGGACTTTATGATCAGTCTATGTTCTAAACTAGAGATGCTCTCAGGCTCTATCCTGAAAGGTTTTTAATAAGATGATGGGGTCCCAACATCTCTAGTTTTAATTAGAGGTAAATTTTATTTGGAGTCCATGCCATGGACAATTCCAGCCATTTACCTGTGGTAAGAGACAGTTGTAAGTATTAAGAGTACTGTCTTCACATCATACTATGATATATAGAAGAGTCAGGGTGTGGTGTGCACAGACAGGGTATGGCAAGAGCAACTACATTTTTCTTTATTGAGGTAAAAGTCACATAACAAAAGTAACCCCTTTGAAGTGTGCAGTTCAGTCACATTTAGTACATTCACTGTGCTGTGTAGCCATCACCTCTGTGTAGTTCCAAGACATTTTCATCAGCCCAAAAGGAAACCCCATACCCATTAAGTAGTCATCCCATTTCCCCCCTTCCTCTCAGCCCCTCGCAACCCCTAGTCTGCTTTCTGGCTGTATAGAGTTACCTGTTCTGGATGTTTCATATGAATGGAATCATACAATATGTTGCCTTTTGTGTCTGGCTTCTTTCACTTAGCATGTTTTTGAGGTTTGTCCATATTGTATCAATGGTTCATTTCTTTTTATGGCCGAATAATATTCCATCGTATGGATATAGAACATTTTTTATCCATTCATCACTTGAGGAGCATTTGGGATGCTTCCACTTTAGCTGTTGTGACTACAGTGTTTCTATAAACATTCATGTACAAGATTTTGTTCGAATACCTGTTTCCACTTCTTTTGGTTATATACCTAGAATTAGAATTGCTGGGTCATATAGCAATTCTATATTTAACTTTTTGAGGACTTCCAAACTGCTTTCTACAGCAGCTGCAACATTTTACATTCCTGACAGCAGTGTGCAAAGGTTCCAATTTTTCCACATCCTCACCTGCATTGATTATTTTCCATTTTTTTCTTATTATGGCTGACCTAGCAGATATGACATGTTTTTTCATTATGGTTTTGATTTTCATGTGCTTGTTGTCCATTTGTATATCTACTCTGGGGGAGATGACTGTCAAGTTCTTTCTTCATTTTTTAATTGAGTTGTTTGTCCTTTTGTTGTTGAGTTGCAAGAGTTCTTTATATATTCTGGATATTAATTCTTTATCAGATACATGATTTGCAGTACTTGCTCCCATTTTGTAGGTTATCATTTCACTCTCTTGATTGTGTCCTTTGATGCACTAAAGTTTTAAATTTTGATGAAGTTCAATTTATTCATTTTCCTTTGGTTGCTTATGCTTTTGGTGTTGTATCTAAGAAACCATTGCCAAATCCAGAGTTGTAAAGATTTGCCTCTATGTTTTCTTCTTAGATTTTTATAGTTCTAGCTCTTACATTTAGATCTTTGATCCATTTTGAGTTAGATTTTTGGGTATGGTATGAGCTAAGGGTCCAACAGTATTCTTTTACATATAGCTATCCTGTTGTCCCAGCACCATTTGTTGGAAAGACTAGTTTTTCCTCTGTTAAATGATCTTGATACCCTTGTTGCAAATCAGTTGACCATAGATGTATGAGTTTATTTCTGGAATCTTGATGTTTTTCCACTGATTTATATATCTGTCTTAATGTCAATACCACACAGGTTTGATTACTCTACCTTTGAGGTAAGTTTCAAAATTGGAATGTGAGTCTTCAGCTTACGTAGTTATCTTTACTGTGGTCCTTTATCTCTTCATAGGGCTTTGAGTTACTGTCTTATATTCTTTCATTTCAACCTGAAAAACTCTAGCATTTCTTATAGAGCAGATTGACTAGATTCTCTTTTATTTTTGAAGAATAGTTTTGCCAGATTCTTGGTTAATTTTTTTTTTTCCTTTCAGCAATTTAAATGTGTTAAGCCATTGCTTTCTGGCCTCCATGGTTTCTGATATGAAACCAGCTATTTTATTGATGATCCATATATATGACAGTCACTTCTCTTTTCCTTCTTGCTAGATTTTCTTTGCGTTTCTACAGCTTGATTATTAATGTGTCTTAGTGTGGATCTTTTTGAGTTTATCTTTCCTAGAGTTCCTTGAGCTTCTTGGATATGTAGATTCATGTCATTTGTCAAATTTGGGAAGTTTTTGACCATCATTTCTTCAAATATCCTTACTGCCCTTTTCTCTTCTTCCTCTGGGACTCCCACAGTGCATATGTTAGCATATTTGATGATGTCGCACAGGTCTCTTAGGGTCTGTGAATTGTTTTTCATTGTTTGCTTTCTTCTCCCCAGAATGTATAGTTTCATTTGACCTATCTATAAGTTTGCTGATTCTTTCTTTAGCCTGTTCACATCTGCTGTTGAGAAGCCCACTAGTGAATTCATTTCATTTATTATATTTTCCAGCTTCATTTATTTCCTTCCTTATTATGATTTCTGTCTCTTCATTGATAATCTGTTTGTTGAGATATCATTCTCCTTGTTCTTTTTTTTCAATTTATTTTTTCAGCTGCGTTGGGTCTCCGTTGCTTTGTGCAGGCTTTCTCTAGTTGTGGTGAGTGGGGGCTACTCTTTGTTGCAGCGCGCAGGCTTCTCATTGCGGTGGCTTCTCTTGCTGCAGAGCACGGGCTCTAGGTGCGCGGTCTTCAGTATTTGTGACGCACGGGCTTAGTTGCTCCGCAGCATGTGGGATCTTCCCGGACCAGGGCTCGAACACGTGTCCCCTGCATTGGCAGGTGGATTCTTAACCACTGCACCACCAGGGAAGTCCCTCTTTTTGTTCTTTTACATGGTTTTCTTTAGCTCTTTACACATATTTTAAGATAGTTGATATAAAGTGTTTGCCTAGTAAGTCCAGTGTCTGTGCCTTTTCAGGAATAGCTTTTGTTAATTTCTTTCTTTCTTTTTTTTTCCTTTTCTTTTGGTGACGGAACAATACTTTCTTGTTACTTTACATGCCTCGTGATTTTTTGTTGAAAACTGACTTCAGGTATTTGAGTATATTCTCTGTAGGATGTAGTCATGTAGTCTCTGAAGTCTTTGTACCTTTAGCATAGTGCTCTGCTAGTGTTTTGACATTTTGAATATTATGATGCAGCAGTTACAGAAATCAGATTCTCCTCTCTAAGATTTGTTGTTGTTGCTTGCTGTGGGTTATAGTCATCTCTTTGTTTAGTGACTTTCCACACTGTTTTTTTTTTTCTGTTATACATATACGTATATCTGCTCTTTTTTAGATTGTTTTCTCATATAGGCCATTACAGAATATTGAGTAGAGTTACACAGTAGTTACTAGTTATCCTTGTTAGTTACCTATTTTATGTATAGTATTCACACTATTTTTGCAAAGACTGTATTCCTTGTCGTGTGTGGGCACTGAAGTCTCCTTTCTATTAATTATCTCAGCCATGATATGACAGGGATTTCTTTAAATGCCTGGTGGCCAAAAAAGGAAAGCAGAGTGGGAAAAAGAAAAAAGAATTCTCTAGGTCTTTGCAGATTGCCTCCATGTTATTTATTTATTTATTTATTTATTTATTTTACTTTGGCTGCGCCAGGTCTTCATCGTGGCACTCGAGATCTTTTAGTCGTGGCATGCGGCTTCATAGTTGTGGCACATGGGCTTCTTAGTTGCGGCATGCGAACTCTTAGTTGCAGCATATGCATGTGGGATCTAGTTCCTGGACCAGGGATCAAACCCGGGGACCCTGCATTGGGAGTGCAGAGTCTTACCCACTGGACCACCAGGGAAGTCCCGATTGCCTCCATTTTGAGTCACTCCTTCTATACTTAGCCGTGCTGCTTACAACTCTACGTTAGCTTTTACTTCCTTGCTTGCACTGAGCCCAAAGGTCAGCGAGAGGTTAGTTTATGGTCTTCTTAGGTTTTTTTCTGAGCATACCTCTTGCCCTGCGTATGCGTTTGGCTTCTAAATTCTACAGTATACACAGGGACTTTTCAAAGCCTTTATTCCCCTAAAATTTCACTCCCCAGCTTTTCCTTCCAAGCCTTTGGCATGTCTATTGTTTGCCCCAACTGGTTATTTTGTTTGTTTTGTTTTTGTCCTTGGTGGTATCAGCTTGTTCTTTAGTCTTACAGTGTTTTGGGGGGGCTCCTCCTCCATTGAAATGCTTTGCCCTGATAGAGTACTGAGGTAGGTGAAACAAAGAGAAGTCCCTTCTGTCAGTCTTTTGGAGAAACTGCAGCGTACACAAAACAGAAGAACACAGTTCTTTGGGAACAAGATTACTCTGCTCCCTCCAGAACCAGGGACACTCACACTAGCAATACAAACTACTCTTTTAAGTCCACTGCCACACTGGTGGTGGAGGTAGAGATAAGGTGGGTTACATAAAGATCTCCTACTGTGTTTAAGTCACTTTTTCTTTTTGTCAGTTGCTTGGTTGCTATAAATCTTTGACTTATTGTCCAGATTTCTGGTAAGGTTGCTTCTGACAGTTTTCACTAGATTTTTTTGTGTGTGTGTGTTTGTGTGTGTGTTTCTGGCGAGTTCCCACAAAGTTCCCTGCTCTGCCGTCTTTGTTCATACCACTCCTGCAGCTACATTTTGAAAATTAGACTTCCTGCCTCTTTACTGATGTCCTAATACTACTTGTGAGAAATGGGGATTAGTTCACAAGTAAGAAGTGGTAACAATATCAATAATAGCTAATATTTATTACATACCATGTATTAGGCACTATTAGAAGCAGTCCTTACTTCATTGATCCTCAAAACAACCCATTGACTTATCAGAATCATTATCATCAAATCTTACAGGAAACTGAGTCAGAGGTTTAGAAACTTGCCCAGGTTCACATAATGACTAAGCCAAGGAACCTGGCTTCAAAACCTAAGCTTTTAACCATGATTTAGGTTGTCTTCCACAGAAGCTCCTACTGAATAAGTTAGGAGTTGACCAAACTCAGCTCTAAAACTAGACTTGACACAAAAATGCTATACAGATAAACTATTGAATACCACTGGAGCATTCTCTGTTGAACATTTCCAAGGTTCCATTTCTAAAGACACATTTTTCTATAGAATTTATTGTCTGCTGATTGCTTTTTTCTTTTCACATTTCAGGTCATCAAGAAAATAACAATTTCTGTTCAGTTAACATAAATATTGGTCCAGGTGACTGTGAATGGTTTGTTGTTCCTGAAGGTTACTGGGGTGTTCTGAATGACTTCTGTGAAAAGTAGGTTTCCAAACTGAATTTTCTTTAAACATAATTATTCAAAAGTAGTAACTGTAAAGGGCAGCTTACTAAGCTGGATATCCTAATGCATGTCACCAGTTTTCACTTACCATTCAGCAGAAAATTCATATAAAATGATTTGATTACAAACCTATTATTTTGTGTTATTGGGAATACTTTAAGAAAGATGCCTTGAAACCGCTTCATGTAGTAGTAATAGTCTTGAATTTAGGGGGTAGAAAGTTGAGTTGTTTACTGGGTTCATTAAACAATTGATGTGTAAATACTTGTTCATGTGAAAGATCTGTATTCCAAGAAAAATTGTTCTACTATAAATGGTTTTAGAAGTGGAAGGAATTCTGTAATTGAGTACCCTTATAGGTGGTTAATAACACAAGCTTGAACGTATTACTCTTTGCTATATCACCATGATATAAATTCTTTTTAAAACTACATTCACAACTTTTCCTGTAAAGGAATTTTATAAAATTTAAACAGCAGCTTCAGATTTTGTTTCTAGAATTCAAAGAATTCACATAGTGGAAATGTTCCTTTCCTTATGATCCTAGAAACTGTTCATTTAATTATCTTGTGTTAAAGGGTACCTTGGAATTGTTTTCATTGATTTAAATTTAATTATTTGTCTTATTGTGTTTTAAAAAAATACTCCATTACTTAAGAACCTGGTATTTTTTCCATTAAAAATTGGAAAATTATTATGGTTAAACACATAAATTATACATACATTCGGTGTTATTCCCCCTCAGCGCAGTAAGATAAAGAGAGGAAAAAACCACCAAAAACATTTACATGTGAGAGACTTTGAAAACTAATTATACACATATTCCACATACTAATTTATAATATTTAAATTTTGCCTTAAAAGATCGTTGCCATAAATATCTTGATTTAGTATGAAGTGTAAATATAGTTGCAAAAACAACCATAATAATCCAAAATTGCTTTATATACAAGCAAAAGATAATCACCTTTTATTGTCTATACTATCTAATGTATAGGTTTCCTTTAATCTAAGAAAGCTCAAGATGTGGAATTTTAAAGTTTCAAATGCTGTAATGAAATAACCTGATCTACTTTAATCTATACTGGACCAGCAATCTAGTGGTAGCAGAGAAAGAACTGTGTCATGTAGGAAATCTCTGTTGTGCTGCAGGAATATTTTTATTTCTTAAACTTTGAGATAGTAGTATATTATTGCATCTGCAGTACAGTGATCCTTGCTCATTATTTCTGAGTAGGGATTAACTATTGTTAGGATTTAGTTTTCTTTCCTATCTGAATAGAGAGGTAACCTGAGAATAAAGAATAATTAGAATAGGCAGATAATGTCTAAAAAGCTTGAACATGTGGATAATAAAAAAAAAAGTCTGAAGGGTTAGGTAAATTTAACTAAGTTGCAGAAATAGCACTTGCTACCTCTGCATTTCAGTGTAATTTTGTTTCACATAAGGATACTTCCTTTGATATTAACTGATTTGACCATGTCTGTTGAGTTTGTTTTATGACTTTAGATAATATCTGTCATGAAATAACCATTCACTTGCCTATATGATAAAGAGGATGCTTGATTTTTTTTTTTTTGTAAGTTTGATTTTTTGTTTTTTCACCTTAGCTATTGATTATTAGGTGGTCTTACTTGGTTGCTTGCCTGCTTTTGGTTAGAAAGTTTTTTCTAATTTTATAACAACACATGGGTTAAGCAGGACTAGGATTTGTGTTTATAACCATATTTGGCTTTATAGGCAAGTTTTTCTGCACTGTATGTAGTTTAAAAAATACTTCGTATCATGTCATGATGACGTAGAATAAGAAGCCAGATTTTAAAGGAAAAGCTTAGTAATATTATCTTTAGAATGTTTCCAAAGTATCAGTGGTGGTGGTGGTGGTGATGATGATTGTTATTTATGCATGTATGTTCATTTTTGATGAAGTTTTTTTTCACCTGCATAGTTTCAGTCAACTAGTCATCAAAACTGTACAGAGACTGATGTGCTGCTCCCTTTCCTGCTTAAGATTCAAAACAACAGTACAGAACATTTCTGTTTTCTAGTCTGCTTTTCCTCAGACATTGAACTTATATCTGCCATGGCATTCCTGTTTATGGATTTAGATGACTTGATGCCAACTCCACCTTCCATTTACCTGTTAGAGATTTCTAAATGTGCCAAGGAGAAGGGTTTGATCAAAATAGTCTGTAGTTAAATGAAATTAAAGGTTAATATATATAAGTGTTACTTAAAAGTAGCTTTTGATTTCATTTGGATCTTTGAAAAATCAGTGGAAGGTAGTAATACTGATCTTTGGATTAGTCATCTACTACCTAACTGTAACTTCACTCACTTTACATACTGCAGTTTCTTATTGCATAAGCAGAAAGTTTCAAGTGCAATGAATGAGCATATTTTTAAAAACTTTTGGTAATGTCTTTCAGTCTTATAATGAGCTTATTAAAGTACTTGATCCATTTGCAATATTTTTTCCTTTTCCAGAAATAATTTGAATTTCCTAATGGGTTCTTGGTGGCCCAACCTTGAAGATCTTTATGAAGCAAATGTTCCAGTGTATAGGTTTATTCAGCGACCTGGAGATTTGGTCTGGATAAATGCAGGCACTGTGCATTGGGTTCAGGCTATTGGCTGGTGCAACAACATTGCTTGGAATGTTGGTCCACTTACAGGTATTTTAAAGAATATGCTTTCAAAAAAAAAAAACTAACTAAAATCTTTAGTTTATAAAGGATTCTATCTGATGGGTTTATTCTTTTTTTTCTTGGAATATAACTCACTAAAAATTGGAGGAAGAATGTCTCCTTGAGTAAAATTTTAATTTGTAGTACAAGATACTAAGTTAACAAATAGAAATCCAAGACTGTAGATCTCAGCAAATAACAAATTTATGTCGTTATATACAAGAGGTACTTTTACTAATTTTTAGAGTGCTTGGTTTTTAAAGGAAACCCTTTATGGGAGAAAGCAAAGTACAAATTTCATTCTTTGAAATTTTTCTTTTATCTGGTATGTCATATGAATAGCCCTGTTATGTCAAAATCTGTTTGAATTATGCCTGCCTTCAGGCAGTAGATATTTAAGATTAAGAATATGGCCTCTGGAGCCAGAAAGACCTGGATTAGGACCAGGACCTGGCTTTTGCAATTTTGGGCAAGTTATATAACCTCTCTGGGCCTCAATTTCTTCATCTGTATAATGGAAATGATAAAATTAGTAAGGTAATGGTAAAGATTAAGTGGTATAATGTATCGAAATACCTCAGAACAAATGCGTGGCACAGAGTTATAGTAAGCACTCTTTACATGATCGCTACTATTATTATTACCACAATTATCAAAAAAACATTAAAAATATTTTTGTAATGTTTTGAGATTTTCAGAATTGGTGTTGATGATGTCACCTGAGAAGGTGATAATGGTTATCTTCATATCTTTGGTACTTTGGGTTGCTTTATAACTGTTTTTTTTTTCCTAGCCTGCCAGTATAAATTGGCAGTGGAACGGTACGAATGGAACAAATTGCAAAGTGTGAAGTCAATAGTACCCATGGTTCATCTTTCCTGGAATATGGCACGAAATATCAAGGTCTCAGATCCAAAGCTTTTTGAAATGATTAAGTAAGTGCTTTCTAAAACTGCTGTAGTCCCTCTCTTTTTGGGGAGTGTTAACTATTCAGTACTTTTCCCCCCCATAGACTTATGTTGACATCAAAACAAAATGGTCCAGATGTCTAGCAAAATGTAATATAAGAGAATCCACATGTTAAAAGTATTTTTCCCTTCCCCATAGTCAGTACACTATGGTACAAAGAGGAACAAAGGCACAAATAATTCTAAACCAGCAGATTCACAAACAGACCTGTGCTGAACCACTCAGTTCCTAGGAGAACTTTAGTTTTAATATTGAAAGACTGCACTTAGTATCAGGGCGAGGGAATGGCATCACAAAAATATTTTCTGGTACAGAGAAATTAGCATTTAATATAGGGATTTGACTTAAACGTTAATTTTAAAATTTTTAATTAAATCATCCATCTTATAATTGTCCCTTTTCTTACCTGCTTTAAACACTTAGTTCAAATTATTTGAATACATATACCCCAGTAACCTTCTCATTTATTGTCACAGTTTCTATCCTAGCTATTTTTATAAATCTATTTAGAAGTAATATTTTCAAACAGTGCTATATAGCAGTGTTTCCCTAAACTGTGTTTTCTGCCAGTATTACATCTAACCCCAAAAGGTGGGGAATTCTGGTCAAAGAAATATGGGAAACGATGGATTATATAAAGTTCAACAAGTCCTTTATTTTCTAATTTTTTGTAAAATGTGTTAGAGACTGTAAAGTTGGTATTATTTTTTGTGTGGGGGAGAAGGGTTATAATGTATTGTATTTCCCAAACGTATTTGTTTGACCAGTATCTTTGAAGAATTGATCTCAAAAACTCATTTTGAAATACACTGCTTTATACTCACTGATAAAATAAGTTTGTCTTCATTTTAGTTAAAATAGTACTTACCTTAAGTATTTTTCCTACAGCTATATTAATTTGGTCAGCATGTGTTGTTTTCAAACTACTGTCTTTTGAAAGGAATCCTAACTTATTAAAGTGATTTCAAACCTAAATCTAAAATTTTATTCAAACAAAAATTGTGGGGTCAAGGTAACATGCCTGTGGATTATCTTATTCCTTTATCATTTGCACTAGTTTTTCTAGTCCTGGGCAGAAGTGGTAGGGGGAGACAAAAGGTAACAAAAAGCAAATCATAGCAGGTGATGTACAAATCCTTTAAAAAGTTGGATCTTAGGTACCATACTCTATAAATGTAATTGGTAATGGGGTTATCCTGTTATATCTCAGATTGGTCTTTTGCTCTGAATATTAAGTTCAGGGTTACTTTTGGGAGAAAAAATTACGTAAAGTCACTGAAGATATTTAGTAAGTTGGAAATAAGCATAAACTAGAGGCTGGTTCAGATCACCTGACGGTAAAGGGATGGTACAGTATAGAAACTATTTATATGTAACAGCTATGAAGACTGAAAGCGACTCATTACATTTTGGATAGGTTAGGATTTTATAATCGGAAAGGATTTTAGAGGTCATTTAGTCAAGACTTCTGCAGTAATCCCTTCTATAACATCTATAATTTGTGGGCATCCAGCAACTTCTTGAACATTCTCATTACCTCACTATAATTCTTGAAAGGTCTTTACAAATTGGCCTATAATCTACTTGTCATTTGGTCCCAATTCCCTAAATATATTTGGGATTTAGATCAAATCCCATTCAGCAAGTGTTTGAGAACCAACTCTATACCAAACACTATTCTAGGCTCTAAGGATAGACATAGCAGTGTATAAGTTAAAATCCCAGACCCCAGAGGACTTAAATTCTAGTGGAGCAAGACAGACCTCCAGACAGTTGAATAAATTACTGATAAATAATATGACTAAGAGAAAATAGATAATATTTGGGGGGTGAGGGTGAGAGTGCTGCTTTTTCTTAAAGGGTCAGGGAAGGTGTCTGGGAAGGTGAGTTTTGTGTTTAGACCTGAATAATGAGATGGAGTCAACCATGCAGAGATCTAGGGGTACACCATTTCAGGCCCAGGAAGCAAGTGAAGACTGAATTGGGAACAACTTTGGCATGTTTATAGGGCAAAAAGGCCAGTATGACTATGGCAGAATGAGAGAGAGGGGGTAACAATAAGCTCAATGAACTGACCAGGAACCAGATTGTGCATGGACTTTTAGAACATGGTAAGTTTATAAATCAATTCAGGGTGTTACAGGTTACCATTAGAGGATTTTAAGCAGGAGAGGGATGGGTTCTGATTTAAACTTTAAGAAAATGAATCTGGTTGCTTTGTAGAGAACGGATTCCAAGGGGCAAGTTTAGAAGTGTGTGTAGGGGGTCAGTTAGGAGGCAGTTGCAACAGGATAGACCATCCTGGACAGACATTAACCCAAGGGGGTAGAAAGAGGGATTAAAGTAGGGGCTGTGGTAGAGCTAAAAGCTCACGGCACTTGCTCACAGATTGGATATTGGGGGAAGAGGGAAAAAGGAATCAGAGAAAAGATTATTGTCATATTCTCTTCTTCCTGTCTGGTCTTCAGTAATTTAAACATCTGACCTCTATCATCTTTTCATCCCTCTCACCCCCATCATCCTTGTCGTCCTTCTAGACTCCTTCCAGTTTATCATTGTCCCTCTTAATATTTGAAATGTTGAGCATTGACACTTGCATTATCTTTATCTTAAGGTTGCCTTGTGTTAAAACTGGATACACATAATTTGAATTTTTTTTTTTTTTTTTGCGGTACACGCGCCTCTCACTGTTGTGACCTCTCCCATTGCGGAGCACAGGCTCCAGACGTGCAGGCCCAGCGGCCATGGCTCACGGGCCCAGCCGCTCCGCGGCATGTGGGATCTTCCCGGACCGGGGCACAAACCCGTGTCCCCTGCATCGGCAGGCGGACTCTCAACCACTGCGCCACCAGGGAAGCCCTTGAATATTTTTTGACTTAAAATTACTGGTGGTACTGTTGTTCCTCATACCTTCCTTACATTTTTTTAGCCTAAGTAAATGCACTTACATACTTAACCTTATTCCATTTTTACTCTGTGCTACAAAATGTCCGATCATTTGAATCTTGATTATATTCTTCATTATATTAAGAATTATGTTCCCAGCCTGAGTTGTCACGAGATATGATTAGCAAGCTCTGTTTGTCATCATGCAGATTGAAAATGTTAACCATAAATCCGGACCCCTGGGCCTTACTCTATAAACTTCCTTTTTAAAATATAGTCATTCATCTATTACTGAAAGTATACTTTTCACCAGCCAACATTGCTCTCTTTCTTTTGTTTGTACTTTCTTTCATTTAATGAATATTTGCTGACTGTATACAAGGCTCTGAGCTAGGCACTGCGAGGGTATGTATATGTGTATATGGCATAGTTCCTATCTTGAAGTAAAAGTTAGTGCATACAAATAAATAGATTGAAAGAAATACAACAGACCCACTCAATTCTTTCCAGCCCCATGGAGTCAGAGAAGTCTGTGTATTTTGGGGAGCAGATATTTTGTATGAAGGGTAAAGATGTGGAGGCAGGGAGAGGAGAGAGGTATAGCACCTAAAGCCAACTTAAGACCAGACTCTTGCACCATCAGAAAGATTCCCAAGTTCATCCATAAAACAATAGTATATATACATACCATGTCTCCTTCAGTCCAACACAGTCATGTTTTCCTTCAGTGAGGGAATAAATCCCTTTTCTTCAGTAGAGCTCCAGACAAAATATTCAACTTAAGTGGAGAGGCCCTGTTGCACTAACTACTAAAATCATACTCAGCATGGTAAGCTGCTTACATTATGAGCGGCTCAGGGGAAGTCTGGCTGCCTAGAGGAACGGTAAATGCATACTTGCCTCAGATCATCTTCTCTTCCACCTGCTCTCATTTTCTCCCTAATACCTCCTCTTTGCCCTCCCTTCTGACTTCCTTCCCTACTGTGTATTTGCACGAACTTAAATGTATTATATGATGCGGCTCTGCTGTATATATGTTGACAACAGTTGGTGGTATATTCTGGCTTGAGTGTGCTCACACACAATGTGTGTGATGAGTAGTAGAATAAGATATAGTTGTAAAAGTTCTTAGTGGCAGATCACGTATTGTGTGCCCAACTTAAGTTTATTCTGTTGGAGAGCTTTTGGTAGGTTTTTAACTAATACGATCTAATTTGAGTTTCATAAAGATGTTTCCAGCAGTTAAATAGATAGAATTAGCTTCTGGATAATAAGATAAAGAAGTGAATCAAAGATACTTTGGGTTTTCAAGTCTGAGTTCTAGATGGTTTAGTAATGTTAGTTAATAAACTGAGCTTGGTCCTTAGCCAGGCACTGAGCAAAGTGCTTCCCAGACTATCTCAGGTATGCCTCTCAGCATCCCATGGTCACCCATTTGGTTAGAGTGAGATTTAAGCCCATATCTGTCTTATGTAAAAGCCACTTGGATATATCTGTGGCATGGGGCTTCATTTTGAAACAGTGGCAGGTTTGAGGAGCCAGTAAAATAGTTGTATAGAGCTGTTTATTAGAAGCTGTAGTAAATGCAGGATTCCAGAGAGCAAAGTCAGAGCTGACTGACTAGGGGATCTTTTACCTAGTGGTTCGTGATTGCCTTGAGAGGAAGAGGAGGGGGGAGTTGGGGACAGAACTTGGGGGAATACTTCTATTTAAGAAAAGCAAATAGGTGAACTAGATAAAGGTCAGAAGACAACACAGAGAATATATTGTTACAGAAATAGAGAGGGAGTCTTTTTCCACAAGCTTAGTTTCGCTTTAAAACTGTTATATCCACATCATTGCTTTGGTCCTCAAGTCTAATATTCTGCCAACAAGGGAAGTGGTATTTGTTCTGGCTTGTGAGCTATACCAATTCTTAAGAAATGGTTCTCTCTTGCAGTTCCTTCCCTCTGCTTTGAGTCATTTTCTTCATCTCCTTCCTGTTCACTCCACCATCCACAGCAATTTGACTTTCTGTATGCTCCTGTCTCTTCTCCTGCTGAGGTCACCAGTGACAACCAACTATTCTAAATGTACAAAGGCACAGATGTAAACTTTCTTTAAAATCCCCATGTCTACCTCCAGTCTGACCCCCACTTACCTTGTCAGTCATTTCTCCATTTCTTTTAGATGTGTGCTTGAATTTTCTATTTTTATCACTTTATTTGGTATTTTAAACCGTCTTTAATATGACCTGCAGTTTTTACACACCCTCCCTTTTTCTTTGAATTATCTTTCAGTAAAGCATTAATTCACTATACATGGAGCGTCTGAATTGTAGGCTATTTAAAAAAATAATCATCATCATCTAGACCTAACAAGTGAATGGAGAAGATTTGCAAAGATAGTCTCTTCCTTAACTTTCTCCCTGGATTATTGCTTTTTTTTTTTTTTTTTTTTAAAGGAATTTTGCCTTTTTTCTTTTTTTTTTTCAAATTTTATTTATTTATTTATTTATTTATGGCTGTGTTGGCTCCTCGTTTCTGTGCGAGGGCTTTCTCTAGTTGTGGCAAGCGGGGGCCACTCTTCATCGCAGTGCGCGGGCCTCTTACTATCGCGGCCTCTCTTGTTGCGGAGCGCACGCTCCAGACGCGCAGGCTCAGTAATTGTGGCTCACGGGGCTAGTTGCTCAGCGGCATGTGGGAACTTCCCAGACCAGGACTCGAATCCGTGTCCCCTGCATCGGCAGGCAGATTCTTAACCACTGCGCCACCAGGGAAGCCCTATTGCTTTTTTTTAGTTCTTAAAATACTGTGAATTTACAACGTGTGACTTTTAGGTTTTCGTGGTTAAATGGTTAGTCTGCCCAACCATAAAGAATCTAAGCAAAATTTACTTTGTGCCTTCTTATCCAGTCATTCACTCGGCTCTACCCAGTTCTTTTCATTCTTTTATTTGTTTAATCTACATTATGAACTGAGTTGGAACTCAGGTATAGTGCTAGGTGACAGAAGGATCTGATCACTTCTCAGGCTGCTTAAAATAAATGGGGAAATAGTCAAAACGTTCAAACACATGATCTTTGCTTTAATGATGGAGATACTGTTTTAAAAAAAAAAATGGGAGAGCATAGGGGAAAGTGCTTCTGAGAGAGGGGAACATTTAGGAAAGGCTTCATAGAAGTAGTACTACAGCTTCATAGTCCTTTATCCTAAACCCCTTAGGCCAAATGTGTTTTGGTATTCAGAATTCTTTGGATTTAGAAAGGTAAAACAGTACATCTATTTTACCCTCCCACCAGAGTTTGTGGCAGTGTGCTAGCATCAAACACATTAAAATTTCTGCAGTAAAACATATAAATAGTCACTCTGATGAGCTAAGTGAAAACTATAAAAAGCCCCAGGTCAAGTTTCAACACCAATGAGTTTATGCAAAATTTATGAAAAATTTGTGGGACTGTAAGAGGTTATGAACTGTATTTGCACTGAGTGATTAATAATGGGACATGATGTTCTCTCCTGTTGTCACCTACTAATCCCTTATTATCATTTTGAGAATGAATTACCTGTGGTTATTTTAAAAAGTCATCACCACTCTTGTTTTTTTCTTTGCACTTTTAAATTCAAGTTGGGTCTTTTAGAGCCCTACAATTCCATAAAGTCCTTTATCTGAGTAAGTCATTTAATAAATCTCAAAATTCCTACATTCTAGCTATTTTTCTAAAATACACTAATCTTCATACTCTCCTTCACATTCTTCCAGATGTCTCCTACATTGGCATGAGTCGATATCATTCAAGGAATATTCATTATCTTGATTACTTCTTTTCAAATTTCAGTGAACTTGACTTGAAAAGTTCACAGCCTAACTCCTTAGGAACATTTTAGTGGAAGCTCAGTGCATAACTTCTCTTTTGGTTTCCTTTCACTGTTCAAATGAACATAAACTTTTTTCCACATACCCCATATGCTGCAAGTAAGCTTAGTTTCTCCTTCTTTAGACTAAACTTTCAAATGTCTCTCAGGATTAAGCCCTGCTTATTCATTTATATCAGCTGAAGAGTATAGATTTAAACTTCTGTTGCTAAAAATTTCAAGTAGACTTCACATTGGCAGCAGCTGCTAATGAGAAGCCTTTAGAATTTTTAATATTTTTAATAATGATCAAATTTGCATGCTAGATAACTTGACAGCAAGATGAGGTACTAAATGGAGGGCAGAAGTTTTAGAGGCATATTAATTAGAAGGTAGTTGCTACATTTCAGACAAAAGGAAAGAGAAAGGATAGAAAAAATAGGCATATTGATTGATTGGGTGGTAGAGGTGAGAGGGGAATCAGTATTGCTGGGGCTTTGTCTTGGGCCGTGCAGTGGGATATTTGTGCTTATTGATGAAACTGGGAGTAAAGGAAGAAAAGAGGAAATGGGTTAGATATAGGACATGATGATTACCAGATTGGCTGGCTTTAGACTCGTAGAACTTGAATTCCTTTTACGATGTTTCAGTGGGAATCTCTTTAAAGTAATCAGATGGATATATGGTTCTATTGTTTAGAGAAGAGTCTGAGATACACATTTGTATCTCTCAGCTGGCTGATAGGTAATCCCTGCTAAGGTGTTAGCTGTTGAGTTTTCTGAACCATTAGCCATTCTTAAAGTAGAGCAGTGCCCACACAAAGAAATGAATTAAGGAAGACAATAAATGTAAAGCTACTGTTCTCTTCTTTAGTTCACTGAACTGTGACTGTTTTTCCATGTTAATATATCTTATTATCCTTTAAAACATATTAAATTTGCCTGTAACACATTACTGCATGCCCCCTCCCAAACTTATACTTTTTCTTCCAACTTTTTCTTTTGAAACTTTTTTATTCTACAAAAAAAAGCTGAAAGAATAGTACAGTCAGTACCTAGATAACTTCATCTGGAGTCATCAGATAAGTTTTTGCCACATTTCCCTATCAGTCTCTATATTCACATGCTTGCGCACATACTTTTTTGGCTGAGTTATATGAAAAAGTAATTTGCAGATGTCATGACATGTCACCCCAGATAGTTCAACCTGTATCTCTTAAGAGTAAGGATATTTATTCTCACATAACCACAGTACCATTTACCATACATAAGAAATATGGGGTTCAATAGTAATCAGCTAATACATAGTCTACATTTAAATTTCCCAACTACCCAGAATGTCTTTAGCTCTCCCCCTCCCACCCCCATCCAAATTGAATCAAGGTTCACATTGAATTCAGTATGTAGTCATTGTGTCTTTAGTCTCTTTTAAATCTATGAGAGTCTTTTCTCGTGATTTTTATTTTAAAGAGAGCAGACCTTTGTGTTGTATAGAGTTCCATATTTTGGATATGTTTTCTCATAATTTTATTCGGGTTATACATTTTTGAGAGTAACTGTTGATGGCGTTTACCTTTGGTAAACCCGTGTCCCACTCCAGTATAAACTCTGTTATAGATATTTTCATTAGTGAGTCCTGAGTGAATCAAGTTTTAAGTAGGCAGTTTAAAACTTAAAGTTAAGAGTGGGGAGATTATTGCTGTTTTTTTCCATCTTCATCATAATATACAGTTTTTACCCTTTGATTTTAATTTTAAACTAGTTGATTGAGAGCTAAGAGAAACCCTCATTCTTTACAAATTCATTGGTCCCATTTTCAGATATTTGAGATACATTGCTTGGCCTACATTTTTCTCCCTATATAGTTAGTAGTGCAAAGGCTCTTTTTCACTTCACTTTCATAAGACTCATGTATTCATTATGTTTTAGCATTGAAATATTTCTTTTAATAGGATCCTTGAAAGGAATCAAATGATAACGTAGCAAGTGAGTAGTGCAGAGTCTTGGTAATGATTAGACTTCCCTGTAGATAACAGGCTTTCAGAATAAATGGATTCTTTTTAGATGCAGTTAACTGGTTTAATCTCAGTGGTAGATAAGGCCAACTCCAACTAATATGGTATAAATTGTTACAATCGTGTTGGAGTATTAGCAAGTTAAGGTAATGATAGTATGTTTCTGATACATTGGAAACTCTGGTTTCTTCAACTACTTTGTTATTCCACTTAAATCACCGTAATAAGTAGTTCAGTATATTTTAAAATGTCAAAAATCAGAATGCCAAGGAGCCCATTTTCCT
This sequence comes from Orcinus orca, assembly GCF_937001465.1. NCBI lineage: Eukaryota > Metazoa > Chordata > Mammalia > Artiodactyla > Delphinidae > Orcinus > Orcinus orca. The sequence goes on from NC_064580.1 coordinate 40,687,290, forward strand.
CTGATAAGTTCAATATTAGGAAGTCTTAGACTTCGGAGGAGCATATCAAATAGTAGTAGAATGTTGGGGGGTGGGATGAATTGGGAGTTTGAGATTGACATACATACACTACTATGTATAAAATAGATAACTGAGGAGAACCTACTGTATAGCACAGGGAACTCTACTCAGTGCTCTGTGGTGACCTAAATGGGAAGGAAATCCAAAAAAGAGGGGATATATGTATACATATAGCCGACTCACTTTGCTGTACAGCAAAAACTAACATAACATTGTAAAGCAACTATACCCCAATTAAAAAAAAATAGTAGTAGTAGAGTGTTAATTTTCAGAATACACATTCTCTAGTCTACCTCCCCCTAATCTGCCATATGTTAATACATTCTAAAAATACTGATAAGGTGTAAGTCAGTAGTTGAAAATAAATTTTCTAAAATTTCAACAGTACCAAGTCCATTGAAAACCATTCCCCACAAATTTAATTTCTTGTCATATCATTTTGTCATTCTTTTGACCATCTTATAAAGTAGTTTTTATATTTCAGTTTTTAAATGTAATGTCTTATATGTAGAGTATTAATGTGCTTTCCCTTTACCCTTTGTGTTATGTGTTTGTTATTATGTGTTTGTTATTTGCCTTTCCTTTTAAATTTTGCTCAGTCTTAGAGTGTGTGCTATTTAATATTCCAGTGAAATATTACAGGCAGCACTGTGTAGTTGTTTGGAGTCCAGTCTGCCTTCAAGTCTTAGCTTCTCCATTTACTGGCTGGGGGATCGTGGTCAAAATTAGTCTTCATTTCCTTTTCTGAAAATGGGGATAACAGTTCTTTCTAATAGCTTTTATGAGTATTGTATGGATCTTAGCATAGAGTAAGCACTCAGTAAATGGTAGCTGTTGTGATAATTATTATTAATATTAATTATAGAAGGGTCAGTCACCTGTTTTTTAAGTAAGTTAGTATTCATGGACCTAGTTCAGTGGTTCTCAACTGCAGGCGGTTTTGCCTCCCCCCACCCTCTTCCCCAAGGGACATATGGCAGCGTTATGACTTCAGTGGGAGGGGTGCTACTGATAGTTTGTGGGTAGAAGTTAGGGACACTGCTAAACATCCTACAATGCACAGGACTGTCCCCACAACAAAGAATTATCCAGCCCAAGATAACAATAGTGCTGATGTTGAGAAATCCCGACCTGTTGGACTCTAGACTAACACCTTTTCAATAATCTGTTTTATGTTCTTTTAGGTGTAACTATTACCCTTCCAGTTGGCATTCATTGCACAATTTTTTCAAATAAAAAAATTAATTTAGTCATTAAATAATTATTTTAACACAATTTTAAAATTTCACATACCAAGATTAAATATTGATCAGTAACTTCCAGGCACTAATCTAAGCATTTTAGATAACATGTGTACTCCTCATAATAGTACTGTAAGTTAGATGTGCCTTCCTTACATTTGAGAAAACTGAGACTTATGTGTGAAGCTGGGATATGAACCCAGGCAGTCTAGCTCCAGAATCGGTGCTCTTTCCTACTCTCTGGCTTTCTCTCTGTGATTGATCTCTTATGGCTCTAATCATAAAAACATGGTGATTTGCTGAAAAATCTTGTTACAAATTTTAGACATTGTTTCTAATGAAGTAAGAGGTTTGACTGGTTCTTACTTGGCCTAATTATAAGAATCAACCAAGACTCTTATTAAAATAGATTTCTAGACTCTGTTCCTAATAAATAAATTCAGAGCTCTGTGTGAAGAACCCTGGGAATCTCTTTCACAGTGAATGGCCTAGATGAATCCTATGGTCCGGACAAGTTAGGGACACCCTAGTCTAGGTTCAGTCTCTTTTAGAACTAAAAATATTTTTGTTTCTCCTTTTCTTTCACACGTATTATAGATTATTACCCTATCTATATAATATATACTTTATCACAAGCACCGAGGTTTTGAGTATAAAATAAAGCAGACTGTTAAATATTAACTCCCTTTTCCCTTTGATTCCCATGTTTAAATGGATATATGAGGTGTTCTACAGCTCTGTAGTCATAGGCTGTTGGCCTAATAATTGAATAAGAGGGTATAGCCATGAAGACCAGTCCATAGTTAGCATAGATTTTAGTGCTGTTGTCCTTGGGAGTCTTCTAATAACACCATTGGGTTAAATATGCAATGCTTTGTGATAATATTGAGCAAACAAAATCTAAAAATTCTAAAACTCTGCATTCTCGTGGTTAACATATATTTGCTTTCATTCGTGTTTTTTCTATCTGAGAGTTTAAAATTCGTAAGATACTCATTTTATCATTGACTGAGACCTTGATTTTCAGCCATGTGGTTGGTTTAAATGAAACTGTTATATGTCTTACTGATATTTAGACACTCACTGTTGTCCTGGGGAATCCACCTTTGGAGTGACAGGTGGGAAGTCTTGAGGGCTCACATGTTGGCTCACTTTGCCTACATGGGTCCTTCAGTAAGAGAGACTGAGCAAGGCAAGGCACTTCTTGGTATACTTTTAAAATTTGTACATCATCTGCTTCTTAGTGGCAGAGATTGTTACCATATGGTTAACCATTGTTACCATTGTTACCATAAAGTGCCATAGCAAGTTAACCCATGCTTCATCTTGTCTCCACACCGATATTTAGGAACTTACTTTGGAAACGTAGTCAGGTTACCCCCAAAATATCATACTAGTTCCCAGTGTTTTCTTAACTTCAACGTAATATATTGAGTTGGCCAAAAAGTTCGTTTGGATTTGTCATAAGGAAAAACCCGAATGAACTTTTTGGCCAACCCAGTAATATCACTGGCTTCATTCCTTTTGTTCTCTTACCTCAGAAACGTCATCCCAAGATTAAAGTCATAAGAACAGTTGTTTATTCCCTAAATAATCTGGGCACTACCTTTGCTCATGGAATTCCTTTTGCCTAGAAGGTGCCTTCCTCCCACTTCTCCTTCCTGTCACATCTAAATTGACAACTTTATGAAAACTGTGAGTTCTGCCTCCCTCTCCTTTTAGCATCCATGGCATACTAAGTCTGTCTTTTGCCTAATGTGTTGATTTATAAATATACTGTGTATGATCGTTTGTCCTCATATTATTGTCTTCAGTTTTTTTATTGTAATATTTCAAGTATATTTTCATTTCTATCCCCTATGGCAAGCTGTTTTCTAAAATTCCATCCCATTTTAGGTTTCATCTTTGCCAGATGGGTTTATGGTTGGATTATATTCTTCTGTGTAACCTCAAATACACCCAGCCCTCAGTCAGCCTCTTCCTTGTGATTTTCTTCCAAGCCAGATCTGCCTTTTAATAACCCCTGCCTTTTTGTGTAGTCTTATCCAAACAACTAAAACCAGTACTTGAGTCCTGAAACCAGATTGATCCTGACTGATCCTGAAAAGTCAAAGGGAAGTTTGATTCCCAGCTTCTCTAGCTCTGAAATCATTTCTGACCCTGTTCCTAAAATGTATTTAAAGCAGCATCTTCTGTCTTCTACAGTTTTACACATTTTGCTAGTGATTTATTTTTTTTTTAACAAATTGAATTCTTTTTTTAATAGAAGTGTGGTTGTTTACAACGTTGTATTAATTTCTGCTGTACAGCAAAGTGGTTTAGTTTTATATATATGTGTGTATATATATGTGTGTGTGTGTATGTGTGTGTGTGTGTGTGTGTGTGTGTGTGTGTGTGTGTATATATATATATATATATATATTTGGCCGCACTGCGTGGCATGTGGGATCTTAGTTCCCCAATCAGGGATTGAAGCTGCGCCCCCTGCAGCGGAAGTGCGGAGTCTTAACCTCTGGACCACCAGGGAAGTCCTAGTTATACATATATATACATTCTTTTTTATAGTCTTTTTCACTATGGTTTATCTCAAGGTATTTAAAATAGTTCCCTGTGCTATACAATAAGACTTTGTTGTTCATCCATTCTATATGTATTAGTTTGCATCTGCTAACCTGAAACTACAGAAGAGCCTCTGTCTCTCTCAATTCTTCTTCTGTTCCAACTGCTACCCTTTGAAAATGGGAAGGAACAAAAAATTTTACTGTTACAGAAAAATCATAAGGGCAGGGGGAAAACCGCGACTTGGTTATTCGTTGTCAGATCAGATTAATAGAGCTGTTGGTTTTCTTAGACTCCAGTATCTCACAAAATAAAAATTCTGGAGCTGTGATTTCAGAAGCAAAATACTGTTGGCTTAGTATTTATTCTTAGCAACCCTAACTCTAACCCTTTATTGTTTGCAGAAAAGTAGTATATTGCCTTTTTCTAGATGAAACTACCAAACTAGCCATAAATTATAAACTACAGTCTAATCTAACTGCCAAAGCAGTTAGTAGCATTGGAAGTGAAAGTTCATTTGCTGACTAAAGAGTGGAATAATACTCCACAGAACCAAGGCTCTGTGTGTGGGGAAAACTGTGCTGACTGAGCCCCAAGAATCTCATTTTCAAAAGAGAAAGGGGAAAGTGGGTAAGAAGATGTGAAAAGAGACCAGAAAGAAGATAGTACAGTGTAAGATAGTGAGGGGAAACTTGAGATTTTCTGCTTTTACAAACCCCTAGCCCAACCACTTAAAAATAGCTTTATAATATCGGCTTCTCTGGGCCCTAGTTTTCTTATCTGTGGGGTGGAGATAATAGTGCCTCCTGCACAGGGTTGTTAAGAGTCCTAAATGGCATAATATGTGTGAAGTACCTAATACCATGTTTCCTGTCTTGTTCTTATTTTTTATTTATTTATTTTTATAGTATTGTTTTATCATTTTTTGTTTGTTTTCCCACATGGGAGCATAGTGGAGTCTATAAATCTTCCTATACTTATATATAAATAAGTATAAGGAAGTACTTATAAGTACTTAATTATATACTTACTTATACTTATTTATAAGTATAAGTAAGTATATAAATCTTTCTGTACTGCAGAGTTTTAGGCAGTATTTTCCTGTGAAAAAGACCTTATTTTGAAGCCCTGCTTGGAAAACTTGTTCAGTTAGATCAGTGCCTTCAGAGATGAAGTATATAGGACACAGAGGGCAAAAGGGAGGAACAGGTTCTGTTCAAGAGCTAGCAGCAAAATCTGAATTATATGCTCTCCGTTTTTGCCATGATCTAAATTTTTACTTGCTCCTCCCCTGGCATACATACATACACACATACACACACAGCTGTCCTAGCTTTGACTTGCAACCATAGTCTAAAGCATTGTTTTGTTTCTAAATAAGTTAAACACACAAGAATTGCTGGAGCCAAACTGACAGAGAAATCCTTTGAAAATGATACTTAAGGGGTTTGCCTTAAAACTATAAAGTTGATGTTGTTTTATGTTTGTTAAATAAGTTATCAAATTTTACATATATCTTTAATCTTTTTTATGCTGGCTTTTAATTTATGTGGGTTCTGATAAGTTACAGTACTTTAACCTAGTAACTTGTAAAATAGCAAGGAAGTATGAATTAAGAGAAATTAAATATGCTATTATTTATTATACTTTAAATATTAGTAGTTCCAAGTGAGAGAACTTAGCAAATAATTCCAAGTAGTGACAGCAAACTATAGGAAAATCACAAATTGTGAGAATTCACTATATCATTAGCATCATGAGTTTAGAAAAGGTATAAGAAAAGTTCAATTATGTTAATATGAATGAAATATTTCACTGTATTATCTTCAAGTTAAAATCAAGGAATGAAGTGTCTTTTTTCTTCTTCAGCACTACAGTGAAACCATTTTTTGTATGGTGTAGTGACTAAATCCATAAATACTTTTCTGCTTATATACTCAAAAGTTTCAAAAGCAGCCATATAAGTGATGCTGTTTATGAGTGTCTAGGTAGTGTTGATAGAAATAGTGTGCTTTCCTGCCTTACTTAGAATCATCGAGTTCACATCTGGAATTCAGACCCCTTATTTCAAGGATGAGACATTGACTTCCAAAGAGGTTAAATGACTTGCCCAAATAAGAGCCAAAATTAGCAACTTACACTTAAACAAGGTGTCAGGTTATTATATTTTGATATTCAGATATCAATTATTCTCAACTTTAAATGATCTGATATTGTCATTGTCAGACCTGCTGGGCATTGGCCTTATTTTTAAAATCTGAGAATATCTGAGAAATTGATGAAAAAAAATGTGGTTACAGATATTAAAACAGAATCTCTTGGCATTACTTCTATTGATACATCTTTCATGCTAAAAATTTTCAATGTTCAGTTGCTGGTCACAAATAATTTTCCCCCCACAATATAGGTATTGTCTTCTGAGAACTCTGAAGCAGTGTCAGACATTGAGGGAAGCTCTCATTGCTGCAGGAAAAGAGATTATCTGGCATGGGCGAACAAAAGAAGAGCCAGCGCATTACTGTAGCATTTGTGAGGTAAGTAACTGTTCTTATCCACAGTTATTTTATAAACCTCTTACCTCTCCAGTTTTGGTTTCTCTTTAGTTTTTTGTTTTGTTTTTATTTATTTATTTAATTTATTTATTTTTGGCTGTGTTGGGTCTTTGTTGCTGTGTGTGGGCTTTCTCTAGTTGTGGTGAGCGGGGGCGACTCTTCATTCCGGTTCGCAGGCTTCTCATTGCGGTGGCTGCGGAGCACCGGCTCTAGGTGTGCAGGCTTCAGTAGTTGTGGCTCACGGGCTTAGTTGCTCTGCGACATGTGGGATCTTCGCAGACTAGGGCTCAAACCCATGTCCCCTGCACTGGCAGGTGGATTCTTAACCATTGCGCCACCAGGGAAGCCCTCTTTAGTTATTTTTTATTTTATTTTATTTTATTTTATTTTATTTTATTTATTTATTTATTTATTTTTGCGGTACGCGGGCCTCTCACTGTTGTGGCCTCTCCCGTTGCGGAGCACAGGCTCCGGACGCGCAGGCTCAGCCGCCATGGCTCACAGGCCCAGCCGCTCTGCGGCATGTGGGATCTTCCCGGATCGGGGCACGAACCCGTGTCCTCTGCATCGGCAGGCGGACTGTCAACCACTGCGCCACCAGGGAAGCCCCATAGTTATTTTTTAAAATGTACTTTTATGTAATGCATTTTACTGAAATTGTTGTGTTCAGTCTTGTTACTTAACTACTATATTAAAATTTAATCTGGTGATACGCCATTTCACTAACTGTGAATTAACTCTAAAAGTATCTACTAGTGTCATTTATCTGGTAGGTAACAGTTGGCCCTCTCTCTCTATCCACAGGTTCCTATCTGTGGATTCAACCAACCACAGATCGAAAATATTCAGGGGGTGGGGTGGGGAGTATTCCAGAAAGTTCCAAAAAGCAAAACTTAAATTTGCCATGCACCAGCAATTATTTCCATTGTTTTAGGTATTAATAGGTTATCTAGAGATGATTTAAACTATAGGGGAGGATGTGCATAGGTTATATGCAGTTGCTACGCCACTTTTTGTAAGGGACTGGAGCATCCTTGGATTTTGGTATCCATGGAGGGTCCTGGAACCAGTTCCCCATGGATACCGATACAGATGATAAGCGTCAAGTTTAGTCTTGAGATTTTAAACTGGGAACAGTCCAGATGTATACAGATGCCAGTAAAGTGGATATAGTTCAGTATAGCTCCAGGCAGATCATTGTTCAGTCCTCCCTGGTACAATTCACAGTACATGGGTCAATCTTCTCCTGTGGCCAAGGCTTGCAAGAGATGCAGAAACAAAGATATGGTACCTGCTCTGAAGGAGCTTACATCCTACTTGGGGAAGACAAATTACAAATAGTTGTAATGTTATATGAGACTGTGGTGAATGCAAAGTTGGTCTTGATCTTACTGTTAGGATAACACTAAGGGAGAAAATGACCTAATTTTTTCCTTCTAGTATTGGCCTAAGAGTTCACCAAAGTATTAACATTTGAGTCCATCCTTGAAGGATGAGTATGACTTTAGCGGACTAAAAAATGATGACAGTTGGAAGTAGAATGAATGTTGTTATGAGCTATAGGAACAACATGGGAAATGGAATGGTTTCTTCAGAAAACGGTAAATAGTCCAATGTGGCTGGAACACAGACTATGTAAATTCTACATATAAGCCTAGTTGGTAGGAAGTTTGCAGAGCATCTTGTATAATTTTAAGGAATTTGATATCTATTCGGAGGTCATAGAGCCATCAAAAGTTTTTGGGCAGGCACCCAAGTTGGAAAAGTGATTGGAGAGGATGGAGATAAGAAGCTCTTGCAGTGGTGTTAAGAGTTGTTATCCTAAGGCCTAGACTAGAACCTGGCAGTGGGAATATTAAAGAAGGAGAGGAGTACAAAAATATTTCGAAGGTAAAATTCATCAGACAACTCATTAAATGGCAGAAGTGAGGGACAGGTTGAAGGATGTTCACAAATGTTGTAGCTCAGATTATGAGGTTCATGTTGTTGCTCATTGATAGTAATGGAAAACATGGGTAACTCTGGGATTTTAATTAACATAACTTCAAAGAAGACATGAAGTCATGAGAATTTTCTTTCATTGAATACATTCAAGGATATGCCAAAGCCAGGGATATTAATGATCTACTCCAGACCTTGAAATTCTGTAATTCTGATGTTGACTTTTATTTGAGATGATTCAGTCTATCTATCAGCTATTTTAATGCTGTATAACCTGGCTAATCTATCTGGGAGACCAGATAGATTCTAGTTAGGTGTGTTATACCTCAGAAAAATGAATGTATAAGCTTTCCAGTATTTGAGAATGACTTTTATTCTGTACTGTTATTCCTTATCCTGCTTGAGCCTTAGCAACTCATCAGTCTCTCTAACACAGAGGTATTATTTCTAAAATCATGCTATACTCATGACTATACTTCTTGATTGTACTCATACTCCTTAACATGAGGCTTATAGCTGAACATTCACTTACTGTCACTTACCTGTCAGTTTCCTCATCTGTAAAATAATCAGATTATATTCATTCAACAAGTTTGTTTTGAGGTTTGGCTAAGCACTAAGCACTGTGAAATGATATGCTCTGGAGTTACAAAGATGAGTAAAACATAGTCTTCATCTTTGAGGAGCTCAGTCTATTGGGGAAGACAAATATCCATATACAGTGCCCTGTGATAAGTACTATCATTGAGAAGTAAAAGGAAAATAATGATCACTTTCATCTGATTGTATACTAATGTTTTGAATTTAAAACAAATAAATAGGCTGACTTTTATCAAACTTTTGAATTAGGCTTTTGCCAGTGGTTGTAATGAATATGTCATTCCCCAAGGTCACTCCCCTAAATAGACATTACCACCCATGTCTTTGGGTCTGGTGCAAAATAAACCTGATCTATTAAAGATTCTTAAACACTCTTAACTCTTAGTACCCACTCTTAACCAGTGATCACTGTCCACAACTCCATGTGAAGTAGAACTCTATGATTATACTAAAGTAGTACAATAAATAAATACTACTGTCTCTATTGAATGCTTTTTCTCTTGTATAAATAGGTGGAGGTTTTTGATCTGCTTTTTGTCACTAATGAGAGCAATTCTCAAAAGACCTACATAGTGCATTGCCAAGATTGTGCACGAAAAACAAGTGGAAACCTGGAAAATTTTGTGGTGCTAGAACAGTACAAAATGGAGGACCTGATGCAAGTCTATGACCAATTTACATTAGTAAGTGAAATCAACATGTGAGTATATAGTTAGCTGGATAGGGAAGCAGCAGTGTTTGTTCTGCCACCTGATAAGGAGGAGGTAATGAAATATTTTAAATTTCCTTTGGCTCGTCAGATATTGCATGAGTAAACATATCACTCCCCCTCTTCCACTTCCAGGTATTTATTCCTATGAAGTTGGCATATTTCATTTTCACTTTTCTTCCTGGGTGAGACCAGCCCTAAATAATGTCACAGTAATTACATTTAAAAATCTGTGTGCTTTTAGAACACTGTCACATCCTTTATGTCATTTGATCTCAGTTGATAAAATGTTTGTGTTTATAGGTTATTAGTGTCCACAATATGAATCAGTATGTATGCTTTTAAATATACTTCTGCTTTTAGAGCTAATTGTATTTATTTAAAATCTTGTCCTTGCCAGAAGTATTAACTTTATGGGGATATTTGATGGAGCTTAACTTCCTGCAATGTTATATAACCTTATGAAATTCAAGTATCTTTATAAATTGCATACAGTTTTTAATTTTAAACAGCAGATGCTTAGGGGGAAGCATTTTACTCTAGCACATCAGTAGTTTTATGAATAGAAGAGAATTGTTGAATTCCCTCAGTACTTTTTCTCTTACATATGTGATCAGAAACTGAACTTTTGAAATTTAGCTCCTGATACTTTCACTTGAATGGTCTTCAGGATTGCTTGAAGAAGAAGAAAATTATCTGGAATATGTTAAACAAAATTTATTATCTAGTTGAGTTAGCTTCTGAAGCAAGTCACTAATGAAATCATAATTGATTTGTTATATTATTTTCCACAAGCCTTCTTTATATTTTTAAGCAATCTCAAAAAATGGTCAACCTAATAACATTCTAAGAGTTTTTGACTAATTGGTGAACAAGTACCAAAAAATGTGGATGTGCTGAGTTGGGTAATGGTCTCAGATTCTTAGGAAAATTGACCAGGTGGGAGACAGTAAGGGAGGTTGGTTTTGCTTGACAGAGTGTGGCAGGCCGTTGAACTTTCTTGAGAATTGTTATTTCCTTTACTTTCATACACAGGCTGTGTTTGTAACCTGGAGCTAGGGAACACTATTAACAATTTGTATACCAAAGTAACATACTTTACTTTTCTTTTCAGGCTCCTCCATTACCATCCTCCTCATCTTGATATTGTTCCATGGACATTAAATGAGAACTTTTCTGCTATTCAGGAACTAACCCAGTTCTGCACCACTGGTTTTTGTAGCTATCTCGTAAGGCTGCTGGCTGAAAACTGTGTCTATGCAACCTTCCAAGTGCGGAGTGTCAACCAACTGGACAGGGGAGAGCATTGCTCCTACTCCAGGACTCTCACAAAGCTGATCAGCTGTACTTCAGAAAAAAAAATAATAATTTCCATGTTTTGTATATATCTGACAAAACTGGCAACATCATACAGACTACTGACTTGAAGACAACCTCTTTTATATTTCTCTATTTCTGGGCTGATGAATTGGTTTTCATCTATCTTTCCCCCTTCAGAATTTTCCTTGGAAAAAAATACTAGCCTAGCTGGTCATTTCTTTGTAAGGTAGTTAGCAATTTTAAGTCTTTCTTTGGTCAACTTTTTTTTAATGTGAAAAGTTAGGTAAGGAACTTTTTTACTGCTTTTATGTTTTTCTGTCTTGTTTTGAAACCATGACGGTTATTACACTTTTGGTTCCTAAATAAAAAGTTTAAAAAATTAACAGCCAAGTCACAAAGATAATGGATTGCACATAGACTAAGGAATAAACCAGATTTGTGATTTTTGTTTCTAATCTTGATGTAAATTTACACTATTTATAAATACATATTTATTGCTTGAAAATATTTGTGAATGGAATGCTGTTATTTTTTCCAGATTTACCTGCCATTGAAATTTTAAGGAGTTCTGTAATTTCAAACACTACTCCTATTACATTTTCTATGTGTAAATAAAACTGCTTAGCATTGTACAGAAACTTTTATTAAAATTGTTTAATGTTTAAAGAGGTTTCTATTGTTTGAGTTTTAAAAAGACTTTATGTACAGTGCCCAGTTTTTGTTCATTTTTCAAATCTGATTATATATATTTTATATATACTTGTATATGTATATATAATATATATAGAAATCTGGATATATATGTATAAAGATTTAGAGCTTAAATTTTTCTCGTTTTAAGTTTCACATCTATGGTAGATTTTTGAGGTGTCTACTGTAAAGTATTGCTTACAAAAGTATGATTATTTTTAAAGAAATATATATGGTATGTATCTTCAAGACCTAAAATGTCAGACTGGTTTATTGTTAAGTTGCAATTACTGCAATGACAGACCAATAAACAGTTGCTGCCAAAATGTAGTATAATAGTAGAAAACAAATAGTGATTGAACTTAAGATTTCAAAGGGAATGTTCTATGGGCTTGACAAATCCTGTACATCACTTAGTAGTGTTTTATATGGAAAAAAGATTCAGATGAAGGGCTCTATTTTAGAATGCAAATAAATTAAGAGACTTATTTTTTAATGTTAGGCAGTTTTGACATTTCATGCTTTCCTGCTTGCATGACATGATTTGGGCAGGGGAGGGAGTCTTCCAATTCCACATCACTAATAAAATATAGTAAGCTATATTAGCATTAACACGTCACTTCTAATTACCAATAGTATTTCATTTTATAATAATGGTACCTTGTATTTGGCACATATTCTCATTTTATCATGCTGTTCTCTCTAAGGTTTTTCCAGGAATATTCAATGAAGGCGCATAGAGAATGCTATAAAGGAAGTTATATATAACTAAAGAGAATTTATAATCCTAACTGGTGAAATGCTGTGCTGACTGCATTAACAAGTGCTCTTTTTCAGATAGTTGTGGAGTATGTTGTCCTCCTAGAAACCGTTTGAAGGCTTTAAAGCACAGAGATATTTTATCCAATTAGTTAATAATTTGGTAAATAATTGAATTTGAATATCTACTAGCAGCAATCATCTCTTAAAATTTCAGAAGGAAATAATTACAAATTTTAGTTAAGAAGCAAGAGTGCTTGTCTAAGTGCTGCTTAAGATGTTTAACCACTGATTTTTTAAAAGAACTCAAGACGGGCTTCCCTGGTGGGCAGTGGCTGAGAGTCCGCCTGCCGATGCAGGGGACACGGCTTCGTGCCCCGGTCTGGGAAGATCCCACATGCCGCGGAGCGGCTGGGCCCCCGTGAGCCATGGCCGCTGAGCCTGCGCGTCCCGGAGCCTGTGCTCTGCAACGGGAGAGGCCACAACAGTGAGAGAGGCCCACGTATCGCCAATGAGAAAAAAAAAAAAAAAGACAAAACATTTTTGCAAATAAAAATTGCAAGTCAAAGAAATTAACACAACGTTGTAAATCAACTATACTTTAATTAAAAAAAAAAGTGCTATCCAGAAGCAAAGATTATAAGAATGCTAAAGCTATGCCTAAATGTTCCTTAACCATTCCTAGTTTATCTTACTAACACAGTGTCTCATTTTTTCTATGGTTTTATTAAGATGGTTTATTGCCAAGATTAACATAAGTTGTCTGACATTTAAGAGTAATTTAGTGGTGTTTCACTAATACAATATTTGGAAGTTAAAGGTTCAGAGTAATACTTGCTCACTTAGTGTTTGAATGGGTAGAGGATAAGAGACAAGTCAAACCTATCACCATTAGTCTGAGGTGTAACTAGATGAACAGAGTCTTGTGTAAACTGCTTTCTTTTCTTCAATTTAACTGCTTTAATAACTTACATTTTTCAGGTTGCAGAAGAAATAGCATGCTTTTTTTCTCTCTTTTCTTTTTACTGCTTATATAGGTAAATCCAGCTAAGCACACACTATCTGGGTGCCTTAATAATGAAATGAGTTTGCATCATTTGCACACACATTGTTTAGAGAAAGAAACTAATTATATGACATATTAAAAAAAGGTGTTGATCCAGAAAGTGAGAACTAAATCATATTCTTTTCTCGTTGTCACCAGCTAAACAGGAACTCTTACACCATCAGTATAGCAATTTAACTTGTTTAACCCATTTAAGTTAAATCAATTAAATTTTGGCTTCTGTATTTTGAACTAAAATCTAAGTCACTTTTCCAAAGTAGTATTTGACAGTTGGGACTCTCAAATTACTAGTAATAGGTAACTGAAATAAAAGATCACGTAATATTATGAAATTACATTAAATGAAGTGTCTGCTTCTCAGAACTTAAATCTTTAAATTATCATGTGTATTTTCATTTAGTCAATATATTTATTTAGTATCTCCTAAAAAATGAATCTGAATAAGATGTGATCCCTGCCTTTTACTCTTCATACATGCACCTCATATGGGAGATTCATGTAATATGTCAAGCAGAACCTAGAAGAGATAAGAAAGGTGAATAGTATTGATTGGGACTTGCATTTCAGCAGGGTTTGTATCACACCTAGAGCAAGAGGATTTGGGAACTTTGACTAAGGGATTAGAGGAGTGTACTGGAGAGTGGAAGCCCCCGATGTTGAAAAGCCTCCTCTGCCGTGAGAGATGTTTACACTTTACCCTGTAGTTAATGTGGAACCATGCACAGAATTAAGCAAAAGAACAGCATTGAATTTGCAGTAGTCTTCGTGCCTGCTTTATCTTCCACATTGCTGCTAGAGGGGCATTTCTAAAACACAGAAATTCAAGGAAGAGGTGATTTGGACTTGGACTTTGGATGTTGTGAGGATGGAAATAGGAGCGCAGATTTGGAAGACAAAAGTAAAGTCCACAGGACCCATTAGATGTCTACCCGTGGGTGGAGGCCCTTCTAACTAGAATGGAAAATCTGAGTACAACTGCTTGTAACGCACCTAAGTAGTTGAAATTAGGAGAGACCTGAACCGGAACCATGTATCTTGCTGTCCATCATCGAGGTGGTGCTTAGAGCCAGAGGAGGTAAGATCATACAGGAACTGTATGGTGAGGAGAGGTCGATCAAATACCCACCTAGGAACGTCAGCATGTAAGGGGAGAGGAGATTGCAAAGGAGCAGAAAGCTAAAAGAAACCAGCCAGGGTGATCTTAGACACGCTAAAGTTTTTCAAAAGTAACAATTCCATGTTGCAAAGATGAGGATTAAATGGATTTCTTTGGATTTGGCACAAGATGGTTGGTGACATTTGCCAGAGCACCTTCAGTGGAGCAACAACCGGATGGATTGCAGTGGACGGGAAGAGGTGCTGAATTTGAGGGGGTGGTGGAGTCACTTCGGTCTTCCAAGAGCGCCAGGGATGCAACTACATTGGTCTTTGTGAAACAGCAAACAGTCATCAATTTTAAACATTTTGTATCATTGTCTTGAGTGCTTTACACAGTAATTAATACTTTTGTATATATACCATGAAGCAACCCATGTGGTATTTTGGTTTTGAAAGGAAGAAATACTTTTCAGTTGAACATGGAAATGAGGATGGTATTTTTTTAGTATGGCCTAAAGATACCTACCCTTTACTGAATACTGTTGCAAAGCATAGTGCTAAGTACTTTAAATATATTCTCTTTAGTCCTCACAATGACCCTCTGATGTACTGTTTTAGCCTCATCTTACACATACGTAAATTGAGGCAAAGAGAGGATCATGTAACTTGCCCAAGGTTTGTGGTTATTAAGTATTGAAGGTAAGATTCCAACTATGTTGATCCGACTCCAGAGCAAGTGCTATTCTACCTCCTACTGCAGAGAAATAGGAATTGCTGAGTGCTTACTCTGTAGTCACGTTTGAAAGAAACTTCATTTTGAATATTTCTTTAACAAGAGAAAAATGTTTTAAAATGTATAACGTATAATTAGGCTGACATTTTTATAGTCCAAACCAGAACCCCTTTGAGATCGAAAAGGGACAATGCTATTAGTTGGGCAGGACAACAGCCAAGAAATGGGGCTATCCTGGGCAAGCTGGGATGTACGTCATAGTGGTTACGTTTGTGTTAAGAAGAAGCATTTGGGTGCTGGAGAGGGTGTGGAGAAAAAGAAACCCTCTTGCACTGTTGGTGGGAATGTAAATTGGTACAGCCACTATGGAGAACAGTATGGAGCTTCCTTAAAAAACTAAAAATAGAATTACCATATGACCCAGCAATCCCACTACTGGGCATATACCCAGAGAAAACCATAATTCAAAAAGACACATGCACCCCAATGTTCATTGAAGCACTATTTACAATAGCCAGGTCATGGAAGCAACCCAAGTGTCCATAGACAGATGAATGGATAAAGATGTGGTACATATATACAATGGAATATTACTCAGCCATAAAAAGGAACGAAATTCAGTCATTTGTAGAGACGTGGATGGATCTAGAGACTCATACAGAGTGAAGTAAGTCAGAAAGAGAAAAGCAAATATCGTATATTAACGCATATATGTGGAACCTAGAAAAATGGTACAAATGAACCGGTTTGCAGGGCAGAAATGGAGACACAGATGTAGAGGTCAAACGTATGGACACCAAGGGGGAAAGAGGCGGGGGGATGGATTGGGAGATGGGGTTGACATATATACACTAATATGTATGAAATAGATAACTAATTTTAAAAAAAGGGAACACTGCTACAGATCCTACAGACAGTGAAAGGGTAATAAAGAACTATCACAAACAAAGCATTTGGGGAGTAGTAGTATTTACCTCCTCCTAACATCATATTCCTAGATTTTTGCGCTCTTAGAATGGGAAGGAAGCATGGGTTTAGGTTGCATGAGGACCCTCAATTGTGGTTGAAAAAGACGGTGAAAATGCAAGCAATGAATTAAAGTGGAAATGAGAAAGGAAAAGGAAATTCCTGTTAAGTCTTAGTGATGTCTACTGAGTTGTACCCATCCTAAAACCAAATAATGGCACTTCAACAAACTAACAAGAAAGCGAGTAATATTCTCAATGTAAAGATTAATATGCATTTTTCTAAACTCTTGGTCTGACTACCACTTACCAATCTAGTTTAAGGTGGGAATCTGATTTAACATATTCAAAGTATGAATTTTAAGTGTACCAACCTGAAAAAGATGTAGAATCAGTTTTCTCAGGGTTTTAAAACTTCAGTGCCATGTAGTCCAGTGCCATGTAATCACTTCGAAGTGATTAAACATGTCTTAATGTGAACAACAGAAAGATTCCTCATGAACATAGGGACTGTCTTAAGGTATTATAATCGTGTGTGAAAGTGTAGGATGGCTTCAAATAGATTAAAGGTATGATTAACACCAAGCAATACTCTGAATTACACCTACTTCCAAATGCCCAGTTACAACATTTGTTAAAGAGAGTAAGGGGAAGAAAAGAGAAAGCAAATTCACTGATTTTGTAGGCATGTATAGTTAATTGTAGCTAAGCATTAACTTTAGCTCTCCACTTTGTGATAGAATAATACACTTGGCAGGGTGAAACTAGATGAGAATGTTATCTTTAGAGAACTTGATATATGTGATTTAAGTGTCATCTTTCATTAAACGTACTCAGATGCAAATTTTGAAATGTCTGCACATGGAAAGGATTCTATGTCTAATAAATGGAAATCAGTACCCAAATCTACGATCAACAAGATTTTCTGGGTTACAGTACTGAAAACATTTGGGAGGGGTGGGGACAAGCTCAAAACGATATGAGTTATTGATACATCAAAAATTTCATTTAAGGAGCTTCCCTGGTGGCGCAGTGGTTGAGAGTCCGCCTGCTGATTCAGGGGACACGGGTTCGTGCCCCAGTCCGGGAAGATCCCACATGCCGCGGAGCGGCTGGGCCCGTGAGCCATGGCCGCTGAGCCTGCGCGTCCGGAGCCTGTGCTCCGCAACGGGAGAGGCCATAACAGTGAGAGGCCCACGTACCGAAAAAAAAAAAAAAATTTCATTTAAGAAAAACTAAGTACCAAAGGTTTGAAAATATAACTGCTGTATACAAAACCTGGATAGTTTGAAAATATTGATCAGCCTACAAATTATCCTGTCATAAATTTTTCTGTATCAGATGGGGCTCATAGTTCATGAATTGGAATTCCTTTGTAAGATTATCTCCATCTGCTCCTCCAGATAAGGTCTGCACAAAAATCTCATGAATAAGAGCCCACTGAAGAGCCGTGTGTGAACATTAGGTAATTTGCTAGTTGACATTGAAGTTCATGCTAGCACTCTGAAACCTGAATTTTAGGCTTGCTTCAGTATCCATCTAGCTCCCCACCTCCACCCTTTCTTTTGATTTAACTTTATTTTCAAAATATATAACATTTACATGGTTCAAAATGCAAAACTATATTAAAAGGTGCTTTCTGGGAAGTCTTGCTCCCATCCCTTTCACCTTCAGATTTCTCCACCCACCACTGATAAGTAACAATTTTCAATTTATTAACTCATATTTCCTGTGTTTCTCTTTCTAAAGTAAGTAAATTTGTTATATAGTCTTATTTCCCTTCTTTTTTACACAAGATGTAGCATGTTGTATACATTATTTGGCATCTTGGTTTTTTTGTTTGGTGTTTTTTTTTTTATAGCAGCTTTGTCATAGCAAAAATGAAAGGAAACAACCCAAATGTTCATCAACAGATTAATAAACAAGTTGTATATTAGCCATACAAAGGAATACTACTGAGCAATTAAAAAAATTTTATTGGGCTTCCCTGGTGGCACAGTGGTTGGGGGTCTGCCTGCTGGTGCAGGGGACGTGGGTTCGTGCCCTGGTCTAGGAGGATCCTGCGTGCCGCAGAGCGGCTGGGCCCGTGAGCCATGGCCGCTGGGCCTGCGCGTCTGGAGCCTGTGCTCCGCAATGGGAGAGGCTGCAGCGGTGAGGGGCCCGCGTACTGCAAAAAAAAAAAAAAAAAAAAAAATTATTGAATGAAAGATTTTTAAATTCTATAGTGCTTTACAATTTTCAAAAGTTTCACACACATGATTTCATATAATCCCATAACCCTTAAAAAAAAATCCCCTACCCCTATATTGTCTCTCCCCCTGCTCCCCAGCCCTCCCCGCACTACTAACCACTAGTTTGTTCTCTATATCTGGCACCTTGGTTTGTTTTTCTTTTTTCCACTGAATATATCCTAAAAATTATTATCAATTCATGGGACTCCACTGTTGTTTGCATGTACTATATCCAAATGATGGACATTTGAGGGTGTTTTCAGTCTTTTGATATTTCAAATAGTGTCTCAATGCACTTATGCATATGTTGTTTTGTGTTTATGGAGGTATATATCTTCAGGGTAGAGTCCTAGAGATTTGATTGCTGGGCCAAAAGGTAAGTGCATATATAGTTTTGCTTGATAATACCCTTCATAGCTATACTGTGTTGCACTCACCCCAGCAATGTATGAACTTGGCTATTTTTCCTACAGTCTCGCCAACAGACTGTATTGCGGAGCCTTTTGGAATTTTGCAAATATGATTGGTGAAAATGGAATCTTAAGATAAATTTAATTTTAATTTTAGGTTGACAGATTTTTCATATAGTTAGAGACTATTTGCCTGTGTTTTAAACTTGCTTTTTTATCTTTTGAGATATGGTTGCATACAGTAAGCTGAACAGATCCTAAGTGTACAGTTTGATGAGTTTTGACAAATGCGTACACCATACCTCAATCAAGAATGTATTGCCAAATATACAATGGAGAAAAGACAGCCTCTTCAATAAGTGGTGCTGGGAAAACTGGACAGCTACATGTAACAGAATGAAATTAGAACAGTCCCTAACACCATACAAAAATTAACTCAAAATGGATTAAAGATCTAAATATAAGGCCAGACACTATCAAACTCTTAGAGGAAAACATAGGCAGAACACTCTATGACACACATCACAGCAAGATCCCTTTTGACCCACCTCCTAGAGAAATGGAAATAAAAACAAAAATAAACAAATGGGACCTAATGAAACTTCAAAGCTTTTGCACAGCAACGGAAACCATAAACAAGACCAAAAGACAACCCTCAGAATGGGAGAAAATATTTGCAAATGAAGCAACTGACAAAGGATTAATCTCCAAAATTTACAAGCAGCTCATGCAGCTCAATATCAAAAAAACAAACAAACAACCCAATCCAAAAATGGGCAGAAGACCTAAGTAGACATTTCTCCAAAGAAGATATACAGATTGCCAACAAACACATGAAAGAATGCTCAACATCATTAATCATTAGAGAAATGCAAATCAAAACTACAATGAGATATCATCTCACACCAGTCAGAATGGCCATCATCAAAAATCTACAAACAATAAATGCTGGAGAGGGTGTGGAGAAAAGCGAACCCTCTTGCACTGTTGGTGGGAATGTAAATGGATACAGCCACTGTGGAGAACAGTATGGAGGTTCCTTAAAAAACTAAAAATAGAACTAACTACCATACGACCCAGCAATCCCACTACTGGGCATATACTCTGAGAAAACCATAATTCAAAAAGAGTCATGTACCACAGTGTTCATTGCAGCTCTATTTACAACAGCCAGGACATGGAAGCAACCTAAGTGTCCATCGACAAATGAATGGATAACGATGTGGCACATATATACAATGGAATATTACTCAGCCATAAAAAGAAACGAAATTGAGTTATTTGTAGTGAGTTGGATGGACTTAGAGTCTGTCCTACAGGGTGAAGTAAGTCAGAAAGAGAAAAACAAATACCGTATGCTAACACATATATATGGAATCTAAAAAAAAAAAAAAAAAAGTCATGAGGAACCTAGGGGCAAGACGGGAATAAAGACGCAGACCTACTAGAGAATGGACTTGAGGATACGGGGAGGGGGAAGGGTAAGCTGGCACAAAGTGAGAGAGTGGCATGGACATATATACACTACCAAACGTAAAATAGATAGCTAGTGGGAAGCAGCCACATAGCACAGGGAGATCAGCTCAGTGCTTTGTGACCACCTAGGGGGGTGGGATACGGAGGGTCGGAGGGAGGGAGACGCAAGAGGGAAGAGATATGGGGATATATGTTTATGTATAGCTGATTCACTTTGTCATAAAGCAGAAACTAACACACCACTGTAAAGCAATTACACTCCAATAAAGATTTTTTTTTAAAAAAAGAAAAAGTACTGCCATTGCCCTAGAAAGTTCCCTTGAGTCCTTTTCTATTCTATCACCTCCTCCCTTGCCATTCTCCCAGGCAACCACTTTTCTGATTTCTGTCCCCATATATTAATTTTTCTATTTTTAAACTTCATAGAAATGAAAGCATGCAAAATGTACTTTTTTGTGTGTTTGACTTCTCTCACTAAGCATAACGTTTTTGAAATTCATCTATGTTCATGGGTGTATCTATCAGTAGTTCCTTCTTTTTTTATTGCTGAGTATGATTTCATTGTATGAATAGAATACAATGTTTTTATCAATTCTCCTGCTAATTGTATTGGGTTGTTTCCAATTTTTGCTTCTGATTTTTTTTTTTTCCCGAGAAGAAACATGGCTGGATCATAAGTTGGGTATATATTTAACTTTGTGAGAAATTGTTAGACATTTTTCCGAAGTGGTTGTACCAGTTTATACTTCTCCAGCAATATGTGAGAGCTCTAGTTGCTCTGCATCCTTACAGAGATTTGGTGTTGTTAGATTTCAAAAGTTTAGCCATTCTAGTCAATGTATTCTCCTATGTTTTCTACTAGGAGCCTTATAGTTTTAGTTTTTACAGTTAGGTGTATAAGTCATATCAATTTAGTTTTTGTGTTCTATGAAGTGTTTCAATCAGCTAGTGTAAGTTTTCCAACTTTGCTTTTCTTTTTCAAAGTTGTTTTAGCTTTCTAGGTCTTTTGTATTTCTAGATGAATTTTAGCTTGCCAATTTAAAAAAAATTCTTTTGGAATTTTGACTGAGACTGCACTGAATCTATAGCTCAATCTGTGGAGAATTGACATCTTGACAATATTGAGTTTTCAAACGCATTAAAATCATATTTTTCCATTGATTTAGATCTTCTGTAATTTCTCTCAGCAGTATTTTGTAGTTTTCAGTAAACAGATCTTCATATCCCTAAGTCTTTTATATTTTTGATGCTACTATGAATTGTGTTTTTAAAATTATAATTTCCAATTGTTTATTGCTATTTTATAGAACTATAAATGATTACTGAATATTGACCTTGTATCCTGCAAACTTGCTAAGCTCATTTATTAGTTCTAGTAGATTTTCTGTAGATTTTTAGGGTTTTCTGCATAAAGAATTATGCCATCTGTGAATCAAGATAGTTTAACTGCTTCCTTCCCTTGTATTATTGCCTTTTATTTCTTTTTCTTGTTTTTTGCACTGGCTGGAACCTCCAGTACAATGTTGAAGTGGTCAGAGAAGACATCATTGTCTGTTCCCAGTTTTAGGGGAAAGTAAGTATGATGTTAATTGAATGTTTTTCAGTGTTTTTCATCTTGTTTTTCATCTTCAGGATGTCCCTTGAAGATTGAGGATGGCCCCTTCTATTGCTGGTTTGCTGAGATTTTAAAAATCAGAAATGTATGTCGAATTTTATAAAATGATTTTTCTGCATTGATTGAGATGATTATATGGTTTTTCTTTTTTAGTTTGCTACTATGGTGAATTACATTGATTGATTTTTTTTTTTTTTTTTTTTTTGCGGTACGTAGGCCCCTCATTGTTGTGGTCTCTCCCGCTGCGGAGCACAGGCTCCGGACGCGCAGGCTCAGCGGCCATGGCTCACGGGCCCAGCCGCTCCGCGGCATGTGGGATCTTCCCAGACCGGGGCACGAACCCGTGTCCCCTGCATCGGCAGGCGGACTCTCAACCACTGTGCCACCAAGGAAGCCCTGATTGATTTTTAAATGTTAAACTAATCTTATACTCTTGGGATAAACCCACTTGCTCATGATGTTTTATTATTTTATATATTTTTGCCAATTTTTTGAACTGAATTTTTACATCTGTGTTCATGAGGGATATTGGTCAACAATTTTATTTTCTGATAATGTTTTTGTCTGGTTTTGTTATCAGGGTAATGTTGGCCTCAGAGAATGAGTTGGGAAGTATTTTCTCCAGTTCTCTTGAGTTTACGTAGAATTGGTATTTCTAAATAAAATATTTGATAGAATATTTTAATTACAAAATTAATTTCTTTAGTTTATATATTTCTTCTGAAGTGAGCTTTGGTAGTTTGTGGCTTTCAGGTAATTTATCCTTTTAACCTCTGTGGAATCTATAGTTCTGTGTCACTCCTGATATTAGCAAATTGTGCCTTTTTTTTTCCCCCATCAGTTTGGCAAGTGGTTTACAAATTTTCTTGATCTGCTCAAAAAACTAATTTTGTTTTTCATTGATTTTCCCCTATTGTATCTCTGTTTTCTTTTTTCCTTGATTTTCTCTCTCATCTATATTATTTTCCTTCCTTCTGTTTACTTCAGGTTTCTTTAGCTGCTCTTATTCTAGTTTCTTTAGGTGGAAACTGAGATCATTGATTTGAGACATTTTCAGGTATAGTCATTTGGTTCTATAAATTTCCATCTAATTAATGCTTTATCTGTGTGTCAGGGGTCCCCCAAGACCAGGCTCAGGCTTGCTGATTTGCTAGAAAGAATCACAGGACTAAGAAGCTGTTTTATGCAGTTATAGTTTATTACGGTGGGGATACAGATTAAATTCAGCAAAGGGAACACACACATGGGGAGAAGTATGGGAGAGACCAGGCTCAAGGTTCCAGGTGTCCCCTCCCAGTGGAGTTGCCCGGGATGTGCTTAATTCCGCCAGCAACAGTGTGTGACAAATGTACAAAGTGTTGCCAACCAGGAAAACTCCAGGATTTTTATTGGGGGTCAGCACCTGCATGACCTCAGCTACTCAGACTCCAGACCAAGACTCACAGATAAAATGCACGTATTCACTATAAATCACATTAGCAGCATAAACTATCTGGTCAAACTGGTACAGCATGGCCAAGACAGACATTAAAAAAAAAAAACAAAACCCACAATACTCTTAACAGAACATTCCAAGAGCTCAATGTTTAGTTCCCAGGAGATGGCCAAGAGTTTTTCCTGGGAATGTGCAGAATTTGAGCAATCCAGTCCTACTGAGTTAGCCTTTTTCTTTACAAGCTGCCTTCCACAAACTTGGATGTAATGTATTTTCATTTTCATTCATTTCAAGATACTTTCTGGTTTCCCCTTTGATTTCTTCTTTCAAACATGGATTATTTAACACTGTGTTACTTTAGCTTCCAACTGTTCGGGGCTTTTCAAGATATTTTTCTTTATTTCTAATTTAATTCCACTACAGTCAGAGAATATATTTTGTATGTCTTGAATTCTGTTAGATTAATTGAGACTGTTTTATGGCCTGGAATATGGCCCTTGGTAAATGTTCCATGTGTGATTGAAAAGAATGTATATTCTGCTGTTGGATAGAATTTTCTATAATTGACAGGGCAAGTTTCTTGATAGTATTATTCAAGTCTATTTCTATACTGATTTTCTGTCTATTTTTTCTATCAGTTATTGAGAGAGTAGTGTTGATCTCTACAACCAAAATTGTGGATTGTCTATTTTTCCTTGCAATTCTTTCAGATTTTACTTCATGTATTTTGAAGCCGTGTTATTCATTGCAAAAGCATTTAGGATTGTTATGTTCACTTGATGAACTGACCCCTTTATCATTATGAGATGACCTTTTTTATTCCTGGTAATATTCTTTGCTCCAAGTTCTGTTTTGATCTTTGAGCAAAGATCAAAAAACTCCAGCTTTTCTTTTTTATTCTTGGCCATGCCACGTGGCTTGCGGGATCTTAGTTTGGCAGTGAAAGCGCAGAGTCCTAACCATTGGACTGCCAGGGAATTCCCTACTCCAGCTTTTTTTGATTAGCATTAGCATGTTGTACTTTTTTTATGCGTTTGCTTTTAACCTTTAAATAAGGTTTAAATAACCTAAATAAGGTAACCCAAATAACCTTTAAATGTCTTTAAATTAAAAAAATTTTTTTAAATTTTGTTGCTATAACAAATTACCACAAACTTAGTGGCTTAAAGCAACACACATTCATTATCTTATAGTTCTGTAGGTTACGAGTCCAGTATCCATCTCACTAGATTAAGTCAAGGTGTCAGCAGATTGCATTCCTTTCTGGAGTCTCTAGGGGAAAAATCTCTTTCCTGCTCATTTGGGTTGTTGACAAAATTCAGTTTCTTGTTCTTGTAGGACAGAGGTTCCCATTTTCTTACTAAAAACTGAAAGCCATTTCCAGCTTCTAGAGGCTGCTGCATTCTTTGCCTTGTGGACCTCTTCCTCCATCTTCAAAGCTAGCAATGGTTGGTTGAGTCCTTCTTATGTCACATTTCTCTCCCTTATTTTGTCACATCTCTTGGACCCAGCCAGGAAAGCTCCTTTGCTTTTAAGGACTCCTGTGATTAGGTTGGACCCACCTGCGTATTCCAGGATAATATCCCATCTCAAGGTCCATACCCTTAATCACATCTGTGAAGTCATTTTTGCCATGTAAGATAATATGTTCAAGGGTCGGGTGTGGATATCTTTGGAGAGGGGATGGGGGGCATTATTCAGCCTACCACAGGTTGTATATGCCATTTGTATTTAGTGTGCTTATTGATATACTTTGATTTAAATCTACTACTTTGCTCTTTGTTTTTCATTGCTCCCATTTGTGTTTTGTTCTCTTTTTCCTCTTCTTCTGTCTTCTTTTGTATTGATTTTTTATGCTTCTATTTCCTCTCTTTTGTTGGCTTATGAGCTATGGCTCTTTGTTGTATTATTTTAGTAGTTGTTTTAGGGTTTATATTATACATCTTTAAATTATCACAGTCTACCTTCACATATTATATCACTTTAAATATAGTTTAATAACCTTAAAACATTATACTTCTATTTCTGTCATACATTTTACATCACATAGATTATAAACCCTACACACATTGTTGTTAGAATTTTTCTCTGGCTGCTTTAAAGATTTCATCTTTTTTCCCTAGTTTTAAGCAATTTGATTATGAGTGTCTTGGTGTAACTTTATTCGTGTATCTTTGGCTTGACATTCTTTGGGTTGCCTGAATCTGTGGAATTATAGTTTTCATCAAATTTGAAAAATTTCAGCCATTATTCCTTCAAATATTAGATTTTGAGTCTTCCTTTAAGTATTCTAAGGATTCATATGTTAGGCTACTTAAAATTTTCCCATAGCTCACTGATCATCTGTTCCCTTTTTTTTTTGTTTTTTGCCTTTTTAGTTTCTGGGTTTCATATTGGATTGTTTCTATCACTGTCTTTCATTTCACTAAATTTTACTTCCACTGTGTCTAATTTGCTCTTGATCCTAACTAGTATATATTTTACATCTTAGACATTGTTATTTTTATCTCTAAGAAGTTTGATTTGGATATTCTTAATATCTTCCATGTCTTCTGCTTTCCTTTCCTTTCTTGAACATATATAATGTAGTTTAATAACTTTAATGTCCTTGTTTACTCATTCTATCATCTATATCACTTCTAGGTTTATTTTGATTGATTTTTCTTGAAATTATGGGTCATATTTTCTTGTTTCTTTGCATGCCTGATGATTTATATTTAATGCCAGACAGTGTGAATTCTACCTTGTTAGGTTCTGTCTTACTTCTATAAGTATTCTTGGGCTTGTTTTGGGATGTAGTTAAGTTACTTGGAAACAGTTTGAAACTTTCAGGTCTTGCTTTTAAACTATATTAGGTGAGACTAGAACAGTGTTCAATCTAGTTCTAATTTTGTCCCACTACTGAGGCAAAAGCATTCAGAGCATTCTACCTGATGCCATGTGATTTATGAGGTTTTTCTAATCCAGTTGGTGGGAACAGGAACAGGAACTATAATTGGCTAAGTTAGCTCCAAAGGACTCTTTCTCTAATCTTTTTGTGTGGTTCCCCTCTCCCTTACACCTTCTGGTCTCAAGTAGTTTCTTCACACCCATGTTGATCCTTTCAGTTGGAAGACTTGAAAGGAATCATAGGCAAATCTCCAGAGATATTGTTTTGTGCATTTCCACCTACTCTGGCGCTCTGGATTTTTAGCTGTCTTGGCCACCTTGAATTCTCAATTCTGTATCTTCAACTCAGGGAAAGTACTGAGTTCTGGGTTCCCTATCTCTTGGTTGCAGTCTGGAAACTCTCTCCAAGCAATAAACTGGGGCAGTGATTACTGTCTTGTGATGCCTGTTTCCAATGTCTAAAAACTATTGCTTCATATAATTTGTCCAGTTATTTTTTAAGGCAAGAGAGTAAGTTCTGATACTCCATCTTGCTGGAAGCAGAATTCTCTGCTTTTTGTTATAGAACTATTCTCCTTTACTTTTTTATGATTGTTGAATTTTATTCCTTTTTCATTGCTGTTGCAAATAGAATTTTCTCTTCCACTATGTCTTAGAAATAATAATTGTTTGATATATAAAGACTATTAATTTTTCTGTGTTACTTTTATATTGTTGCCTTCCTAAACTTTTCTTATTATTTGTATTAGTTTCAGCGTTAATTATCTTGGGTTTTACAGATATATTATTTTAACTATAAATATAGTTCTACCACTTCCCTTCCTATTTTTATGCCTCTAACTGTTTTGTTTGGTTGTACTGGTTAATATCTCCGTACAATGCTAAATATTCACACTCTTCTATTTCAAACCTAATATTGACAACTAACCTCAACTTGTATCAGCTAGGTTTATTTTTAAAGCCTCAGACTGATGTTAAGTTAGGGAACAGTCTGGTGACCAGTGAAGAAAGTCTCTTTTCAAAGTGGGGTTAAATTGAGGGAATCCAGGATCCAATAGTGGATGGTCCCCAGAATGTCTAACAATGTATTGTGAACATTCAAGTGGTTATTATGCTCAACAACATGTATGGGTAAATGAATGTTCTGATCCACTGTGTTCTAAGCCTTTTAGTTTCCCATTGAAGACCTTTCTGTTGCCTTTTCTGCTGCTATTGGATAGAGTGTTCTATAAACATCAATTAGGTCTAGTTGGTTGGTAGTATTCAGATTTTCTATATCTTTGCAGACTGTGCTACTTGCTCCACTGATTATATAGAGAGAAATTTTGATGTCTCCAAGTATAACTGTGTTGTCCATTTTCCCTTTAAATTCTGTCTGGTTTTGCTTCATGTATTTTGGGTCTCTATAGTTAGGTGCATAAATGTTTAGGGTGGCTATGTCTTCTTGGAGAATTGACCTTTTATTGCTGACAATTTTCCCTGTTCTGAAATCTACTCTGCCTGACAATATTATAGATACTCCAGCTTTTTTTGTTTAGTTTTATCATTGTGTGTATGTATTTAATGGGTATGCATTTCTCAGGACAGGAAAGGTATGAACAAGAGATATAACTTTTTTGTATAATTTATATTTAGAGTTCCCATTAACTGACTGAGAGACAACCACAGTCAACTCAGGGTTCAAGACCCTCTCCAGTGTTGAATCTCAGTTCTGCAGGGGACTTAAGTGACACCAAGGCTTGAGGAGGGGGAGTCACTCTGTCAATGCAAACATCTGCCAATATACCTCATTCCCCATTGTCTCCTGTTATCGGGTCACACAGACTTGTTCTTCATCCTGGACATCAGGCCTCTCTCCATTGTTGCCAGCTCTTAGGGCCCCATCCACACTGCTCTCAGCTTCATGAAAATACTTTCTGGGTCTCTTTGTGCTGTATTGGCATGTGAGAAGACTCTGGAAGGCTGCCTTGGGCATTTCTTCCTTGAGTACCCCACATCCGCCCCCCTCCCTTCCCCCTCCATTTCTTTGGAGCTGCCACAATGCAGTTTGATCTGGGGTAGAAGAAATATTCATTTTTATAAGTTTTTATTTTAATAATATATAATATTTTGATATTTTTCTAACTTATCGAAAAATTGTAAGATTAGAACAAAGATCTTTATTCAGATTCACCAATTGCTTACAATTAGCCACATTTGCTTTGTCATTCTTTCTATGTTGCACGTGTCTTTCCTAAATCATCTGAAACTAAACAAAAACCAAAAATAGAGTAAATCAATAAAATAAAATATTAGTTCTTTGGAAAGATCAACAAAATTGATAAACTTTTACTAGACCAACCAAGCAAAAAGAAGACACAAATTATCAAACCCAGGAATGAAAAGGGAGGGCATTCTACTGACCTTACAAAAATTAAAAGCATCATAAGCAAATGTTATGAACAACTTTAGGCCAACAAACTAAACAATTTAGGTGTCTTAGGCACACATTACCAAAACTGACTCAAGAAGTAGAATCCAAATTTAGGAATATACTCAAGAGAAATGAAAGCATGTCTACATGAAGACTTGTGCACAAATATTCATGACAGCATTATTCATAATAGCCAAAAAGTAGAAAGAACCAAATGTCCATCAACTAATGAATACATAAATAAAAGTGGTCTATCTGTACAATGGAACAGTATTCAACCATAAAAAGGAATGAGGTATTGGTGAATCTTACAGCATGGATGAACCTTGAAAACATTATGCAAGTGAAAGAAGCCAGTCATACAAGACCTCATAGTGTATGATTCCATTTATATAAAATGCCAAATAGGCAAACCTATAGAGACAGAAAGTAGATTAGTGGTTGCCTCAGGCAGAAAGAGAGAATGGAGAAATTGGGGGAGGAGAGATAAAGGCTAAAGAGCTTGCAGCTTCTTTTTGGGGTGAAGCAAATATTCTAAAATTGATTGTGGCAATGATCGTACAACTTTGTAGATATACTAAACTCTACACTTTAAATGGATAAATTTTAAGGTTTGTGAATTATATCTTAATAAAGTTGTTACCAAAGAAAAATTAGAAAAAGCTGAATGGTAACAATAACAAGTAAAGAGATTAAGCTGGTAATTAAAATACATCCCACAAAGAAATGCATAGGCCCAGATGGCTTCATTGGTGATTTCTCTTAAATATTTAAGAAGAAGTAATGTCATTCCTTTACAAGCTCTTCCATAAAATAGAAGAGAAGGGGACACTTCCCTATGAATTCTATGAAAATAATATTACCCTGATACTAAAGCCAGACAAAAATACCACAAGAAAGAAAGATCACAGACCAATATCCCATGAACATAGATACAAAAATTCTTCAGAAAATATTATCAAACTGGATCCAGCAACATACACAAAAGAAGTATGCATCATGACCAACTGGGATTTATCTCAAGAATGCAAGTTTAGTTTAACATCCAAAAATCAATTAATCTAATATAACTTATTAACAGAAGTCCAAAACTACACAATCATCTCAATATTTGCCACACAAAAAAATCTGAAAAACTGAATACCTATTCAAGAAAAAATAATCTCAGCAAACTCAGATAGGAGGAAAACTTCTCAACCTGATAAAGGGTTTCTATGAAAACTCCACAGTTATCATCACACTTAATGATGAGAGACTGAATGCTTTGCAAGATCAGAAAAAAAGACAAAGATGTCCACTCTCATTTTTATTCCATCATTGTACTGGAGGTTTTGGTCATTTCACTAGGCAAGAAAAAGAAATAAAAGGCACCCAGCAGACTTTTTGAGGGGGGAGGTGTGGTGTTTCTTTTTTTTTTTTTTTTGTCATCTCCGATTGGCATTTCTGGGTTTCCAGCTTCTACAATACCTAGTCCAGGATATATGGAGGCAAAAAGAAACCCAGGGAACTCATGCATGTCATTCTTCAGGATCCTGGGCTCCTAGCCGATCAGCTGCCATGTCTTCTCTTCACCTTTCAAAGTCATTTTAATATTTGTTTTTTTAAAATATAATATTCAGGTTTTCTACCTTAGTGGAAAGGATAGAAAGAAGCATGTCCATTCCATCTTGGTCCATAACCAGAGGTCTGGAATATTTATTATTAAAATGTTTATTTTGGAATAATTTTAGATTTTCAGAAAAGTTGCAAAGGTAGTACGGAGAATTCACCTATACTATTCACCCAGTTTCCCCTAATGTTAACATCTTATATAACCATGTTATCTTGATCAAAACTATGAAATTAACATTGGTACAATTCTGTTAACTAAACTCCAGACTATTCGGATTTCACCAGTTTTTCCACTAATGTCTTCTTGCTGTTCCAAGATCCAATCCAGGATACTACACTATATTTAGTCATCATATCACCTTAGTTTCTTCCAATTTGTGACAATTTCCTGAGTCTTTCCTTGTTTTTTATGACCTTAAAATTTTTGAAAGCACTGAAAAGCTCTAAAAAGATAAGAAACTGGCTACATGGGGGGACTTCCAGGGATAGCAAACTAGGTCACTTGGGGCCAGGGGTGAGAGTAAGACTTCTCTCTGTCTACCCTTTAGTTGTGTGCCTTTTGAATTTTGTATTCTCAGTAACCATTAAGATACTGCTTTTATTAGCCAGAGTTCTCCAGAGAAACAAAATCAACAGAACGTATGTGTGTGTCTATACACACACGTATGTATGTATATGTATGTGTGTGTGTATATGTGTGTGTGTGTATATATATGTATGTGTGTGTATATATATATATATATATATATATATATATATATATATATATATATAGCGAGAGAGAGAAAGAGAGAGAGAGAGAGAGAGAGAGACTGACTTATAATGGCTCATGCAAATGTGGAGGTTTGGCAAGTCCAAAATCTGCTGGGTAGGCCAGCAGGCTGGAGACCCAGGGAAGAGTTGCAGCTCATCAAAGGCCATGTACTGGCA
Organism: Orcinus orca; assembly: GCF_937001465.1. Classification (NCBI taxonomy): domain Eukaryota; kingdom Metazoa; phylum Chordata; class Mammalia; order Artiodactyla; family Delphinidae; genus Orcinus; species Orcinus orca. The sequence goes on from NC_064580.1 coordinate 40,718,593, forward strand.
TAATTCATTCTTGCTCAGAGAGGTTAGTTAGTCTTTGTTCTAATAAAACCTTCAACTGATTGGATAAGGTTCACCCACATAATGGAGGGTAATCTACTCAAAGTCCATCAATTTAAATGTTAATCTCATCTAGAAAACAGCTTCACAGAAAACATCCATAATTATGTTTGACCAAATATCTGGGCACCGTGGCCCAGCCAAGTTGACACATAAAATTAACCATCAAACTGCTTGTTTTAAAATTATTTGTTTAAAAAAGACATTTGAAGAGTACTGGTCAGGTATTTTGTAGAATATCTCTCAGTTTTGGTTTGTCTGATGTTTTTTTCATGATTAGATTTGAGTTATGGGTTTTGAGGATGAACACTACAGAGCTAAAGTGCCTTTCTCACCATATCATATCAGTGGGTTCATGATATCACATAACTTTGTTACTGGTGATTTTGACCTTGATCATTTGGTTTAGGTGCTGTCCACACGTATTTTTAGTTTAAAGTTACTATTTTCCCTCTCCATACTCTATTCTTTCAAGGTGAGTCACTAAGTTCAGACCATGCTCATGAGGAGGAAATTAAGCTTTACCTCCTAGAGGGGGTAGAATCTATATGTATGTTATGTGGAATTCTTCTGTAAGGAAATTTATTCTGTAAGGAATAGTTGTACCATCTCCCCCATTTATTTATTCATTCATTTAATCAATTATTTATATCAGTATTGACTCATGGATATTTATCTTATTTTTGGAGTTATAATCAAGTACTACTGTTATTTATTTTGTTGCTCAAATTATTCCAGCTTTGGCCAATGAGAGCTCTTTCAAGTTGGTTCTTGTGTTCTTTTGACAAGCCTCCTTGCATTTTTATGGTTTTTTTTGTTTTTGTTTCTGTTTTTTTGCGGTATGTGGGCCTCTCACTGTTGTGGCCTCTCCCATTGCGGAGCACAGGCTCCGGACGCGCAGGCTCAGCGGCCATGGCTCACGGGCCCAGCCGCTCCGCGGCACGTGGGATCTTCCTGGACCAGGGCATGAACCCGTGTCCCCTGCATCAGCAGGCAGACTCTCAACCACTGTGCCACCAGGGAAGCCCCCTCCTTGCATTTTTAAAAACCATTTCCTAATTTTCTGGTACCACAAAATGCTCCAATCTCATCTTGTATTTTCTGTGCCCCAGCCCTAGACTTAGTCATTTCTCTTAGGAGCCCTGGTTCCTTTTATTGATGAATGGTGTTAGAAACCTAGGTCTGGGTGATAGGTGTGCTCATTGCTACTGGGCTGTCACTGCTTTTGGACCCTCTACAATGACAAAACTAGGAAATATATGTATGTGTACTAATTCATGTATACACATATATCCACAATTCTATCTGCATATATTTTAAAATACACGAGTTCACTGACATTAAAAAGTACATGGAAATTAATGCAAAAAATTAAAATCATTCCTTGCCTTCCCAATCTTCCATAATTGTTTCATCTATAACAACAAAAAAAAAGTGATGTAATTACATACATACACACATAAACATGGGTTTATATTGGTATTGGTGACTTGAATCCAGCATTACAGTGTTCAGTCTAGCCTTCTGTCTTCCCCCTTTGTTTATTTGTAACTACTTACTCTGGTACCATGGCTCCTATTATATACAATTTACTTATTTGTTCAGCCCTAAAATACACGTAAAGTAGTTTCAGAATTACTATCCTGCATCCCTGTGAAGAAAAAACTTTACAAAGTAGAGTACAGTATTTTTATATAGTTCTTTTTGTCTTTAGTCTTTGAGTAGCTAATTAAAATACCGTTTTCCAAAGTTACTTTGGTCAGCTCCTTTTATTATACCCACCCACATTGATGAAGTTATGTCATACATCTGTAATACAGTTAGATTCATTTGTCGTCGTCTGCATTCCATCCATCCTGGTCTCCCCTGACAACTTTGTTGATTTTTTAAAATTTATATACAGGAAAGTTCACTCTATATGCATAGAGTCATGTATCCACCACCCCCAGAAGAGTTCAATCACCCTAAAAATTTACCTTTGTGTCCTTTCCCAGCTCCTCACACACCCACCCAGGGCCAGGGCCTTTTTGAAGGGTTGGTTTCCAAGTCTGCAGAAACCCTGACACTGACTCACTGAAACTATTGAGATGAGACAAACTGGGGTGCAACAGAACACAAGAATGTGATTTCTTCCTTCTGGCTGCCCTCTAGAGGCTGGATGAGAAGCCTGCATCAACTTCCAGAAGGAACAGAAAAGGTCTGTAACCATCAGTTGGACCTTTGTCTTTCTCAGATACTGTATTTCACACAAGTAGTAAGTGGTTGTGATTATATATGTCTTCCTTCTGGAAAACCATAAAGTCGAAAAGTCTACTTACCCAGACTGGTGGGGAAAAAACGTCTCTTAATATTAAGAACATGACCTCATGACCTAATCTTTAAGCAGCGCTGTGAGAGGCCAGAGAGGAGACCTATGTTTTTGAATAGACACCTTGCAATTGACAGTGAAGTAGGTATAACATTTTTCTTATGTGCCACTGTATTCAATTGAAAATATTTCATTTGGTATTTTTGCATCTCTAGTTATTAGCGAGATGGGTTTACAGTATTTTTTTTTCCCTTTGCTATGTTTGGGCAGGTTTTGGTATCAGGATTTTGCTCCTTTTAAAAAATACGTGTAAGGATGACACACTGGATATGGATAACGACCCAGATCTGGTCTACTTTTGGAGCTGATAACTGGGGGCAAGTGAGGCTGTGAGCCTCATGGGAGTCCTAGCAGGGAAAACTTGAGTGGAGCTTTGTTCTGGATGGACTGGTCAAGCTTTGGAACCAGAGTAGGAGAGCTCCAGGGAGGGGATTAGAATGAGGTGGCAACTGGAAAACACTCAGGTCACCAGGGCATGGATCTCAAGGTGGGGGTTGGGGGCTGGCATTGGATTCCCTCAGGTGGGTTTGATCATCTGGACTTCCAAGAGACCAAAGGTAGCTAAAAGGGTGAACTGTGTCCTTTCCATGTCTGAGTCTAGGGAGATGTGAAGTGACCTTGGAGCAGGAGGGTTTTCTTCTAGGGCTTCAGCAGGTAACTGGTAGCCTGCCTGTTGCTACGGTGAGCCCCTGAGAGATGAGACCACTTAGTCTTCTACCACATTGGGATCTATTGCCCCTGTTCTTTAGTAACTGGACTTCAGCCCCAAGTAAAACTAACTCATCTAAGGAGTCCCAGAAGCTAGACAAAGGAGGTAATTCAGATCATGGTTAACACATGTTCACCAAAACTTGTTCAAGATAACCACTTGAATTAAAAAAAATGAACATGGGAGGAGTCACTTTCAGTGCAAAATATTTTCTGAGTCAGCATAACTTCCCAACTGCTCAATTCAGGAACTGATTAGAAAAAAAGGATGGTCATTGTTAGGACACAACATGGTGGCTTGTAAACTCAAGTGAAGAAATACTTCAAAGCACAGAGCAAAACACAAAGATGGAAAACTTGAGGAACTTGTCATAAATTGGGGTGAATGTATGCATGAATTTCTTTAGTGTACACCCAAGAGCAGAACTGCTAGGTCATAAGGGTATGTGTATCTTCACCTTTATCAGAATATGCTTAACCATTTTCTAATGAGATGGTACCAGTTTGCATACCCATCAGCCATTCTGAGTTACCTTTGCTGCACATCCTCCCCAACATTTGGTATTATCAGACTTTTAAATGTTTGCCAATATGATACGCGTATTGTGTTATATCATCATGGTGTTAATTTGTATTCCCTCTTTAACAATGAAGTTGAACAGTTTTTCATATGTTTATCAGCTATTTAGATTTACTTCTTTGAAATAGCTATTTCAGCATTTTGCTCATTCTTATACTGAGTTGTCTTTTCCCCTTTCATTTGGGTGTAAGTATTCTTTATAAATTCTGAATGTGAGTCCTTCGTTAATGAATGAGTTGCAAATATCTTCTCCCACTTTGTGGCTTCTTTATGGAGTCATCTGATGAATAAAAATTTGTAATTTTAGTGTAGTCAGATGTATCAATCTTTTGTTTTATGATTAGTGCTTTTTGTGTCTTGTTTAAGAAAACTTTCCTTGGTCTCATGTCATGAAAATATTCTCCCATATTCTATTCAATAGCTTCAAAGTTTTGTCTACATTTAGTTTTATAATCCATCAGAATGTTTATGTAAGGTGTGAAGTAGGGATCCAGGTTTTTAGCCTCTTTCAATCTGCCAAATATCCTCACATGAGTAGTAATCTTTTATTATCTCCCCCTCGTTCTAATCAAGGACCTCAACTGAGCACTCTCTAGCACTTCTCCCCCCACCTGAATTCTCATTAAACCAACATAGTTCAGATCTTCCCTTTCTCTCATATGGCAAAATGTTTCGTAGAGACAGTGAACAAGATAGTGAACATGGGGCTGATTGTATAATGGATAATGAAGACAAGAAGTGCTTAGTAAGAGGGAAACTACTGAGAGTCAGTTTCGGCAGGAAAGGCCCCTCCAGGAGGAGGTAGGCTTCAGCTGGGTTTTGGAGGACGATTAGTCCTAGGAAATCCCAAGCAGGAGAAAGAGCAAATGCAGGGGTGGGCTTGGGCTTGGAGTCTGGTGGTACATTCTGGTTGGTAGTCACTGCCACTGTGATCTGACCCTGTGGCCTGGCACACAGGATCTGCCTAGCTGGATCCCATTCCGAGGGTTGGAGGTGGGACGTGAATGTGACCAAAGGTCCTGACACCATCAAAACATTATAGCATGATGGTTAAGTATGTGGACTCTAGAGTCAGACCTAGGCTCAAATCCAGGTCCACTGCTTACTAGTGTGTGCCCATGGGCAATTTACTACTATGCACTGTATCGTGTCCCCCTCCCTAATTCATATGTTGAAACCCTAACTCCCAATGTGATGGCGTTTGGAGATGGGGCCTTGGTAGGTAATTAAGTTTGGATGACATCATGAGGGTGGGGCCTTCCGTGATGGAATTAGTGTCCTTATAAGAAAAGGCACCAGAGAACTTGCTCCCTCTCCCTGCCGTGTGGGGACATGGCAAAAAGACACTGTCTACAACCACGAAGAGAGTTCTCTCCAGAACCTAATCATGCTGGCACTCTGATCTTGGACTTCCAGCCTCCAGAACTGTGAGACCATAAATTTCTGTTATTTAAGCCACCCAATCTGTGGTAGTTTGTTATGGCGGCACCAACCTAAGACACTTATCTTCTCTAAGTCATGGTTTCCTCACCCATGAAAAGAATAATATAATATTTACCTCTCAGGGTTTATATGAGAAGTAAATGCAAGCAAGAAACAAACATGCAAATGACAAAATGATTTGTTCCTGGCACACAGTAAACATTCAACAAATCTGTGAAGTTACCCTTAAGGAGTGGAAATGGGGGTAGGGCAAACAGTCAGATATCATCGCAACTTTGGGGAACCCTCTTTAGCATCATAGATTCTGCAAAGGAGACCAGATCAGTTTCCTTGGTCTCCATGGTATGGGGTGGAATCAGTAGTCTTTATTCCAGACCCATCGCTAATACCCTCTCCTGAGTGCCATAGTACAGCTAAGGGATGAATGGATAAGACAGGGCCATCTATGAAGAGGTGGGTTCAAACCCCACAGATGGTGTCCACGTCATTTACGTTAGACTTGCCAGAATCTGAAGAAATTCAGCCAAGCACAAAATTTTAATTAAAAATAAAAACTTGAGCCCAGTCACGGCTCCCATTGCTATTGCATTTCATTGCCATCAGACACACCTGCCTTTGGACAATTAGAAGCATTGGATGGCTTCCTTGATTGGGAAAAATTGGGGCAGTTCTTTGATGCTCTAAATCTATCTGTGAGCCGGGCCTCTGGCCATCCCTCCAATGTCTAGTTGGTCTCGATGAGGGCTTTGGACCCAGACCAAACTGCCTTGGTCTTCTCTAGGAGAAATGGATTCTTCAGTAAAATGGGGAGTGTACATATGTCCCACGAAGACACGTACAAGAACATTCACAACGGCTTTATTTCTAATAGCTCCAAACTGGCAACAACTCAAATGTCCCTCAGTGGATGAATGGATCAACGATAGATGATATCTCCACACGATGGAGTTCTACTCAGCAATAAAAAGGAATGAAGAACAGATACACGACATGGATAAACCTCAAAAACATGTTGAGTGAAAGAAACCGGATGCAAAAGAGTACACACTGTGCAATTTAGGTGAACTTCAAGAACAGGCCAAACGAATCTATGGTGGGACCATCTGGAATTATGATGACCTTTGTTGCAGGTGGGAAGGGGCACAGTAGTGAATGGGAAGTTACACGGAGAACGTTTCTTGGGTAATGATGGTGCTCATGTGGGTGTAGAGATATGAAAATTCATCAAACGGTACACTGAAGAGGTACGCCTCTTAGATGTCTAAGTCATACCTCAATTAAAATAATAAGAAAGAAAGGGTGGGAAGTGAGGAACGGAATCATCAAACCAGCAGAACACGAAAGGCGGCTAGTTGGAAGAGCCACGTAGGCACGTCCTCTGCGGAAGGGAGCAGGCAGCTGCAGCGTGGCCCCGTGAATGGAGCCAGTGTTCCGGGCTGTTTCCTAGGGGCGTCTGTGTGGAGTCGGCCCAAGAGGGGAGGCCTGACTTGGTCTGGGTGCAGGGGCTGGCTCTACTGGGCCAGGGATTCCTCAGCCTCCAGAAACAAATTATGGCATTGTCTTTCTGGGAAGACAGATAATTTGCTAAAAATTGCACGAGCTTTTGCCAACCCTATTCACAGCCTCTTAACCTTTTGGCAGCTGCTTCAGGAACGTCACAGAGCCAGTTGAGACAGTTTCCAGAGTGTGACAGAGTGGGCGTTAATCCCACAGATTTGCTGCCAAACAGGAAGAAAAATGGCAACTTAAAAAAAAAAAAGGCAAGGACTTCCCTGGTGGCACAGTGGTTAAGAATTCGCCTGCCAGTGCAGGAGACACGGGTTTGAGCCCTGGTCTGGGAAGATCCCACATGCCGTGGAGCAACTAAGCCCATGTGCCACAACTACTGAGCCCGCGTGCCGCAACTACTGAAGCCCACGTGCCTAGAGCCCGTGCTCCGCAACAAGAGAAGCCACCGCAGTGAGAAGACCGCGCACTGCAACGAAGAGTAGCCCCCGCTCACCGCAACTAGAGAAAGCCCACGTGCAGCAACAAAGACCTAACACAGCCGGGGGTGGGGGGGGAGAAAGAAAATGGCAAAGGAATAGTGGTTGGAGACTAAGACTGCTTTACTGAAGGGCCAGAGTGCCTCCCAAAGCTGCTGCCCAGTTCTGTGCTGGAGTTTCCTCCTGTTCTCAGAGGGCCTCTCCCACCAACACCGTGGCCTCACTTGCTTGTTCTGTCTACGCTGAGCCGCTTTCTTCATGAGCAGAGTCGCTTGTCCCCTTTCACTCAGCCTAGAGTGGCCCCTGCTTCCCTTTCTTTCCTCCCATGGGTCCCAACAGTGGGACGACAAGTTGGATTTCTCTCTCTCTCCCTCCGTCTTCAACATGTAATTTTCATGCATCTATCCACGAAAAGCTCTATTGTGGATTACTCTTTGGTGTAACAGTAGCCCGAAATTATGCACGTGCAACCTTAACAAAAATTTTTTAATGTAAAAATATTACTCCCCATTTTCTATGAGTACATGAGGGCAATATAAACTATGATTCCCCGCACAACTCACAGCTCTAAGGAGCAACGCACAACTCAAATGGAAACTGAGAGAAAGCAGGCTGCGGATTTAGCACTGAAGCATATAAAACAAAAGGGATGGTCAATGTGAAAATGAGTTTTTCCAACTTTCATTGTTAGTCACCCAGTTTCTGAAATTCTTCTGAAACTTTGTGTGGGTTTCTTTTTAGTTCCTGGGACTTAACTGGAAAATAAACATCAAAACAGCTTCAGATTTTTTTTCAATAAGGTTTTATCTCGGTTTTTTTTTTAAAAAAGCAATCTTGGCGCTGCAAATGAAGTCTGTCTCAAAGTCAAGACCAAGACTCAGAGGCCTTGGTCAAGTCCTAGTTGGCCAGACTGTCTTGGGCATGGCTGGTCCCAGGCCACTGGGCATGCATGAGGGAGAAATCTCCGCTCTTTGAAAATGTCTGCATTTTTTCATAATAAAAAAATACATCTGGGGCTTCCCTGGTGGCGCAGTGGTTGAGAGTCCGCCTGCCGATGCAGGGGACACGGGTTCGTGCCCCAGTCCGGGAAGATCCCATGTGCCGCGGAGCGGCTGGGCCCGTGAGCCATGGCCACTGAGCCTGTGCGTCTGGAGCCTGTGCTCCGCAACGGGAGAGGCCACAACAGTGAGAGGCCCGCGTACAGCAAAACAAAACAAAACAAAACAAAACATCTGGATGCCTTTTCTTTTATTCTTGGTCCATGTTAATGCTTTCAATTTTTGTATAGTGAACACATACTTAATATTGTTATTAAAATATTTTTAAAGTTCAAAAAGAATATTTATTAAATACAGAAAAATAGAAATCATTTTCTAAAGAATCCAAAGCCCTTTATCTGAATCCAACCACTGTTAATATTTTGTTATCTTTACTTGCAGTCTTATTTCTGTGCAAAACTTTATTTACTGAAAAAGAAAAAGAAAGAAAAGAAACAAAAACAAAAAACAGGAACAGAAAAACTCAACACATATAGAACATTTTTTTTATCTGTTAGTTTCACTTAGCATTGGGGTCATGGCATTATAACTTCTCTGTAAATGGTATTTTAATGTACTTGCGTATATAATTGTGTGGGTGCAACCCTAAATACATAGGCATTTCTCCACTCTCGGGAATTTAAATTATATACAGCTCTCTGCTATTTAAAATAATGGTGTGATTATAATTTCAATGCATAAGTCTTCTGTTTCTTCTATTTAAAGTCTTCTAGTGTTGCTTTAGAAAAAAAATTTTTGGCAAAGTTATAGACGTATATAGTTTGGAGAGTCATATATTGCTGCAGGGATTGTTAAAAAAACCAGCTTCCCCCCACCTTTTCCCCTCATTTGCCTTGTCAAACGGCTAACAATATCTTTTAGCTAATTCTTTTGTCTACTTACTACCACTTCTGTAAATAACAGGTTTGAATGGAGACTTCTTGATTTTTCTGTTGTAGGCATTATCTGTTGAATCTCTGCTATGGAAGATACAGACTTGTTTTGCTTTATTTTTGTTCTTCCTCGCCCTCCCCTCCCATGCACACTCTTCCCATACTCCCAATATGAATATATCATCATTCTGGCTAAGTTAATATGTAGTATTGTTAAAAGAAAAATTTCCACAGACAATGTGCTGATCTAGTAGGCTTTTATTCAGTGATTCATGAATTATGGCAGCATCCAATCTAGCAGATAGGAAGGAACTCTGCAGAGCTGTACAAGGTGAGAGATTTTTATGGACCAAAGTGAGCAGAACAAGGAAGTCACACTGGGCATTTGCTGATGGGTTATATGGTGAAAAGGGAAGTGTTGGACCAGGTGAGGTATCTTGTGCAGAGCAGGCAAGCACTGATTGGCTGACCTAGGCCTTCCTTTTCCGGGAGAGCCGAGCATAGAAACTTATTTAAATTTTGGCTTGCTGGCATGTGGCTTAGCATGAGTGACTCCATCTTGGGCCTAATCTGGTTACTTTAACAGTTTTGATTCCTATGTCTATATAAATGCCATTCAAAGCTGAGCCATGTAGTATACAATGCTCACTTTTCCTTTCCTGCATAACTTTTTATTTTCTCAGAAGTTCTTAATTGTGTTGTTAAGTCCTTTGCTTGGTTTTCTATGTATTCACTGTTAATTCAAATCCGATGGTCTAAATCTTCTCTCAAGACATTCAGATGTATCAGGTTTGTATGAGTTGCATCTTCCCAAAGGTATGGCTCTTGAAGCCTTCCGACCTGCTCCCCTGTGGACTACACGGCCCTATGCCTGGTGCACAGCTGTCTCCTGGGACCACCCTTTGCCATCATCCAGGGACCTCTTCTCCTTTCTCCCATACTGGATCCCTTGTTTCCTATATCTCAGGTCTCCTTTATCTTGGTCTACGGTCCCCTTTTGGTAGAACATATCCTCCAATAGTGTCCTAAGACAGAGTGCTTGAAAATGAAAACTTCTGAAAATTTGGGTGTCTAAGATTGGTAGTTTGAATAGATATAGAACTGACTGATGTTTGGATAGAGAATTGAAGGTGGGAAATAGTTTTCTTTCAGAAGTTGGAAGTCACTCTCTACTGGCTTCTAATGTTGTTAAGAAATACAAGGCTGTTCTGACTCTTGACCCTTCATATGTGATCATCCGTCCCGCTCCCCAGCCTCCGGAAACTTGTAGGGTCTTTCCTTTGTCCCTAGAGCTCTGAACAGTCATCCTTTGTAATGGGCACTCCAAAAGTTCTTCCAATGTAAACACTAATGTCCTTTCATTCTGGGAAATTTAATTTTGTTGTTGATGATTTCCTCCTGTGTGTGTGTGTGTCTGTCTGTCTGTGTATGTTTCTATTTGTGTATCTGTGTGTGTGTGTCCATGTTTGTGTCTGTATCTGTGGTTGGGTATATGTGTCTGTGTCTCTATATATGCCTTTGTGTGTGTGCCTATGTCACTGTGTGGTGTCTGTGTGTCTGTCTATGTGTGTGTGTATCCTCTTTGGAAGTCTTATTATTCGATAAGACCTCCTGAACTAATTCTGTAATTAAATTTTTTCTCTCATTTTTAGTCTGACTTTTTGTTTGACTTCCTGGGAATTTTTCCACTGGCCAAACCTGGGAAAATTTGGATCACCCAAATAAATGATAATAATAAATTATAACTGTTGAATAAAATAAGAATCTCTGAGTCTATATGTATTTATATAAATGTATTAATAAGTAAGTAGGAGGGAAGAAAAGGTTTTTTTACACTAGAATGCCAACTAATAAATGTAAAAGGAATAATAAACATTTAAAAATCACCATTTGGCAACCATCACAGTAATAATTGATTCAGGCAAGAATCATCAGTGGATGCTAAAATTAGTGAGTGTGAGTTTGATGAATACAGGACATTTACATAATCTCAAAGTATTTCCTCTCCAATTACAGAGTAAATGTACAGTGGAGAAATCTGGCAGACCTCACCTTAACCAAGTGAATGTCACCAAAAATGGGACAAACTGACCTCATGTATTTTCTGATAGACTGCAATGAAGAGAGCACAGCATCACTTCTGAGGCATTCCTGCCCAAAATAAAAAAAACTAAACTGAGTCATGAGGGAACAACAGACAAATCCAGATTGATGGAAATTCTACAAAATAACCAGCCTTTCCTCTTTAAAGATGTCAAAGTGATGAAACACACAGGCTGAGAAACTGTTCCAGATTAAAGGAGACTAGAGACACATGCCAACTAAATGCAATATATGATCCGGAATTGATCCTGGGCCAGAAAAAAAGTTTTTCTATGAAGGACAATATTGGAGAAATTGGCAAAATTTGAATAAGGCCTGTAGGTAGATAACAGTGTTGTATCAGTGTTAATCCCCTGATTTTCAGAATTGTGCTGTGGTTATTATGTAAGCTTTTATTTTATTTTTAGGATATAAACTCTGAAGCATTTAGGGGCACATCTGCAATTTACTCTAAAAGGGTTCAGAAAAAAATGGAGGAGAGGGGTGGTGGGGGAGAGAGAGAGAGAGAGAGATGGAGAGGGAGAAAATGATAAAGCAAACACAGGAAAAAATTTAACACGGGAATGTGAATACAGGGTATATGGGAGTTATTTGTACTTTTCTTTCAACTTTTCTGAAAGCCTTAAATGATTTTAAAATAGTGTTAGAAAAAAATAGAAAGGAGTGAGGAACTAAAAAGATGACTGGATGCTCTAGACAGTCAGTGGGGTCTGCCAGCTGTGACCTTATGTGGCGGGGGTGGGAGGTGGTTGAGGGACTTCTGATGTTGGGATTTTTTAGCCTTTTCCCAGGAGGCTCACTTGTCAGTTCTCCTGCCTTGGGGGGAAGTGCACAGCCACTGTGCATACATGCGCTTAATCCCCCAGTTTTCAGGGTGACCTGCTGCCCTAGTCTCTGTGCTGTCCCTGAAAACCCTTGGATTGACTCCCTCCAGGGAAGGAGCTTCCGATCTGTTGGATCTTGGAGGGCCATCACCTGGCCATTACCCGGCTGTGAAGGGTTGGAAGATGGGGGAAAACTGGCATCCAATTCCTTCTTAAAATAGCCTCACCCTTATTTCAGCCTTCTCCCTAATTTCTTGAGGGATCTAGAGCCATAAATTCTTCAACGTTTTGAGAGATTTTGTGATGTGAATTGGGATGGTTCTCAGCGTCCTTTGTTGCCAGCTTAGGATTCAGTTCTTTTGGTCCTGCTAAGTTATTTGCTTTCCAGCTTTCAAAATTTTGTTTCTATTTTCTCCTCTCTCATTTCCCCATGTGGTAGTTTATACCTATTAAAAATTCCACTTACTCTCATTTTAGTAGGGGTTACAAGTGTTCAATCCATGATTTTTAACAGTCAGTCTGTGCATAACTCGCTCTGCATTCTTGATTACTTCCTTTGAATAGCGTCCCAGAAGTGAAATTATTGGGTAGAGTGTGCAATCCTTTTTGAGGCTCTTGATGAACATTGCCAGATTGCTTTTCGATAGGATTATATTTTCACCAAGTTTCCATGACTTGCCTCTTTTCCTGAAATTTTGCCTGCCTTGGGTAGGATTATTTTAAAAACACACACACGCACACAAATGTGTTATTTTGACGAAGGAAATATTAACTCACGTTTGGCACAATTCGCCCTAAAGAATGATTTTTTCAGAGAGAAGCTCCAGGTAGGGGCATGAGGTGGTAAGCTGGATTCAGCTAAATGGCTGGGGGCAGGTCGGGGGCGGGGTTTGGGTGAGGGTGTGTGAAGGGGGATTTCAACTCTCTACGTGAGGCACCATGGTTTGTAGGTAGAAAGGAAGGAATCAGAAGTGAGTGTGTGAGCCCCAAGTCTCTACTGCCTTCCAATGTGGTAGGGGTAACCCTGGTTCTAGTACAGGCATATTCACTTGGGCAAATTGAACAATGGAAATGGTGCAGTGGTTCTTCTACTCAATGAGCATCACCCTGGAGTGAGCCCTAGATGGCAGACCTGAATCTTAATTTTATTTATTTATTTATTTTTATTTATTTTTTAAAGTTGAAGTCGAGTTGATTTACAATGCTGTGCCAATCACTGCCATACAGCAAAGTGACTGAGTTATACACATCTGAATCTTCCTTTTAATCCAACTTAGTTTCCATGTGTTTTTCTTAGTCAGGGCCATCTTGTCACACATATAATGCTTTTGTCTTTTGTTTTATATAGCACAGCCCCAATATGCAAGCCAGCTTCTTTACCTGGTGCTGAACAATTTCTGCTTCATGCACTGAGTTGCCTTTTTGACTTTTTATTTTGGAAAAATTTTATTTAATTAATTAATTTATTTATTTTAAAAAATTAATTTATTTTTGGCTGTGTTGGGTCTTCGTTGCTGCACGCGGGCTTTCTCTAGTTGTGGCGAGCAGGGGCTACTCTTCGATGCGGAGCACGGGCTCTAGGGTGCGTGGGCTCAGTGACTGCAGCACGCAGGCTCAGTAGTTGTGGCTCGTGGGCTCTAGAGCACAGGCTCAGTAGCTGTGGTGCACGGGTTTTTAGTTGCTCCGCGGCATGTGGGATCTTCCATAAAATACTATGTACTGATCTAATAGATCTTATTGGAATTTCAACAGTTGTCCCACTGAGAAAGAGAAACGTGGACCATTGTAGCTGGGAACCGGCCTGGCATCGTCAGGCCTTCCTCTTGGTGTTGCTCAGAGCTGGCCTGGGCCTCGCAGCTGGGCCCTTTGTGTTCTCCTTGAACCTAAACAATTTCTCAGATCACTAACATTAAACAAGACCACTCTGTGACCACGATGAACCAAGACAAAAGAAGTCTACTAAGGTCTGAACACAAACAACGACATGAACATTGTTTAAACAAAAATGACCAAACATCCCCCTATCCTGGCTACTGTGAGTGACTGCTGCTTTCCTAACTATGGCATTACCTTGCTTCATTCCTCCTGCTTTATAGATAAGATCTATTGAGATGTGCAATCATGGATTTACCCCTCTTCCTGATAGCATTCAATCTAGAGCAAAGCCCTGCTTCCTTGAACCCTCCCCCAAATCACCTAAAGAGCCCAAATCTTCTACAAAGTCTTTTCTAGCCCCCTCTTACTGAGACACCTCACGTTGCTCCATGATGTGCGCTCTCCCTTGTTTTGATGAGCAATAACTCCATCTTGTGCAACTACAGCAGTGTTGCTGGTGAGTTTGGGCTGGTGGGTATCGACACCACTGATATCCTTTTTCTGCTCCAGGATCCAACTGAAGACCCCACATTGTATGTAGTTCTCATGTCTCCTTAGTCTCCTCCAATCTGTGACAATTCCTTAGTCTTTCTTGGTCTCTCATGGCTAGTGGTAGGTTGTCCCTCAATATGTCTGATGTTATCTCATGATTCAATTGAGGTTTGGCCTTTGGGGCAAGAATACCACCAAAGTGATGCGGTGCCCCTCTCAGTGCATCATATCGGAGGATACCTGATGTCTATGTGACTTATGACTAGTGACGTTGACCTTGATCACTTGGTAGAAGTTGTGTCTGCCAGGTGTCTTCAGCATAAATTTACTATTTTTCCCTTTGTAATTATGAGTGTGTTGTGGCGAGATAACTTTGAGACGATGCAAACATCCTGCTTCTCATACTATGATCTACTAGTTTTAGCCTCACTGGTGATACCTGCCTGCAAGAATTATTACTGTGGTGTTTGCCAAGTGGTGATTTTCCATTCCCATCATTTCTTCTACATTTACTAATTAGAATTCTACCATAAGGAAGAGCTCTTGCCTCCTCCATTTCTTTACTTATCTGTTTATTTATTTATATCAGTATGGTCTCGTAAGAATTGATTTTATTCTATGTGTTATTACTACCATTATTTATTTGATATACAAATTGTCCCAAATTTGCCTCCTGGGAGCCCCTTCCTTTCTGGCAACACAAGAGTATTCCAGGCTCATCTTGTACTTTCCCTGTCTAGTCTTGGAATCAGCCATTTCTCCAAAGAGCTCTGGTTTCTTTTACTGAAGAAACCAAGACCTGGGCACTAGGTACTGGGGTGTCACTGCTTATAGACCCTCTCAGAGACAGAGCTAAGAAATATATTTCTGTACACTCACATCTTAGTGATGTGAGCGGTGGGATGGAAACATACATCCGGATGAGTTGATGAGCTCCAAGACTGACCAAGTCCACCAGTGTGCACCCGGACAAACTCCTCTTTTGAGCACGAAGTGCTATTTGGGCATTTTGCCAATTGGTTCTGATGTCTGTCTGCTATTGAGGACCGTTTGTGAGCACTGACTGCTATTTGGGCATTGTGCATACATATGAGAAATCCTTAGAGAGTGTCATACAGAGTGAAGTAAGTCAGAAAGAGAAAAGCAACTATCGTATAATAACGCATATATGTGGAATCTAGAAAAATGGTATAGATGATCTTAGTTGCAAAGCAGAAATAGAGACACAGACGTAGAGAACAAATGTATGGATACCAAGGGGGAAGGGGTGGGGTGGGAGGAATTGGGAGAGTGGGATTGAAACATATACATTATTGGTACCATGTATAAAATAGACAACTGAGCGGAACATGCTGTATAGCACAGGGAACTCACCTAGTGCCCTGTGATAACCTAAATGGGAGGGAAGTCCAAAAGGGAGGGGATATCTGTATGTGTATAGCTGAATCAGTTTGCTGTACAGTATAAACTAACACAGTGTTGTAAAGCAGCTATACTCCAATAAAAATTAAAAAAAAAAAGAAAGCCTGAGTTCATAGTGATACCTCCAGTTCCAGTCTAACATCAGACTTCAAAATTGGAAGGAACACAAAATTCCCTCTTTCTTGACTTGTAACTCCTTTCTCGAGCCATGAGAAGCCCGTCTCTCACCATCCACAACATATTTACCTACTTGCTCAAAACTTAGTTTCGGAATTGCTAACCCAGATTTTCATGAGAAAAATATTTACTGACTAGAGCACAGATTTTGTGGATGGTTCTTTCTTTCCTCTCTCTTTTTAAATTGAGGTAAAATTCACATATCATAAAATTAACCGTTTTAAAGTGTGTGTACACTTCTTGATGTTTTTCATCTTATACTATGTAGTCAAAAGGCTTAGTTTCCAAGTTACTTAAGTTAGTTCCTCTGTGTAGTTATTTTATTCATTTGTAATACAGTTGGGTCCATCTGTTATTCTTTGTATTTCATTTTAGTTCAACCCACCTCCTGGTTGATCTTAACTATTTATTTGTGGGTTGTGTGAGGTATTCCCATGGTTCTAAGAGTCAGAGTTATACAAAAAGGCATGCTCAGAAAAGTTTCACTCCCCCCTCATCCCTGCTGCCCCACTCCCATTCCTCTCTTCTTTCCACCGCATTGACACCCACTCCCTGTAGGGAACGAATCTCATTAGCTTCTGGTTTATTCTTTATTTATTTTTTAATTTTTTTTTTGTGGTACGCGGGCCTCTCACTGTTGTGGCCTCTCCCGTTGCGGAGCACAGGCTCCAGACGCGCAGGCTCAGCGGCCATGGCTCACGGGCCTAGCTGCTCCGTGGCATGTGGGATCTTCCCGGACCGGGGCACGAACCCATGTCCCCTGCATTGGCAGGCGGACTCTCAACCACTGCGCCACCAGGGAAGCCCCCTGGTTTATTCTTTAGATCTATGTATCTATACACCCACACATGCATATACACACACACATACATATGTGTGTATGTGTGTATATCTTTTTTTGCATCACAGGTGAACGGATACATAAGTGTTTTCTTATATCTTCTTCTTTCTTACATGAAAGGTAGCATCCTATAAATAACCTTGTGAGCTTTTTTTTCCCTCATGTCATACTATATCTTGCAAATCATCCCATGTCAGTTCCTAGAGACCTTCCTTATTCATTTGTAGAACTGCATAGCACTCCTTTGTGTCGATGTACTGCAGTATATTCAACCACTCTCCCATGTACGGGCACTGAAGTTGTTTTCTGTATTTGCAATGACAAACAACGCTGCAATCAATAACTTTGACGTACTAATTTTGGTGAGAGAGGCTGGCACAAGATCTGAAAGCAGACGAGCCTGCTTCCAGAGCCGCTGATCCCTCTGCGCTGCCACAGGCAGCTCAGACCTGAGACGATGCCCTGCTCACCCTAGTGGGCTGGGGGTGCTCTCTCTCCTTGTCTGCTTCTACAAAGAGCTCCAATGGGCGGGTCACTGGTTGCTCAGCTCCCCTTTGCTGGCCTATTCCTCTAAGTTGCCTTCTTAGAGGGTCATTACATCTGCAAATCAGGGCCCTCAGCCTAGGTGTTGACCATCCTGCACAGTCCGCAGATGCAACCATTTTTTAAAAATGACGTGAAAAGCTGCAGACCGATCTGACTATACTTGTGTGCACGTGAGCTCAGCTGTGTCAATATATGTGAGCAACAGGCCTGAAGTGGGCAGGAAAGCCACATCACCACACACAGGCAGTGAGCTGTGAGCTTTCAATGGGCCAAGAGGGATACTTGAACCTCTCGGATACTAAGCGCGGGTGGACTTCCCAAGGATCCCAACGTTACCTGCTCAAGGAGGATTCCC
Source organism: Orcinus orca (assembly GCF_937001465.1). NCBI lineage: Eukaryota > Metazoa > Chordata > Mammalia > Artiodactyla > Delphinidae > Orcinus > Orcinus orca. The sequence goes on from NC_064580.1 coordinate 40,736,299, forward strand.
TCCTGAGCCTGGTGGAGACCTAGGCTGTGGAGGCGAGTGTAGTGGCTGCCCGGCTGCCAGTCATGATCATCCCAGAGTCTGGAGAGCGGGAGGGAAGAAAAATGGCCCCAGGCAGACTGTCCGGCAGCCTGCGGCAGCCTGGTGGTTCCTTTGGTCTGGAGCAGAGCTTTGGGACAGAGATCAGCGTCCCTCCAGAGAGGCTGCAGCACTCACCTTGGCTGTGTGAGGAGCCCTTTCTGCCAGGAAGCCCTCTGCTCTTGCCCTACATTTACCATTAAATATAGAACGCCCGTATGTGCCAGGCTCTTGAGAAACGGTGTATTATTTAAATAGGATAATAACCCTGCAAGGGTAAATCTTTTTCTCATCTTTTTATGAGTGAGGAAAGAGAGACTCAGAGAGGTTAAGCAGCTTGCCCAAGGTTACACAGTAACCAGCAGAGTCACGATTTGAAGCCAGGTCTGTCTGATTCCAGGGCTCTAGACCTTTTCAAAATGAATACAAATCCAACAAAGTATTTATTTTAGCTCTAGAGGAAACATTCAGGCTCATGCAGTCACTTATAGGCAGAAGTTAGATGCTACAGGGGAGGACTAGGAAAGCAGGAGACCTAAAAATTGTCACTTTGAGCAAATCGCTTGAATCAGTTTCCTTGTTTGAAAAGTAGGACTTGCCCGCAGGGCTGTGGGGACGCTGAGCTGATAGCTGAAGCCAATGGAGTCTGTTCTCCTATGTCAGTTTCTTTGCCATGATGGTTATTAAATATTTTATATCACCTCTGGCTCCACAGCTACTCCCCTTGGTTGTGGAGATCAAGTGAGACCCCAGTAAACTCCAAGAACCCTCTACACAGAGGTTAATTAGTATTCTCAGGCAGCCAGGGCTGGCTTCGTGGGCATCAACGTACAGCCGTACGGGGCCTGCACTTAGGTTAACACTCTGCTGGCCCCATCTTGCAATTCTCAGTGACAGGAGGCCCCACGTTTTCATTTTGCAGGGGGTCCCACAAATTATGCAGCCGGTCCTGCAGGCAGAAAGACAGTGGCTGGCGAAACGCAGAAAAAATAATGCCTCCAATCAGATTCCAGGGGGATGAGAACATAGTACGATGGCTAGGTCTCTTGAGGGTTGACTCACTTGTCTCCTGGCTGTTGAGGGGAAAGAGCTGTTCTCGAGGATGTGGCTGCGGCTTGTATATGTTCAACATGGTGTCTTTGTCCGTTTGGGCTGCTGTAACAATACCACAGACTGGGTGGCTTATAAGCAGCAATTATTTCTCACAGTTCCAGTGGTCAGGAAGTCCAAAATCATGGGGCTGGCAGACTCAGTGTCTGGAGAGAGCAAGCTTCTTGGTTCATAGCCAGGACCTTCTTGCTGTGTCCTCACATGGCGGAAGGAGTGAGGGAGCTGTCTGGGGTCTCTTTTATGAGAGCATTCATGAGGGCTCCACCCCCATGACCTCCAAATACCATCACATTGGGGGTTAGGATCTCAGCCTATGAATTTTTGCGGGGGACACAATAAATCAGTCTAAAGCACATGGTGTATGAAGAGCACAAAAGAAAAAGGATTGAAGAACACAGTCATTATTCTCAGCAAGAATATTTTCTGAGCACATGCTCTGTGCCTAGCCCTGTGCTGGTTGCTACGGGGAATACAAAGAGCTCTGTGCCACTAGCATCTTCAGGGAGCTCCCAGCTGGATGGGAAGGCGGAGCACAGATCTCTCTGGAATACCCTTGAGGTTAGCCTCAAATGGGTGCGGGCCTGGGGTTCAGGGGTACAGAGGTAGGATTCAGAAAAGGCTTGCTGGGAGCTGGGCTGTCAGGAAAAGCTTTGGGTCAAGGTAGGACTCAGGGTCTTCAATGATGCCCAGGACTTAGTCAGTGGAGGAACGGAACCGTCCAAGCCCCAGCCCTGGTTATGGACGCATAACACACTCCTTCCTGGTGGGTCTGGCTTTTGAATCCATCACAATAGACCGGAGCTGGGGAGCATTGCAAGTTGGGTTCTCTGGAAGCAGACACTAAGAGTTCGGTGTATGTGTTTGTTTCCTGTGGCTGCTATAACAAATGACTCCACAGTGAGGGCTTTAAACGATAGAAATTTATCCTCTCCGAGTTCGGAAGGCCAGAAGTCTAAGATCAATTTCACTGGGCTCAAAAAGCAAGGTGTTGGGAAGGGTGGTCAATCCTCGCTCTCCAGACCAAGCCAGGAAGCAACTGTCTCAAAGACTCTCAGGCAGCCCAAGCCTGCCCTCCCAGAAGCTTGGCCTGGCACCCTCACTGTTACAGTTGCCCCAGAGGTAGTGCCCGGAGCAGTCAAAAGGGAACTCCCAACCGCACCGCAGTGTACCACCGAACAGGACTTTCCTTGGCTACTCTTTAAATGTGAGTGGAGGGACCAGAATTGGGCAGGACAGAGGCTGAAGGGGAAGGCAAGAGGAGCCTGGACGGGTAGCAGGAGTTCTGGAACTATCCCAGCAAGTCACTCTTCCTCCCTGAGCCTCAGTTTCCCCGTCTGCAGCGTGAAGCCTATTAAGCCAGGCACTCTGACCTTAAAGGTGGTGATTCAGAGGTAGAAAAGAGGAAGCCGACTGAGAGGTGCCTGGGGGGTGGAGGGCTGGCAGGGAGGCTGGGCAAAGGTCCAAGGAAGCCTCACTAATGTTTGAGGGGCCCGGGCAGGAGTATGCACGGAGACCCACATACCACGTGGCTAAACATTTTAAAGACATAAAGCAAACTGCTGAATAAAATATATTCCGTTGGCTGACCTTGAAAAACTATTTTTAGAATGACCTGTAAGGCCAAGTTTGAATGAAAAATCTCAGACTACTTAAGAGTCCTGCCCTGGAGGCCACGGTGTGGAGAGAGCTGGCCCTGGTTCCCGGCTGTGGCTACAATGAGAATCTTCGAACTCACAGACCTTCTGCTCCAGGGAGCAGAACTGGCTGAGCGCCCTGCGCTGTGCTTTGAAATCCATCTTTGCGGTTGGGCTGAGGCCACGCTTCCCACGGGCTGTTCCCTGCCACAGGAATATAAGGGCTCTCCATTCTTGCGAAGCTCCTCTGATGGCTGGCTTTGCCTCGAGGACACCCTGACGGTCTCGCTGAAGCTTCTTTCGGTTGTGCAGATGGCAGTCTGGGATGCCCCAACCTGACCTTCTTGCCCTTGCTTGGGGGAGGGAGGGGTCAACCTTACAGCCCGGCCTGATGGCTCTCCCAGCCTTCTCCGGCTCCCTCCTCCTTTCCTCCCCCCCGCCAGGCATCTTCCTTAATGTTGATACAATCCTTGCCCATTTAATCCTGTCTTGACACCTGGTTCTCAGAGGACCTGGACAAACACATTGGCCCCCAGCCCAGCCCTCTTCTCTTCTTACCCCTGGCTCCTTCCCACACCATGAAGTGCCTCTCTGGACACTTCTGGGACAGAAGGGCCTTCCGTCCACGTGTCCCCTTGTCCTGCAGTCTCCTCACCCTGTGGCAGCACGGGGAGCGTAGCAGGAGGGCTAGGGCAGGGGTACAGTCTTCCCTCCGTGCCAGCCTTTTGACCTCCACGGCTCTGTCACATTTGCCCTGGCCGTGCATGCTTCTGGAACATTCTTTGTAACCACCTGGGCTGGGGGGAGGGAGCACGTGTCCCTGGCCCTTCATATCTCTGTGTTTTTGCACTAACTCAAGAGTCTGGTGGAGAAGAGAGAAAAATGAGGCTCAAAGAGGCCGAGTGAGCATCCACACCTGGTTCTTCCGATGCCCACCCTTGGGCTCTTCCATGGTGACCCAGCCAGTGGGGGTAATCATGCCACCCGATGGCATGACTGCCCTCTGATGTTTGGCATGTTCCTTTCTCCCTGGGAAACAAAGGTACCTTTCTCCCAGTGTCTAAAAGGGAGCAGCTTCTTTCAACCATGCAGCAAGCGAGCGGGCAGCGGAAGTTCAAGGAAGTGGTCCCCGGAGGCCAGCAAGGCTCCAACCCCTCAGAACTTATCATTATACTTGCAGTCTGGGTAGCGGTAGGCAAATCTGGGGTCACAGGTTCTCAGGGGCCTCAAGATGTCCTTCAGCCGGCTGGCGGCTTGGAGGACCTCGGGGTCTGGCTGGGTTCCCTCCCCACAGCGAGCGAGCTCGGCGTCTATCTCCTCCTGCAGCGGGGACGGGAACTTGGCCTGGAGAAGTGGGGGCAGCACCTGGCCACACACCAGCACCAGGCTCTGCTTCTCAGGGATGGTGTCGCAGGAGGGCAGCTCGGTCTGGCAGCCAGAGACCAGGCAGCTGAAGATGTCTTTATTCTCTCCCGCCCTGGAGGCCGCTTGGCTGCCTACAAGAGAATGGAAGACATCACACACCCTACAACCTGTTCTCCTTGCGGGAAGGCATCACTAATGAGAATTGCTGGGCAAAGTGGTTCAGACTCCTAGCATCTCCTGTCACCAGGAGATTTAGGGCTCAGGGACACAATGGCACCTGATGAGACCCTGGGGGGAACTCTCTTGGCTACAATAAGGTGAGGCCTGGGACTTCCCTGGCGGTCCAGTGGTTAAGACTCTGTGCTTCCACTGCAGGGGGCACGGATTTGATCCCTCGTCGGGGAAGTAAGAGCCTGCATGCCACCCAAAAAATTAAAAAAAAAAAAAGATGAGGCCTGGGGATGGAAAACGCACTTCTTCCTACCAGAACTTGGGCTTCTAATTGCAAGGTTCTCATGCATATCGTGATTCTCCCATTATTATGACTGAATTAGGGAGCTCGGGAAATTCCTAGGGCCGGTTTCATGTGCCCTCTTTAAACACAAAGTTGGGAGAAAAAACAGGTAATCCAGAATATGCCTTCCGTGGGTTGTAGGGGGACTGCTATTCAGCGGTTCACATATCCCGAATATTCTGGTATCAGCCCCACTTCTTCTCATTTGATTCTTCTTGAGAAAGGCAAATCAGGACATGAGTAAGCGTGGTTTAATTGGTCTATCTTTGTAGGCCTTCTCATATAAACAAAATCAGAAATTGGAAATTAAAATCCTCTGTCCTACTATTGGGCTCAGAATATCTAGTCACCATTACAGACTGCGATGTTCAAAGGGTTCTAGAACCCTGGATGAGCCTGTGCACATCATCAAAAACACGATTCACTCATACACCTCATTCGGTGCCATGTTTTTCAATTAGAAAACTTTATAAAAAGCAAAGGTGCCCAAATGGATTGCGAAATGTACCACTGAATCAGCCAGATAGTTCAGATAAAGCGTCTGATGAGAAAGGCTCTGAGGGGGAGATGTATGTCCCCGCGCCACACAGACCCAATCAGACAACGGCAGTGCCCTCAGAGGGTGAAGCTGGGGCCATAGCGCAGTGCAAATCTCCTCCTCCTGTACTGACAAGGTCAAGTCCGGTTCCCCTTTGGAGCTGGAGCAGAGACTTAAAACGGGGAGAGGGACTCTCTCCCGTCCCAAACTTGGGCTGCTCTCACTATGACACAGGGAGACTGGCGAGGCCCAGTGGTGTGAGCCACACCCCACCCCCAGGCCCCGTTGTCACTCCTCCCTAGCGCCTGTCACCCTGGCTTCCCCTCTGACAGCTGCTCAGCCAGGCCCATGCTGGGTACCTTCCTGCCTGTCGATGACGCCCAGTGCGCTGGCATCCCGGATGAACAGATGCCCGTTGTTGAAGATGCCAAACATGTCCACATCCACGTGGGTGAAGTAGAAGAAGTAGTTCAAATCGTTGCTTCTCAGGGACTCCAGGACACCCAGGAGCTGGTAGGCCAGGTCGGCCGCCTGGTCTGCGGGTGCACCATAGAATTCCTGCAGCGGGCTGGTGCTAGTGCTGACCAGAAATCTGCCGCAGGAGCCCAGGTACCTGGGCAGTGGCCATCCCTCAGCGCCTGGGAAGATCTGCCAAGCGAGAGGAGGAGGCATTAGAGGATTAGAGAGAAAAACCTCCTGAGACAGTTCCCTCCCTCTCTCTCTCTCCCCCTCCCTCCCTCCCTCCCTCCCTCTCTCTCATTCTCTCTCTCTCTCTCTCTCCAAGAGCAGACAGAAATATCAGCCTTACTCAGGTACCCAACGTCTCAAGACACGTCAGCAAAGCATCCCTTAACCTTGTTTATACCTCTTGGAACATGGCAATACCTTGCTCCCCCCGTCCCTCCCCCCACCACTTTTTTATTCCATTGTTGATGGAGGGATTCAGAAAAGGGAGCTCTTCTTTCCATATTGTAGATTGCATTTCAACGAAGTTGCCCCAAGCGAGGTAAGAGAATGCCGATGCCCTTGCTACAATTTTAGAGGGTATTCAGGCTTCAGGGAAATGTGTTTATTTGAAGAGTTGTACAGTTGAAGAAATATGACTAGCATTTCAGATTTCACAGACATCACGGCTTAGGAAGAGGTTATGGGGGAAAAAAGAGAGGGTCAACTTAAGGCTGATTTAAAGAAAATATTTTAAAAAATAACAGTGCAGGCAGTAGATTCTGGGATAGGGCAAAAATTATGAAGGTGACCCTTGGGTGACTCAAGTTTTGGGAACTGCTGCACTGGCCCTGGGCGTGGTCCTGGGCAAATCTGCCTGGTTGGGGTAATTACACACTCACAGAGACTCCCCAACTGACTGGAACGTTCTGACAGCCTAACACAGGTCTAGGGAAGCACACAGCTCTACCCAGTTTCCTCTGTCTCCTTGTAAGAGCTCCAGGAGTTTTGGATTAACATATACACACTACTATATATAAAATAGATAAACAACAAGGACCTACGGTATAGCACAGGGAACTCTACTGAATATTTTGTAATAACCTATAAGGGAAAAGGATCTGAAAAGAATATATATATATATATATATATATATATATATAAAACTGAATCACTTTGCTGTATACTTGAAACTAACACAATATTGTAAATTAACTATATCTCAATTTAAAAAAAAGAGTGGAGGGAATATCCTAGCTTTTTTTTTTTTTGACTATTTACTGAGGCAGCTATATCTAGAATGGTGTTTCTTTATGGGAGAAATGACAGAAACTATAAATATTAACACTTTTTTCCCTCATTTTCCTTCTTAAAAAAACAAAGTCATCCCCCTTTCTGATAATTTTCTGTGGCCTTCTGCCGTTTTAACCCGCTCACCATGTTGTGAAGAACCTTTACTTGTCCCCCCCCTCCGCCCACTGGGGCCTCTCCACTGTGTGCCATGCAGAGAGGCCCCCGGCCCCCTGGCGATGTCTAAATGTGCGGCCACGAGTCATCCCTGGGTTGGGGGCAGATCGACGCCATGCCCTTCCTGGGCGGAGCTCAGGGTGGATGAAGACTCCCAGCCCAGACCTCTCAGGAGCCAGGGCTGGAAGCAGCCAGGTCACCTGCCTTGGCCACTAAGTGTAGGACAATTGGAGAAGAAGGCCTCTGAGCGTGAAGGAAAACCAGCAATTCCTTCTTCTCCTCTAGGATTTCAAATGCCAACGTTAGTAGGCAGCTTTTAGCAGGAAGAGCGTGGACCCTGAAGTCAGACAGCTCTGGGTTTGGGTTCCATTGCTGACACTGGCTAAGGGACTGTGGCCAAGTCACTTCACAGCTCTGGGCTCCACTTACCTCATCTGGAAGAGGGGACAATAATAATATTCCTGTGGGGTTGTCGAGTTGTGAGCATTAAATGAGATAATGATGTAAAACATTTAACACAGTGCCTGGCACATAGCTAGTGCTCAAGAAATGAGTTGTTATTATGTACTTAGCCATCATGCCTTTGGCCAATGATATATAGTTAATATATTATATATAAAAATAATATGGGGCTTCCCTGGTGGCGCAGTGGTTGAGAGTCCGCCTGCTGATGCAGGGGACACGGGTTCGTGCCCCGGTCCGGGAAGATCTCACATGCCGTGGAGCAGCTGGGCCCGTGAGCCATGGCCGCTGAGCCTGCGCGTCCGGAGCCTGTGCTCCGCGACGGGAGAGGCCACAACAGTGAGAGGCCCGTGTAACGCAAAAAAAAAAAAAAAAAAAAAAAAAAAGTTATTATATAATATCTCATAAATAATTTTAATAATATAAATAATTAGAATTAAATATATTATAAACAATTAGAACAAAATAATATAGTATAAATAATATTAAAATAATAATTATATTATAAATAATTATATTTATTTATAAATAATCATAATAACTAATATAATTATTAATTAGAATGATTAATATTAACACAATACTACAAATAATTAAAATATAATCTCGATATAATTATTATAGTTATTAAAGTCGATATAATATTATAAATAATTATAATATAATATAATTAATAACACTACTAATTATTATTAACTGTTGTGGGGCTTCCTCCTCCTCCACCCCCTCCCCTTCCTGCACCTTCTCCTTTGCCTCTTTCTCCTCCCTCTCTTCGTCTCCCGCCCCCTCTTTTTTTTTTTTTTTTGCTGTACGTGGGCCTCTCACTGTTGTGGTCTCTCCTGTTGCGGAGCACAGGCTCCGGCCGCGCAGGCTCAGCGGCCATGGCTCACGGGCCCAGCCGCTCCGCGGCATGTGGAATCTTCCTGGACCGGGGCACGAACCCATGTCCCCTGCATTGGAAGGCGGACTCTCAACCACTGCGCCACTAGGGAAGCCCCTCGTACTGATCTTTGAGACACCTGGTCAAAGTCGCCCTCCTCCACAAAGCCCTTCTGGGCTGCCTCTGGCCGTGAAAGTGGCCATTCCCCGCCGCCCCTCCACCCCAGCTCCCACACCTCTTTCCTCTGCAGCAACCACAGCACTTCCCCACTGCAGAAGCCAACACATATTTACTAAATGCCACAAAGGTACTAATGTGGGCTGGTGGCCCCAAGGTGTGCAGTGATGGCAGAGACAGCTCAACCCAGGGCCTGCTCCCTCGGAGCCGGAAGTGAACCCGCTCCCTGGACGGGCTTTCCGGGGCCGGGGGTCCCTGCATACCTGTAGGAGGATGGGATGGGCGTTGACAGCTAGCGTGTAGAGGAGACGCAGCTTGTCGCGGTCCGTGAAGTGGTCCATGAAGATGCTGCCAGCGTCGGCCACCTCCGCATAGCGCCGGACCACGCGATCCAGGAGTCGCTGTGACGGGCAGCGCAAGAGGGGGCTGGGCAGGCCCTGCAGCAGGTGGGAGAGATTCCAGGAGGAGGAAAGTGTGCTGAGTGCTCGTGGGCACCGGCAGGACCGGCACGGGCAGGCCCTGCTATTGGGGGAGATCGTGGGGTTGTGGGGGACCAACTAGGCCCTGAGGGGGTCTGGGGGGGTTATGGAGCACAGTACCCCTGGGGGGCGTGGTGGGAGGGCCCTGGGAAGGCTATGTGAGGGAGGGCGGGAGTCGAGAAGGGACTGAGCGGTCCTGGGGTCAGGGGAGGCGGGCACTGGGCAGGCAGTGCATCCCTAGCAAGCAGCTGGAGCCTTGGAGACCCTGTGTCTCCACCCGCAGTTTGCAACTGAGGAACTGGAAGTCTGCAGAGTGTAGGTAGGTGTTGGAAGGGCTGGATTCAGGATTTGAACCTGATATGAACTGCATGGTTGCCCTCCCCACACCCCACCACATTCATATGTTGAAACCCTAATCCCCAGTGTGATGGTATTAGGAGGTGGGGCCTTTGGGAGGTCACTTGGTCATGAGAGATAGTGAGTTCCCCAAGTCACACATACCTAGTATTTGTACTAAGACAGTACACCAGGTGAGAAGCAGGTAGGTGGAGCCAGGTAGGACCTGCATCCTTATCTTTACTGGGGTTGTAACCCTGTAGCTGGGTGAGCTCAGAGCACTCATTCATTCACTCACCCACCAACATTTGCAGGGAGTCTACCAAGGACCAGACTGTATTTGAGGCACTGCAGATGCAAAGGGGACCACAGTCAACACTGCCCTCCCAGGCCTGTCGGGCGGGGGAGACCATCAAATGCCCAGCAGTTACGACGTGGTGCAGAGGGAGCTATGACTGGTGTGAGGTCAGGGAGATATGGGAGCCCACAGGAGCAGGGCCACACCAGAATTTTGGAGGCGTTGGCACCTCCAAAATCCTTTGCCTTCATGGGCCCCTTCCTCCATAAAAAATATTAAAAATGATATTTTACAACTGCATCGGTACAAATACCTTAATATTATATATTCAAACATGTTCTTGGATCTAAAAGATCGAATTTTTCTTCTGATTTTAAAAGAAATCAAAACATATTTGTGGGCCCCTCAAAGGCTTCTTGGAAGACAGTGAAGTCTAAGTGGAGGCCTGAAGCAAGGGTAGAGTTAGCGTGCAAAGAGGGTGGGAGGGTATCTGTGCAGAGGCAACAAGCTGTACAAAAACCTTAGTGACGCATATGACTGCCCAGAATAAAGATTCCATTCTCAGCTTCCTTTGCAGCTAGGTGTGGTAACGTGACTAGGTGCTGGTCAATGAGATATAAGTAGAAATTTCTGAGAAAGGCCCTTAAAGGGAGCGGGTGTATCCTTCTTTACTCCTTCTTCCTTCCTGACTGGAATGTGGAAGTGATGGCTGGTGCTTGGGCAGCCATCTTGGACCAGGGCATGCTAAGGGTTGTAGAGCAGAAAAATGAAAGTAGCCTGGATCTCTGACAATCCCAGAGCCACTATATCAGCCCTGGACAGCTATGTATCAGTTTTTTTTATGTAAAAGAAAAGTATATTTTGATCTTGTTTAAGCCACTGTTACTTGGATTTTTTGTCACATGCAGCTGAGTCTAATCCTAAATGTCACAGAAGAAAAGAATGGAGGCAGGAAGATCAGTTAAGAAGATGCAATGGTCCAGGTGTGAGATGAGAGAATGAAAAGATTTGAGGGTAGTAGAATCTACAAGTCTTGGTGATCGGCTGAATGGGGGAGGGGGCCAAGGAAAAAGGAGGTGTCAGAGCTAGTACCCAACATGAGGGTGGACACCAGAGGTATCATTTGTGGAGGTGATTTTAAAACATGTTCACAAACTCTTTGACACTCCTCCCATCGAGGGTGGAGTCTAATTCCCTTCCCCTAGAGTATGGACTGGCTTTGGTGACTCTAGTGACTGGAATGCTTATGGGAGTGATGCTGTATGACTTCTGAGCCTTGGCCATGAAAGGAGATACAACTTCTACTTGGCTCTCTCTTGTACCCAGCCAGCATGCTGTAAAGAAACCCAGGCTACATGGAGAGAAAGCAAGACCCTTAGCTCTCACCCAGATGAGTGCCTAGTTGACAGTCAACCTCCAACTTGCCAGACACATGACTTGGCCATTTTGGGAATGGGTCCTCCAGTGCTGTACTGAACCACCCCAGCTGATGCCATGTGGAGCCTCGTGAGCCTTCCTACCAAGCCCTGCCCAGATTGAATATTTGTGAGCAAAACTGATGATTCCTGTTGTTTTAAGCCCCTGGTTTTGAAGTGGTTTGTTACTCAGCAATAAATAACTGGTATATTTGCTGAGAAGGTTCTGGGCCATCTCTAGAACTATAGCTGGAAGAGGCTCTAAATCCATCTGGTACCCCAATCTCCCTTTATGGTGGAGGCAGCTGCTTCCCAAGGTCCCACTCACAGAGTGGGGCTGCATCTACTCCTGTTTGGTTTGTGCTGGCCAAGTGCAAGCCCACAGTGATATTGGCCAACGGCAAACAGAATTAGGAAACCAAACATTTCCAATAAAATAATGATTCATTATTTTATTGGAAATACACACTTTCTGGGGATTGCCCATTGCTCTGGAGTTTCCAAATCACTACTCCCTTCTCTGTGCATGGGCAACAGGGCTAACTCACCATCTTCCAATGAAAGACAAAAGGAAAACCAAACACTGGCCTTCTGTTGCCCCTCCCTCTCTCATGCCCGGTTTCCTCATCCTTGCATTTCCTGTCTGGTGACATCCCTAGGGAACCAGCCAGTGGGTCAAGGTCTTCACGGTGTGGTGCAAGTGACCGGGCTTTTGCTCTGCTGCACTGTCACCTCACAGGGGTCTTCAGTGCACGGTGGTACTGAGAGAGATTGTCACGCTTCTCCACCTCAATCTCTAATAGTTTATAAAGCAGTCAATGAAATTTAATGGGTACATCATTGTGATGGTCAGTTTTATGTGTCAACTTGGCTAGGCTATGGTGCCCAGTTGTTCAATCAAACACTAATCTAGGTGTTGCTGTGAAGGTACTTTGTAGAGATGGTTAACATCTACAGTCAGTTGACTTAGTAAAGGAGATTATCTTTGATAATGTGGATGGGCCCGATCCAAGAAGTTGAAAGGCCTTAAGAGCAAAACTAAGGTTTCCCTGAGGAGGAAGAAATTCCACCTGTGGACTATAACATCAGGTCCTGCACAAGGTTCTCCAGCCTGCTGGCCTGTCCTATGGATTTTGGACTTGCCAGCCCCCCAATCTCATAAGCCAATTCCTTGAAATAAATCTGTTTTTTATATATATATATATATATATATATATATATATATATACACACACACACATATATATACAAACATATATACACACATACATATATATCATATAATATTATATGTTATATATAATTATATTGCATATTATTATTTTATATAAAATTTATTATATTAACATTTATACTATATTTATTAATATTGGTTAATAAATTATTAATATTGTATTTTTGTGTAATATGTTATCATAATACCATATGTACATTACATATATATAATATATACACACACATACACTGGTGCCAAGGGAAAAAGCACTTGTTCTGTGCGGAAACAACAACAACTGAGATGGAAATCTAGATTTGCTTTCACTTTTGAAGCTTCTAGTGAAATCTGAGTACACGAGAAGTAACTTCCCCAATGAGCTGTTTGACCTTCGGTTGGCTTTTATCCACATCCTGTCATGTGTTTTCTCAAAAAAATCACCAGCAATCAGCGGTGTCCCCATTTAAAGGGTTCTTACCGGAACAGAAGCGTGAAAGTTAAATTGTCTAGACAAATGATTCTGTGACTCTGATGGAGAGAGCTGTGCTGCTTGTTCCTCCCTAGAAGCCAGAGAGAGAGAAGAGAGTTCAAGAGAGCAGGAGGGGGCTTTCCTCAGAGCAGACCACAACTTAGAAGTCATGTGGATCTTCAGTAACCTACCCGGAATTGCCCTAGTCCTTCTCAAGTTCCATGCCATGGGTGAGATCTACCCAGCTTGAGGGTCCCGTTGGAAGTGGAAGATGGCAGCAGGGAGACAGCATCTCGGCTGGGGTTTGACCGCCTGCCATCACAGAACGTGGGGCACATGCAGCCCATTCCCAGTGGTCCTGTGTGTTGGTGAATTCCGGAGGGTGGCAAGGGAGCTGCATGTGGAGGGCTGATGCAGAATCCTCTGTGGTGATCACTATTTGAAACCATGGTTGGCAGGACACAGTTGGGGAAAGGAGGGTAACACTTTCTGGAAGTTCTAAGTGTCAGGCCATATGGCAAGCCTTTCACAGACATTATCCCGGCATACACAGGGACTTTTAGCTTTCAGTTTTCTCTTGCCCTGTGACTCTCCTGGAAATTTAAAGTGATTGATTTTAAAAGAGCTTAAACAGTTTGTGGAAAATGCAGTGACATTAAATTTCGCAGCTCGTGCTGGCCAATGCAAATGGTAGACTGCATTATCAAGTGATCTAGTAAAATGCTCCCATTTTCCAGATGAGAATACTAAGGTAGGGACCAGGAAAGGGAGGTGACTTGTTAAAGATCATGCTGCTTATTGGTGCACATTATCCTCAAGTTCATTTCCCATATTAATGATCCCACTTGGTTCTGGATGACTTTCAGCTGTTTCCACAAAGCAAATGCTACTCGAAAGGCAAACATTTATGAAGCAACCTAAATGTCCATCAACAGATGAATGGATAAAGAAGTAGTATATATATACACACACACACACACACACACACACACACACACACACACACACACTGGATTACTACTCAGCCATAGAAAAGAAAGAAATTTTGCCATTTGCAGCAACATGGATGAACCTGGAGGGCATTATGCTAAGTGAAATAAGTCAAACAGAGAAAGACAAATATTATATGATTTATCACTTATATGTGGAATTAAAAAAACACAACAAACTAGTGAATATAACAAAAAAGAAGGAGACTCACAGATATAGAGAACAAACTAGCAGTTACCAGTGGGGAGAGGGAAGGAGGGAAGGACAATATAAGGGTAGGGGATTAAAAGGTACAAACTATTAGGTATAAAATAAGCTACAGGGGTACATTGCACACCACAGAGAACATAGCCTATATTATTTAAGAAAATCAAAGCAAAGATTTACCACCACTGAATACACTTTTTCTGATGAAAAAAAATATGTAGAAGAAAGAACACTAGCTGCTCTTAGAAAGAGAAATCTAAGAAGTCGGCTTTCCTTTAAGATTGGAAGTCAGCAAGCTGAGGTCACAGTGCTAACAAGGCACGGTTTGATTCAGGAATCTGACCTTCTTTCCAAGGACATATCCAACTAATGAAGAGCTTCATGCTGAAATGAGAATTAATTTTCACTTCTCAGATAGAATCTGTTCTTTTGTTCTAAGGCTTTAAAGAACATAAAAATTAGGCAAATAAAAATTATGTTTGCAAATTACGGCACACCTCTAAAGATAGCAGATGTGCTAACTCCAGTCACTTTATTCCCCTCCTTACCCTTTCCAAGGGCTACCACCATCTTCCCCATCAATGGATCAGGACACAGGCGGTGCCCACACTGACTGTAGAGAATGGTTAGCCCGTGTACTTTTTTCCATGCACCAAGAGGATAGACGTTTCCAAAGTTGGCCATCATGGGCGTGTTCATTGTGAGATATTCAAATACTATGGAACTGTACAGTGTGAAAGTAAAAAAAAAAGTTCATGTTGCTGCCCACAGAGGCCACCATTGTTCTATGTGGGGATGTACGAATACACACATGTAGTGATACCAGAAGAAAAAAAAAGATTGGAAGTTAGCTTTTCCGCTAAGAAGGTTGCCCTGGCCAGCTCAATTTGGAAAGCTGAGGGAAATCTTGAACAAATGAGTTTTTACTTTGAGTGAATTTACTTTTATCAAGCTCTCCTAGCACCCAGGGAGAAGAGAAAGTTCTAGTGCTAATAAACCTGCGAGTTGTCTTTCTGGTTGCACACCTCAACACTTTTCACATGATTTAGTTGTTAAATACGCTTGTGAAGCAGGGTTTAGGTTAATTATGTATCCTAGTTAATCAATGTGTCCTAATTAGAACAATGACGATTCAATAACTATATCAGTTGTGGATAATTAACCGCAAAGTTCCGAAATATGTCTTCAAGCTGCATTGTATTCAAAACCATGAAAATCCCTGTTTGGTTTATGTTATTAAGAGAAACAGCTCACGGTTCTTTTCCAACTTCAGTAGATGGATTTTTCCCCCTCTTTTATTAAAGTTCTTTCTGATTTTTTTTTTTTAATCTGAAACCCAGACTCAATGTGGTTTGTTAACTTTTCATTCTACAAATGCTGGCCACCACAGTGATTATTTTGGAGAAACCCTCTGGGTAATTTTCAAAGTTCAGACATCCAAAAATGTCCTCATAAATCTCAGTCTTTTATGTTACTTTATGATGCAGCTCATCTCAGCCGCTGTTACGAGGTACCATAAGATATTGTAGCCTTATGACAGGCCCCTTGCCCCACTGGGAAGTTTCTCTCTGGTACCGTTCGCCTCGGCTGAGCAATTTAGGTTCCCTGCAACTTAGTCACTGATGGAAAGTTAGTCACAAAGGGTAGAAGCAGGGACAGGAAGTCAGCCAAGAGTGGGGCCAGAATTTGGAGTTTGCCTTGGATCATCTCAGAGCGGATAACATACCCTGCAGCGTTGACTAGATGTTAAAACAACATTAAATCAAAAACTAAACAGACTTGGTTGGGCGGGGTGAGGGATATAAAATGTTTCCCTCGCACTGGAAGGCCTGTCCCTGACAGAGCTCCCATTTCCACATAAAACAGAGCCTCTAGCTCTGTGACATCCTTTCTTTGGGCGGGGTTTCTGTTTGTTTAGATTCTTGATACTCCGCAGAGTTTCTGGGTTGAGCCCTGATAGAATGTTTGAGAAGTTCTGTTTAAATCGATGGGGAGGTCTCCCAGGAGAGAAGTAATGAAGATTCCCCCCAGACGTGATCTTCTTCACGTCTAACCTCTCCAGGCCACTGCCTGCCTCCATTCCATCTTGGAATTCATTGGCTTGGGGTGGGGTCTTGGCCTGGATAGGTGGGCAGCCTTCACCCCCCAGCTGCAAAGGTGAAAAACTGGATTCAATACCAACTTCGAGAGGCAGTATGACAAAGTAGTCACAAGCCTGTCCTTTAGAGGCAAGCTACCTGGGTTCAAATCCCAGCTCTGTCACTTAACAACAGCCTGACCTGGGGCAAGCTCTTGAATTGATCTGTGCCTTAGTTTCCTCGTGTGTAACTGAGGGATAATATAATAATAATAAGGGGACTCTGTGACTTATCTTCTAAACCTGGATAGTTTTGAGAGTGAAAGGGATGATATTAATAATTAAATCGGGACAGCTGGCGTATGTTGGAACTGTCTCAAGCAAACCTGAATGTATGGTTATCCTAATAATTGTGGTACCCACCTCATCAGGGTGTTGGGACGGTCAAATCTACGGGGAAAGTGTCTGGTACATTGTTGGGGTGGCTAGTAGAGTAGCCTTATTCAGGCTTCAGAGGTGGCGCTAGGCCTCTCTCTGACGGGACAATGACGCTAAAGCAGGCTGCATGCCAAACTGCTGAGCTACACCCAGGCCAGCAGGGGTGGCGGCACACACTGTAAACCACTAGATAAGACAAGGAGTAAGTCACAGGACTTCTTGCACCTTGAGGGCCTGGCCAGCCCCCAGGGATCAAGAACATTCCAAATACCGTATGCTAACACATATATATGGAATCTAAGAAAAAAAATGTCATGAAGAACCTAGGGGTAAGACGGGAATAAAGACAGAGACCTACTAGAGAACGGACTTGAGGATATGGGGAGGGGGAAGGGTAAGCTGTGACAAAGCGAGAGAGAGGCATGGACATATATACACTACCAAACGTAAGGTAGATAGCTAGTGGGAAGCAGCTGCATAGCACAGGGAGATCAGCTCGGTGCTTTGTGACCACCTAGAGGGGTGGGATAGGGAGGGTGGGAGGGAGGGAGATGCAAGAAGGAAGAGATATGGGAACATATGTATATGTGTAACTGATTCACTTTGTTATACAGCAGAAACTAACACACCATTGTAAAGCAATTATACTCCAATAAAGATGTTAAAAAAAAAAAAAAGAACATTCCAAGACTTATGAGTTAAGACCAAGGCATTTATGACAACAACCAGAGCTACAAACTTGCACGTAGGCTGACTGTTATCAGCCTGCGGCCTGGTGCTAAAAGCTGGGCTCCTTCAGTGACAAACGTCACCCGTGGGGTGGAAGCACCACCGGGGACCTTCCCAACTGGGACTCCAGATTGCTGTTCAAGGCACCTCCCAGCGCTTCTGGGACCTGGATGTAGGTGCTTCCCCAATTCGGTGATGTATAAACCTCTGTCTTTACTATTCTTTCTTAGTTAGTTATACTGTTCTTTTCTTAATTAGTATACTGTAATCTTTGTTAATTCAATAAACTCTCTCTAAATTCTTGTTTAACTGAGTGTAGAGTGATTATTTTGCCAGCGAATCCTAAGAACCTTGAAACCTAAAGTAAGGCTTTCGGCAAAACATATATGGGAAGGCTCTATGAGTATTTGCTATTATTTGCCCCAAAGATAGCACCTTTCTCAATTTTCCCACTTCTGTAAGTGACCTTACCATTCTCCCAGTCTTCCAGGTTAGAATATCTGGAGCTATTTTCAACTTCCTTATCTTAACGGCTGGTCTCTCTCGGCTTTGATTCCCTATGTCAAGTTGTGCTGTCATCATTGTGATCTCTAGCATCGTGTTGTGTCCATTTGTGTCATCAGTCACCTCTCCCCCAGCTTGTGCTCCCCCTGGGCTTAGCTGGCCTGGAGGTGTGCCTTTAGGCAAGTCCCTTTCCCTTTCTGAGGCCGTTTCCTCATCTCTCACGTGGGCATTATGGTAGATGGTTGGTTTACACCAGGTACGTCACTCGGTTGCCTGGCTCTAGCTGGCCCTCTGGACATTGTAGGTACCTGATACTACTTTCCTGGATGCGTGATAAACATCTCACTGTGCTTTACACACTGTGGAGGGCTTTGTGAACACAAGGTAGTGTTGTCAGTTCCAAGGGTCAATGGGGGTCAAGGGTAAAATGCCCCCTCCCCAAATTTCACAATAAAATGGATCTCTGAGTAGGAAATAAGGTTGCCTTTGGAGGGTCAAACAAATGTACTCCACATCGTGACTATGTTGACCCAGGACTGTCTTTAAATTTGGAAAAAAAACAGTTGGGAACCCCAGGAAACCCTAGTCAGGGAGCTCGGTAACTTCAGAGGGAAGGGTTGGGGAATGAGTGTTATCATCTTGTCCCCTATTTGGAGTGGGCAAATAGACATAGTGGTTGGTAAGATTGGGCACCCAGACAGGAAAATCCGAGGGTCAGGAGTTGGCTTTGGGGTCTGGGGAAAAGGGCACCCAGCCCGTGGTCTCCAGCAGCCTGTGGGCAGGTGGCCAGGCCACTGAGGATCACTTGGTTGACTTCCCTCTCGGATCAGTGCTCACCCAACAGGTTTCTGACTACGACTTATCTTCCACTGAGGAACCCTCCTTAGTGGTGGAGCCAGGATTTGAACCCAGGCCTGAATCCCAGGCCAGACTGTGCTGCTTTCTTGCATTGAAACTCAGCCTCTCCTCCCTACTTTCTTCACCAGAAGCTGTGTTTTGGGGGCCTTGTCCTACTTTTGCTACACAGCCTCACTGACCTCACTCCCTTGCCCATCCACCCCGCATACCACTTTTAGGTCCCATTTGTGGAAAGATCCACAGTCTTCAAATCACTTTTCTTTAGAAATGTAAATTCTCAGATTCTGCCTCAGACCTGCACAGTCAGAAGCTCTGGGGCTGCGACTCAGCAGTGCCAGTGTCAACCAGCCCTCCAGGGGATTCTGATGTCCGCTCAAGTGTGAGAACCACTGTCTTATAGAATAAAATTTAGCCCCTCACCCCCCTGCCCCAGTCCTACCATTGCAACGTCTACCCACTGCTCTTGACCCGTACTGTAATCAGGGGGCATGACACTTGCCACTTCCCACAATTACATCTTGTTCTCATTTTCATGGCTTTGCCCAGCACACTCTTCTTTTATTCCCTGGAAGATATGCCCTGGTCAGGGCTACCTCCCCTTGCCTACCTGTGCCCCTTACTGTCAAACCTTTAGCAGTCAGAGGCTCACTTGGTGGTGATCCTGGACCCTTCTTCCATGGGGTAGTCAACATCTTGGGTGACCCTGCTGGTGGAAGTGGTGACTAGCTTTTTCCTCCTATTGGAGTCTATCTCTTTCTTCCCACCTCGTCCGTCATCCATCTTCCTCCATTCAGGGGCCCCAGAGGCTTTGCCACTGAAGCATTTGTGGGTTGCTCCAAGATTTTCACTGCGGTAGATGAAATAATCATTGTGGCAGGCAATTCAGCTGATAGTTGGGACAGGCGGGGCAGCTGACACAGAGTAAAACACGTTATTTCATGGTCTGTCATTTTGATTCAGGTATGCCAAGGTTGGTCATAATTCTCCACTGGGCCATTTCATTTTATAGGCTGCTGTTTTTTTTTTCTTTCTCTCTTTCTTTCTTTTTAAATCAAAAGACAGGAAGCCAAGTGCTTGTGACAACTCATTTGTGCATGCAAAGTTGCAGAAACTCCCAATGAAACTCAGTAGCTTCTGCAAAGGTCCTGTGGTCCAGGAGGCTCAGAACGAATTCTGATTGTCAGGAAAACCTTCAAACCAGCCTCGAGTTTGCCTGGGGGGAGGGACTACCAGGCTTCTTTTTATCCCCACCCCCGCTGTTGAGGTTGTACCACCTGTATCAGCCAGGGTTCAATCAGAGAAGCAGAATCACTAGATTTTTAAAAAAAAACAGGATTTGAACTTATACAATTGTACAAGCAGGTTAAGTAGTCTCTGTAAGGCTGTTGATCTCCCATATGATGCTGGAGCTTGAAGTCCATAGGCAGGCAGCTGAGAAGGGAAGACAGACGCAAAATGGGGGAAGATCAAGGACAACATGAACCCACAAGCACAAGATGGAGCTCATGACAATGGACTGAAACCCATGTCAGTTCTTATTGCCTCTGAGCTTGATGGTGTGGAGACCTGAAGAAGCTGGGGCCCTTTGGCATGAAGCTAACCCTAGCCTGGGAGCCAGAGAAGATGAAGCAGGAGCCCAGGGGAAGGCAGAGCAGACATGCAATACCGTGTGTGAGCCACAAAATGGCCACTGTTGCCCTTCCGCCCTCCCAAACTCCCAACAGAATCTCTCTAACTGGAAACGTAAGGGAAGGGAAGTCTGGGAAATGTAGTTCAGCCTGGTCATGTTGACACATGCCAAACCTACCTCATCACCTTTGGCTCCTTTGCTTCTCTCTTGGTGACTTTTCTGCGACCTTACTGAAGTATCTCACTGGACCCCAACCACCCTAAGTATGTATTTGAGGAGTGGCGGTTTGTCGTTCTGAGGAAAGCCTGGATAGAGGCACAGGCTCGGATAGGCCGCTCTGGGCCAGGGTTGTGGGTGAGGAGCTCTCTGTCAGATGGGAGCCAGTGACGGACTGTCTGGTTAGGTCCTGGTTGGCTGAGCCTCCTTTCTGTTGCCAACCCCAACCCCTATTTCCCCCACCTTTGGTGCCCTCACTCCCCTGCACCCTGGTACCGTCTACCAGATCCTTTCTGGGATGGAGGGTAGGGTTAGGAGAGAGAGAAAAGCAGCCACTTCCTAGAGAATGGGTATGAGAAAGTAGAACAAGAGGCCCTGGAGAGAGAGGCTGCAAAGCCCAGAATGGCCAGAGCTGAGTGTTTATCCTGACAAGGAAGTGCTAGCCATCCAGACTAAGGTCGGTCACTAGACTCAATGGGTCTTTGGACTGCATTGCAGGGAGAACCAAAAGGAATTTGGGGAGTCTTCCCCCAACTCAAATATACTGTCCTAACCACTCATGTGGGTTAGGAAACTTGTCAAAACTCCCCCGAGGCTGTTGCAAATCATTTATTAAACAAAAATTTATCAAGCCCCTACTTTATATAAGGCATTGTGCTAAGCACGGGAGTCACACATTTAAATAAGAGAGGGTCCTGACCTCCAAAGAACTGGTACTCTGGTGGGGCAGAGTGACATTTATACTACAAAGTTCAGTACAGGGCAAGATGACACAAACGCTACAAGAGGTGTAAACAAAGTGCTGTGAGAATACAGAGGAGAGAGCAGTAGGGGAATCCAGGAAGGCTTCACAGACGAGGTGGCATGAACATGGTCTCGAAGAATGAGTAGGATTTTGTCAGGTGGACCTCTAACGTCAATGCATTTCAAGCTGAAGGATCAGAATTGAGCAAAAGCAAGGAACAGACTTAAAGGCCATATCTGGCCAATGGAATCATCAGGAAAGAAAGTTGGGACCAAACTGTGAGGCTCTTGAAAAGCATATTTAGGAATTTAGGTTTTATTCTACAGATATCATACATAATCTTAGAGGCAAAGCTTATTGGCCCTGAAGATGCCACGAACACCCTCAAAAACTGCTGATGGGAGTTCAATTCAGTTTGGTAATTTAAAAGATTTAAAAAGATTAAATTAAAAAGATTTAAAAATGTTCATACCCTTAGACCCAGTAATTCCACCACAGAAAGTAAGGAAGCAGCAAAGCATAGTACTTAAGGGTATGACTTCTGGAATCAGGAGATAGACCTTTGTTCAAATCCCAGTCCCAAACTTTTCTAGCCAGGTGATCTTGGGCCAGGTAAATAAATCTCCCTAAGCCTCAGATTCCCCATCTGTAAAATGAGAACAAGGATATCTCACAGGTTGTGAAGATTAACTGTGACAAATGTGTATGAAATGCCCCTGGCCCATAGAAAGTAGTCAGTACGTGGTAGTTTTGAAAAGGAAATTTGTCTCAAGAACATAGCACAGGGAGATCAGCTCGGTGCTTTGTGACCACCTAGAGGGGTGGGATAGGGAGGGTGGGAAGGAGGGAGATGCAAGAGGGAGGAGATATGGGAACATATGTATATGTATAACTGATTCACTTTGTTATAAAGCAGAAACTAACACACCATTGTAAAGCAATTATACTCCAATAAAGATGTAAAAAAACAACCAAAAAAAACATTAGTTCCTATAAGAAAATAGTTTTCATTCAGAGTTTCATTTTATTACCTTAAAATAAAGACACAGACCTACTAGAGCATGGACTTGAGGACACGGGGAGGGGGAAGGGTGAGCTGTGACAAAGCGAGAGAGAGGCATGGACATATATACACTACCAAACGTAAGGTAGATAGCTAGTGGGAAGCAGCCGCATAGCACAGGGAGATCAGCTCGGTGCTTTGGGACCGCCTGGAGGGGTGGGATAGGGAGGGTGGGAGGGAGGGAGACGCAAGAGGGAAGAGATATGGGAACATATGTATATGTATAACTGATTCACTTTGTTATAAAGCAGAAACTAACACACAATTGTAAAGTAATTATACTACAATAAAGATGTTAAAAAAAGAATATAATATAAAGTTCAGGCAAAGATGTTGCAGAAAGATGGTCATCAAAGTATTATTTATAATAATGACATCAAATGATATAAACACTCGTGAATAACATTATGGTCTACCCACGTGATGAAATGGGGCTTATAAAGAATTTTAATGATATGGGGAATAGTATGTGATATAACATTAAGCCATAGAGAAATATGCAACATGAAACATATAACTTATTTTTTCTTAAGTTAGATCTGACTAGAAAAAAGACTAGAAGTAAAAACACCAGTGTGTTAACGGTGATTGCCTCCGGGTGGTGGCTTAGAAAGCAATTTTTCCCCCTACTTCCTTATGAGTTTTTTTTTTTTTTTTTTTTTTTTTTTTTTTTTTTTTGCGGTACGCGGGCCTCTCACAGTTGTGGCCTCTCCCGTTGCAGAGCACAGGCTCCGGACGCGCAGGCTCAGCGGCCATGGCTCACGGGCCCAGCCGCTCTGCGGCACGTGGGATCCTCCCGGACCGGGGCATGAACCCGTGTCCCCTGCATCGGCAGGCAGACGCTCAACCACTGCGTCACCAGGGAAGCCCCTTATGCGTTTTTAAAAAATATACTTTATAAATTTTTATAATAAGTATATGTTATTTAATCATAAAAAGAAGGGAATTCCCTGGTGGTCCGGTGGTTAGGAATTGGCGCTTTCACTGTCAGGTCCCGTGTTCAATCCCTAGTTGGGGAACTAAGATCCCGCAAGCCGTGAGGCATGCCCCCCTCCAAAAAAAGTTAAACATTGAACTGGGAAGGGAAAGATCTGTTATTTTGAGAGTGTCGCAGGTAGCCAGGTTGAGGATGTGTCTGAGAAAGGAAAGGTGAGAGGCAAGGAGACAATTGATGGGAAGAGTTGAGGGTGCTGCATAGGAGAAGGACTTGGCTGAAGGTGTTCTCTGTGCACAGCCAGGAGGTCTGTGTCAAGGGAAGGAGGTCTGTCATGGGGGAACTCTTGCAGGAAAACGTGCTCAGACAATATGATGGCCTCCTGAGCTGTGAGGGCTTGAGGTATTAAGGTGAAACAGTTAACTAAAAGGGGAAGCCCTAGATTGTTCACCATTGGGTAATGGGCAGGACTTCAAGGAGGACAGAGAGATCAGATGGATCCAAGGATGATGAATATCAAGAATTAGGTAAGCCCCATGACTGTAGCCATCTGATCCTATAAAAATCAGATAGCGTCACATATAGGGTTCTTTAGACCCAGAACTGTGAGGAAAGGACTATAATTTTAGGGTGAAAAGAAGGTGCCAATCTCAAGATGCTAGAAGGCAGTTAGATTGGTTGGTTAATTAAAAAGTCATTTGTAGGGAATTCCATGGCGGTCCAGTGGTTAGGACTCCATGCTTTCACTGCTGCAGCCCGGGTTCGATCCCTAGTCGGGGAAGTAATATCCCACAAGCCATGCGGAGTGGCCCCCCCAAAAAAAGAAAAAGAAAAACAGAAGAAAAAAGTCATTTATATTCTAGAGACCCCCCCCCCCAAACAATGGCATATATGCTGTCCACTGTCTTGTCCCCAGAACTGGAAAGTGTCACAGGTAAATAACCACCTACTGAATCTGAATACATGATGTTGTACAGAAAGTCTCCACCACAGCCAATGCCATTTGGGAGGCCCTAGATGCCGGGTTAGCCTGAATCACTGACCTTCCCAGAAGCCTCTTGGTAGGAGGCAGTGCTTACCTAGAGAAAGTGGAGGAAGGGCAATTGGTTCTTGCTTTTCACCTTTCCTTTTGGTGTCTCATCTTCCTTTTGAGGTGCTGTGCTCAGAAGTGCTTGGACCAGCTTACCAGGCAAGCCCTTGGGGGAATCACCCCTCCTCCTCCTTAGCAAGAGGCCCCCCATCTATTTCTTCCTCCCCTGCCCTGGGTCAAAATGCCTCAGCCATCTCTCTTCCAAGATAACTATGGAGAGATCAAGCCCTGGAGAAGCTAATGGATAACTGTGTCACCATCCGTCTCACCCAAATTAGGTAGACATTTCTGGTATCAAGAGTCATATTCCAAGGAGTAGAAACCATGGGACTTTCAAGCTTGTTAACACCTGAGTCATGCCAGTAAAGATGCTCTCTTGGGGAAAGACGGGACTTTCAGAGAGTCTGAAATCTGACAGCCTCTAGAGATGACCAGGGAGTTAGCACAGGTGTGGATCAAGAGTCACCCTGAAGCCATGAATAGTGAGTGGTGAATGATGTCCTATTCATTCACTCATTCAATCACTCCTCTATTTCCCAAAGATTTATGAAGTGTCTACACAATGTCAGACATGTGTGTGGGAAGACATTGATGAATAAGATGCAGTGCCTCCCCTCAAGTAGTTCCCTGTCTGGTTGGAGAGTCAAAAAAAGAAAGAGAGAGAGGGAGAGAGAGAGGAAGGAAGGAAGGAAGGAAGGAAGGATGGAAGGAAGGAAGGAAGGAAAGAAGGAAGGAAGGAAGGAGGAAGGGAGGGAGGAGGGAAGGAAGGAGAGAAGGAAAGAAAGAAAAAGAAAGAAAGGAAGGAAAGAAAGAAAGAAAACAATGCCATGTACTCTATAGAAAGTGTTTTTCTGGTCTGCTGTAAGTGTGTTATTAAGTCAGATTCTCCTCTGGCTCTCATTGCAGGCTTGATTCCTTTCATATGTGCTGGGCTGAAAGCCACAGGTATTCCCCACACTTTCTTCAGCGTTGAAATAGTATCCAAAATGCCAAAGCCTTTTAGAATAAGGTGAGAGTTTCAAAAGCAAGAAAGATGGCTTTCATAGCTATATTTAGGATTTGCATATATGAATGCAATAGCACCAGTTTTTTTCTCTCCTGGACAGTAGATCATTTTGAGATTTCTAGTGCTGGCCATAACAGAGTAACTGGTATCAGTCTTACCCTTCTGATGCAAATAGCTATAAACCCACACAAAACATATAAAACAACTGTTTGTGGGAGTTGGACCACCACCCACATAGGGCAACAACCCTTGAGAGAAAGGATGCACATGAGCTGAGCCCCACATTCACACTGTCTTTTCCCCCAAGGACATTTTCCAAGCTGCAGTGCAGGGTCTTGCTGGGTAAAGGAAACAGCAATTAGGATTTGGGGCTGCCTGAGTAGCTGGGATTTGGGGGGCAGGGTCCTATAAAGGAAAAGCCACAGAGAAGGAGCGCCCAAAATATATGTGAAAGTTTCCCTCAGATCTTTGGCCAACTCCTAAGCTGCATAAGAACAAGGTGGGACTCTAGAGCCCTAGCAGAGAACCACGTTAGAAGGCTGTATCACTGAGCAGAGATTTCAGAGGCCACATAGCACTGGAGAGATGGGGGTCTGGGCTAGACATCTTAGTGAGCACCCTGGGCTTTTGATTGGACCTCAGAAAGTCCACATTCCAGTGGTAAGGCTCAGGTCCTACCAGCAAGGACCATGTCCTGGGAGTAAGGGCAAAACTGAAAGAGACCTGCACTAACGAAGTCTTAATCCCAGCCTCAACAGGATTAAGGCAGTGGTTCTAGACTGGGGGCAATTTTGCCCCGCAGAGGACATTCTGCACAACATCTGGAAACAGTTTGGGTTGTCACAGTTGGGGGTTGTGTTGCTACTGGCATCTAGGGGGTGGGGGCTGGGGGATGCTGCTAAGCATCTTAACAAATGCACAGGACAGCCCCCATCCCAATCCCCTAACAAAGAATGATCCAGCCCCAGATGTCAATAGTCACAAGACTGAGAAACCCTGGATTCAGGTGAGCAATTTCGTTGGCTGCTAGAGCAAAACTCAACCATCTTTAGGAGAAGACAATGTAATTTCGAACCTCTACCATGTGTTATCCTTAAAATCCAGCATACAGTTAAAAATTACCAAAAAATGTGCAGAAGCAAGAAAAACGAATTGATAATCAAGAAAAAAGAAAACAACCAACAAAAGCAGAAGTAGAATCAGAGATAATCTGGATTTTAGAATTAGCAAGTATAGAATTCAAAGTAACTGTGATTAAGATTTCAAGAGAATAGAAGAAAAGACAGGCAAAATTAATGAAAGGGAGAGAATTTCAACAGAGAATTGGAATCCACAAAAAAAAATTAAGTTGACATTTAGGAATACAAAATGCAATATCTGAAATTAAGAAGTTACTACTGGATTTAACACCAAACTGGGCACAGCAGAACATAAGATTAGTGAGCTATGTATGAGAGAGAATACATGAAAGCTTCTAGAAGTAAACAGGGGGATACCTTTGTGACCATGGGATAATCGAGATATTTAAAAGAAAATAATTGATAAACTGGACTTCATTGAAATTAAGAATGTCAGTTTATCGAGAGATACCATTAAGACAGTGAAAGGGCAAGCCATGGGCTGGGAGAAGATATTTGTAATACATTTATCCAACAAAGAACTCATATCCAGAATATAAGTGTAACTTTTACAAATCAGTGAGACAGACAACCCAATAAAAAATGGACAAACAGGTTATGCCAGGACTTTACAAAAGATGGAATCAAAACAGCCAATAAATATATGAAAAGGGCCCTTATATTGTAAGTTATGAGAAAAATACAAATTCAAACCACACAATGAGATATTGCTAGACACCCACCAAGATGACTAAAATGAAAGACTAACAGTATCAAGTGTTGATAAAAACGTGGAACAACAGAACTCTCTCTTCCGTTGCTTATAGGAGGAAATCAGTACAACTACTTTGGAAAACTGTTTGGCAGTATTGACTAAATCTGTCCATAGGTACAGTTATAACCCAGAAACTTCACTTCTGTATGCTTACGTTCACCAACTGACATAAATAAGAATGTTTGTTCATCAATGGTAGGATGAATAAATTGTGACATCATCACACACATCAGTGGAATATTCTACTGCAATGAAAAAACAAACTACTGGTCATGCAACAACATGGTTAAGTAGCATAACATGTTGAGGACATACTGTGTGATTCCATTTAAATGCAGTTCAAAACCAAATAAAAGTAATTTATGGTGATTTAGGTCGAAATAGTGGTTACCATTGGGAGGGGGTGAGGAGATCAACTGCTCCAGTTTGCCTGGGACTGAGGGGTTTCCCAGGATGTGGGACTTTCAGTGCTAAAACAGGGATAGTCTCAAGAAATTCAGATGGTTGGTCACCCTAGAGGCAGTCTTTTTAGGGAGGGCACATGAAAGAGCCTTCTGAGCCTTCTGAGGGGCTGGAAGTGTTCAGTGGATGGTGGTTACATGAATGAATACATGTATAAAAATTTATCTAGCTCTGCATGTTAGATTTGTGCATTTAAATATGTAACTTACACTTTGAAAAACTTTGAAAAGAACTCTATTTTACAAAGAATAGAGTGAAAAGAAACTAAAGATGTTTTGAGTAGGGCCATGGGGAGAATCTTGGTGGGTAACAAAGTAAAGGCCTAATTTTCATTCTTTTTTCTTTTTAAATATTGACATATGTCGTGAATTTTAAAATTTATTTATTTATGGCTGTGTTGGGTCTTCGTTTCTGCATGAGGGCTTTCTCTAGTTGCGGCAAGCAGGGGCCACTCTTCATTGCGGTGTGTGGGCCTCTCACTGTCGCGGCCTCTCTTGTCGCGGAGCACAGGCTCCAGACACGTAGGCTCACTAGTTGTGGCTCACGGGCCCAGTTGCTACGCGGCATGTGGGATCTTCCCAGACCAGGGCTCGAACCTGTGTCCCCTGCATTGGCAGGCAGATTCTCAACCACTGTGCCACCAGGGAAGCCCCCAATTTTCATTCTTAATGTTTGCTTGTCTTCTTTGACAGGTATTGGGAGTTTGATCTGAAAAGGGTGGAGCAAAACGGTGGTGAACAGGTATGGGAAGCCAAAATGCGTAAAGGAAGCTTCCATTGTTTGGAATGAGTTGTCCCACCTGGAAGATTCACAGAGACCTTGCAAACAATATCACTGAATCTTGGGCAGTGAATGCAGAGAACAGAAAAGGCATGAAAATCCATTTCTGATATTCAAAGGAGCAAAAGGGTAGATTTTACAAATTACTGGATCATAGGAAATATTCTAAGACAGGGTATTAATAGGATGATTTGTGCACCTCTAGAAGAGGAAGTGATGATCTTAAGTAGTTACTGAGGATTCATTTAACTGAATCATTCTAGACTATTTTTTCTTTGACATGGTTATTTGATTTTTAACCATAGAAATGCAATAGACTTAGTATATATAGACTTTAGTGAGGAATTCAATGGTAAGTCTTAGGATAACTCTTTTTTTTTTGTCTGGATTGGGTCTTCATTGCTGTGTGCAGGCTTTCCTCTAGTTTCAGTGAGTGGGGGCTACTCTTCGTTGCGGTGCGCGTGGGCTTCTCATTGCGGTGGCTTCTCTTGTAGCGGAGCATGGGTTCTAAGCGCACGGGTTTCAGTAGTTGTGGCTCGTGGGCTCTGTAGTTGTGGCTCGTGGGCTCTAGACCGCAGGCTTAGTAGTTGTGGCACATGGCCTTAGTTGCTCCGCGGCATGTGGGATCTTCCTGGCCCAGGGATCGAACCCGTGTCCCCTTCATTGGCAGGCAGATTCTTAACCACTGGGAAGTGGTTATCAGGGAAGTCCCTCATGATAACTCTTAAAGGAGACTGTGAATTAAGATTTTGATGGCATAGAAAATTAAGATGATTAGTAATTGGTTAACTGAGTTTACCTAACAGTGAACGGATTCATCCACATAGAGTAAGAAGGCTTTCTCTTTGGCCCTGTTCTATTTAATATTTTTATTAATGACTAGGACCTAGATAAAAGTCGTGTTCATCAAAATTGAACGTGATATGTAGTTGGGTTGATAGTGACTATAAGTAACACAATCAAGGTGACAGACTGGAGTAATGGATTTAATCTGAGAAGATCATACTTAATGGGATAAATAAAAGGTTCTGTTCTCGAAAACTAAAATCTAGCTGCACAAGGGGTTTTGGCTGACACAACTTTTCACATGTACCAGTAGGAAGGGAATGACCAAGATAGCAAAGAGAATTGGGAATGTTTAGATTGCAAAACCAGGATTTAGGAGGTGAATGTATGGGAGGGGGAAATGTTACGTTTAACACCAAGGAGTAGAAATAACTTAATAGTTAAAATTAGTGAAAGCTACAAGAAGACAGATTTGAGATGCACTTCCTAATGATCCGTTTGGTTCAAAGAAGGAACAGGTTGTTTCTGAAGGTAGTGAGTTTCCTGTCACTGTATGGTAGGACAAAGAATGGAAATAGTGTGAGAATTTGAACTGGTGGGCTTTCGAGGTTCTGTGAACTCCAAGAATCTATGACATATGTATGGTTCAGTGGGTAGTAATCTATTTTGATCTTTAACAAATTGACCTATTGCTCTGTGGTCTGCTGTCTCATGTTAGGACCAAATTGACATATAGATCCCCAGTTTTATGTCTTTTTGTCTTATTCCTCCCCATTAATGACCAAATTTGTATTGAGAGCTGCCTGACACAACACTGGATTGGCTTCCAGTTATCCTCTGAGCAGTGATTTGGCAAAGCAAATCACAGATTAGGGATATGTAGAGTTTTTAATCATTGTTATTTTCTTGATATGATTACTATTTCAGTTTTTTGCTCTGTGGTTCAAAAGATAATGTTTTTAAATGCCAGGTTTGGTAGGTTTTGGGGCTTCCCCGTTTCATTATTGTTTATGTCTGATTTTATTGCCTTTTAATCAGAGAAAAAAGCCTTCGGTATCTCTACTTTTTAAAATGTATTGAGGGGCTTCCCTGGTGGCGCAGTGGTTGAGAATCAGCCTGCCAATGCAGGGGACATGGGTTCGAGTTCTGGTCTGGGAGGATCCCACATGCCGCGGAGCAACTAGGCCCGTGAGCCACAACTACTGAGCCTGCGCGTCTGGAGCTTGTGCTCCGTAACAAGAGAGACCATGATAGTGAGAGGCCCGCGCACCGCGATGAAGAGTGGTCCCCGCTCCCTGCAACTAGAGAAAGCCCTTGCGCAGAAACGAAGACGCAACGCAGCCAAAAATAAATAAATAAAATGTATTGAATGTTTTTGTGGCCTAATAAACAGTTTTTAGAATGTGACCAATATATCAATTATTTCTATCATTAATTTTTTCAAGTGAATATCTTTATAGATATATATACCATATAGCTTAACCTCTGCTTACTGCATATTATGTGGACACACGTAGAGGCATAGCCAAACCCCAGGACTCTGAGCCAAGTCATGCTATAGCAAAAGCATTTGTCCCAGAGTACATCACGATAGGGATAGCGAGATAGCAAGGAAAGAAATCAAAGAACAAAGGGTGGCTTGATTTATTTAAGAAGGTGCTTGGTTGGCTAACATCTAAGTTCAGGGAAAGTGGAGAGCCCTGTGAAGGCTAAGTCTGCTCTAGATGGTCCATCCTGGTGACTGCCCAGGCTTCAGTAATGCTTTGGCTGGGAGCTGCCTCTATTCTGCATTTGAGACTCATTGAGAAGGAACCACTGGCAACTCATCTCATGTATACCTTCCCTGAGTCTTCTCTTGCCTCCTTTTTCTTTTCCAACTTGTCTGTGTCAAGGCTGGGGAAACCTTTCATTGTCTCCTTTTCACTCGTGAGATCCATCAAGAATAATTTAGGAGTCATTTTCGAGGACAGGCTGGGTGATCTATGAGTCATTTTTCTATGAGCCTAGGATACAATGGAGACCTGTAGATTCATAATTTAGCCACTGTCTTCTTCCAAAGGATCCCTTTGCCACAAATGCTGAGGTGACGAAGTCTCGGTGGTTTTAACTCTAAACATATCCCGTGATTCAAAGTCTTATTTGTTTCAACTCTCAACAATTATATGATGGAAAGGAGAAAGTGGACTCTGGGTTGGTGGGTTTCCTCCAGAAACTCGCATGGGCAACAAAAAAGAAGCACTACTACATCCCCACGGTCGCGGAGAGCCAAGTCTCGCGATCTCATAGTCACAAAGGGGCCCTGCTTTCCGAAGACCGTTCAGCCAGAGAGTGTGCGCTGATGTCCTGCGAATATTACTCTGTGTGACGGCGCTTTTAGTTGCTTAAATTTCCTCTTCCATTTCAGCTTTGATTTCCATGTCAGTTAGATAAGTATGAAAATGGTACATCTACCCATCAGCTGTTCTCCTTTCGGCATCAATATAGCCATGTCATTTTTGTAAAAAAATGAATGCAACTTTTTGGAAGGGTCTTTGACCTGGTAGTTTGTGAAGGATTAAAATATTTATAGTCTGAAAACTAGCTGTGACTACAATATAAAATTTCCATCTTCATTCAAACACTTTATCATAACCTGTCTTGTATCAGAACTAATCAAATCTGGTCTGTCTCCCCCATTGGGGTGTCATCTCTCAGAGTGCAGGGACCTTGTCTTGACAGCCTTATACCCTCCTAGGGCATAGCATATGTCCTGCAAACACCCCTTAAATATTTTTGAATTAAATTCAAACCAAAGGGGAATTTTATTATTCGTTTAGCAGTTACCTCTAAAACTATATTCTGATATAATGGTTAGCATGCATTTTGGTTACTTTGCTTATTTCCCTTATTGTATTTATGTGAATGAGACCAAGGAAGTAAAATTGCCAGGCATCCTGGTTTAAACAAAGCTCCCTGAACACTCTATACCACCATCTAGTGGGAGGAAAATCTCCATGGTCATCAAGCCGGTTCCCAATTGAGGAAGAAACGGGATCTGTGTATAGAACAATGTCAATAGCAGCTGGCAGTTGAGGGGATGGGAGGGGGACACGATGGAGGAGATGTGTTTTTCTCTGATTAGCCACGTGCTTCTGAGGGGGGTTGCCTCTTTGTGCCTGGCGTAATAGCAGAGGAAGCCTTCTTTGTGGTTTTGCGAACAAGCACATCATGACAAACCCTGGGTGCTGTTCTTGGCTGTGGTTCTATTTGTGGGCTAGTAATTTAGGCTGTGAGATATTCCCATTAGAACGACACAGCTTTTAGAGGAGAAAAGTCACAGTTTTATTAGCGTGTTACACACACACACACACACACACACATGCACACACACTGCATTGTTTCACCCTCTTGCTGATTCCTGGTCCTGTCCCACTTCCTTGGCAGCCCCTTGCTACAGTGTATTGCCTGTGGCTCAAGAGAGTGTCCTTAATACAAAACTGCACTTGGTCGTGCAGGAGGGGAAGCCATGAACTGGCTGGCTCAGATTCTGTTGGTAATCACTGGGGCTTCTCATCCAAGTTGACTTTCTTTATTCATAAGCAGGACCGACAGTCAATGTATACAAGTTTTTGTTTGAGCACTTGTTTTCATCTCTCTTGATTGGATGGGTGACTTTCTTTTCTCCCCACCTTTGGTGATGCTGGGTCTATTTGAAAGCACTTGATAGGTGAGTTTTGCTAAGAAGAAAAGAGCAGGAATTTGGGTACTGCCTGGATAAGGTCTGGGAGGGAAAGGATACAGAGCACCTTGTGCTTGCTGTGGGATCCTAAGGGCAAAGGGTCTCTGGAAAGGACAGGAGGGTGAAGAGACAGTGCCATAACTGGATGGCAATGACCTTGAGGTGGTGGATGAAAGAAGCATGGGTTTGTCCAGAGTTTATAAAATGGCTACTGAAATTTTTCTGGTTTTTATAAGGAAAGGAAAACTCTCTGGTGGGGATGGAAAGATGGACTAGGAGATCCCCCCCTCAAAAAAACGAAAAGAAAGAAAATGGTTATGATTTTGGCTGTGTCTAAACAAGGTGCTGTTAATGGATGCCTTTTTAGTAGAAAAAAGGAAAAGGAGTACCTTCAAGACGGCGGAGGAGTAAGACATGGAGATCACCTTCCTCCCCACAGATACACCAGAAATACATCTACACGTGGAACAACTCCTATAGAACACCTACAGAACGCTGGCAGAAGACCTCAGACCTCCCAAAAGGCAAGAAACCCCCCACGTACCTGGGTAGGGCAAAAGAAAAGAGAATAAACAGAGACAAAAGAATAGGGACGGGTCCTGCACCAGTGGGAGGGAGCTGTGAAGGAGGAAAGGTTTCCACACACTAGGAAGCCGCTTCGCGGGCGGAGACTGCGGGTGGTGAAGTGGGGGAGCTTCGGAGCCTCGGGGGAGAGCACAGCAACCGGGGTGCGGAGGGCAAAGCGGAGAGATTCCCGCACAGAGGATCGGTGCCGACCGGCACTCACCAGCCTGAGAGGCTTGTCTGCTCATCCGCCGGGGCGGGCGGGGCTGGGAGTTGAGGCTCGGGCTTCGGAGGTCTGATCGCAGGGAGAGGACTGGGGTTGGCTGCGTGAACACAGCCTGAAGGGGCCAGTGCACCACGGCTAGCCGGGAGGGAGTCCGGGGAAAAGTCTGGAGCTGCTGAAGAGGCAAGAGAACATTGTTTCGGGGTGCGCAAGGAGAGGGGATTCAGAGCACTGCCTAAACGAGCTCCAGTAATGGGCGTGAGTCATGGCTATCAGCTTGGACACCAGAGATGGGCATGAAACGCTAACGCTGCTGCTGCAGCCACCAAGAATCCTGAGTGCAAGCACTGGCCACACCCCCCACCATCCCTAGGAGCCTGTGCAGCCCGCCATTGCCAGGGTCCCATGATCCAGGGACAAATTCCCCGGGAGAGAACACGGTGTGCCTCAGGCTGTTGCAACATCATGCTGGCCTCTGCCACAGCAGGCTCACCCTGCATTCCAATTATAACTACAATACCCCTCCCTCCCCCGCCACCTGAATGAGCAAGAGCCCCCTAATCAGCTGCTGCTTTAACCCCGTCCTGTCTGGGCGGGAACAGATGCCTGAGGGCGACCTACACGCAGAGGTGGGGTCAAAACCAAAGCTGAACCCCAGGAGCTGGGCAAACAAAGAAGAGAAAGGGAAACTTCTCCATGCAACCTCAGGAGCAGCATATTAAATTCCCACTATCAACCTGATGTACCCTGCATCTGTGGAATACCTGAATAGACAACGAATCATCCCAAAATTGAGGCTGTGGACTTTGGGAGCAACTGTAGACTTGGGGTTTGCTGTCTATGACTGATTTGTCTCTGATTTTTATATTTATCTTAGTTTAGCGTTTAGCACTTGTTATCATTGGTGGATTTGTTTATTGGTTTGGTTGCTCTCTTCTTTATTATTATTATTTTATATTTAAATAATTTTTTTAATTAAAAATTTTTAAATTTATTATTATTATATTTTTTCTTTCTTTTTTTCTCGCTTTTCTTCTGAGCCATGTGGCTGACAAGGTCTTGATACTCTGGCCTTATGTCAGGCATGAGCCTCTGAGGTGAGAGAACCGAGTTCAGGACTTTGGACCACCAGAGACCTCCCGGCCCCATGTAATATCAATCGCCAAGAGCTCTCCCAGAGCTCTCCATCTCAACGCTAAGACCCAGCTCCACCCAACAGCCAGTAAGCTCCAGTGCTGGATGCCCCATGCCAAACAACTGGCAAGACAGGAACACAACCCCACCCGTTAGCAGAGAGGCTGCCTAAAATAGTACTAAGTTCACAGACACCCCAAAACACACCACTGGACATGGCCCTGCCCACCAGAAAGACAAGTTTCAGTGCCACCCACCAGAACACAGGCACCAGTCCCCTCCACCGGGAATCCTACACAAGCCACCAAACCAACCTCACCCACTGCGGGCAGACACCAAAAACAATGGGAACTACAAAACTGCAGCCTGCGAAAAGCAGACCCCAAACACAGTAAGTTAAGCAAAATGAGAACACAGAGAAAACACAGCAGATGAAGGAGCAAGGTAAAAACCCACCAGCCCAAACAAATGAAGAGGAAATAGGCAGTCTACCTGAAAAAGAATTCAGAGTAATGATAGTAAAGATGATCCAAAATCTTGGGAACAGAATGGAGAAAATACAGGAAACATTTAACAAGGACCTAGAAGAACTAAAGAGCAAACACAGAATGATGAACAACACAATAAATGAAATTTAAAATTCACTAGAACGGATCAATAGCAGAATAACTGAGGCAGAAGAACGGATAAGTGACCTGGAAGATAAAATAGTGGAAATAACTACCACAGAGCAAAATAAAGAAAAAAGAATGAAGAGAATTGAGGACAGTCTCAGAGACCTCTGGGACAATATTAAATGCACCAACATTCAAATTATAGGGGTCCCAGAAGAAGAAGAGAGAAAGAAATGGTCTGAGAAAATATTTGAAGAGATTATAGTTGAAAATTTCCCAAACACGAGAAAGGAAATAGTCAATCAAGTCCAAGAAGCCTAGAGAGTCCCATACAGGATAAATCCAAGGAGAAACATGCCAAGACACATATTAATCAAACTATCAAAAATTAAATACAAAGAAAAAATATTAAAAGCAGCAAGGGAAAAACAACAAATAACATACAAGGGAATCTCCTAAGGTTAACAGCTGATCTTTCAGCAGAAACTCTGCAAGCCAGAAGGGACTGGCAGGACATATTTAAAGTGATGAAAGGGAAAAACCTACAACCAAGATTACTCTACAGCAAGGATCTCATTCAGATTCGACGAAGAAATTAAAACCTTTACAGACAAGCAAAAGCTGAGAGAGCTCAGCACCACCAAACCAGCTTTAGCACCACCAAACCAAATGCTAAAGGAACTTCTCTAGTCAGGAAACACAAGAGAAGGAAAAGACGTAGAAAAACAAACCCCAAACAATTAGGAAAATGGTAATAGGAACATACATATTGATAATTAGCTTAAATGTAAATGGATTAAATGCTTCAACCAAAAGACATAGACTGGGTGAACGGATACAAAAACAAGACCTGTATATATGCTGCCTACAAGAGACCTACTTCAGACCTAGGGACACATACAGACTGAAAGGGAGGGGATGGAAAAAGATACTCCATGCAAAATGGAAATCAAAGAAAGCTGAGTAACAATTCTCATATCACACAGAATAGACGTTAAAATAGACAGTATTACAAGAGACAAAGGACACTACATAATGATCAAGGGATCAATCCAAGAAGAAGATATAACAATTGTAAATATTTATGCACCCAACATAGGAACACCTCAACACATAAAGGCAAATGCTAACAGCCATAAAAGGAGAAATCGACAATAACACAGTCATAATAGGAGACTTTAACATCCCACTTTCACCAATGGACAGATCATCCAAAATGAAAATAAATAAGGAAACACAAGCTGTAAATGATACATTAAACAAGATGGACTTAATTGATATTTATAGGACATTCCATCCAAAAACAACAGAATACTCTTTCTTCTCAAGTGCTCATGGAACATTCTTCAGGATAGATCATATCTTGGGTCACAAATCAAGCCTTGGGAAATTTAAGGAAATTGAAATCATATCAAGTATCTTTCCTGACAAGAACGCTATGACTAGATATCAATTACAGGAAAAAAATCTGTAAGAAATACAAACACATGAAGGCTAAACATACACTACTTAATAACCAAGAGATCACTGAAGCAATCAAAGAGGAAATCAAAAAATACCTAGAAACAAATGACAAAGAAAACACGACGACCCAAAACCTATGGGAAGCTACAAAAGCAGTTCTAAGAGGGAAGTTTACAGCAATACAATCCTACCTCAAGAAACAAGAAACATCTCAAATAAACAACCTAATTTTACACCTAAAGCAATTAGAGAAAGAAGAACAAAAAAACCCAAGGTTAGCAGAAGGAAAGAAATCATAAAGATCAGATCAGAAATAAATGAAAAAGAAATGAAGGAAACAATAGCAAAGATCAATAAAACTAAAAGCTGGTTCTTTGAGAAGATAAACAAAATTGATAAACCATTAGCCAGACTCAGCAAGAAAAAAAGGGAGAAGACTCAAATCGATAGAATTAGAAATGAAAAAGGAGAAGTAACAACAACACTGCAGAAATACAAAGGATCATGAGAGACTACTACAAGCAACTATATGCCAATAAAATGGACAACCTGGACGAAATGGACAAATTCTTAGAAAAGCACAACCTTCTGAGACTGAACCAGGAAGAAATAGAAAATATAAACAGAACAATCCCAAGCACTGAAATTGAAACTGTGATTAAAAATCTTCCAACAAACAAAAGCCCAGGACCAGATGGCTTCAAAGGCAAATTCTATGAAATATTAGAGAAGAGCTAATGTCTATCCTTCTCAAACTCTTCCAGAATATAGCAGAGGGAGGAACACTCCCAAACTCATTCTATGAGGCCAACATCACCCTGATACCAAAACCAGACAAAGATGTCACAAAAAAAGAAAACTACAGGTCAATATCACTGACAAACATAGGTGCAAAAGTCCTCAACAAAATACTAGCAAACAGAATCCAACAGAACATTAAAAGAATCATACACCATGACCAAGTGGGGTTTATCCCAGGAATGCAAGGATTCTTCAATATACGCAAATCAATCAATGTGATACACCATATTAACAAACTGAAGGAGAAAAACCATATGATCATCTCAATAGATGCAGAAAAAGCTTTCAACAAAATTCAACACCCAATTATGATAAAAACCCTGCAGAAAGTAGGCATAGAGGGAACTTTCCTCAACATAATAAAGGCCATATATGAGAAACCCACAGCCAACCTCGTTCTCAATGGTGAAAAAAGTGAAACCATTTCCACTAAGATCAGGTACAAGACAAGGTTGCCCACTCTCACCACTATTATTCAACATAGTTTTGGAAGTTTTAGCCACAGCAGTTAGAGAAGAAAAAGAAATAAAAGGAATCTAAATCAGCAAAGAAGAAGTAAAACTGTCACTGTTTGCAGATGACGTGATACTATACATAGAGAATCCTAAAGATGCTACCAGAAAACTACTAGAGCTAATCAGTGAATTTGGTAAAGTAGCAGGATACAAAATTAATGCACAGAAATCTCTGGCATTCCTCTACACTAATGATGAAAAATCTAAAATAGAAATTAGGGAAACACTCCCATTTACCATTGCAACAAAAAGAATAAAATACCTAGGAATAAACCTACCTAAGGAGACAAAAGACCTGTATGCAGAAAACTATAAGGCACTTATGAAAGAAATTAAAGGTGATACAAAGATATGGAGAGATATATCATGTTCCTGGATTGGAAGAATCAACATTGTGAAAATGACTATACTACCCAAAGCAATCTACAGATTCAATGCTGTCCCTATCAAGCTACCACTGGCATTTTTCACAGAACTAGAACAAAAAAATTTCACAATTTGTATGGAAACACAAAAGACCCTGAATAGCCAAAGCAATCTTGAGAAAGAAAAACAGAGCTGGGGAATCAGGCTCCCTGACTTCAGCCTATACTACAAAGCTACAGTAATCAAGACAGTATGATACTGGCACAAAAATAGAAATATAGATCAACAGAACAGGATAGAAAACCCAGAGATAAACCCACGCACATATGGTCACGTTATCGTGGATAAAGGAGGCAAGAATACACGATGGAGAAAAGACAGCCTCTTCAATAAGTGGTGCAGGGAAAACTGGACAACTGCATGTAAAACAATGAAATTAGAACACTCCCTAACACCGTATACAAAAATAAACTCAAATGGATTAAAGACCTAAATGTAAGGCCAGACACTATAAAACTCTTAGAAGAAACATAGGCAGAACACTCTCTGACATACATCACAGCAAGACCTTTTTTGACCCACCTCCTAGAGAAATGGAAATAAAAACAAAAATAAACAAATGGGACCTAATGAAACGTAAAAGTTTTGCACAGCAAGGGAAACCATAAACAGGACGAAAAGACAACCCTCAGAATGGGAGAAAATATTTGCAAATGAAGCAACTGACAAAGGATTAACCTCCAAATATACAAGTAGGTCATGCAGCTCAATATCAAAAAAACAAACAACCCAATTGAAAAATGGGCAGAAGACCTAAACAAACATTTCTCCAAAGAAAATATACAGATTGCCAACAAACACATGAAGGGATGCTCAACATCACTAATAATTAGAGAAATGCAAATCAAAACCACAATGTGGTATCACCTTACACCAGTCAGAATGGTCATCATCAAAAAATCTACAAACAGTAAATGTTGGAGAGGGTGTGGAGAAAGGGGGACCCTCTTGCACTGTTGGTGGGAATATAAATTGGTACAGCCACTATGGAGAACAGTATGGAGGTTCCTTAAAAATCTAAAAATAGAACTACCATTTGACCCAGCAATCCCACTACTGGGCATATACCCTGAGAAAACCATAATTCAAAGAGTCATGTACCACAATGTTCATTGCAGCTCTATTTACAATCGCCAGGACATGGAAGCAACCTAAGTGTCCATCGACAGATGAAAGGATAAAGAAGATGTGGCACATACATACAATGGAATATTACTCAGCCATAAAAAGAAACGAAATTGAGTTATTTGTAGTGAGGTGGATGAACCTAGAGACTGTCATACAGAGTGAAGTAAGTCAGAAAGAGGAAAACAAATACCATATGCTAACACATATATATGGAATCTAAAAAAAAAAAAGGTTTTGAAGAATCTAGGGGCAGGACAGGATTAAAGAGGTAGACATAGAGAATGGACTTGAGGATACGGGGAGGGGGACGGGTAAGCCGGGACAAAGTGAGAGAGTGGCGTGGGCATATATACGCTACCAAATGTAAAATAGATAGCTAGTGGGAAGCAACTGCATAGCACAGGGAGATCAGCTCGGTGCTTTGTGACCACCTAGAAGGGTGGGATAGGAAGGGTGGGAGGGAGACGCAAGTGGGAGGGGATATGGGGATATATGTATACATATAGCAGATTCACTTTGTTATACAGCAGAAACTAACACAACATTGTAAAGCAATTATACTCTAATAAAGATGTTAAAAAAAGAAAAGGAAAGAAGGAAAGCTTGTTTAGCTGTGTGTTAATGCACGATGACAAAATTGGTAGAGCAAGTTTTAGCACAAGAAATTGAAGAAAGGGACCCACTTATTACAACAACACTGCCATACGTATCTATGGTGATGGACTTTTTCTAAAACATCTTCATATCTATAAGCTCACTAGTATGAATGAATCTGGTAAAGCAGGCACTATTTGCTGCCTTTTGAGAAACAGGGAATCAAGGCACCCAGCACAGTGTCTGGTGATAGTAGGCATGCAATTAGGATTTCTTAACTAAGTGAAGTAGAGTCATGTGAAATCAAAGAATGTCAGAACTGGGAGGGCCTTTGAGATGATCCAGACACCTCCCCCCAGCACAGTTTTGGAGGACGAATGTCAGGGCAGAGTGGGGAAGTCCTAGACTTAAATGCAATGTCAACTGGTCAGTGAGTGAAGGATCCAAGTCAATAGTCTGTCCTTTGTCCCCATATAGGCTGTTATCATAACATCCACTACAGCACTTTGTGGTGGTTTGTGTTCTTGTCTGTCCTCACCATTGGGCCACATGATCCTGGGGGGCAGAGCTTGTGTCTGATTCATCTTTGTCACATGGATGAACAGGAACCAGAAGCTCTCTGCTCTTCCTGGGTCTCTGAGCTCCTTCATGTTCTGCCACAGCTGTTAGTGGCAGAGTCAGGACTCAACCACAGTTTCCAGACCCCAGGGATCCTTTGCCCCTACCACAATGTCTATACTCATCAAGGTAGATGGCATTAAATGTACTGGGCAGGTTGCTTTGGACTTCCTAGGCCTCCTGGGATAATCCCCACTGTATTATGGAAGTGTCTAGAAAATGAAGGAAAGAGGGAGTCTTCCTTAGTTCAAAGCCCAAGGCCAGTTTAGCCACTTTCTGTGGAATCTCAAGTGTATCTTGTGCACCAGGATGTTCTGTCCTTTGGTACATTTGCTAGGTCCCAGGTGGAGGTATCCAGGGCCGGTGCCTTGGGGGAAATGTGCCTGTCAGCGTGGGACCAGACAGCAATGGGGGCAGGAAGAAGTGATGGGATTTTCAAGGGGTTCTGAAACAAACCCTTGTATATCTTGTTTTGCTCTTCCTGGGGCCTTCTATTTGCTCCTGAGCACGTATTTGAGGCAAAGCAGAGGAGGTCTCATATTAGTCCTTCCCATGCCTCAGTATTAGCTGTGGTCAGCCTGAGAATGGCAGATGGTGGGTACCCAGGCCAGTGCATGGAGGCTCTGTCTGCAGAAAGAGAGGCACAGGGGCATTGCACCTAGGGTGTGTACCATGGTGTGGGCTTTGATATCTGTCCTCTGTCTTCTGGTTCTGCCCAGTGTTGAGAAGCTCCCATAAGGTTCTTCCCACCTGAGCCTCCACTTCCAGTTTCCCACACCAACTCCAAGACCCTTAGGTTGGGTCCTGCCACCACCTCCCCAACCTGGCAATAGTTTGACTTCCTCTGGCTTATTTTCTCCCCACTCCATGCCAGTGAGATTCATAAAGTGCAGAGTACAAAAGGACCACATTGGAAAGCTCAATATCAGATGATGGCCATGTCACCAGCAGCTCGATGCCTCTTGATTTCAAGGCAGTTTCCACACGACTTTAGAGTAAAGCCACATGGTCTTGCCACGTGGTCGAGATATGCAGGGACCAGTGATTCTGCTTTGTTCTGGGTTGCTCATCTCAAAGAGACCAAAAGGAAGGTCTGTTAGTGCTCAGAAGTTACCCAGGCAGCCTTATGTGCCCATATGAAGGGGCTAATGGCCTGGAGAGTCCAAGAAACAGACTTGGCATGCCCCTGAGGGATGCTAAATCCTCCAGCCTCATCATGACAGGGAGACTGAGGTGAGCCTCTCCTCTCTCATCTTTGCTGAAGGTGAGCGGCTCCTCAATCCTTTGAGGCAGCATCTTCTGCCCCAAGGGGCCAGCTGGATGTGTGTGGAGTTACATGACTGTGCTGGTCCGGATGAAAAACACGATACCAGTGGCGATAGTGCAGGAGGGGACAAATGCAGGATAAGATGGCACTGGCAACGTGCTGAAGTTCTGAAGGCAGCCTACTCGTGGGAGTGGGTAGGAGCTCTCAGATGTGAGGAGGGAGCTGTGTTATCAGAGTCTGCTTTTGCAGTGACTCAGGTTTGGTTCTTCTTCATGGTGGGAGATCAAAGAGGAAGCTGATTTTC
Organism: Orcinus orca; assembly: GCF_937001465.1. Lineage (NCBI taxonomy): Eukaryota > Metazoa > Chordata > Mammalia > Artiodactyla > Delphinidae > Orcinus > Orcinus orca. Next base: position 40,778,953 of record NC_064580.1, read on the forward strand.
AAAGTGGGGTCTCTGGATCATGAAACGGGATGCATATGGGAGCTTCTAAGAACGGTCACCGTTTAGGGGTTGGCAAACATTGTGGTGGGGTGGGGGGAAGGCTGGTGAGGGTCATCCGTCCTTCAGACCAGAGGTGGGAGCTGGGAACTGTTTTCCAAAGAGTCGCTGAGAGTCATATCAGAGAGAATGGAGAATGACAATGGGAAGGGTCCCTATAACTAAACCTGTTTAGTTCCTGTCTTGTCACAAGCCATGCTGTTACATGACATTGTTTTGTCCCACTTTAGACAGACTACAATTCCTTTTGCCCAGACTGAGATGTGAGCTGGGAATGGATTCTGCACCCTCTCCCCACCCCCAGGGCCAGTACTCTCACCTGCACCAGGTCCGGTGTGAGGCGCTTGGCCTGCAGCCATTTCTGGAACCTCCCTGTTTTCCGCAGAACGCGCTCAATGCTGCAGGTCTTTGGGGCAGCTGCGGAGGCACAGATTCTCCTGTCCGAGATCTCGTTTTGGTGTTTGCTGACCAGCCTTGAGATCTCCACGGGGCGCCAGGTTTTGAAATCATCCGAGTAATTTACAGGGTAAGAAGGCAAGTCGTCGGGAATCAGTCCAAGGCGTGAGGCCAGCCAGTTGTCAAACCTGGAAGAATAGCCCTTTGGGGATCAGCCTGGGAGCTGGAGAGAGGGAGCAGGGACTAAGCAGGGACGAGCCACACTGCCAGAGCCAGCAGAGCCCGGGGACAGGGAGATGGGGGAGAACATCTGCTCTGATCCATTTCTTCTCCTTAGACTGGGAAGCTCCAAGCTCTCCTGTGAGAGGACTATTTGTGTTTCCTCAAACTTAGGGAAGTGTATATGTGTTGTCAGAAAAGGTGAGGGATCTGCATACCGAAACCAAACTTTTATCTTTTTCATCCAAATGGCACAGAAGGGCTAGCCATGGCTTTCTGAACTTCTACTCCACATGAAGGCAGCAACTTTACATATGCTGGTACCTTTGATTCTCCTAATAACCCATCCCCACTTTACAGATGTGGAAACTGAGGCTTGCGGAGCTTAAGTGCCTTGCAAGTTCAGATAATATGTTGCTAAGCAGGGATGCAAACTCAGGGCTGCCTGTTAGAAAAACCCATGATCTTTCTGCTTCGCTGCACTGGTTCTAGCAAAGGCCCACTCTGTGAACAACGGCTGGGTCTTGAAACCACAGTTCTTGAAGAGGCTTCTGGTCCTGAACTGGGGAGGGCACTGCCTCTTCATATCCAACCCCAAAAAGCCCCATCAATTTTGCTTTCAGTCCACAGATAAGTTATCAGTACCAACCAAGTGTCAGGGAACAGTGGCTGCTAAAGGGTCACCAAATTCAAAGCTATGTGGGATCCAGGAGGTGTGTGATTCCACACAATGGAATCCTCCCCAGGGGAGAGGCACTGGCCTATTACCATTTGCTGATTTTCTAGGCACCACCTTGACCCTTTTCTCCAGTCATTCCTCCATCTGTGTGCCGACAGTTCCATCAGGGAAGAATGTTCAATCTCCTTCTGATTAATGTATGAAAAAGTACTAAGAAAATGTGTCTCTTCATTATTAATAATAATTGAGGGTTATACTGCAAATGAAAATTAGGCTTATATGTGATACATTTAATTTATTTTTTTAATTTATTTTATTGTAGTATAGTTGATTTACAATGTTGTGTTAATTTCTGTTGTACAGCAAAGTGATTCAGTTATACGTGTATATACATTCTTTTCCATATTCTTTTCTATTATGGTTCATCACAGGATATTGAATATAGTTCCCTGTGCTATACAGTAGGACCTTGTTGCTTTTAATTTAATTTCAATAAGAATCTTTAAATTCTTATTATTGGGCATTACTGGGCGACCTCATGATAATGAGTTTTGGAGGAACTAGCTCCAAACCCTACATTGTATTGTTTTCTCACTTATATGATACAGTTACCCTCTTAGGGTAACTAAGACTCTTAGACTGAAAGCTTTTCAAAGAAGGTGCTCTAAGAAACTGTCAGTAAGTACCTTCTGCAATGCAGGACCATTCAAACTGCAGTGGAAGTAGGCACAAATAATTCCATTCAAGGACATTGCCACAGATCTGTTTAGAAAGACCAGACACCGAAAACTTGCAAGGAATCAACTCTATTGGAATTTTTAGGACAACCATGGGAAATGATCCTCCCCACTGGGAGAATAAGGAAGGGCCTAGGCCTCCGAGGCAGGCCTGTTTCCTGTAGCTACTCTTGTTCATGGGGGTTCAAACCACCCCTCCCCAAGGGCCTGTGACTAAGGATTTATAACTAGGTGGCTCTCTTTGATAACAATAACAGCAATACACATTTATGAATCACTTTAGCAGTCACTTTGCTGAACTCTGTATGTGCATTAAGTCAGTTAAACCTTTCAACAAACCTATGAGGTCAGCACTGCTATTACCATGCAGATGAGGAAACTGAGGCACAGAGAAGTTCAGTGATTTGCTACAAGTCACACAGCCAGGAACTGGAGGAAGTAACCTTCAGGGCTCCAGAGCTTGTACTCTAAACCACTTTGCTGCTACTTAGTCCTCTATCATCTATTTTATGAATTTGTGCTTGGTAACAGACGGGTAACATTATTAGGAGTTATAGCTAGCAGGGTCCTTAAAGATGATTTTGTCCCTGTCCCCCTTCCATTATATATATATATATATATATATACACATATACATATATACATATATATACACATATACATATATGTATATATATACATATACATATATATATGTGTATATATATATGTGTATATATATATATATTTAATTCTTTTCCAGATTCTTTTTCCTTATAGGTTATTAGTTCTCTGCGCTATACAGTAGGTCTTTGTTGGTTATCTATTTTTTTAAACATCTTTATTGGAGTATAATTGCTTTGCAATGGTGTGTTAGTTTCTGCTTTATAACAAAGTGAATCAGCTATACATATGTTCCCATATCTCTTCCCTCTTGCGTCTCCCTCCCTCCCACCCTCCCTATCCCACCCCTCTAGGTGGTCACAAAGCACCGAGCTGATCTCCCTGTGCTATGAGGCTGCTTCCCACTAGCTATCTATTTTACACTTGGTAGTGTATATATGTCCATGCCACTCTCTCACTTTGTCCATTATAGTTTGAGGATGAGAAAATTGAAGATGACTTGTCTGAATAATCATAGAAAATTAGTGGCAGGGGAGGACAGATCTCAGGGGTCTCTGTCTCCCAGTTTGTGGGGATGGCATGGAGATGGATGCCCTACCCTGTGGGATAACCTCATTGTCTTCTTTTTCTGTCCCCACCTTCTGAGGAGGCTCTACTGAAAGGACAGCACTGACTTGGCAGGTGACTGTAATGGATCCCGGTGCATGTCCAGCCATGGCTTGAGGTGTCCCATGAGGACCAACTGAGGACAAATAAACAGGTTTACAGGACACACTTCTCCCCCTTTCCAAATGGTAATAACTTTAGGATGCTGAATGGGAAACAAATGAATATTCTTACAACTTTGATTACCTACTTTATTAAACTGAAGAATGTCAGTGAGAAAATGGGCCCTGCTGTTTATTCACTAAAATGTTAAAATCCTAGAATTTGGAAAACCACAAAATAGAGGCAGAGTTCTAATCTTCCTTCTGAACTGACATCATGGGCATGTTTGTAGTGACCCTGGCTGAGTTCCTCACTGGGTTAAAAGATGGACAAGCAAGATCATAGTTTCCCAGAGCTGGAAGGAAGAATAAATGTCATGTGGTCCCATCCCTGCAAGCTCCTCAACATGGAGAGCAGGCTGGGGGTGTAGGGGAGAGTGATAACATTGGAATGAGAATGTATATTTCTTGTGTTTGCATCCCGTCAAACACTAAGTTTGTAGCCACGCCTCCCTAAATATTTCGTGCCTCTCTTCCCTCTTCTCTACCCCTCAGGACACTTAAAACATCCAGCATCTTTCCAAAGCTCTCAGAATACAGTTCATACTTCACAAGGCTCTTCCTAAGCCCATCTCCTGCTGCTCCCCTCACAAGCTTGCGTTGGTCTCACCAAACCACTGACCATCCTTGGCTAAGCTGTATTGTTTTGGGCCTCTGAGCCTCCACTCATCGTGTTATATGCTGATCCCTTTATCTGAGACACTTTCTCTTTCCTCCCTGGATAATCCCTACCCGACACATTAAACCCCAGACAGGTATCATCTCTTCTGATTCTCACTCCCTCATCCCCCCAGTCTGAGATAGGTTCCCTCCCACATGCTCCCATGACATCCTGTGTAGGACATTTTGTATAGTCCTCATACTCTGCTTTAATCATTGGTTCATGTCTCTGTCTTCCTTCAGGGCCAGGACTGGGCCTCCTTCAACTTTGTAACTAAGTGCCTAGCAGAGTGCTTGGTTCCAAGTTAGTACCCAATGATTTTAGTTGGATGGATGGATGGTTGGATGGGTATTTGAATGAACAGATGGTTAAGTGAGTAGAGGAATACATGGAGGGATGGATGAATGGGATGCACAGAGTGAAGGTTGGGTGGAAGGATGCCTAGAGGGATGCTTGGATGAATGGGTGAATGGATGGATGGATGGGTGCATGTATGGAGGATTGAATGTGTAGATGGATATTTTTGCCATAAGCTCTGGGGCCCTGAAGCTCTCAAGATCTCTGAATTCATTTGAGGAAGTGAATTAAAGCAGTAATTACTATCACCTTCTGAGGTGAAGGAGAAAGACAAGGGCAAGGGAGAAGGGAAGGCAAAAAAAAAGCTTAATGATTTACTTATTTTGCTGTGAGTCATCCACCACTCAGAAGTATTTAAACATTCTTGAAGACTTTGGGAATGGGGGGTGAGGATGTAAGGCCATTTGGGTACAGTAAGGAAGGCAAGGTAAGACGTCCATCCTCGTAAGAGCCGAGGAATCCTTAGGAGTGATTCTGATCAGAAATACTGCCATTAAGTACCCCATACCCCACACTTTCACCTTACCTGTTACTCGCACATACGCAAATACTGATCAATCAGATCCTGGTAGAACTTGCCAGTTGGGGTGGTCACTTAGAATTTTATATATAAGGATATATTCAGTAGGAAGAATATGTAAATCAGGTTGACTCATTTTTCTAGCTTCCCTTAACTTATTCATTCATGATTTGAAAGTCAACATGTAATGCATGGAAAACTGGTACTGAAAACATTCTAATGGTCAAAGATCATTGGTTGTGTATGGGAAGCATCAGATTCATGATTACCATTCTTGCCAAAGAAAAGATAGGGAAAGAAGGAAAGGTGACATCCTTCCACCAGTCATGTGTCTTCAGCCTACCCAGCCAGTCCGGGGAGCTCACCCTCTGTTTGTTGCTGAACAACAAGCATTGTCCAATCCTTATTGAGGACCAGGACTGGAGTTCTAATGCTTGCCTGGCTATAGCATTTCAGCCTAACCTCTGAAAGTTTTGGATGGGCTTTCTCCTAAGGTAGCATTATGACCAGTTTTAAAAGTGGAGAAATGTTTGGAGATGAACAAAAACGATGAGCAAACACACCATTGGAAAGAGAGGCAAAGGATGTGAACTTGTAGACAATTTAGCAAAGAAGAAATACAAATGGGCAAGAAGCCTGCAAAAAGGGCTCAACTGAGAAGAAATCCATAATAAAAATAATAGTAATAGTAAACACTTCTGAGTATGCAAAAAGTAAACTCTATAGGTAGAAGTCTCCATTTGGAGATATATATATATCTCCAATATACTTGGAGATATATATATATATCTCATATATATATATATCATATATATATATCAGATATATATATCAGATATATATATATATATCTCATAATCCTAAAAGTTCACTGTATTTTTTGACCCAGAAATTTCACCTTTAGGAATTTGTTACAGGAATTAATCACTGATGTGCATAAAAGTCTAGCCACAGGGATCTTCAACATAGCACTGTTTATAATAATGAAAAGTGAAAAAAAAAACCCTTGTTACCCCACAATAGTTGATTAGTTAAATAAATTATGGTTGTTTGATGCAATCGAATACCATGAAACCACTAAAAATCAAATTGTGGAGAAGAATAGTTAATGTGGAAAAGTGTTCCGATACATGGTTAAATAAAAGTTTCCAAAAGAGTATGCATAATATGATCACATTTTTGTTGAAAAAATTTTAATCCATACTTAGAAAAAAGGTGGTAAGGATCATATACCAAAATGTTAACTAAACATTTTGAGGAATTGTCTGTGATTTTTATTTTGTGCTTTCTTTAATCAATATTTCCTGAAAATTCTAAAATAAAGAGATATCACTTTTAAAATAAGGAAAATACTATTTACAATGTAGAGAAAAGGCTATAACAAGTCCACGTTCCCAGAGCCACTTACTACCTCTCGCTGCTTCCTTGCGCTGAGGATGTGATTTCTCAACGTGAAGCATTCCAAACCTCAACCTGCCCCGCCTGGTGTTTCCCTGCTTGGATCTGCACACTTCCCTTTCAGGCGGGCGCACGTGGAAAATGAATTCTGAGGGAGCTGAAGTAATATCCTGAACTCAACTGGAACACAAACCTGTTTGGGGAAATGCTTCCTGAATATGGTCATTACCTGACTGTTGAGAAAAACCTCATTTCTTTCCACTTGAAGAGCCGACTGTAATATTCATACACTCTTGTTTACTTATCTGGAGGAGGATATGAATCTGGAGCTCTTCCTCAGTTGAATCCCTTAATTTCCCTCCCTCTTATCTTAAAATATGTCCATATTCTTACTGCCTTCTTTCTCCAAGGAATCAGTGCCACTTCCCCTGTGTTTTTGGTCCTCTCCATCCCATTTCTTAGGTGGGAAATCTTGAGTTCATTTCCAACATCTTCATTTCCTGTCACATCGAGTTGATCAACGAAATGATTCTCTAGCTGAACTGACTTGCATCCTTCCTGCCCTGCTTTGTTCCCAATGATCTTTCTCTTGGACTAGGAGAACTGGTCTGACAGCCCCTGCCAGCATCACCAGGCTGTTCTGCACACTGCTTTCCAGAAGATCTTTCCAAAATACAGGCCTCATCTTGTCCCCACCCTACTTAACATCCTCACCATTGCCTGCAGTACAGCTTCCTCAGTTGGAGGTCTTTCAACTTTTTAACATTCAAAATGCCTTAAAACATGGTCTAATAGGACATGTACACACTACTATATATAAAATAGATAACTAATAAGGACCTATTGTATAGCACAGGGAACTCAATACTCTGTAATGACCTATATGGGAAAAGAATCTAAAAAAGAGTGGATATATATATATGTATAACTGATTCACTTTGCTGTACACCTGAAACTAACACAACATTGTAAATCAACTATACTCCAATAAAAATTTTTTAAAAATGGCCTAATAGGAAAAGTTCACATCCACTCCCTATAACATCTACCATCTCACAAAAGAAGTTCTTTTTGTTGGTATTTTCTATTTGTTATTTCTGTTTAGTAACTTAGTAGAATACTCAAATATGTCTTTGGTTAATACAGATTGGAAATAAAATTATCGTAAATGAATGCCTTCTGCTTAGTCATCAAATCTTACAAGCCAGAGGCAGGGCCTTGGGGGAAGGCACAAGAGAAGAGGCCTATTACAAAGGGTCTATTGAAAAGGCTGGAGACCACTGGCTCACAGGTTAAGTCCCAAATCCTTGGTATGGCATTCAAGGCCCCTGGCCCCATCTGACCCTTCCAACCTCCTCCTGCTGCCATGCCTCCACATGTGCCCCATGCTCCAGCCACTAAGACTTCTCACCTCTTCCCACACCGCTGGGCCTTTGCTCAAGCTGATCCTTCTAACTTAAGCCCCTCTCCTCCCACTAAATTTCAGCTCATCCTTCAAGGTCTTGCTCAGAACACCTTCCCCTGGAGAAGCCTTTCTCCAGTCCCCATTTGGAATTAATATCCTCTCCCTGGACCTCCCCGAGGTCCTTTACACTTCACTTCTGGCCTGCATCAGATCAAGCCTTATTGTTATTTGTAACACCGTTCCCCTTCCCTGATATCCCGGAGGGCAATGACCAGAGTTATAGCAATGCCATTACAGCACGTGCTGGGTCTTGGCCATAGTAAAGGCCAAGTAAAGGCCAACACATTGACTGTGTGTTGGCAGGCCTGAATTCCAGAGTGTGGTACTATTCTTTGGTGAGAGCCAGGTGCATTGAGATTTACTAAACTTAGGTTTTCCTCTGATCAAGGCAACATCTCACAGCAGAAAACTTGTTCAGAAACTTTGGAGCAAACTGCCTCGGTTTGAATTCCAGATCTGCCACTTATGAGGTGGTGACCTTGGGCAAGTCACTGAACCTTGCTAGGTCTCAGTTCACTATCTGAATCATGAGTGCAAAACACTAACTGCCAGGATTGTTGTGAGGAGAAAATAAAAACAGCTTTAAATTGTCTGTCACATAGTAAGCTGTCTACAAATTTTATTTCCTTCCCACTAAGAGAAATGAACTTGGTAAACTCAATAGTCCCAGGCTACGCCATTCATAGAAAACTTTAAAACTTTAAGCTCCCATTTCCAAAGGAAACTTTGGATTTAACATTTAGAACTGGAATTTGGCTTCACACCTTACCCCCTTCCCATCCCAACTTTAACTCATTCCCACTATGATTAAATGGCTTTGCTTCAGCTCCCACCCATAAATTCATAAATTACATCCTGACTTGATTTCAAGAAACTCCTGGACATCATCACATGAAGGGAACAGAATTTTGCCCCTCAGAGTTATCTGATTGAGATTCTGACCTTATTTCTTCTTTAAAGAACTTCTTGCAAATAGATGTCCCGATGCAGGCATTACATTTATCAAGACCGAGGAAAGTCCTTCCAAAATTGTAGCTGGTTCTGACTCGGGGCACCAGAGAAGGAGAGGGAGAAGCCGGCGAGGAGACAGAGTAGCTCAGGCCTGAGACCCACAGCAGCAGGGCTGGCCAGCCCGGGTGGAGGGCTGCAGCTTCAGGCCCCAGCCGCGGCTCCATCATGGGCTCGGGACTCCAGCTGCAGCCCTTGGCTGCCCACTTAGGGCTGTGCAGAGGCAGGTCTTGGCAAAAGAGAGAGGGCTGGCTTCAGGGCGCTGACCCCATCCCAGCTTCCCAGGTTTCTGTTTGAGGATGCTAAGGAGCTTGGGGCTAACGAGGCTGGGGAGGAGGTGAGGAAGTCCATGGAGGATGCTGATAACACCGTTTCCAGAGTTACTCTTCCTCTGCCCTGGGGCGGCTGCTGCAGCCTGGGGAGGGGCTGACTAGCAGATTTCGGGAAGGACAATGGCCAGGGCCTCCCTGTGCAGTCTTTTTGACAAACACAGGATATCCTGGCTGGGCAGGAAAGGTCCATGCAGGATGTATGTCCGACCTGGTTTCCACCTGGGAGTGTCAAAGGATCTTGAAGGTCTCCGCCCTCCACTGTTTTAATTCTGGGTGTATCTGTCCCTATGGATCACACACACACACACAAACACACGCACACCAGCCCCTCCCCGGCCCCCTGCGGTAGATAATTTGGCCTGTCCCTTAACCAGCCATATTTGGCTGTGAAATAACTAGAAGTCATTTTACCGGCCATTAAAGGACACATTTGATACTGATTTGAAAGGTGAAGCCTTTTTACTCCTTAGGGAACAGACAAACGCAATCTGAGAAGAAAGGAGGGGAAAGGACCCGGTGGCCTCTGGCATGATAAGGGGAGGACCAGAAAGATCCTTCTGCCTGCACCCAGCTGTGTCTGTCCCTCTCCTCCTTGCCTGAAAGTCCCTCTTCCTTTACTGCCTGACCTCCCTTCTCAGTGGCCGGCCTGACTTGGTGGGATATGACTGCCCCAGGATGGCCTTCCTCATGACACCAAGAAAAGGTCCATAGCATGGAGCAGATGGCAGTGCTAATTTAGGAATATGTAGAGAGGACCAAATCAGGGAAGGCAGGCTTGTGTTGGGAGAAGAAAAAAAAGCTGGGCATGGCCTCAGGAGAATTGGGGAGTTTTGCTAAAGATTGATGGGAAGAGCAGGGTACGGGCAGTTCTCTGATGGTTAAGCATGTGCTTATTAGCTAACTGTATATGCTCCTCAGTCAAATGTCATGCTTTTTTTTTTTTTTTTTATCGTGGAGTTGTGAGAATTCTTTATGTATTCTAGATACTAGTTCTGTGTTGGTTATGTGGCTTGCAAATATTTTCTCCCAGGTGGTAACTTGTCTTTCGTCTTCTTAACGGGGTCTTTTGCATTGATAAAAAGTACAGAAATACTGAAAAAAAGGTACAGGGCTAAGTACAGATCCCTGGGGAAAGTGCTGCAAATGGTGTTCCAGATTCAATGTGATTTAACAAAATATATATTGTACTTACTGTTACCTCAAGGTTTTAATTTAGGTCCTGCAGGTGATCTCAGCAGCAGGGGAGCTAAGAGCCCAGGCAAGTTGCTCATGGACAGTACAGCAACACGTTGTAGGAAGGGCACTGACTAAAGTTACTAACTGTTCCAGTTTGCCCAGGGCTGTTGGTGTTAGTCCTGGAATCTCAGGTAACCCCTTAATCTTGGGAAAACTCGAATGATTGGTCGCCCATGTGAGGACCTGATAGACCTCCCATAAGAGTTGTATGAGATGAGATCTCAGGTGTGTCATTTGGCTATTAGGTTGAAGGACAACATTAAAGGTTGGAGGGCTTGAGAGGCACCTTGGAGGCAGACCTGTAGATCACACACACACACACACACATACACACACATACACACAGAGGTTTTTTTTTAAAACTTAGTTAACTTTTTCTCATGTCATTAAATATTCTTCCATGAGACCATTTATAAGTACTGCATTCCATTATATAGATGTCATACAATTTATTTAACAAATCCCTTATTTTTGACACTTTGGTTGCTGACGGGTAGGATTTTGACAGCTGAAACTCCCGAAAATGATGGAAACCAGATTTTTTTCCTCACTTCCAAAATGCCATGAATTGTAAGATCTACCATCAATTTAAATAGCAGCGTTTTAGAGGAAAAATATAAGAAACACTATATCAAGTATCCATTTAAAAGTGCTCTAAATTATCCCTATAACTTTAAATATATGCTACTTCCCATTTTTGAATCATGACCAAATTTTGGTTGTGTTTTTCACATTCAGAGTCTGAACGTATACTGAGTTGCTCATTTCAGGGGACTTGCTGCTTTTCATAATGTTCTCATGATTCTTAGTCTCTTTGGTACCTTTAGTGATATGGCAAGTATAGCAGGTAAGATTTTCAGTCTATACGTTCAGATGTGAAGACCTACCTTTACATTTTATAATTCATCCTAATTTTTATTTTGAGCCTTCCATTCTGGATTGGTGGGAAGTCTTAGCATGGTTATTTCTTGAGTTCTTCCCTTCTCTTCTGGAATTTCATTGTGGTTCGGTGAGATTTACTCAACATTCAGCCACTGGGTGGAGATGTTTGGTACCACTGCCCGCCATGGGGCCTGTTATGATTAGTCCAAGTTGCTTCTTAATCCCTTCAAACTCTACTTGGGGCTCATGCTTCAGCCTGCAAGACCGCCCACCACGCCTTTAGATGAACCTTGAGTGTCACTTCCTTTCTGGGGTTTGCCACTCCCTTACTCTTGCATTCCTGGTCCACCAAGAGGCCATATTTACTTTCTAACTTGCCACATTCTCCCCCTGACGGAATGAGAAAGGGACTGTCTGCTTGAATTGGTAGGGGATGGGAGGGGCAGAAAGAGGAAAATACAAGGGTAAAAAAACACAGGTTACTGTCTTCAAATGCTTTTCTGCCACACAAAATATATCAGGTTTTGCTTGCATGACTTATTTGGTTGGAACCATAGTTTCACTTTTTCCCATAATTGAGTTATTTGTCACTAGAAGTTAAAGAGCTTCCTTAAGAGTCAACCAGCCCCTGGGACAGATTTTTCAGAACCTAGCAACAATTCTTCATGATGTATACTCCACCAGGGCAGAGATTTTTTCTCTCTTTTGCCTCAAGCCTCCAGAGAAGTTTATAGCATATGCTGCCTCATTTTAAGTAAAAATTAGGGATCCAAGTTAATATACAGCTGCAATGACAATTAGATGAACTAATCCCTTCTACACTTTGCAAAATTCTCAGTCACAGGCAGCAAGGAGCCTTTTATAACTTCTTCTTTAATTCCGAGGCTGACAGTTTTCTTGTGACTTTGAGTATAAGGGGCTTCCTAATTTCAGAAACACTGAAGATTAAAAAAAATCTGTGGCTCAGCACTGAAGAAATCTGCAAGGCAGCCGACTGCCAGGAGGAGAAACAATAAAAGAAGTATTTTGATTTGTTTGATCCCAGGGGTGGGACACATGGGCAAATGGTGAGGCATAAATGAAGGACCCCACTGAAGGGGCCTTGGCTAGGAGGCCAGTGGTTTGGAGTGGCAGGGAAGGTCAATGTGAATGATGTGGGATGGATTAATGTGTGAAGGACACTGGGCATGACATGGAGTCGGTTTGAAGAAATGGTGCCCGAGACCAAGGACATGGCAGTAGGAATGAAAGCAAAGGGATAAATGTGAGGGGTAATAAGAAGCATGGTCTCCATGACTTGGAAACTGAGTCAATGAAGAGAATAAGGGAGAAGCAAAAATCCACGGAAACTCAGAGTTTTCAAATCTGGCTGTCTAGGAAAATATAATACCATTGATAGGTGCCGAGAATGAGGAAGATGAGCTGGCGTTGGAGGAAGATACAAATCCTGGTTTTGGATCTTTGAATTTAAAACATTAACTGCTAACATAGGTCTTATTAATTGATCTCCATGGATATGATTGCTTTAGAATATCAGAATGTGCCCACCTAAACTATTACCCAGTTCTCATATTTCCATCTTGATGATAAGGATATAGCCTTAGATTTTGATAAATATCTTACTGAAATCTGGTACTATATCACCAGCGTTCTCCTGACGTGAGTATGCCAGACTAGTAATGTAAAAAACAGTGAGATGAGCTATCACGGGATTTTCTTGGTGAACCCCTACTGACCCTTACTGATCTCCACTGCCCGTTGTAAGTGCTCACAAACAGTAGTTTTGCTCAGTATCCAGCCTAGACTTTCTAGAGGTCACCTTAAAAAAAACCCTGAACATCTTCGGTCTTCTGGCATCTCCCTTATTCAATATTGTAGCAGCTGTGGAGGTGCGCTGCTCTATCTCCTTTCATGAAAGAAGGTGTGGATCAACCGTGAAGAGTGCAGTTAGCTGATGCTCCCCAACTGTTAGCCCTTCAGGATCCAGCTCAGCTTTTGAGCTGAGGCCACACTCTTCCTGGGCAGCCCCTAGCCAATGACTGAGCATAGTGGAAGTAGTAAGGTCTGGCCATCTCTGCCGATCAGAATTCCTTTAATGAGGAATCTGTGGTCCAGAGCTCCCTGCTAGGTTGGCTGAGGCTTTGTCAGATCTGCATCGTGGTTTTAGGTACTCCCTGCCCCAAACGGCTTCCTCTCCCCAGGCATCTGCAAATCTCTAAACCTCTTGCACTCCTAACTGCATCTCAAGAGTCTGATTCCTGGAGGGCCCAAATGACACAAAAATGATTCTTCTATGCTCTCCTGACATTAGTCCTAGGATCAAATGTCTAAGTTTATTTTTGGAGGGGGGCTGAGAAATAATTTGTTTAACGTGAAGTCCCAAGGAAGAGATCTCATAATTCCCTCAGCTCTCTTGGGCTTTGATTCTTTCTCAAAAAATATTAACCCTACTCTTTAATATTTAAAAATTGTTCCCCTTGATGTAAAAGGTGGCAACCTGATAAGGTTCAGCTTTCTCTCTGTCCGCACCATCTTATTCAAGGGGGTAGATCTATTCTTTTGTGGTTCTTCTTTAGATGAGCATGGTTAAAAAATTTTGCCCTTAGCATGTTTACCATCCCTAGTTCCTCACTTTACAATTTTCCTGACCAGGACTTCAAAATCTCTAATAATACCTTACAATGTGGAGACTTCTGTAGTTTTATAAAGCACTTTCACATTTATTATTCCCCTAGATTCTTATAAGAAACTTGTGAAGGAGGAGGATGCAAAGCTAATAATTATTATTATAGATGAGGAAACTGAGGTTTAGAGATGTTTAATGGACAACAAATGTCACACAGCTAGTACGTACCAGACCTGAGGCTTGAACTCAGCTCCTCTGAAAGCATAACACAGGGCACCATCTACTCTACCACAGTGCCTCTCGAGATGTGGCGTGAGTTTGTACTGGTGGTTTCAGGGAGTCTAATTTGCATCCCCAGATGTGCAGAAGTGGCTCTGGGTTCTCAGAAGGCTTTCCACATATTTTGGGAACATACCCAAGGAACATGGCATCCTTCTGAATCAGTCACATGGGACTAACCTGTGCCCTCTTTGCTCTGCTCATCAGGGACCAATGCATGAATTGCTGGTGCCTGTGAAGATCTGTATGTTGTCATGAAGTGCCAGCAACTTCAGATGTCCAGGACTCACCTAGGAGAGGTTGCCAGCCATTGGGCTTCTTGGTACTGTTTCTCTTCCTCCATAACCCTGTGTTATTTTTCTCTATTCACCATCACCCTTGTGATGCTGGGTTTGATTTTTCTCTGCTTTCTTTCTTTCTTTCTTTTTTTAAACATCTTTAGGAGTATAATTGCTTTACAATGGTGTGTTAGTTTCTGCTATATAACAAAGTGAATCAGCTGTATATATACCTATATCCCCATATCTCCTCCCTTTTGCACCTCCCTCCCACCCTCGCTATCCCACCCCCCTAGGTGGTCACAAAGCACCGAGCTGATCTCCCTGTGCTATGCGGCTGCTTCCCACTAGCTATCTACCTTACGTTTGGTAGTGTATATATGTCCATGCTACTCTCTCGCTTCGTCCCAGCTTACACTTTTCCCTCCCTGTGTCCTCAACTCCATTCTCTACGTCTGAGTCTTTATTCCTGTCCTGCCCCTAGGTTCTTCAGAACCATTTTTTTCTTTTTTTTTAGATTCCACATATATCTGTTATCATACGATATTTGTTTTTCACTTTCTGACTTACTTCACCCTGTATGACAGACTCTAGATCCATCCACCTCACTACAAAAAACTCAATTTCATTTCTTTTTGTGGCTGAATAATATTCCATTGTGTATATGTGCCACATCTTCTTTATCCATTCATCTGTTGATGGACACTTAGGTTGCTTCCATGTCCTGGCTATTGTAAATAGAGCTGCAAAGAACATTGAGGTACATGACTCTTTTTGAATTATGGTTTTCTCAGGGTATATGCCCAGTAGTGGGATTGCTGAGTCGTATGGTAGCTTTATTTTTAGTTTTTTAAGGAACCTGCATATTGTGCTCCATAGTGGCTGAATCCATTTACATTCCCACCAGCAGTGCAAGAGGGTTCCCTTTTCTCCACACCCTCTCTAGCATTTATTGTTTGTAGATTTTTTGATGATGCCCATTCTGACTGGTGTGAGGTGATACCTCATTGTAGCTTTGATTTGCATTTCTCTAATGATTAGTCATGTCGAGCATCCTTTCATGTGTTTGTTGGCAATCGGTATACCTTCTTTGGAGAAGTGTCTATTTAGGTCTTCTGCCCATTTTTGGATTGGGTTGTTTGTTTTTTTGTTATTGAGCTGCATGAGCTGCTTGTAAATTTTGGAGATTAATCCTTTGTCCGTTGCTTCATTTGCAAATATATTCTCCCATTCTGACGGCTGTCTGTTCGTCTTGTTTATGGTTTCCTTTGCTGTGCAAAAGCTTTGAAGTTTCATTAGGTCCCATTTGTTTATTTTTGTTTTTACTTCCCTTTCTCTAGGAGGTGGGTCAAAAAAGATCTTGCTGTGATGTATGTCATAGAGTGTTCTGCCTATGTTTTCCTCTAAGAGGTTAATAGTGTCTGACTTACATTTAGGTCGTTAATCCATTTTGAGTTTATTTTTGTGTATGGTGTTAGGGAGTGTTCTAATATCATTCTTTTTACATGTAGCAGTCCAGATTTCCCAGCACCACATATCGAAGAGGCTCTCTTTTCTCCATTGTATATTCTTGCCTCCTTTATCAGAAATAAGGTGATCATATGTGTGTGGGTTTATCGCTGGGCTTTCTATCCTGTGCCATAGATCTATATTCCTGTTTTTATGCCAGTACCATACTGTCTTGATTACTGTAGCTTTGTAGTATAGTCTGAAGTCTGGGAGCCTGATTCCTCCATCTCCGTTTTTCTTTCTCAGGATTGCTTTGGCTATTCAGGGTCTTTTGTGTCTCCATACAAATTGTGCAACTTTTTTTTCTAGTTCTGTGAAAAATGCCAGTGGTAGTTTGATAGGGAATCTGTAGATTGCTTTGGGTAGTATAGTCATTTTCACAATGTTGATTCTTCCAATCCAAGAACATGGTATATTTCTCCATCTGTTGGTGTCATCTTTAATTTCTTTCATCAGTGTCTTATACTTTTCTGCATACAAGTCTTTTGTCTCCTTAGGTAGGTTTATTCCTAGGTATTTTATTCTTTTTGTTGCAATGGTAAATGGCAGTGTTTTGATAATTTCTCTTTCAGATTTTTCATCATTAGTGTATAGGAATGCAAGACATTGCTGTGCATTATTTTGTATCCTGCTATTTTACCAAATTCATTGATTAGTTCTAGTAGTTTTCTGTTAGTGTCTTTAGGATTCTCTAGGGATAGTATCATGTCATCTGCAAACAGTGACAGTTTTGCGTCTTCTTTTCCAATTTGGATTCCTCTTATTTCTTTTTCTTCTCTGATTGCTGTGCATAAAACTTCCAAAACTATGTTGAATAGTAGTGGTGAGAGTTGGCAACCTTGTCTTGCTCCTGATCTTAGTGGAAATGGTGTCAGTTTTCCACTATTGAGGACTATGTTGGCTGTGGGTTTGTCATATATGGCCTTTAATATGTTGAGGAAAGTTCCCTCTATGCCTACTTTCTGCAGGGTTTTTATCATAATTGGGTGTTGAATTTTGTTGAAAGCTTTTTCTGCATCTATTGAGATGATCATATGGTTTTTCTCCTTCAATTTTTTAATATGGTGTATCACATTGATTGATTTGTGTATATTGAAGAATCCTTGCATTCCTGGGGTAAACCCCACTTGATCATGGTGTATGATCCTTTTAATGGGTTGTTGGATTCTGTTCACTAGTATTTTTTTTGATGATTTTGCATCTATGTTTGTCAGTGATATTGGCCTGTAGTTTCCTTTCTTTGTGACATCTTTGTGTGGTTTTGGTATGAGGGTGATGGTGGCCTCATAGAATGAGTTTGGGAGTGTTCCTCCCTTGCTATATTTTGGAAGAGTTTGAGAAGGATAGACATTAGCTCTTCTCTAATATTTCATAGAATTTGCCTTTGAAGCCATCTGGTCCTGGGCTTTTGTTTGTTGGAAGATTTTTAATCACAGTTTCAATTTCAGTGCTTGGGATTGTTCTGTTTATATTTTCTATTTCTTCCTAGTTCAGTCTCTGAAGGTTGTGCTTTTCTAAGAATTTGTCCATTACTTCCAGGTTGTCCATTTTATTGGCATATAGTTGCTTGTAGTAATCTCTCATGATCCTTTGTATTTGTGCAGTGTCAGTTGCTACTTCTCCTTTTCCATTTCTAATTCTATTGATTTGAGTCTTCTCCCTTTTTTTCTTGCTGAGTCTGTCTAATGGTTTATCAATATTGTTTATCTTCTCAAAGAACCAGCTTTTAGTTTTATTGATCTTTGCTATTGTTTCCTTCATTTCTTTTTCATTTATTTCTGTTCTGATTTTATGATTTCTTTCCTCTTCTAACTTTGGGGGTTTCTTGTTCCTCTTTCTCTAACTGCTTTCGGTGTAAGGTTAGGATGTTTATTTGAGATGTTTCTTCTTTCTTGAGGTAGGATTGTATTGCTATAAACTTCCCTCTTAGAACTGCTTTTGTAGCTTCCCATAGGTTTTGGGTTGTTGTGTTTTCATTGTCATTTGTTTCTAGGTATTTTTTGATTTCCTCTTTGATTGCTTCAGTGATCTCGTGGCTATTAAGTAGTGTATGTTTAGCTTCCACGTGTTTGTATTTTTTACAGACTTTTTCCTGTAATTCATATCTAGTCTCATAGTGGTGTCATTGGAAAAGATACTTGATGCAATTTCAATTTTCTTAAATTTTCCAAGGCTTGATTTGTGACCCAAGATATGATCTATCCTGAAGAATGTTCCATGAGCACTTGAGAAGAAAGAGTATTCTATTGTTTTTGGATGGAATGTCCTATAAATATCAATTAAGTCCATCTTGTTTAATGTATCATTTACAGCTTGTGTTTCCTTATTTATTTTCATTTTGGATGATCTGTCCATTGGTGCAACTGGGGTGTTACGTCCCCCACTATGATTTTGTTACTGTCGATTTCTCCTTTTATGGCTGTTAGCATTTGCCTTATGTATTGAGGCGCTCCTATGTTGGGTGCATAAATATTTATAATTTTTATATCTTCTTCTTGGATTGATCCCTTGATCATTATGTAGTGTCCTTCTTTGTCCCTTGTAATAGTCTTTGTTTTAAAGTCTATTTTGTCTGGTATGAGAATTGCTACTCCAGCTTTCTTTTGATTTCCATTTGCATGGAATATCTTTTTCCATCCCCTTATTTTCAGTCTGTATGTGTCCCTAGGTCTGAAGTGGGTCTCTTGTAGACAGCATATATACGGCTCTTGTTTTTGGATCCATTCAGCCAGTCTATGTCTTTTGAATGGAGCATTTAATCCATTTAAATATAAATTAATTACCAATATGTATGTTCCTTTTACCATTTTCTTAATTGTTTTGGGCTTGTTTTTCTATGTCTTTTCCTTCTCTTGTGTTTCCTGACTAGAGAAGTTCCTTTAGCATTTGTTGTAAAGCTGGATTGGTGGTGCTGAATTCTCTCAGCTTTTGCTTGTCTGTAAATGTTTTAATTTCTCTGTCAAATCTTAATGAGATCCTTGCTGGGTAGAGTCATCTTGGTTGCAGGTTTTTCCCTTTCATCACTTTAAATATGTCCTGCCAGTCCCTTCTGGCTTGCAGAGTTTCTGCTGAAAGATCAGCTGTTAACCTTATGGAGAGTCCCTTGTATGTTATTTGTTGTTTTTCCCTTGCTGCTTTTAATATTTTTTCTTTGTTTTTAATTTTGTTTAATTAATATGTTTCTTGGCATGTTCCTCCTTGGATTTATCCTGTATGGGACTCTCTGCGCTTCCTGGACTTGATTAACTATTTCCTTTCCCATATTAGGGAACTTTCCAACTATAATCTCTTCAAATATTTTCTCAGTCCCTTTCTTTTTCTCTTCTTCTTTTGGGATCCCTATAATTTGAATGTTGACGTGTTTAATATTGTCCCAGAGGTCTCTGAGACTGTACTCAATTGTTCTCATTCTTTTTTCTTTATTCTGCTCTGCAGTAGTTATTTCCACTATATTTTTTTCTAGGACACTTATCCGTTCTTCTGCCTCAGTTATTCTGCTATTGATTCCTTCTAATGAATTTTTAATTTCATTTATTGTGTTGTTCATCATTGTTTGTTTGCTGTTTATTTCTTCTAGGTCCTTGTTAAAGATTTCTTGTATTTTCTCCATTCTATTTCCAGGATTTTGGATCATCTTTACTATCATTACTCTGAATTCTTTTTCAGGTAGACTGCCTATTTCCTCTTCATTTGTTTGGTCTGGTGGGTTTTTACCTTGCTCCTTCACTTGTTGTATGTTTTTCTGTCTTCTCATTTTGCTTACGTTACTGTGTTTGCGGTCTCCTTTTCTCAGGCTGCAGGCTCGTAGTTCCCATTGTTTTTGGTGTGTGTCCCCAGTGGTAAGGTTGGTTCAGTGTGTTGTGTAGGTTTCCTGGTGGAGGGGACTAGTGCCTGTGTTCTGGTGTATAAGTCTGGAACTTGGCTTTCTGGTAGACTGGTCCATGTCTGGTGGTGTGTTTTGGGGGGGATTTGTGGCCTTATTATGATTTTAGGCAGCCTCTCTGCTAATGGGTGGGGTTGTGTTCCTGTCTTGCTAGTTGTTTGGCATAGGGTGTCCAGCACTGTAGATTGCTGGTTGTTGAGTGCAGCTGGATCTTAGCATTGAGATGGAGATCTCTGGGACAGCTTTCACTGTTTGATATTATGTGGAGCTGGGAGGTCTCTGGTGGACCAATGTCCTGATCTCAGCTCTCCCACCTCAGAGGCACAGGCTTCACACCTGGCTGGAGCACCAAGACCCTGTCAGCCACATGGCTCAGAAGAAAAGGGAGGAACAAAGAAAGAAAGAAAAAAAATAAAATAAAGTTATTAAAATAAAAAATAATTATTAAAAATTAAAAAATAATAAGAAAAGGAAAAAAAAAGAAGGAAATAAAGAAGAGAGCAACCAACCCAAAAGACAAATCCACCAATGAAAACAAGTGTTAAAAACTATTCAAAAGAAAACTGGCCAAAACAAAACAAAACAAAATAAAAAAAACGGACAGAGAGGATCCTGGGACAAATGGTAAAAGCAAAGCTATACAGACAAAATCACAAAAGAAGCATACACATACACACTCACAAAAAGAGAAAAAGGAAAAATACATATATATCATTGCTCCCAAAGTCCACCGCCTCAATTTTGGGATGATTTGTTGTCTATTCAGGTATTCCAGAGATGCAGGGTACATCAAGTTGATTGTGGAGATTTAATCCGCTGCTCCTGAGGCTGCTGGGAGAGATTTCCCTTTCTCTTCTTTGTTCTCACAGCTCCCAGGGTTCAGCTTTGGATTTGGACCCGCCTCTGCGTGTAGGTCGCCGGAGAGCGTCTGTTCTTTGCTCAGAGAGGACGGGGGTTAAAGGAGCCGCTGATTCGGGGGCTCCGGCTCACTCAGGCCGTGGGGAGGGAGGGGTACGGATGCGGGGCGAGCCTGCGGCAGCAGAGGCTGGCGTGATGTTGCACCAGCCTGAGGCGCACCGAGCTTTCTCCCTGGGAAGTTGTCCCTGGATCCCGGGAACCTGGCAGTGGCGGGCGGCACAGGCTCCTGGAAGGGAGGTGTGGAGAGTGACCTGTGCTCGCACACAGGCTTCTTGGTGGAGGCAGCAGCAGCCTTAGCGTCTCCTGCCCGTCTCTGGGGTCTGCGCTGATAGCCGCGGCTCGCGCCCGTCTCTGGAGCTCGTTTAGGTGGTGCTTTGAATCCCCTCTCCTCGGGCACCCGGAAACAATGGTCTCTTGCCTCTTCGGCAGGTCCAGACTTTTCCCCGGACTCCCTCCTGGCTAGCTGTGGTGCATTAACCCCTGCAGGCTGTGTTCACGCCGCCAACCCCAGTCCTCTTCCGGGGCTCCGACAGAAGCCCGAGCCTCAGCTCCCAGCCCCGCCCGCCCCAGCGGGTGAGCAGACAAGCCTCTCGGGCTGGTGAGTGCTGGTCGGCACCGATCCTCTGTGCGGGAATCTCTCCGCTTTGCCCTCCACACCCCTGTGGCTGCGCTCTCCTCTGCGGCTCCGAAGCTCCCCCCTCCGCCACGCGCAGTCTCCGCCCGCGAAGGGGCTTCCTAGTGTGTGGAAACATTTCCTCCTTCACGGCTCCCTCCCACTGGTGCAGGTACCGTCCCTATTCTTTTGTCTCTGTTTATTCTTTTTTCTTTTGCCCTACCCAGGTACGTGGGGGGTTTCTTGCCTTTTGGGAGGTCTGAGGTCTTCTGCCAGCGTTCAGTAGGTGTTCTGTAGGAGTTGTTCCACGTGTAGATGTATTTCTGATGTATTTTTGGGGCGGAAGGTGATCTCCATGTCTTACTCTTCCACCGTCTTGAAGGTCCCTCCTCTCTGCTTTCTTATTCTGGCTTCGCTTTTGGATATTTTTCTTCCATCTTGCCGAAAAAAAACCCCAAACAAACAAACAAAACCAGAAGAAAAAACCCTACCTCCTCTCCAGTAACTTAGCTCCTAGAAGATGGTCCTCAAACCCTGCCACCTCTCCTGAAACCAGGAGACTAGTTTTTTTGCATCTTCTGTTATCCCAATGGTCAGTGGCTCAGGCAGGAAGGCAAATGTAGATATGTCCATCAGGCTATCGGACGCCTTCTTACATTGCCCATAACCCTTGAGTAGCAAAAGAAATGGTTATCTTTTATGGCTTCTGTGAAAGCTCTGCCCTGAACACCTCATGAAGCTGACCTTTTGAAACTTAGGCTGCTGCAGAACTCTGGACACTTTCTGCCCCTCAGTGTGTCCTTTGATGCTGGACATTTGGTTCCTCCCCTGACAGAGAGGAAAGAGAAGGAACACTTGAAGGAGCCTATGTTACTTTTTCAAATATTGTGTCTTTTTATTTTTTAAATAATAAAAGCAGTACATCTTCTTAATAGAAAACTTGGTAGATGAAAAAAAATTAAAGTGAACATTAATGGTTCTGGGTATGAACTGTAATTTTTTTTAATGCATTTACACCACACTTGCTTTTTTTTTTTTTTTTTTTTTTGTGGTACACGGGCCTCTCACTGCTGTGGTCTCTCCTGTTGTGGAGCACAGGCTCCGGACACGCACGCTCAGCAGCCATGGCTCACGGGCCCAGCCACTCCATGGCATGGGGGATCTTCCCGGACCGGGGCACGAACCTGTGTCCCCTGCATCAGCAGACGGACTCTCAACCACTGCGCCACCAGGGAAGCCCCATACTTGCTTTTTAACTTAAAAATACACTGAAATAATTTTCTGTGTCATTATTTTTCCTAAAGCGGAATTTTTCATGGATGTATAATATGTGCCGTAATTAATTGAACCAGTCCCTATTATTAAGACATCTGCTAAAAATTATGCAGGATTTAATTTCTCAAGTGGCAAAGTTTCAAAACAAACATTTTGGTTTTATTCCTGAAATCTTGGAAGGTATATCAGATAGGATATCTGTAACTGCAAATAACAGAATATTCCTACTGATATTTGTCTAAATACTACAAAATCTATTATCTCATGTATGAAGTCCAGAGATTTAGTGGGCTCCAGCAGCTCAAATACGTCATCAAAGAGACAGGATCTTCAGTGGTTAGGACTCCATGCTTTCACTGCCGAGGGCACGGGTTCAATCCCTGGTCAGGGAACTAAGATCCACAAGCCATGCCATGCGGCCAAAATAATAATAATAATAATAATAATAATAATAATAATAATAATAAAAGAGACAGGATCTTGCCATCTCTCCACTTTGCATGTTAAGTCAGTCCGTTTTCCCTCCAGGCTGGCTCCCCTGTTCATAAATTGGTGGCTGCACTTTGGGGCCTCACATTCAGACATGTCAACTCCTAGTAGAAGAATAGGAGACATCTCTTTTCTTGGAGCAAGAAACTGTTTCCCAGAAGTCTCTCTTCAGATCTCATTGGCTAGAATTGGATAAAATCCTACCCCATCACCGTGAAGAGGACTGAGATTACCATGTAGGAGTACATTTTCTTGCAGGGTGGACAGCTAAACCGAAACAAGGTGTGGTTAGGGAGGAAAAAAGTAGGGAAATGAATGCTGGCTAGTAGTGTCTTGGTTTGGGTTCCCCAGAAACGAACTCTGAAACAAGGATTTGAGGATTGAGAGGTGATCTCAGGAAATACTGGTAGGGGAGGAGGGAGCTAAGAGAGGGAAATGAAAGAAGCCAAGAAAGAGTACATTGCCAAGCTAGCTGCCACTGTGGGCAACTGGGATTCAGTCCTACTGGGGAATTCTGGGAGATAGTGGAGAGCACACACATTGGAGTTATTCCAACTGAGGGGCAGGGAGCTGGGGTATTACAGATCAACTCTCATCTGCCATTGGTTGAAGGCTGCTCTAGGGGATATTAATTCCATGGTAGTTCCAGCCTACCCCACATAGGCTGTCAATAGTCAGAGGAAGATCTCAGTCAAAGTGTTGCACTGTTTGAAGTTGGAAGCCATCCGTCAGGATGGGAATGAAGGAAGTACCAAGGGCAGGTGGGCTGAACATCCACAGTTTCCACCAAGGTGAGAAGCCAGCAGTGCGTCCTACCATAGGCACCTAGGGAATTACTTCGGGAAACACTTTCATCCTCCAATGTTGGGACTAGTTAATACATCAGGAAGAATCACAGAGCTTTAGAGCTGGAAGTAATTGTAGCAATTATCTAGACTAGTTTAACCTCCTATGCCATTTTAATTGGGGCCAAAAGAGGTCAATTGATGAGCTTGGGGTCAACGATGGCAGATCCTGGGGTAGGAATGCTGGCAGGACTAGTGTTTAGGGCAATGGCAGAGCAGGAGTGTTAATTTTTTGGCAAGAATTTATTTCAAATATTGACGTTGTTATTATGGAAGCATTCAGAATTCTGTTATGCTTCCTTATATTTATTTTACTATTTGAGTTTATTTTGAATTATAGTATATACGGGGTGGGGCATATAATATTTTTAGGGCTTCTTCTGAAGTTCCTGATCTAGACTTAAACCCAGGGGTCTGGGTTCAGTCTAGTGAGCACCGCCCTACATACACCAGGCTCCTCCTCCCAAGGGAAGGACTTTCACTGCTCTGCCCTGGGGCTGATGTCAACATCAGGCTCAAATGGGCCTGGGGCCACCTTGATCTTCTGAGAGTATTGTCCTCCAGATTGACTCAGCATCAAGAATTGAGCTGTTCCATAAAAAAAGAACAAAATAATGCCATTTGCAGCAACATGGATGGACCAGAGATTATCATATTAAGTGAAGTAAGTCAGAAAGAGAAAGACAAATACCATATGATATGTGGAATCTAAAATATGACACAAGTGAACTGATCTACAAAACAGAAACAGAATCAGATACATAGAGAATAGACTTGTGGTTGCCAAGGGGGAGGGGGGTGGGGGAGGGATGGACTGGGAGTTTGGGATTAGCAGATGCAAACTATTATATATAGAATGGATAAGCAACAAGGTACTGCGGTACTGCACAGGGAACTATATTCAATATCCTATGATAAAACATAATGAAAAAGAATATGAAAAAGAATGTATATATAATCACTTTGCTGTATGGCAGAAATTAATACAACATTATAAATCAACTATACTTCAATAAAATAAATTATAAAAAAAAAAAGAATGGAGCTGCTGAGTGGGAAGATACATGTGGATGAGCCTTGGTGTTTCTTGAATTGTGTTCCATGAGAAAACAAATCTGTAAGAATGCTCATAGGTTTTACAAGAATAAAGGCTTCTCTGGTTGTATAAATGTGGTTTTGCTGCTGTTGTGTTTAACTGCAGGGCTTTTTAGAGCTCTTAAAACATCAAAATGTTCTATGAAATTCCAAGAGAAGGGAATAGTACTCAATGTTTCCTACAAGTTTTTGAACAAGGAACACTTTCTAGCAGAAACTTTCACAAGCTAGTGTTCCTCACATCCCCCCAGAAATGCTAAGATGATCTCTACCTAACCAATCTTCCTGTGAAAGTCTTAGGTTGCCTGATTCCTCTTATAGTATGGAAAGCTCTGGATGGGGAATTGAGGCCTGGGCTATGTTTTCTTTCCTAGCGGGACATGGTATTATTGATGTTGTCATAAAGTATATTTGTGCTTAGTTTTCCAGGAGTGGTTGAGGGTTTGTGTCAATCCAGCTGTAGTTTACTTACTCTGCCTGTCTTGTGATCGAAACCAGATGACTTGCACCAGACAAAATGTGAAATCAGATGAGCCACAGCAGTTATGTTCCAACCAGTGGAACAAACTTCAATGGCCCCTGAGGACCTGGGACTGGGGACAATCCTTCTGGTTTCTTTTTAATTGTGTTTCCTTACTGTCTTCTCTTGGAAAAGCCTTCTGTGGTCTGCATGAGATCAATCAGTTAGTGTCTTCTATTTGCAAGGTCTTTTGCTCAGCAAAGAGATGAGAGCCAACAGGCAAACTCTTTGCACAGTTGCCAAGGATGGTTGAAATATGATCCTTAACAGCAGACCAGCAGGCTAGGATGGGCCCTCAGTGCTTTTCTTCAGAAGTCTTCTCATTCCCAAACCATTTTCAAACTGCAGTTTCCTTTCCTTTCTTGTGAAACAGTCAAAAGGCAGCTTTTTGTTGTGGAGGAGCAAATCTGAGTTCTGTGCCTTGACTGCTTATTGAAAGAGAAAGAGTTGGGGTGAATTGTGCTCCCCCAGCCAGCTCCTCATAGGCCTGAACTAACAGATACACAAACTGTGTGGGGGTCCCCTGGCTAATGATCACAAGTACATGCTCCCAAAGTGGCTTATTATCATCTATAGATTTAGCCAATACTATAGCTGGAAAAATCTTTGTACCCTGCGGCACTTCTGTTAGTCACGGGCATTAAAATTGGCAAAAAGATTCTACAACATGAGAGAAGGGAGATGTGGCATTTCATGTGGTAGCTTTGTTTTTGATTTTTTTTTGTTGTGCAACATAATGATTTGACTTACATATGTCATGAAATGGTTACCACAATAGGTTTAGTGAACATCCATCATCTCATATACGTACAAGTTTAAAGAAATAGAGAAAAAAAACCTTTTTTCCTTGTGATGAGAACGCTTAGGATTTCCTCTCTTAACAACTTTCCTATATAACATACCACACTGTTAATTACCTTTATCATGTTGTACATGACATCCCTAGTACTTATTTGTCTTATTACTGGAAGTTTGTACCTTTTGACTACCTCCCTCTAATTCCCTCTCCCCACTGCCTTCTGCCTCTTATAGCCACAAATCTAATTTCTTTTTCTATGAGTTTGTTTTTGAAGTATAATTGGCCTACAACACTATGTTAGTTCCTGGTACACATATACTGATTCAATATTTCTACACATTTCAAAATGTTCACCATGATAAGTCTAGTTGTCATCTGTCACCACACAAAGATATTACATAATTATTGACTATATTTCCCACATTGTTCATTTCAATGAACATTTATTTTGTAACTGAGTTTGTACCTCTTAATCTCCCTCACTTATTTTACTCCTGTCCTCTGGCAAACACCTGTTTGTTCTCTATATCTATGATTCTGTTTCTGTTTGGTTATGTTTGTTCATTTGTTTTGTTTCTAGATTCCACATATAAGTGAAATCAGACAGTATTTGTCTTTCTGTGTCTGACTTATTTCACTTAGCACAATGCCCTTGAGGGCCATCCATGTTGTCACAAATGACAAGATTCATTATTTTTTATGGGTGAGTAATATTCAGTTGTATATATACACAACTTCTTTATCCATTCGTCTATTGATGGACATTTAGGTTGCTTCCATATCTTGGCTATTGTAAATAATGCTGTAATGAACATAGGGGTGCATATATCTTTTCAAAATAATGTTTTCCCTTTCTTCAGAGAAATACCAAGAAGTGGAATTGTTGGAAAATATGGTATTTTTACTTTTAATTTTTTGAAAAATGTCCATACTGTTTTCCATAGTGGCTGCACCAATTTACATTCCCACCAACAGTGAACAAGGGCTTTTCTTTTCTCCACATCCTTGCCAACACTTGTTATTTCTCGTATTTTTTCTTCTTCTTTTTTTTTTTTTGCCATATGCGGGCCTCTCACTGTTGTGGTCTCTCCCGTTGCGGAGCACAGGCTCTGGACGTGCAGGCTCAGTGGCCATGGCTCACGGGCCTAGCCACTCTGCGGCATGTGGGATCCTTCCGGACCGGGGCACGAACCCGTGTCCCCTGTATCGGCAGGCGGACTCTCAACCACTGCACCACCAGGGAAGCCCATATTTCTTGTATTTTTGATACAAGCTGTTCTGACAGGTGTGAGGTGATATGTCATTGTGGTTTTGATTTGCATTTTCCTGATAATTAGTGATGTTGAGTATCGTTCATGTGTCTGTTGGCCATCTCTATGTCTTCTTTGGAAAACTGTCTATTCAGACCCTCTGTCCATTTTTAAAAATCAGGTTGCTTTTTTGATGTTGAGTTGTATGAGTTCTTTGTATATTTTTTGATAGTAACCCTTATTGGATATGTCATTTGAAAATATCTTCTCCCATTCGGTAGGCAGCATTTTCATTTTGTTGATAGTTTCCTTCACTGTGTAAAAGCTTTTTAGTTTGATGTAGTCCCATTTGTTTATTTTTGCTTTTGTTTCTGTTGCCTGAGGAGACATATTCAAAAAAAAATATTGCTAAGGCCAATGTCAAAAAGCATATGTCTATGTTTCCTTCTAGAATTTCTAGGGTTTCAGGTGTTACATTTAAGTATTTAATCCATTTTGAGTTTATTTTTGTATATTGTGTGAAAAAGTAGTCCAGTTTGGTTCATGCAGCTGTTCTACTATTTATTGAAAAGACTGTCTTTTCCCCATTGTATATTTTTTGCCTCTTTTGTTGTAGTTTAATTGCCCATGTAAGTTTGGGTTCAATTCTGGGCCCTCTATTCTGTTCCATTGATCTATGTGTCTGTTTTTGTGCCAGTACTATACTGTTTTGATTACTGTAGCTTTGTAGTATAGTTTGAAACCAGGGAGCATGATACCTCCAACTTTGTTATTTTTTCCCATGATTACTTTGGCTATTCAGGGTGTTTTGTGTTTCCATACAGATTTTAGAATTATTTGTTCTAGTCCTGTGAAAAATGCCAGTGGTATTTTGATAGGGATTGTATTGAATCTGTAGATTGCCTTGGGTAGTATTGTCATAGTAACAGTATTAATTCTTCCAATCCATGAGCATGGTATATCTTTCCATCTGTTTGTGTCATCTTCAATTTCTTTCATCAGTGTCTTATAGTTTTCCAAGTACAGGTCTTTTACCTCCTTAGTTAGATTTTTTCCCAGGTATTTTTTTCTTTTTGATGATTGTGAACGGGATTGATTTTTAACTTCTATTTCTGATAGTTTGTTGTTGGTGTATAGAAACACAATAGATTTCTACATATTAATTTTGTATCTTGCAACGTTACTAAATTCATTGAGTTCTAGTAGTTTTTTGGCCGTGTCTTTAGGATTTTCTATGTATAGTATCATGTCATCTGCAAATACTGACAGTTTACTTCTTCTTTTCCAATTCAAATGTCTTATTTCTTTTTCTCATCTGATTGCTGTGGCTAGGACTTCCAATACTATGCTGAATAAAAGTGGTGAGAGTGGGCATCCTTGTCTTGTTCCTTATCTTAGAGGAAATGCTTTCAGCTTCTCACCATTGAGTATGATGTCAGCTGTGGGCTTGTCATATATGGCCTTTATTACATTGAGGTATGTTTTCTCTATACGCACTTTGTTGAGAGTTTTGATCTTAAATGGATGTTGAATTCTGTCAAAAGTTTTTTTACATCTATTGAGATGACCATATGATTTTTATTCTTCAGTGTGTTAATGTGTGTATCACACTGTTTGACTTGCAGATACTGAACCATCATTGCATCCCTGGAATACATTTCACTTGATCATGGTGTATGACCCTTTTAATGTATTGTTGAATTTGGTTTGTTAATATTTTGTTGAGGACTTTTGAAGCTATGTTCATCAGTGATGTTGGCTTGTAATTTTCTTTTTCTGTGATATCTTTGTCCAGTTTTAGTATCAGTGTGTTGCTGGCCTCCTAGAATGAGTTCAGAAACGTTCCCTCCTGTGCAATTTTTTGGGAATGATTTGAGAAGGATAGGTGTTAACTTTTCTCTAAACGTTTGGTAGAAGTCACCTGTGGAGCCATCTGGTCCTGGACTTTTGTTTGTCAGGAGGTTTTATTGTTTGTTTATTTTTGCTGATATTTAGTGGTAATTTGTCTGTTCATATTTTCTATTTCTTCCTTGTTCAGTCTTAGGAGAGATTGTACATTTCTAGGAATTTGTCCCTCACAGCCAATCACTGTCCCCAGCCTCCATTGCCCTGTTGCCCTGTTGCCCTACAGAGCTGGAGGGGCTGTGGCAGTCCACCACTGTTAGAGATAAGGGCAATCCTGATGCACTGCCTGTGTAAGCACCAGCACTGGCCACCCCTGCCCCACTCAGACACTGTCCTGGGTTGGAGTCTCTTCAATGTCCCATAGCTGAGCTCTCTCCCTGGTTGTGGCAGCCCTCGCTTCAGTGCAGAGCTGGGAGGTGATGTAAGTGGGCTGGAGTGTTTGCTTGACTCAGGCTGGAGCACGCCCCAGGGTAGTCACAAGAAACTGGGCAGTCACTGGAGCAGTACTCAATCCGCCCTCTTCCCCTGCCTCATGAGCAAGCCAGCACTTGTGTGGTCCTCACAAGTGGAGTCCAGGCTTCCCACAGCCTTCCTGTTAGTCTCAGTGGCCCTCCAACTAGCCAAGGGGCTTGTCTCCCCTGTGTTGGACCCCAGGACTGGGATACCCAATATGTGACTCAAACCGCTCACTCTCCAGGGTGGGGAATCTCCACCTGTGTAATCCCCCTTTTCTTCTGAGTCTCCTCCCAGGGACACAGGTCCTGACTCAATCGTTTTTATTCCCTTCCTGCTCGATTACATGTGTCTTAAAGCCTTGGTTGTACAGGACTCTTTCTGCCAGTTTCCAGTTAGTTTCCAGTGAGAATTGTTCCACACGTTGATGAATTTTTGATGTGTTCATGGGGGGAGGTGAGTTCCACGTCCTCCTACTCCACCATCTTGATCAATCCCCCAACAGTAAGTGTTATTTAGTGAAACATTTGATTCATTTATATGTATGGGTCATGATGTAAAATATTTCTTACTCAGAGTCATGGTTGAAAAAATTGAAAAACACAGTTCTAGGATATCAGTCCAAAAGCATGGGGGACACTTGTGAGGATGAAAGAAGATGATTCAGGCAAAGTGCCAAGAGCTCAACATATTCAGCTGTTGTCAGGATGGGTTACAGAATTTGTGGGGCCCAATGCAAAATGAAAATATGAGACATCTTGTTCAAAAAGAAGGAAAAATGTGCTATTAAAGATACAAAATATAAAGCCTTTTCTTCTCTTCCATAGTCTCTCTTTACACTTCTCATGTTCCTTTTATTTGCTATTTTTAAAAATTTACTTATTTACTTTCACTGCACCGGGTCTTTTCGTTGTGGCATGTAGGATCTTTAGTAGCGGCATGCATGTGGGATCTAGTTCTCCGACCAGGGATTGAACCTTGGCCTCCTGCATTGGGAGCGTGGAGTCTTACCCACTGGACCATCAGGGAAGTCCCTATTTGCTATTTAAAGTCCTGTTCCCTTGGGCATGCATCTTGTGGGTTAAATGCAGACCTGAAGGGTCTGTGAACAGGGACCCTGGGGCTTTGCCCTGAGACTGGGTCCATGTGGCTCTCAAGCTTCTGGGTTCCCTCCCCCCTCCAGCTGCCAGATTGACAAGCAATACTGTGTGGCGGTGAAGTCTCTCCAGGCAGCTCCCCTTCCAAAGGGCTCACTGCTACAATCCACAGCAGATGAAAAGGAATGACTCCCAAAGGACTGCAACCTCTGTGCCTAGACCTGCTCAGTATCTGGATTGGTGGTGGGTGAGAGGCTTGGCCTCCCAACACCCCCTGAGTCATCCACTAAACGTGCTGAGGAGCTGTTAGCCCTGGCAAGGACCCCAGCCACCTTGCCCCACCTTGAGACGCCACAGGGCACATGTGCAGGTTCGCATGCCTGTGCCTAGGTCCTTGCTGGGGGCAGGGTGCAGCAGTGATCCTGGGTGGCCGGGGGCAGGGGGGCAGTGGAAACCATCCCAGGGAGGTGGGAGGCCCTAAGCCTCTGGAGCATGCTCCATTGTCCCATCTGACTTCACTTAGGAAACACCAATGAAAAGGTAAAATTATTAAGAATGTCAAGATGGTGACCACAGAGCATTAATCTCCAAGTGTGAGGCTGGATCAGGGGTCCCCAAGCTCATCCCCAGGTTCGATGATTCACAGGGAGGGTGCACAGCACTCAGCATATGGCTGTACTCACAACTAAGATTTATCACAGCAAAAGGAGACAAAGCACAATCAGCCCAGGGAAAAGGTGCATGGGGAGAAGTCCAGGGGAGACCAGGGGCAATTTTCCAAGAGTTTGCTCCCAGTGGAATCACAAACGACTTGTGACAACACATGTGAAATGTTGCCAACTACAGGTGGTCCTTATAGATATGGTGCCCAGGGTTTTTACTGGGGGCTGGTCACATAGGCACCCCTTGCTTCACACATCCCCGAATTCCAGACTCCCAGAAGGCAAGCAGGTGTTCAGCATAAACCTTAATGTTTGCACAAACAGTCTAGGCACAGTGAGCCGCCCTTATCAGTTCTGGGAATGGTGAGAATCCTTCCGAAATCCAAGTTCCAGGACTCCAGCCAAGAGCCAAACTTGCTAGCAGGCCTTTCCAAGGATAAGCAGTTGGCCTGCTGTGTTAACTCTTTTCAGCACAGGGAGCCTTCTGAATGTGGGCCCTGTGCAACCACAGAGAAGCTGGCCCTGGATGCTCTCCTTCTGCTGCTGTAAGGAACCCTTGTCCCAGGAAAAGACACAGGAGATTGAGGAGTACAGGCTGCTCTCTGAAGATGGTGGGCACAGAGAGGAGTCTTTGAAGACTTCAGGGTCAGTGGCTGTGAGGGCAGGGAGTTTTGGCTATTTGGCTCTGTGCCCTCTAGTATAGGGTGGAAAACAGAGGCTGAAAGTGCCCATTTTCACATTCTGTCCCTTAACCACTGACAAAGAGTCTCTCCTTGACCAAACTTTAGTCAGGCAGGCTCTTCTGAACCCTCTCCTCAACTCAGCCTTGACTATTGGGCTTCTGTGTTCATCTCTGCATTGTCTAATTTTAGCAAGAATCCTAAGTCAGTTTAGCCAGAATCCTCCATCCTTCATATCTGATTACCCTCCATGTCTGATAGGGTTCCTCATACCCCACCATCCCCCAGGTGATGTCTGATCACTCTGGCCTGACCTGTGAGGATTCTTAGTAATTTTCCATCCTCTGACTACCCCTCTTCCCCCATCCCCCACCCTGCCACTAACCTGTCCCTGCTCCTTGACTATAAATTCCCACCTTCTTTGCTGTATTCAGAGTTGAGCCCAATCTCCCTCCCCCACTGCAAAACCCCATAGCAGTGGGCTCTACACCTCTAGCAATGGTACTGAATAAAGTTTGCCTTACTGTTCTCTAACAAATGTCATGAATAACTTTTTCTTTACCACTGCCAGTCACGCCCTCTGCTTAACCTAACCCCTACGAACGCAGTGTCAGCATGGGAAGAGACAAGAGGAAAATATGATTAAAAAAATCAAAAGTGATAGCAATTACTTGTATCAGGAGATTAAGCAGACACTACTATTTCTTGATACATGTGCCCTTTGTTACTTCTCTGACTAAGAAGTGCACCTTCTAGAATTTAAAGAGAATAAAAACTTGAGAGTCTATGTGTGTTAGTTAACCACTGCTGCATAACAAACCACTCCAAAACATAGTGAGTGGCTTAACACACCAACCATTTACATGGCTCACAAGTCTGTAACTTGGTCTGGGTTCAGCTGGGCAGGTTCTTCTGTTGGTCTCAGCTGGGCTCCCTCGTACCTCTGCAGTTGGCTCCCCATCAGCTAGTGGCTGTGTTTCTAGAGTTTGGATGGCAGTAGCTGTGGCAACAGCGCTGACTGGGTCATGAGGCTCTCAGGCCAGGACATGTTTACATAGAGGCAGGTAGGTTTTCGGGAGAAACAGGCGATGGCAAGCTCCAATGCACAAGTTCTTTTGAAGTCTCTCCTTGTGTCACATATGCCAATATCCCATTGGCCAAAGCAAGTCATGTGGCCAACCCAGATGCAACAGGTGGAAAAATAGATTCCATCTTTTGATGCGGCGATCTATAATGTGCCTTTCAGGGGCATGGATGCTGGGAGTGGAAAAATTCATAGCTTTCTTTGTAATCTACACACTATGCTATTGATTCACTAGAACCCTATTTTAGGAAACAGAGAAATCAGTTACAACTGGTATAATCTTTAAATTGGATTCAAAACCACTCTAGGATTGGGTGCTCATTTATTCTTTTACGAAAATTGAGTCATTTTAAAGAAGTCTGAATCAAATATAAAGAAGAGCAAACAGCTCATTTTTAGGGGGCCTAAACAGTTTGACAACAACAACAAAATGCACACACACAAGCATTGATTTACTTTTCATTATAGGAAAAAACGTAAAACTATAAACTCTGTCTGAAAATTAATAGACATATCAGCAGAACACACTGGAACTCTTAACTCTTTCTGCCTAGCCGGAAGCCATTAATAAAGCCTGTTTATCTGTTTTGTGTTCTTTTCTTTTAGTTTGCTATTATTATACCATACTGTGGGTTGTTCTCTCTCCTCATTACTCAGACTTGAAATGTAGAGCAAGAAAGTAGCTTTCTTCTTCTTTTTTTTTTTACAGCTTTAACAGAAGAATTAAAGTCACACAGAATGTGTGCTGTCCCCTGAGTATTTAAGTTTTTAAAAAAGCAGAACTTTACATCTCTAAAATTGCCCTCAGGAATCTTAATTTGGACTTGACAACACTCACACAATGGGATTTTGATGCTTTTACTGTCAATAAACTTTAAAAATATGTCTTCTAATTCAAATACAGCCTCTGATTGCTTTTCCTTCTTCCTGCAAATTATATGTATTCAAAGGCATGAGAGCTAGCTCTTAGAAACGTTTAGCAGTCAGGCACAGACTAGGCTTTGGCACAGAAGGCCAGGGAGAACACTCTGGGGAGTGAAGACCCCTAGCCTCTGCCCTCTCCAAGGCAGAAAGTACCCTGGGAGGCGTCTCTTCACCCAGGGGCCTGGACAACCAGGCCTGCATTTCCTGTGGCCAGTAGCTGGTGGCACTGGGGTCATTCCCAGGGGTTGGTGCCCATGTTGAGTTGGAGGTCAGATGGAGGGCACCACCTCTTGGTATACACACTGCTGTAGGCACGTTATGAGGGGACTCACAAATGCTTTTACTTTACTCCTTTGAGCACGAGCCCTGTAGAAGAAATTGTTTTAGTCTGCTCAGGCTGCCATAACAAAATATCATAGAATGGGTGGCTGAAATAACAGACTTTTGTTTTTTCACAGTTCTGGAGGCTGAAAGTCCTAGGGCAGGGTGCCAGCATGGTCGGGTTCTGGTGAGGGCCCTCTTCCTGGCTTGCAGAGGGTGCATTCTCACTGTGTCCAAACATTGCCTTTCCTTGATGCATGCACGTGGAGAGAGAGCATTTTTGTATCTCTTTCATATCTCTTCCTCTTCTTATAAAGGCACTAATTCCACTCATGGGGGCTCCATCCTTATGACCTCATATAATCTAATTACGTCCCAAAAGTCCCACCTCTAAATATCATCAAATTGGGGGTTAAGGCTTCAACATAGGAATTTGGGCGAGGGGTAAAATTCAGTCTGTAACAGAAGTACTGATCTGGTGATGGGGTAGGGAGGGATCAGAGCTCCTGGGGGCTAGAAAACCTCACTCTACAGAACAATAATTTGCTTCTGGTACCCCCCTCCCAGTGCAGGTACCCAGGGCCAGCCTAAGAGCTCTTGAACTGCAGGCTCCTCCTCCTGCCCAGAACTACTATTGCTGAGCCCTTTCACAGCAGCACAGGGCAGCTAGCCAGGACCCTCTGGAAGGCTGGAAGCTACGCTGAGCACAGGAAGCTCTCCATATTCCCTCTTACTTCCTCTGGATATACCCTGTTACTCATGTAACACCAATAGACTGCATTTTCTAAAGATGGTTTAAACAATATCTTCCATCCCACGTGCTCTTCTATACCAGTGCCACTCCCATATTAAGAGGTAGAGTCTCTGTCCCATCTACTTGAAACTGATGGACTTTTTGACTGCCTCAACCAATAGAATGTGAAGAAAGTGATGTTGTGTGACTTTTGGGGGGGGGTTGTGCTTTTTTTTTTATTGTGTTTTCAATGGAGAAATATATCATCTGTTTACAAAATAACTCTTGAAAAATACGAGGAGTACAGATACTATAAAATAAAGCTAACTCCAGTCATGAGACACTACGTACAACATGCGAAAGCAACAGTCTGATATTCAGGTTATGAAAACTAGAATTAAAAAGTCACTACAGGGCTTCCCTGGTGGCGCAGTGGTTGAGAGTCTGCCTGCCGATGCAGGGGACACGGGTTCGTGTCCCGGTCTGGGAGGATCCCACATGCCGCGGAGCAGCTGGGCCCGTGAGCCATGGCTGCTGAGCATGCGCGTCCAGAGCCTGTGCTCCACAACGGGAGAGGCCACAACAGTGAGAGGCCCACGTACCACACACACACACACACACACAAAAGTCACTACACAGAAAATGTCCAAGTTCCCAGCTTGGCAAAACTTGGGTGCAGTTATATGAAAGATTTAATAAACTGAATTATTTTTTCTCCAATGTATAAACAAAATGACAAGACTAAATCTATGTGACTTTGGAGGTGTGATCATAAAAATGCTCTGCACTTCCATC
Source organism: Orcinus orca (assembly GCF_937001465.1). Lineage (NCBI taxonomy): Eukaryota > Metazoa > Chordata > Mammalia > Artiodactyla > Delphinidae > Orcinus > Orcinus orca. The sequence goes on from NC_064580.1 coordinate 40,815,303, forward strand.
TTAGTCTCTTGGTTTGCTCATTTGTGGAATTGGCCATCATGTTCTTAGGAAACTCAAGCGAGCCCATACAGAGAAATCACATGAGAGCCATGGAGAGTTCTGGATGATACCCAAGCTGAGGTTCCAGCCGATAGCCAAGTCACCCCCAGCCTTTGAATCTTTCCAGTGAAGCCTCCAGAAATTGAAGAGCAGAGGTAAGCCAAGCTGTCTCTACTGTCTTCTGCCCAAATTCCTGATCCATAGACTCCATGAGCAGAACAAAATGTTTCTTGGTTTACATCACCATGTTTAGAGAGGTTAGTTATGTTGAAATAGTGACTGGACCAGGGATTCCTACTTGGGATCCACAATCAGAAGAAAATGCACAATCCTATCCTAGGGAAGCAGCATTACAAGTAGGGTGACCAACAAAGAAGACATACAGATGGCCAAGAGGCACAGGAAAAGATGCTCCACATCACTAATAATTAGAAAAATGCACATCAAAACTACAATGAGGTATCACCTCACATCAGGTAGAATGGCCATCATCAAAAAATCTACAAACAATAAATGCTGGAGAGGGTGTGGAGAAAAGGGAACCCTCTTACACTGTTGGTGGGAATGTAAATTGATACAGCCACTATGGAGAACAGTATGGAGGTTTCTTAGAAAACTAAAAATAGAATTATCATATGACCCAGAAATCACACTGCTGGGTGTATACCCAGAGAAAACCATAATTCAAAAAGACACATGCACCCCAATATTCATTGCAGCACTATTTACAATAGCCAGGTCACGGAAGCAACCTAAATGCCCATCGACAGACAAATGGGTAAAGAAGATGTGGTGGGGGAGCTTCAAGATGGCGGAAGAGTAAGACGCAGAGATCACCTTCCTCCCCACAGATACATCAGAAATACATCTACACGTGGAACAACTCCTACAGAACACCCACTGAATGCTGTCAGAAGACCTCAGACATCCCCAAAGGCAAGAAACTCCCCACGTACCTGCGTACGGCAAAAGAAAAAAGAATAAACAGAGACAAAAGGATAGGGAAGGGACGTGCACCAGTGGGAGGGAGCTGTGAAGGAGGAAAGGTTTCTACACACTAGGAAGCCCCTTCGCGGCGGAGACTGCGGGTGGCGGAGGGGGTAAGCTTTGGAGCCGCGGAGGAGAGCACAGCAACAGGGGTGCGGAGGGCAAAGCGGAGAGATTCCCGCACCAGAGGATCAGTGCCGACCAGCACTCACCAGCCCGAGAGGCTTGTCTGCTCACCCGCCGGGGCGGGCGGGGCTGGGAGCTGAGGCTCGGGCTTTAGTCAGAGCGCAGGGAGAGGACTGGGGTTGGCTGTGTGAACACAGCCTGAATGGGTTAGTGCACCACAGCTAGCTGGGAGGGAGTCCGGGAAAATGTCTGGACCTGCCAGAAAGGCAAGAGATTTTTCTTGCCTCTTTGTTTCCTGGTGAGTGAGGAGAGGGGATTATGCACCCAACACAGGAGCACCCCAATACATAAGGCAAATACTAACAGCCATAAAAAGGGAAATTGACAGTAACACAATCATAGTAGGGAACTTTAACACCCCACTTTCACCAATGGACAGATCATCCAAAATGAAAATAAATAAGGAAACACAAGCTTTAAATGATACATTAAACAAGATGGACTTAATTGATATTTATAGGACATTCCATCCAAAAACAACAGAATATACATTCTTCTCAAGTGCTCATGGAATATTCTCCAGGATAGATCATATCTTGGGTCACAAATCAAGCCTTGGTAAATTTAAGAAAATTGAAATCGTATCAGGTATCTTTTCTGACAATGTTATGAGACGAGATATCAATTACAGGAAAAAATCTGTAAGAAATACAAACACATGGAGGCTGAACAATACACTACTCAAAAACCAAGACATCATTGAAGAAGTCAAAGAGGAAATCAAAAATACCTAGAAACAAATGACAATGAAAACACGATGACCCAAAACCTATGGGATGCAGCAAAAGCAGTTCTAAGAGGGAAGTTTATAACAATACAATCCTACCTTAAGAAACAAGAAACATCTCAAATAAACAACCTAACCTTACACCTAAAGCAATTAGAGAAAGAAGACAAAAAAATCCCCAAAGTTAGCAGAAGGAAAGAAATCATAAAGGTCAGGTCAGAAATAAATGAAAAAGAAATGAAGGAAATGAGAGCAAAGATCAATAAAACTAAAAAGTGGTTCTTTGAGAAGATAAACGAAACTGATAAACCATTAGCCGGACTCATCAAGAAAGAAAGGGAGAAGACTCAAATCAATAGAAGTAGAAATGAAAAAGGAGAAGTAACAACTGACACTGCAGAAATACAAAGGATCATGAGAGATTACTACAGGCAACGATATGCCAATAAAATGGACAACCTGGAAGTAATGGACAAATTCTTAGAAATGCACAACCTTTCGAGGCTGAGCCAGGAAGAAATAGAAAATATGAACAGACCAATCCCAAGCACTGAAATTGAAACTATGATTAAAAATCTTCCAACAAACAAAAGCCCAGGACCAGATGGCTTCACAGGAGAATTCTATCAAACGTTTAGAGAAGAGATAACACCTATCATTCTCAAACTCTTCCAAAATATAGCAGAGGGAGGAATACTCCCAAACTCATTCTATGAGGCCGCCATCACCCTCATACCAATACCAGAAAAGATATCACAAAGAAAGAAAACTACAGGCCAATATCACTGGTGAACATAGATGCAAAAATCCTGAACAAAATACTAGCAAACAGAATCCAACAGCACATTAAATGGATCATACACCATGATCAAGTGGGGTTTATCCCAGGAATGCAAGGATTCTTCAATATACGCAAATCAATCAATGTGATACACCATATTAACAAACTGTAGGAGAAAAACCATATGATAATCTAAATAGATGCAGAGAAAGCTTTTGACCCAATTCAACACCCATTTATGATAAAAACCCTGCAGAAAGTAGGCAAAGAGGAAACTTTCCTCAACATAATAAAGGCCATATATGACAAACCCACAGCCAACATAGTCCTCAATGGTGAAAAACTGAAAGCATTTCCACTAAGATCAGGAACAAGACAAGGTTGCCCACTCTCACCACTATTATTCAACACAGTTTTGGAAGTTGTAGCCACAGTAATCAGAGAAGAAACAGAAATAAGAGGTATCCACATCGTGAAAGAAGATGTAAAACTGTCACTGTTTGCAGATGACATGATCCTATACCTAGAGAATCCCAAAGATGCTACCAGAAAACTACTAGAACTAACCAATGAATTTGGTAAAGTAGCAGGATACAAAATGAATGCACAGAAATCTTTTGCATTCCTATAGACTAATGATGAAAAATCTAAAAGAGAAATTAAGAAAACACTGCCATTTACCATTGCAACAAAAAGAATAAAATATCTAAGAATAAACCTACCTAAGGAGAAAAAAGACCTGTATGCAGAAAACTATAAGGCACTTATGAAAGAAATTAAAGGTGATACAAATGGAGAGATATACCATGTTCTTCTTGGATTGGAAGAATCAACATTGTGAAAATGACTATAGTACCCAAAGCAGTCTACAGATTCAATGCAATCTCCATCAAACTACCACTGGCATTTTTCACTGAACTAGAACAAAAAATTTCAAAATTTGTATGGAAACACAAAAGACCCTGAATAGCCAAAGCAATCTTGGAAATGAAAAACGGAGCTGGAGGAATCAGGCTCCCTGTCTTCAGACTATACTACAAAGCTACTGTAATCAAGACAGTATGGTACTGGCAGAAGAACAGAAATATAGATCCATGGAACAGGATAGAAAGCCCAGAGATAAACCCACACATATATGATCACATTATCCTCGATAAAGGAGGCAAGAATGTAGAATGGAGAAAAGACAGCCTCTTCAATAAGTGGTGCTGGGAAAACTGGACAGCTACATGTAAAAGAATGAAATTAGAACACTCTGTAACATCATACACAAAAATAAACTCAAAATGGATTAAAGACCTGAATGTAAGGCTAGACAGTATAAAACTCTTAGTGGAAAACATAGGCAGAACCCTCTATGAGATAAATCACAGCAAGAACCTTTCTGACCCACCTCCTAGAGAAATGGAAATAAAAACAAAAATAAACAAATGAGGCCTAATGAAACTTAAAAGCTTTTGCACAGCTTAGGAAACCATAAACAAAGTGAAAAGACAACCGTCAAATAGGAGAAAATATTTGCAAATGAAGCAACAGACCAAGGATTAATCTCCAAAATTTACAAGCAGCTCATGCAGCTCAATAACAAAAAAACAAACAACCCAATCCAAAAATGGGCAGAAGACCTAAATAGACATTTCTCCAAAGAAGATATACAGATTGCCAACAAACACGTGAAAGAATGCTCAACATCATTAATCATTAGAGAAATGCAAATCAAAACTACAATGAGATATCATCTCACACCAGTCAGAATGGCCATCATCAAAAGATCTACAAACAATAAATGCTGGAGAAGGTGTGGAGAAAAGGGAACCCTCTTGCACTGTTGCTGGGAATGTAAATTGATACAGCCACTATGGAGAACAGTATGAAGGTCCCTTAAAAAACTAAAAATAGAACTACCATAAGACCCAGCAATCCCACTACTGGGCATATACCCTGAGAAAACCATAATTCAAAAAGCGTCATGTACCAAAATGTTCATTGCAGCTCTATTTACAATAGCCAGGACATGGAAGCAACCTAAGTGTCCATCAACAGATGAATGGTAAAAGAAGATGTGGCACATATATACAATGGAATATTACTCAGCCATAAAAAGAAACGAAACTGAGTTATTTGTAGTGAGGTGGATAGACCTAGAGTCTGTCATACAGAGTGAAGTAAGTCAGAAAGAGAAAAGCAAATACTGTATGCTAACACATATATATGGAATCTAAAAAAAAAAAAAGGTCATCTTAGCGGCAAGGCAGGAATAAAGACACAGGCCTACTAGAGAATGGCCTTGAGGATATGGGGACGGGGAAGTGTAAGCTGGGACAAAGTGAGAGAGAGGCATGGACATATATACACTACCAAACGTAAAATAGATAGCTAGTGAGCAGCAACCACATAGCACAGGGAGATCAGCTCGGTTCTTTGTGACCACCTAGAGGGGTGGGTTAGGCAGGGGTGGAGTGAGGGAGATGCAAGAGGGAAGAGATATGGGGACATATGTATATGTATAACTGATTCACTTTGTTATAAAGCAGAAACCAGCACTCCATTGTAAAGCAATTATACTGCAATAAATATGTTTAAGGGAAAAAAATGAAGAAGGTGTGGTACATATATACAATGGAATATTACTCAGCCATAAAAAGGAATGAAATTGGGTCATTTGTAGAGATGTGGATGGACCTAGAGACTGTCATGCAGAGTGAAGTAAGTCAGAAAGAGAAAAACAAATATCATATATTAACGCATATATGAGGAATCTAGAAAAATGTTACAGATGAACTGGTTTGCAAGGCAGAAATAGAGACACAGATGTAAAGAACAAATGTATGGACACCAAGTGGGGAAAGGTGAGGGGTGGGATGAATTGGGAGATTGGGATTGGCATATATACATTAATATATATAAAATAGATAACTAATGAGAACCTGCTGTATAGCACCAGGAACTCTACTTCACTTTGCTGTACAGTAGAATGTAACACTACATTGTAAAACAACTATACCCCAATAAAAACCAAAAACCAAAAACCAAACCAAACCAAAACAAAACAAAACAAACAAGTAAGTGACCACCTATCCTGGTTGCCTGTGACTGAGCAGTTTTCTGGAACGCAGGACTTTCAGTGCTAAATCCCAGGAAGTCCTGGGGAAAACTGGGGTGAGCTGATTACCTTAAATGAGGGTTAAGCCCCTCTAGGAAGGAATAATCAGTGCAAGAGATGGGTCTTTCCAGGGGTGGAGGATTTTTTCCAGCTTTATTAAGATATTTGTATAAGGTTAAGGTGTACAACATGATGGTGTGATACACATATATATAGCAAAATGTTTAGCACAATAAGGTTAGTAAACACATGCTTCACCTCACATAATTACCACTTTTTTTGTTGTTATGGTGAGATAATTTAAAATCTACTCTCATAGAAACTTTCAAGTATACAATACAATATTGTTAAGTATAATCACTGTGCTATACATTATATCACTGGAACTTATTTCTTTTATAACTGGAAGCTTGTACCCTTTGACCAACAGACATCTCCTCATTTCCACCCATCCTGGAGGACTTAAAGATGCACATAAAGAGCATTTGGAGCCTTATTTGCTTAATAGAAAACATTAAAAAAATAAAAACTTCTTAACCCTTAGGGATTAAGAATCTGGGTTGGAGAGTGGGAAAAGGGAGGAATTTAAGGGTGCATTTGTGTGTGTGTGTGTGTGTGTTTGTGTGTGTGTGTGTGTTGAGGAAGGTAGTTGTCATAGGAGAGGAAAGCTTCCATGCTGCTCACTTCTCAGGAAGCTGTTACTTGCCTGAGCAGGGGTGGGACTATGGTGAGGCAGGTGAGGTACTTGCCTCAGGTGCAGAATTCGAGGAGGTGCCAAAACAGTCAACAATCAAGATGTATAGTATTTTAATGCAATATTTTAAAAAACCAAATTGGCAATCTATAGCCCACAGGGCAGCTGCCTGTTATGATAAATAAAGAACCAAGGCCAGTATTAGGGTGAGAGAGTGAGGCAGAATTGGATCCTGTCTTTATGCAAAATATTGCTATTTTCTTCATCATGGACATTTTTCCACAGAAGACATACAGATGGTCAACAGGTACATGAAAAAATGCTCAGCATTATTAATCATCAGGGAATGTAAATCAAAACCACAATGAGATATCACCTCTCACCTGTTAGAATGGCTATCATCAAGATGACAAAGAGATAACAAGTGTTGACAAGGATGTGGAGAAAAGGGAACCCTCCTGCACCATTGGTAGGAATGTAAATTGGTGCAGCCACTATGGAAAACAGTATGAAGGCTCCTCAAAAAATTAAAAACAGAACTACGATATCACCCAGCAATTCCACTTCTGGGCATTTATCCAAAGAAAACAAAAACACTAACTCTAAAAGAAATATGCACCCCTATGCTTATTACACCATTATTTACAATAGCCAGGCTATGGGAGCAACCTAAGTGTCCACCGATGAATGAAAGGATAAAGAAGATGTGGTATATTTATACAATGGAATATTATTCCACATAAAAAGAATAAAATCTTGCCATTTTTGACAACGTAGATGGCCCTTGAGGGCATTATGCTCAGTGAGATAAGTCATACAGAGAAAGAAAAATACTGTATGATATCTCTTACATGGGAAATCTAAAAAAACATTTAGCGATGTTGAACATCTTTTCATGTGCCTCTTGGCCATCTGTATGTCTTCTTTGCAGAAATGTCTATTTAGGTCTCCTGCCCTTTTTTTTACTGGGTTGTTTGTTTTTTTGATATTGAGCTACATGAGCTCTTTGTAAATTTTGAAGACTAATCCCTTGTTGGTTGCATTGTTTGCAAATATTTTCTCCCATTCTGTGGGTTGTCTTTTCGTTTTGTTACAATGAGATATCACCTCACACCAGTCAGAATGGCCATCATCAAAAAATCTGCAAACAATAAATGCTGGAGAGGGTGTGGAGAGAAGGGAACCCTCCTACACTGTTGGTGGGAATGTAAATTGGTGAAGCCACTATGGAGAACAGTATGGAGGTTCCTTAAGAAAACTATAAATAGAGCTACCATATGATCCAGCAATCCCACTCCTGGGCATATATCTGGAGAAAAACATGGTTTGAAAGGATACATGCATCCCAGTGTTCATAGCCAAGACATGGAAGCAACCATCAACAGATGAATGGATAAAGAAGATGTGGTACATATATACAATGGAATATTACTCAGCCATTAAAAAGAATGAAATAATGCCATTTTCAGCAACATGGATGGACCTGGAGATTATTGTACTAAGTGAAGTAAGTCAGACAGGGAAAGATATATGATACCGCTTATATGTGGAATCTAAAAAAATGATACAAATAAACTTACTTACAAAACAGAAGCAAACTCACAGACTTGAGAAAGAACTTATGGTTACCAGGGGGAAAGGATGGGAGGGAGGGATAGACCAGGAGTTTGGGATTGACATGTACACACTGCTATATTTAAAATAGATAACCAACAAGAACCTACTGTATAGCACAAGGAACTCTGCTCAATATTCTGTAATAACCTAAGTGGGAAAAGAATTTGAAAAAGAATAGATACATGTATATGTATAACTGAATCACTTTGCTGTACACTTGAAACTAATACAACATTGTTAATCAATTATACTCCAATATAAAATTTAAAAAACCCCACCAAACTCATAGATACAGAGAATGGATTGGTGGAGGTTTCTAGAGGCAGGGGTAGGGGGTGGGAAAAATGGGTTAACTGCCTTTTTTTTTTTTTAGTGTAAATAAATTGAATAATTTATAATAATAATAAATAAAAGACTAGTGGTTACCCTTGTGGTAGTATAGACTTTGGGAATGTTTGGGGGTGTAAAAAATATTTCATTAAGCTGTTATTTATCTTAATTTCTGAGATTTTGGCACTACCTTAAATGTTGTGCTCTAGTGAGAGCCTCACTTGCTTCACCCTAGTTCTGATACCAAGCAGGACCCTGTGGGACTCCTGGGCACAAAGGCCTTTCTGTGTCCCCCATTTCTTGATTATAGGAAATAGGCTTCATTCAGCCTCCATGACATTCCCTGAGTTCCAATGGGCAGGTTCAAACAGATGCTAATTAGGGAAGGAAGGGGATGCAGAGACAAGGAGGAACAGTCAAAAATAGTGCAGCCTTGGGGCAGGGTCCTGGTTCCCCCTCAAGGGATACACAAACAATATCTTTGAGCTGTTTTGCAGACACTGAAGCCCCCACCAGGTGGGAGAAGTTAACTGTATGCTGCCCACAAGCACGTAGACCCCGTACTGGTTGGAACCAGAAGGTTGATGATACCAACTCCCACTTACCTCACCACCAACCAATCAGAAGAATGTCCACCAGCTGACCATGCCCTCTTTGAAGCATTATTATAAAACTTCTCACTACCCCCTCCAGGTTGGAACACACAGTTTTTGAGGGCATTAGCCCACTGTGGCCCCCTTTGCCTGGCAAAGCAATAATACTATTTTTTTTCTACTTCACCCAAAACTCTGTCTCCGAGATTTAATTCAGTGTTGGGGTACAGAGGCCAGGTTCGGCTTCAGTTCTCCCACCTTATTTGGAAAACCCCACCTCCTAACAGTAGCCAGAAGCTGTTGGCCACCCTCTTGAAGGTCTTAGACCCCCTTTGCTGGTGTGGTACGCCTCTCTCCCACCTTCTGTGGGCTTTGCTCCTAATGGCCTGCGCTTTTGACCTTCTGCAGAGGCTCATCCTTGGACTGCTGAGGCCAGAAGTGCCTGAAGATTTTTGTCCTTGGGTTGACCCTTAGCCAATGTCTGACAGATACAGAAGTACAAAAGCTCAGCTCGCTTGCCTCCGGCCCTCTTAAACTCTGAAGAGCAGTTTTTGCCTCGGAGCTCTGTGCAGTAGCAGCTGAGGCTGGAGCATCACCTAAACTCCCATCCTTGCTTGGCACTGTCGCCTGATCCCTTCCCAGTTTCTCTCAGAAGCACCTTCTGCATAAATCACGTCTGCCTGAGTTCTCATCCCAGAGGCTGCTTCTGGAAGAATCCCACCACTCAGTAAAACTTAAGAGCCCAAACTTAAGAGCCCGTAGAACTCTTGTTTTTTTCAGGTTCTGCCTATGAAGTAAGGTTTCCTTAGCAATGAGATTCATCACTATGGCAACTGTGAGTCATGGTTACCAAGGGAAACTCGACTTTCTGAAAAGAGAGATCGGTACTCGTCGCTTATCTTGGTATTTTTTTCCCCCTCAATTCTACTTTTTCTCTCCATGGGAGTTGTGTGTGGGCTGTAGGGTTCTTTGCTTCTCTTAAAATGGTTCCTTTTAATGAAACTTGCATGATCAGGCATGTGACTGGAGAGACCACTGCTTGGTTGCCCCTTGAGAGTGCCATGACCCCAGCTAGACGCCAGGGTGCAGGGCACCCACAGATGTGGTTGGTCCACAGAGTGAGGTCAAGACATAAAACAGCCCAGTGTTCTATAGCCACTCCACTCTGCCAGACTCTCCCCTGAAGTACCCAGGGAAGGGGGTGGCTGAGGGCTGGCGGGTACAATTGTAGCACCTCAATATATGAAGCTTTACCATAATTTCAAATTGATGTTTCAGTGAAGGATGTTGGTACCTATGTAATGTATTTTTAAGTCAAAAGGACCTATGAAAAGCAGCTAGCTCTTCGTATAAGGCTTTGTTCTCTTGATGGTAAACTGTTTTTGCTTTTTCGTGAACAGGTCTCTCTCTTCAGGGCTGACACTGTGTGTGGTCTCCTGCTAGCTCAGGCTGCCTTGGCTGATGAGGAGGGCTAGCAGACTGGCAGGTGCCCTCTTGCCATTCTGTCCTGCTGCCTACTGGTTTCTCAGGAGAGAAGTGCAGTGCAGGGGTCAGGGCTGAGAGAATGGAGACACCTTGCTGGCTTTATTTTAAAAAAGCAACTCACAACACAAAAGCCCTCTATTATTCTAAAAAGCCTTTCTCTTTCCTGTTCTACTCTCTGTTTCCATGGAAATGGAGCTAGTCACCAGCCAGTAAGTCAATGGCTGCAATGGTTGTATATTGTTCTTTGTTCTCTTCTTCGTGGAAGGAAAACACCTTGATTTCTATTTGTCCTCTTTGTCAGTGACAAGGTACTGTCATTGTAAAGCCCCGGATCAGACACTGAGTCATGACTGGGGCCAAGGAGAGGAGAATGCACGGGCTTTCAGAAGAAAGGCCCTCTTCTTCCTCTTTGCCACCAAGCCCTGGAATAAATGCATCAGGAACTGAGATGGGGGAGGGGGGCAGAGTTGATCCAGTCCCCCTAACCACTAAGTTCAACCAGCAGACTCAGTGATGGAGGTGCTCCCTGGCTTGACATCGAGACTTAGCTGTTTGGCTGGTTGTTCCCTTGGGGAAGAAATAACTCAGGGTGAGTCCATATTGAGGCAGAGTAGATTAGTGCCAGTGTAGTGAGCACCACTGGCACCCCACCCAGACCCCTTCCATTCCTTTTACAAATGCTGTGTGCCCATCCCCCAGCATCTTCAGGCTTTGCTGCTCATGACTGGAACCCGTGACCTTCAGAGGCTTGTCCCAGGGCACAAGACTCACTTCATCTGTATAGATGTAATTTGATTGCATCTGCAAGACCCTACTTCCAAATAAGGTCATACTCACAGATGCTGAGTGTTAAGATTTCACCAAATGTTTTGGGAAGACACAACTGAACTCACATCGCAGTGCTATCTTTGTATACGTTTGTCCTCTCTGATAAGATGACATTTGAGCAAAGACCTGGATAGAGTGAAAGGGTCAGCCAGAGTGAGCTATGTGGTTATTAAGAAGAACAGTAAATGAAAAGGCCCTGAGGCAGGAGCAGGCTTGGTAGACTCCAGGAGCATCAAAGAGGCCGGTGTTTCTAGAATAGAGTGAGCAAGGAGGGAGCGAGGTGGTAGGAGACAAGGTCAGAAAGGTAGCAGAGGGCTAGATTGTGTAGAGTCTGATACACAGCATGGAGAGGACTTTGGCTTTGACCCTGAGAAAGATGGGAGCCACCGAAGGGTCATGAGCAGAGGAGGGATGTGATCTGACTTATGATTTTCAAAGATCCCTCAGGCTGATGTGTGGAGAATAGACTAAAGGGAAGGGATGGGGGAAACAGATTGTCCAGAGAGGAGGCTGTGGTGAAAACCTGGGTGAGAGGTGATACTGACTTGGACCAGAGTTGTAGCCTGGAAGGTGGCAAGTGGCTGAATTTTAGGCATATTTGGAAGGTAGAGCCCAGCACAGTAACTGCTCATTTACCCTCTCAGCAACATAGTGAGGTAAGCACTTATTATCCCCATTTTACAAACAAGTAAACCAAGGCTTGTTTTATTTTATTTTATTTATTTGCTTTAGTTTCTTTTTATCATTCTTGGTTCCAAGATGTAAGTCATATGACAAGTCAGAAGGGCTGTTTGAGTCTTAGAAGCAGAAGAGAAATTAAGTAAGGGGTGATCTGCTCAGAATGTCAATGTGGAAAATAATCAATGAAGTTGCTCCATATTTGGATATTTGAATGATTAACTCAAAGTTTTAGTCTCTCAGTTGTGTATGATCTGAAGCATGAAGAGATATCAAAAAGTTGGATGTCTATTCTCAACCACAGGTCACTTGACCAGGGTGAGAAGCCTATCATATCACCTCTGTCTGCATGGTCTCCTCACCCATTTTCTTTTATACTAGACTCCCTCTTTTACCAAATATTTGTAAACTTAGTATTGCTGGTATCTCCCACTACTGAAAGAGCCCTAGGCCTGTTTTAATCAGAAAGCTTAATAAGCTTGCCCAGAGTCACTCAGCTGCTAGTATGAGGTAGAATGAGGCCTGGCACCTAAGTCTGTCCAGCACTGGCACCGAGGTCTTAACAACCGTGGTAAAAGTTCAACATCCTCTTTGCTGTCACGCTGTTTGGCTGTGGGCTGGCAATGTGGCCTGTAGGTAGAAAAGAGTCTGTAGTGGGCTGGATGGTGGCCCTCAAAAAGTCATGTCCACACCCTAACTCCCAGAACCTATGGTGTGACCTTATTTGGAAAAAGGGTCTTTGCAGATGTAATTAAGTTAAGGACTTTAAATGGGGAGATTATCTTGGGTGCACCTGAAATCCAATGACAAGTGTCCTTATAAGAGACAGAAGAGAAGACATATGAGCTGGGGAAACTGGAGATTATCGAAACTCTCCGAACTCCATTTTTCTCATCTCTACTTTGCAAGGGAATAACATAGTCCTTGCCGGGCTCTGGGGAAGATTAAATTAAATAATGTTTTGAAGTGCCTGTAGGGCTGAAGGCCAGCTGGCCACCGGCTTGGGACACCGCCCTGTCACAATTAGGCTCAGGATGAAGCAGGTGTCCTCAGAAGGAAGTGAAAATTGAGCGGAATTATTATCAGATGAAGTATTCTTAGAAGCCATTTAAGTCTTAGACTATTATCTAGTCACTTTATTTTTTTATTTTTTTTAAATTAATTTATTTATTTTTGGCTGTGTTGGGTCTTCGTTTCTGTGTGAGGGCTTTCTCTAGTTGCGGCGAGTGGGGGCCACTCTTCATCGCGGTGTGCGGGCCTCTCACTGCGGCGTCCTCTCTTGTTGCGGAGCACAGGCTCCAGACGCGCAGGCTCAGTAATTGTGGCTCACGGGCCCAGTTGCTCTGCGGCATGTGGGATCTTCCCAGACCAGGGCTCGAACCCGTGTCCCCTGCATTGGCAGGCAGACTCTCATCCACTGCACCACCAGGGAAGCCCTATCTGGTCACTTTAAACTTATTCTTATTGGAATACATATTAATGATATGTTAGTACAATTAATTACTTCTTCTTAGCTTAAGCAAATTAGTGTGCATTTACATGACAAGCAAGAAAAAAGTAAGAGTGTTACCTGCAGAATATCGGAACCCCCGTTGTGTGTGCGCAGGAGTGGCTGTGATTTGAGGTAAGCGGGGAGAGTCTCCTTGTGCTATATGCCAAACTGCAAAATCTTAAAAAGCGCTGACATTTCCTTCCTTAAAAGCTTTCTGAAGACTGTTGTACATTCATTTGGCAGAATGGGAGAGAAAGTTGTCAGATAAAGTGCTGTCAGGAACCAGATGATTTGGTTGGCACTTTGCTACCTCTCAGGGAGCAAGGTCTTCATGAGACCTGGCAAGGGGCTAGGGTGGTGGTTTGAAAACATGTCCACAAATTCATGAAGCCTCCTCCCATTAAGAGGTGGAGTTTAACTGCCTCCCCCTTGAACATAGGCCGGCTTTAGTGACTTGCTTCTAAGGAACAGGATGCAGTGTTGTTTCCCAGTCTATGTCAGAAAATTCAATACCCCTTCTGTGTGGTTCTCTCTCTCTCAGGACACACACCTTTGGATCTCTGAGCCATCATGTAAGAAGTCTGGCTACTGAAGTCGCCATGCTGGAGAGACCACGTGGAGATAGAGATGTTTAAGGAGCCCCAGCTGTTCCAGGCTCTAGCCGTTTGAGTTCTTGCAGCCCATGCAGACCTGTGAGTGAAGAGGCCTTTGAGATGCCCTCATCTCTGGCCACCATCTGGCTGCAACTACATGAGACACCCTGAGTGAGAAACTACCAAGCTGAACTCAGTCAACCCCCAGTCCGGGAGAGAAAATAACAAATGATTGTTGTCATTGTACGCCACTAAGTTTGGGGTAGTTTGTTATCCAGCAGTAGATAACTGGAAGAGAAGAGTGTATTTGGATGGTGACTTGGGGGGAGGTGGAAGGAGAAGGAAAATGAATGGGATAGTGGAGGTGTGATGGGCTGTAGTGGTTGAGGACATTGCAGATGGAGAGCTCTGGTTGGCCAGTGAAATTAGCCATATTTGTTATTCATTCATTTGCTCAAGTTTATTGAGGCCCTACTTTGCTAGACACTGAGTATAGAGAGAGACACAAGATCCAGTATCTTCCCTTAAGAAGCTTATAATCTAGTAAGGTAAACTAGGGAAACAGACACAATCATCCGAGATGTACATTATATAAAAGTAGCATAGGAAATGAAAAATCATTTTTATCTGGGAAGGGTACAGGGATACCAGGGAGTCAGGGAAGGCTTCTTCAAGGTCAGAGTTTTGAGGAATGAATAGAAGTAGAGGTAGATTTACTGTGAAGCTAATGAATTTTAAGCTATAGGGCCCCTTACATGCATGGGCTCTTTCCAAGGCCCTAGGATGGGCCATAGTAATATACACATACAGTTCTATATTTTTGCAAAAATTTAAAAAGTAAGATATTTTTAAACTGCAATTTCTGAAGACCTTATATTAGTTAAGGTTCTCCAGAGAAACAGAATATTTATTTGTTTGTTTTATTTTTGTTTGTTATAAGGAATTGGCTCATGTGATTGAAAAGTCCCAAGATCTGCAGTTGCCAGCTGGAGACCCAGGAGAACTGGTAGTATAGTTTCAGTCGGAGTCCAAAGGCCTGAGAGCCAATGGTATAAATTCCACTCCAAGGGCAGGAGAAGACCACCAACCCAGCTCAAAGGTCAGGCAAACATAGTTTCCTCTTACTCGAACTTTTTGTCCTACAAACCTTCAACTGATTAGATAGGACCCATACACATTAGGGAGGACAATCTGCTTTACTCAGTTACCAATTCAAAAAATTTTTAAATTTTTATTGAAGTATAGTTGATTTGCAATGTTGTGTTAGTTTTTGGTGTGCAGCAAAGTGATATATATATATATGTATATATGTGTATATATATATATTTTTTTCAGATTCTTTTCCATTATAGGTTATTACAAGATATTGAGTACAGTTCCCTGTGCTATACAGTAGGTCCTTGTTGCTTATCTATTTTATATATAGTAGTATGTGTATGTTAACCAATTCAAATGTTAATCTCAACCAAAAACTCCCTCACAGACACACTCCAAATAATGTTTGACCAAATGTTTGGGCACTCCATAGCTCAGTCAAGTTGACACATAAAATTAACCATCACGAACCTCTGTCTTGTTTCATTCTGACTTTTACTCCATGACACTTCCCCTCATGTTAGGTGGTGTCAGATAGTATTGGAGTGGTGTCTAATTCTGAGGATCTAACTAAGAGGAAGTTGAGATGGGGTTACATTTAGTTTGGATTTAGTGGGATAAAAATTGACAAGTTGTATAAAGTCACTTCTGTGTACAGTTAAGTTATTGCTAGCCACCCTGGTGTAGGAATAGCTTCAAGGAGTACCTTTACCATCCACTGTGTAGATTCCCTTGGCATTGTGATATGGAAGATCAGTCACTGAGATTGTGTCATGATATGAACATATGCTTATATCCAGCATCAGAATTACATGGGTAGCATAGAGAAACATTTGTGTTCCGATGGAAAACTATGCATTGTCTAGGGGACACTGCTCTTAATTATCAGTTTCTGAGTCTATGGCATAAATTGAAAATAAACTACAGCAATGCAAAAATAATTCTTGTCTAAAGACATGCAAATTCTGTCCTATCTGGTAAAAGATTCAACTGACTTCCCTAACCCCTGTAGAAAAACTAGATTATAAAGTCTCTTGAAGAATCTCTGTTCTGATCAGCTTACAAAGACAAATAAGCACTTATGTAAATTGGATAGACCCCAAATTACCAAAAAACAAGGAAATTGAACTTCTGATACTTTAAATGTGCCAGAAGAAAAAAAATTCTTACAGAAACTAATTCAAAAATGTTTAAGAATACAATTTCTTAATCTAGATAAATCTTTGGTAAATAAGACTGATTTACTGTTTTTGGTAAAATAAAAACAATTGCATCTTCTCTATGAGTGTTAAAGTATAATATAAGCACACATTTTATTCTACTTAGGTATGTTCTTCTTGACTTATGAAGATTTAGTGACCAGATAAACTAGCATTATTGTTTAAGGTTATGAAAAATGTAAATTTGTGTTTCACTAAATTGAATTGTTATTCTCATAAATTTTATTTCAACAGAAATTATGCTTCGTAGTATGCCCACTCGAGATAATTCCCAGGATTTTTAGGATACTCAAAAATTGGATTGTTATTAAATTGATAATTAATAGATGTTCATTGGATACCTAGATCATTTCTAAATAAGTTAGAATACTGAAACAGTGGTCATTAAGCATAACTTTAAATTTATATCCCTTTGTTTCTTATTTTTATGTGCTATAGAGAGGCTATATCTTTGGGTCTGTTAAGTAATGTGTTGATTTTTGCCACATTGAGAGTTTGTATAAAGAATGTGTGTGACTATAGAAAGTTGCGTTAACGTGTATTCATGAGCTCTAAAATCCTCACATACAAGTTCCTCTACCCTCTTATATCATCTGACTGGAGACTGTAAATTAAATTGACAAAAGACAGATTAACAGAAGAAAAAACAGAGTTTATTTGTGCGTGCAACATGCATGCATGTGGGAGAGCTCTTGATGAGTAACTCAAACGGGTGGTTAGAATTTGAGGCTATATACCAACTTAGTAAGTGATGGGGAGAGCAAGAAAAGGCACTTTTCAGAACAATTTTCAGGAGAACAAACAGGAGATAAAGTTTGTGATGATATTTGTCTATACAGGTATGAGTGGTCTCCTTCATGGGCCATAAAATTCTCCTGGAGAAGGAATTTGGGGTAGGTTTTATTAGCATTCGCCCTTCTGGGAGTAGATCCAACCCGAAGAGGAATTTATGACAGCCTTATTTCATAGAAGTTCCTGCTTTTAGTCAAATAAGGGAAGTTCTGAGAGAGTGTGGTTTTTTCCCCCCTGCATCTGTTGAATCTCAAAAGCCTTCAGCTTAAAATAATCTTTATACCAACTCTGGGTTTCCTAATAGGTCCCGATAGTTATAATGAATATAGATGATTGAAACTCCACTTGGGAGTAATAGTTTCAGAGAAATACACTTGTGGATATGCTTCTGTATTTCAAGGAAAATAGTAGTTTTGCCTTAAAAACATCAGTTCTCAGAGTTTTGCTTGTATTTTTTTGGGGGGGGTGTCCTCCAAAACTCTTTATACTCTTCAACCTTGTTGAGGACCCCAAAGGTGTTGTTCGTTGTTGCTGTTTTTCTGGGTTCTAACTAATGATACTAACGTATGCTAACACATATATATGGAATCTAAAAAAAAAATGGTCATGAAGAACCTAGGGGCAAGATGGGAATAAAAACGCAGACCTACTAGAGAATGGACTTGAGGATACGGGGAGGGGGAAGTGTAAGCTGGGACAAAGTGAGAGAGTGGCATGGACATATATACACTACCAAATGTAAAACCGATAGCTAGTGGGAAGCAGCCGCATAGCACAGGGAGATCAGCTCGGTGCTTTGTGACCACCTAGGGGTGGGAGGGAGGGAGATGCAAGAGGGAAGAGATATGGGGTTATATGTATATGTATAACTGGTTCACTTTGTTATAAAGCAGAAACTAACACACCATTGTAAAGCAATTATACTCCAGTAAAGATGTTTAAAAAAAAAAGAAATAATTAGGTTTATTTGATAAGTTACTATTAATGAGTTGCATGAAGAGTTGTCAAATCAGAAGAGATGCTTAGCTTTCTCTAGGTTAAATTGGCATAGGTAACTTTTTTAATAAAAGTATTTTAGAATTTGGACATTGTTTGGGAAGTTCCTAGAAATATGTCAATGCCCTCACTTTCTAGAATACGATGCTGTATCCTAGAGCCTTGAGGTTGCTTTGCGAGATGACATTAGTCAATAACAGTATAGTGTCACCAGTCATAATTTTGGGTGTTATTTAAAATGCTTTTTTGGCTACAGTCCTTCTTTTTACATTTACATTTAGGCCAATGGTTTTCAATTAAAGGTGCCCATTGGACTTACCTATGGAGTTTAATACAGATGTCTAGGACCTACTCCAGACTCATGGAATCTCTTTCCTTGATATTCTTGATATATTCTTGGTATATTCATGATATATTATTTTTTAGGATTACTATATGATATGATATAATATTACACCATATTGACATTGTATTATATTATATATTATGCCTCAAAATTTTTTCTCTGTAAAAATGTTTATTCATTTTTATAAATCAGATGCAATGTTCATTGTCTTCCTTGAAAATAGTCTTAATCATAATACTTATAGACATTTTGTCTAGAATTTTTTGGATTGGCTTTATTATTCTGTTTTTCATGCCACAGAACTAAACACATTTCCTTGTCAGTTGCATTATTCTTGCTATGAACTCTTGTCAGATCTTTCACTTTTGAAAATTATCGGTAGTAAATTGAATGCAGCTATTTTGAGTCTCTGTCATCTACAGATAATTTTTTTTCAGTTGTTGTTTTATTCTGATGTTTCTCAGAAGGTACTGCAATCAGCACAGGCCAAACTTCTTGTCTTCAACAAAGAAGGAATGTCTCAGAGTCTTATGGACAAGGACTCTACTGGGTACTTCAGAGAAGAGACTCTTGGCTACAGGCTTCCAGTGGCATCACTTAGAAAACTTTGAGACCATACCAGTGGGCTGAATTAGTCAAGGTAGGCTCTAACCCAAGATACAGAGGAACGAGAATTACACATAACCAAATGCACTGAAGAGAGATGACAGTTTTGTTTGGACTATTACTGATGCTATTTTTAAAAAATTTTTTATCTTATATTGGAGTATAGTTGATTAACAATGTTGTGTTAGTTTCAGGTGATGTTTGCTGTAGTCTGAATGCTTATGTCCCCTCCCCCCCAAATTCATGTGTTGAAACTTAACCCCCAATGTGATGGTATTAGGAGGTGGGGCCTTGAGGAGGTGATTAGTTCATGAGGGTGGAGGCCTCAAGAATGGAATCAGTGCCTTCATAAAAGAGACCCCAGAGAGCTAGTTTACCCTTTCCACCATGTGAGGACACAGTGAGAAGAAGCCCATCTATGAGCATGTGGGACCTCATCAGACTCCGAATTGTTGGTGTCTTGATCTTGGACTTTCCAGCCTCCAGAACTGTGAGAAATTTCTGTTGTTTATAAGCTACCCAGCCTATGATATTTTGTTATAATAGCTTGAACAACTAAGGCAGTGTTCTATTTTCTATTTATAAGGAAGCCCTTTCTCTTTCTTCTTAAGATATCTGTAACCCATAACGATTTGGCAGATTCTGCTTTTGAAAACTGAAATGAAACATTTGTAAAAGATATTTTGTCCTCTCTGTTTGACTCCCTTCAGAATTCAGAAACTCTTTTTGAGTCTTCTTCCTTTTTATGGCAATATCATTATTTGCATAGATTGTACCTGTTTTTTTTTAAACCAGAATATAATTGGAAAAAAAATGGTCATGCAACCAAGGCCTTCCTTGAAGTGTCATATTTGAGAATGATGTTCATTTAATCAGGTACGACCAGCCCATTATGAGGAATTAGGTTGGCTTTATGGAGTCAGTGCTGACAAAGACCTCTGGGAAAAACTGGCCTAGTACCTGGCTCACATGATCCCAGCCTTAGAAACAGTGAGGAAGCCATTTCCTGTCTGTCTCCAGAAACTTAGGATAAGTTGGGGGAACATCAAGAAAAAAGGTATTTACTCAAATTTATGGGTTCGGCTGGTGACCAGAACCCATAACCTGGTGGCAAGAGTTTCTTGGCGTGGCTTCCTAACTTCAGCACAGCAAATAAGAAGAGGCATTTAAAAGTCAAATCTGAGACTCCTTATGAAAATTTCCAGCAAACTTAAAGAAGGCTTAATATGTGGTGGGTTAACCCTCTTGCTGCATCTATGTAAGTAATCAGGCCACACCTAATGAGACCAACCTTATTTTATGATCATGAATAATCTTTATTATCTTTATTTGAGATTATTTTTGATGTCAAGTGGGGAGACTGTAACAGAAAAAGTACTTCAGTGGAAAACTATGCTTTGTCTAAAGGACATTCCACCAGGTTATCAGATTCTGGGAGCCATTTTACAACTCTATAAATTGTAAATACAGTAACAGCGATACAAAATAACTCTTGGCCATAGACGTGTAAATTCTGTTCTGTCCTGGAGAGGTTCAACTGATCTCCCTCCTTGACTGTGGATAAAACCAATTCTGCCTCCATTTGCCGATTCATTTCAATATTCTTTTACTCCATATAAACTCATGCTTTTTGACCTCACCTTTATAACATCTGCTTGGATCCTTATTGATTGAGTTAAAGTAAAATTTTTAGCATGTATTCCTTTTTATATTAGTATAAGAGTTATGCTTTTACCTTTTCTGGAGTATTATCTTTTAACGGTAGTGAGGAAAAACAAAGTTTGAAATGTACTAAGGCTCCTAGAAGCTAGTCAGATGTGTAACATTCTGAGTGGGGGATTTGGTTCTCCAAGATGCCTAGTCAAAGCAGAAGATTTTTCCTGTTAGGAAGTATTTAATGATGTGGCAAATACAACCATAAATGAGCTTTGGAAGTGGATCAAGTTGTTAATTAATAAAATTTGTCTATTTTTGGGGGGGAGGTTTGTGATGCTTGTGTTATATGCTTTAAACTTTATATAGCATATGTTTTTAGATTTGTAATTTGATGGGATATATTTCCTAATTCTAAATAGCTATTTACTATTAAATCTAATCTTGCATTGCTAATATTGTATTCTATTTCTTATTTATTTATTTTTGTAATAACTTCTTTTTTTAACATCTTTATTGGAGTATAATTGCTTTACAATGGTGTGTTTGTTGCTGCTTTAGAACAAAGTGAATCAGCTATACATATACATATGTTCCCATATCTCTTCCCTCTTGCATCTCCCTCCCACTCTCCCTATCCCACCCCTCTAGGTAGACACAAAGCACCGGGCTGATCTCCCTGTGCTATGCGGCTACTTCCCACTAGCTATCTATTTTACATTTGGTAGTCTATATATGTCCATGCCTCTCTCTCACTTCATCCCATATGACCCAGCAATCCCACTACTGGGCATATACCCTGAGAAAACCATAATTCAAAAAGTGTCATGTACCACAATGTTCACTGCAGCTCTATTTACAATAGCCAGGACATGGAAGCAACCTAAGTGTCCATCGACAGATGAATGGATAAAGAAGATGTGGCACATATATATAATGGAATATTACTCAGCCATAAAAAGAGACGAAATTGAGTTGTTTGTAGTGAGGTGGATGGACCTAGAGTCTGTCCTACAGAGTGAAGTAAGTCAGAAAGAGAAAGACAAATACCACATGCTAACACATATACATGGAATTAAAAAAAACAGGTTATGTGTTCTATTTCTTAAAGAGGGCCTCTAAATGTATAAGCTTTAGGCTCTACAACACTTGGATCCTCATCCCCACCCAAGGCATGTGTTTTGTTTTCTTAAATGTAGGCTTTTAAATTTGGAATTGGTTATGATCATTGTCCCTTTCCACTCTGAAATTTCCTCTGTCCAACTTCCCCTTGTGTCCAGTAGCCTTGGAGTTGCAAGCAACAGGTGTCAAAGAAAAACCAGAGCTTCACAGTAGCTAAAGCCATAAAAACAGATGTTATTCAAGACTATTGCAATAGGGAAAAAGAGACCTCAGTGTAGAAGTAGGCTTAATTCAGAATATAGCATGGGCATGTGGGAATTTATAGCCAAGGAGCAGGGAGGGGGTTGATGAATTAAAAAATTACTAAGAAGAAACATCAGTGTAGAAGAGGAGATTCTGCTTAAACTAACCTATCAGGATTCTTGCTGAAGGTAGGATCAAACATCACCTGGGGGATAGTGGAGTTTAAGGAACATGATCAGATATTGAAGGTGATCGGGTATCAAGGGTTGGGGATTCTGGCTAAACTGAATTTAACAGGATTCTTGCTAAAACTGGACAATGCAGAGATGAACATGGAAGCCCAAAAGTCAAGACCTAGTTGAAAAGTTCAGGGGAGCCTGAGTAAAGTTTGGTCAAGGAGAGACTCTTTGTCACAGGTCATATTAGGAATTCAGCAAAGGGAAGTTGAATTAGGGACATATTTAATTTGGGTATAGTGGGCTATAATTATGTGTTCCTCATTCACTTTTGTCCAATAAAAAACAAATCCAGACTTGGTAAGGTGAAATTTTACTCAAAAGGATTATTGCTGGTGGGGGAAAGGGATACTGCAATAGGGAGAATACTCTGACTGTAGATATGAAGGCCTCTCAAGGACTGGCCATAAAAAGGGTTTCTTTTATAGAGAGGGGTAAACTAGGCTAGAAAGAACTGGGTCTGGGGAAGAGGGATGAATGGGTGGTTTGAACAGATAGCAGATCAGAGGATATTCTACCTGGAGGCCATCTTATTCTTAGGGGGAGTAGTATGCTGGCTCAGGCTGAATGTGGGCCAAAGTCCAGAAGCTTGGAGGAAGGAGAAAAGCTTAACCAAAGTTCAGTTAGCAAGCATTTTGTTTTGATTGAGCAGGGAGGACAAGTGGTTCAGCCCCATTTATGAGGCAAAGAATGGGAATTTGGAGGGTCTGTGTCTGGTCTTGTCATAGATAAACAAGGGGGCATCTATGAGTCCTATGTTAAGTCATATGGGGTAGGGGAGTTCTTTGTGGTAAACCATTTCCCAGAACATAAAAGGGTGGTGAGATTTACTAATCATCACTGTTTTCCTAGGAACACAGGGCTCAAGTAAAATTCAACATTGTCACTTTTGAATGTAATTACTATTATTATTTTTATAAATTTATTTATTTTATTTATTTATTTTTGGCTATGTTGGGTCTTCATTTCTGTGTGCGGGCCTTCTCTAGTTGCGGCGAGCAGGGGCTACTCTTGGTTGCAGTGCGTGGGCTTCTCATTGTGGTGTCTTCTCTTGATGCAGAGCACGGGCTCTAGGCACATGGGCTTCAGTAGTTGTGGCATGTAGACTCAGTAGTTGTGGCTCTCGGGCTCTAGAACGCAGGCTCAGTAGTTGTGGTGCATAGGCTTAGTTGCCCCGCAGCATGTGGGATCTTCCTGGACCAGGGCTCAAACCCTTGTCCCCTGCATTGGCAGGCGGATTCTTAACCACTGCGCCACCAGGGAAATCTGAATGTAACGATTATTTCTAGCTATCCCAGTATAAAAATGGCCTCTAGGAATAATCCTACTACCCACAACAATGACCAACCAGGTGTTGTGACAGAAAAATGCAGGGTCCTTCCTTAAGAGGCAGAGATAAATTTCTAATAAAAGCAATGAATAGGCTCTTGGATTATGATAATCCAGTTAACAAAGAGAGAGAAGTTATAAGGACACATTGGGAAAAGATTTAAATTTCCTGTTGATTTGACATGAAATATTAACATCCCTGAAGGCAACACACAATTCCTGATACAACACACCATAGGATAGTGAGGACATAGTGGATAATGGGTATTGTCAATCCAAAGACTATTAAAGATTAAAGATTCAACAACTGAACAAGAAAACTTGAAATGCCCTGAAAGAAACTTGATAGAGGTTTTCTTGATGACTATCCTAAAAATTTACACATTACACAGGTTGTGAAGCTGAAAGAAATATTTCTAAACTGCCAATTAAAAAAATTAATTTTGATCACCTGGGCTAGAAGGAAAACAATGATCTTTTCATTCTTTCTATTGACAATTATATTACAAAATCATTGAAGAGGCAATCAAATGTATTGTGGTTGATTTTTAGAATAATGGCCCCCAAATCATCATGCATCCTTGCTTTCAAATCTCTTAGCAAAGTGACTTTGCAGTTCCTGTGTCATGAGGTGGTATCCATTTCCCCACTCCTTGAATCTGCAAAGGCCTTGTGAATTGTTTTCATCGATAGAGTGCAGTGGAAGTAACACTGCACCTTCTGCCTCGCAGTTTCTATTGGCACCTGCTTGGAATGCTCTTGTTACAATGTAAGGAAGACCAGGCTAGATGGTAAGAAACGATGTAGAGAAAGAAGCTCAGCTGACAGACAGCATCAAGGCCACAGACATGTGGGTGAGGCCATCTTAGAGCATCCAGCCTTTCTAGCCGCCATCTGATTGCAACAGCATGACTCAGCCCAGATGACACCCACCCACTCAAACCAGAGAATTGTGAGAAATGATAAACCTTTGTTGTTTTAAACCACCAAGCCACTAAGTTTTAGAGTTGTTTGACAGCAGTAGATAACTTATACAGGCGTGCAGAAAAAAAAAAAGCAAGCAAATAGTATGGAGGTATGTCAAGTGATTAATTAATACACAAAAATGTCATGGGAGTGATGTCAGCATCATGGCAGTGAGAGTCATCCCTTTTATCTCTTCCCTTTGGTTTACAACTAATCAGACATCCATAACTGAAAAAAATTATGCTTCTGCATAGCATACCAGGATACCTGAGAGATTCATCCATCTGTGCACCAAAAATGCGGGAGGAGGATTGGACTGTGGAGGAGGTGGCTGAATGAGGTGGTGGCAGAGATGGTGACAGCAGAGAAGGTGGCAGCTGGTCTGGCAGTGAGCCAGCACAACCTTTCTGGCAGATGAGATGGAGGGTGAAGGTGGTGAGTGGGAGTCTGCCTGGCTACACATGATGAAGCTGGAGGAATCGGTTTCTTTCTCTGAAGAGAGACCATAGTGACTAGGGGGAGAGAAAGGAAAGGGAAGTAGGCAGGAAAAGAGCTGAAGGAAAGCATCTCTTGCTGTCTGCCCTGGGAGGCAAGAGAACTGCCCATGGACCCCTGGGATCCCTCAAATTGAGGATTTCCCTACTGGACCATGGGCACACCCAAAGACCCAAGTGCTAAGTACAGACCTCCCTCTACTCTGCCACCACACTTTGCTTTTTTTTTTTTTTCTTTAAATGTATGTGCTCCCAACCTTAACAAGTAGCTCTGGTAAGAGAAACCAAAAAACTTGTGCTATAATGCCACCTTCTGGAAAACAAAAGGAAGGTTCCTAACTACCAACTTGTTGAATTGTTAGAATCAAAGTAAACAAAACCTTGCCTACATAAGAAGTGTGTTTGCTACTTCTAATGTGGTGATTGAGGCACTTCTCATCAAGCACCATGAAAAATCATGGTAGTACAGTATCACAAAAAGAAACTGACAATTTTCCAGCAACTGAACCCAAAGACATGGAATATTGTAATCCAACTGATGAAGAATTTAAAATAGCTGTTATGAAGAAAATCAACCAGCTATAGGAAAACTCAGAAATGCAAAACAATAAAATTAGTGAACAGAAGGAGTACTTTACCAAAAAGATTGAAATCCCCCAAAAAAGAACCAAACAGAAATTCTGGAGCTGAAGAACTCAGTAAATGAGATGAAGAATGCATTAAGATGTACTGAAAATAGAGCAGATCATATGGAAGAGAGAATTAGTGATCTTGAGGATATAAATACAGAAATAAATGATTCAGGTGGAAAGGAAGAGATAACAAAGATTTAAAAAAAAAGAAGAAACTCTGTGAGAACTATCTGAACCCACTAGAAGCCATAATATTAATGGGTATTCCAGAAGGAGAATAGAGGGAGAAGGGAACAGAGAGTGTATTTAAAGAAATAATACTGAGAACTCCCCAAACCTGGGGAAGAAACTGGGTATATAAGTTCACAAAGCTAATAGAACCCTTATTATCTCAACACAGAAAGAGCTCTGAGACACATTACATTAAAACTGTCAAAAGTCAATGATAAAGGATTTTAAAGGCAGCCGGGGGAAAAAGACAGTAACCTACAGAGGAACCCCAATTAGGCTATCAGCAGATTTCTAGCAGAGACTCTAGAGGTCAGGAGAGAGTGGAATGACATATTTAAAATATTGAAAGATAAAAATTGCCAGCCAAGAATACTCTATTCAGGAAAGTTATCCTTCAGATGTGAAGGAGAAATAAAGGCTTTCCCAGACAATAAAAGCTGAGGGAGTTCAACACAACTTGACCTGCCCCTTAGAGGCCACTATGAACAGTTATATACCAACAAATTATATAACATAGAAGAAATGGATAAATTTCTAGAAACACTACCAGAACTAAATTAGGAAGAAATAGAAAATCTGAACAGACCAGTAATGAGTAAAGAGACTGAATCAGTAATCAAAAACTGCCAACATAGAAAACTCCAGGACCAAGTGGCTTCACTGGAGAATTCTACCAAACATTTAAAGAAGTAACAGTGATCTTTCTCAAAATCTTCCAAATATTGAGGAGGAGGAAACATTTCCAAATGCATTCTCTGAGGCCAGCATTACTTTGATACCAAAACCACCTGTTAGAATGGCTATCCTCAAGAAAACTAGAGACAACAGGTGCTGGTGAGGATGTGGTGAAAAGAGAACACTTATACATTGTTGATGAAAATGTACATTGGTCCAACCACTATGGAAAATAATATGGAAGTTCCTCAAAATATTAAAAATGAGGTCTACCACATGATCCAGCAATTCCATTTCTGGATATATACCCAAAGGAAATGAAAACAAGATTTCAACAAGATACATGCCCTCCCATATTTATTGCAGAATTATTCACAATAGGCAAGATACTGAAACAACCCAAATGTCCATAAATGGATTAATGGATAAAAAAGATGTGGTACATATACACAATGAAATACTATTCAGCCACGAAAAAGGAACCTGGATGGACCTGAGCACATTATGCTAAGGGAGATAAGTCAGAGAAAGACAAATACTGTATGGTATCACTTATATGTGGAACCTAAAAAAGTTAAACCTGTAAAAAACAGAGAGTAAAATGGTGATTACCAGGGGATGATGGGTGTAAGGCTGATGGTGTTTAAGAGTACAAATTTGTAATGAGTAGTAAATAAGCCATTGATAGCTAATGCACAATATAATGGATATAGACAATAATACTGTACTATAATTATGTAATGTGATAATTATTACTACATCAGCAATCATATAACAATATATAAATGTATCAAAGTAACATGCTGTACACCTTAAACTTACACAATGTTACACATCAAATTTATTCAATAAAAATGTATGGTATTATTTTGAATTTTATGATATTGATATTGTGGGACTTATTGGCCTTTTAGATTTTGTAATTCACTGTGACTTCTTTCTCATTCTAGATAACTATTCACTTTCCAACCTAATTTTGTATTTGTCATTTTATATTTTTTTCTTAAAGGGGGACCCCAAATCACTTAAGCCTTAGGTCCCAAAATGCCTGGGGCAAACAGGAAGTCCTCCCTTACTCCTTATCTCCCCTCCTAGAACCCTATCTCCTTAGGTTTCAAGCTTTCTTCCACCTCCCACTCCAGTTCCTTTGAGTCCCCCTCCTTCCTGGACAAACTCCTTGTTGTGGACATGTGACCCCCAGGGAATAAAGATCCCTAAGTAATTTAAAAATATTGGCTTCTGGCCACCTATGGAGTCACTAATGGGAAGTCTAGGATGTGGGAGAGTGGTAGGAGAATCCATCACAGAAATGGCCTGTTCTCAGTGTGTGGCAGGAAGAAGCTGGATACCTGGTGTGTAGGGAAGTGCACAGTGGACATGGGAGGGCAAAAGAATTGTGCTAGACTGGAAGCCTTGCATCTGGACCAAAGGCCCCCCTGTGGAGCCAGCCTCCAGGAGTGGAGGGGAAAAGAGGCTTGCTGTCCCATTGATGGGGGGCAGGATGGTTGTTTGGACCTGGGAAATCCTCCTCTTTCTAGCTTGGAAGTCTGAATTTGGGTGGGACTCTACTTTTCACCTTAGGCTGTGGAGATGGAGCCAAGAACAGGACTAGGCCTTTGTCAGGAGGATTCTTTGTTGAAAAATACTGTAATGTCATTGGTAACAAGGGGAAGGTAGACAAGGAATCATGGGGGAAGGCTGGTCATTCTCTAAAGTATAGCATAGAGGTTAAGAATACAGCCTCTGATGCCAGACTCAATAGGTTTGAATCACAACTGCTGTTTGACTTTGGGAAAGTCACTTAAGCTTTCTGTGCCTTAATTTTTCATCTATAAAATGGATCTACCAATAGTACCTATCTGTTCTGGTTAAACTACCCCAAACTTAGTGGTGTAAAACAACAACCATTTTATTATGCTCACAAATTTTGTGGATCAGGAATTCAAAAAGGGCACAATGGAGACAGTTCATCTCTGCTACATTATGTCTGGGGTCTCAGCTAGGAAAAAGTGGAAGGATGACTTGAAGGTCTGGGGGCTAGAAACATCTAGAAGCTTCTTTACTCACATGTCTGACTCCTGGGCTGGGAGAGCTTAAGCATGGGATTGCTCACCAGAGCACCTCCATGTGGCCTCTCCATGTGGCTTGAACTTCTCACAGCCTGGCATCTGGGTTCCAAGAAGGAGCACTAGGACATAAGTGTCCCATGATAATCAAACAGAAGCTACACTGCCTTTCATGACTTAGCAAGTCACATGGTAACACTTCAGCTATACTCTATTGGTTGAAATAGTCTCAAGCCCACCAAGATTCATGGAGAGGGGATATAGACTCTACCTCTTGAAGAGATTGTGCAGATTGAATGAGTTATTATATACAAAGCACTTAGAACAGGGCCCAGCTCAGTGTGGATATCATTAGGTGAAAGACTTTATTATTATTTACAGGACATTGTTCCTCTGGGCAAGGTTTTTGCCAGAGGGGAAGGCACCTTTGGGGACAATGTTGAGAAAATGACCCCAGGTGGGTGTCTGCAGAGAGGAGGCTGAAGTACCTTAAGGGTGGGCTGCCTCAGCTCAAATAGGACTTGTCTCCTGGGCTGTGGCTTCAGGGCCACCTGTCAGCTGTCCTGCCCATGGTCTGTACAACCTAGATGCATTTGGGCACATCAGAAGCATAGCTAGACACAGCAGGGCCCTTACTCCTTCACGGAGGTGTTAACCTCCAGGTCGTGTTTATGCCAGAGCCTGCCCTGGAGGGCGACCCAAAGATGTGCCTCAGGCCCCACGGACACAGGCCTCCTTCTAGGGAAGCTGCTTTACTCTGAAAGTAATCAAAGCCCTTAAAGGTTCTGCCAAGACCAAATCGCATTCCACTGTAACAGTGTCTGTGTGTGTGCTTGCATATTTGAGAGAGACCAAAACTCCATCTTTACTTGTAAGCCTCTTTGGTTGCAGTAGCCTTCTATGACAAAAGAAGGCTTCTGTTTAACTTCCCTTCACAAAACAACACCTGAAGCCCTTGCTACTCTAAGTGTGGTCCATGGGCCAGAAGCATCGGCCTCACCTGGGAGCTGTGAGAAATTCAGAATCTCAGGCCCTACCCCCAAACCCGCATTTTACAAGATCTCCAGGTGATTCTTCCACATAATAGAGTTTGAGAAACACAGATCTAAATTACCAGTGGACCTCACTTCCCCTACGCAAGCCAGTTCCTGACTTCATGCCCTGTTACTACCTTTATCATCATTTATTTAATAGAAGGTACAATGGTGTTTATAGAGAATGAATGGTGGTGACCTCCCAAAATGAGGCAGGGGAAGTTTTAGATCATAGCAAAGTTCTCTGCAGAATAAGAACCAACTTTATTCAGAGTGGGCAAGAAGTAGAGGGAATTGGGCTCTAACTTCTGACAAAGAGTAAAGTAAGCCATGATATTGATGATGTAATAAACCCACAATATATAGTGTCAGGGGAGGTGAGGAGAGGGAGGTACAGACTGGAGCCAGGAGTTGTTATGTGTAATTGAAAACACAAGTGGGCTTGATGAATGCTGGCTTCTCCTCCCTCTGGATGATGTCAAAAGCCTGGAGTCTGGAAATATGCCTCGCCCTCTCCTTCCCCAGTCTTTAGAGAGACATTGGGGAATTTTATGTGACATGATTGTAAGGGACCTGACTTTCCTTTGGTAGAATTATAGGAGGAAGGGAGAGGAAGAGAGACGGTCGATAGGATTCTACAGTGGTTATTGAGGGTTTCTGAGAACAGGTGAGAGCACTAAACCCACAGGCAGGGAGTGCCTTATGGACCCTCTGAGCCCTCAGGCAAGTCTAGACAACAGACAAGGAAAGCAAGACCCATGATGACACTCTGTCTTAGGTCAGGTTCCTTAGAAGCAGAGCCTGCAATCTGTAGTCTTGTGTAATTTTGGGAGGAGAAGGGGAGACTGAGGGAAGCAGGAAGGAGCAGGGGAATGAAGTTGAGCAAGGATATGATTTCAGCTGGAGAATAGCTTCAGCCCTTTCCCAGGAGGAATCTTCTGAGCCTAAATTGCATTACAAAGTTGGTCCCACCTTGAGGCAAGAGAGTTGTCTTTTGTACCCCTGTGTTGGACCATCAATGGCCAGCTAGCAGTTGGCTGAGGCCAGCCCCTAGGGTGGGAGAGTTGTTGGCAGAGGTTCCTGGTCGAGGTGTTTCCCATTTGGTTGAGGGAAAATCTTCAGAGAAAAGGACAGTGGTGAATTGTTATCAGCCAACACCCATAGCAACTGGCATCTGGGTGTACTAGCCAGCAAGGGGTCTGGGTAGGCACCAATAGCATTCACCACCGACACCTTCCATCTCATGTTGCTGTCAAGATTTCTGGAACACCCAGGCAGAATGCAGGTAGGGGACAAACACAGGAAGAGGAAACCATGGGAAAGCAGTGGTAAAACCAACTCACTACATTCTAAGAGCTCTTTTTTTGTCTTTTCCTCTGTGTGCATCCATCCATCCATCCATTTTGCCTCCTTCCTGTCCTGGGTAAATATATCAATTGCTATTTGGTTTAAAAAAAAAACTGTATGAAGAAGGGAGAGAGGGACAGATATAGACACAGAAGGAGACAGATAACCATAAAAACAAAGTTGTTAGAGGTCACCTACCGAAAAATCTAACTTGTGATTCAGTCAAAGCCTCAGTTTCCTTAGTTTTCACTACTTTCATTTTCAGATTTTTGTAGTAGGTCTTAAATCTTTATCTAGGGGGTCAATAAAATATGAAAGCCTTAGACTATGAGTGTATGCGTGCAAAAACTGGGGTAAGAAAACTTTGATCTATGAATAATTGTGAAATATCTTTTTGGGGCCTTAAATTCTTTTTGGAACAAATCAATTTTTTAAATAATAACTTTATTGAGTTATATTCCACAAAATTTATCCTTTTAAAGTGTACAATTCAGTGGGTTTTTTAAAGCATATTCACAAAGTAGTACAATCATCACCACTATCTAATTCCATAATATTTTCATCATCCCCAAAAGAAAACCCATATATATTGCCATTTCCCTATTGCCTCTTCCTCCCCCCAGTCCCTGGAAACCACTACTCTACTTTCTGTTTCTATAGATTTGTTTATTCCGGACATTTCATATAAATGGAATCGTACAATATGTGGTCGTTTATGACTGGTTTCTTTCACTTAGCATAATGTTTTCAAACTTCAGCCATGTTGGAGCATATATCAGTACTTTATTCTTTTTCATGACCGAATAATGTTTAATTGCATGGCTATACCATATTTTGTTCATCTATTTGTCAGTTGATGGACATTTGAGTTGTTTCTCCTTTTTGGCTACTATAATACTGCTATGAACATTTATGTACAGGTTTTTGTGTGGATGTATGTTTTAATTTCTCTTGGGTAGAAACCTAGAGTGGAATTGAGGGGTTGTATGGTAACTCTACATCTAACAATTTGAAGAACTGTCAAACTGTTTTCCAAAGTCCCTGCATCACTTTACATTCCCACTAACAATAAATGAGGATTCCAATTTCTCCACATCTACACCAACACTTGCTATTGTCTGTCCTTTTTAGTTTAGCCATCCTTGAGGGTATCTCATTGTGGTTTTGATTTGCATTTCCCTAATATTGAGCATCTTTTCATGTGGTCTTCGGCTATTTTTATATTTTCTCCAATTCTGTGTGTTGCATTTCCACTTTTTTGATTATGTTGTTTGAAGCACAAAAGTTTTTAATTTTGACTTTCCTTTTATCTATTTTTCTTTTTTCACTTGTGCTTTAGATGTCATATCTAAAAAAAACATTGCCTAATCCAAGGTAATGAAGTATTACCCCTGTTTTCCTCTGAATTTTATTGTTTTAGCTATTACATTTCAGTCTATTTTTGAGTTAATTTTTGTATGTGGTATGAGGTAGGGGTCCAACTTCATTCTTTTGCATGTTGGCATCCATTTTCCCAGTGCCATTTGTTGAAAAGACAATTTTTTCCCCTATTGAATTGTCTTAGCACCCTTGTTGACAAATTAGGTTTTAAATAAACACATCAAATATGAGAAAAGATAGTATTGAAAGAAAAAATACATACAGAACTTACTGCTCAGGTCACTGGCCAAACAGATACCTTTTTAAAGCATCTGTTCATATGCTTGTGGTTTTGTCTGTACTCTTTTGTATGTGTGGGTACGATGTCATTGAAGTTTCACAAAGCAGCAAGATGGCTGTCCTGGCAGGATCTGCTGTGGGTGGTGCTAAACTCTGTACTTAAATCCCTTCTCTGTAAAATGGTGATAAAATGATGCCTTATACTGTTATCGTGTAGATGGAATGAGGTGATGAGTTAACATGCTTGGGAGAGTATTAGGTGCCTCATAAATATTAGTTCAATTCTCATACCCTGAGCCCCTGTCCTGGTCGCTACATTCACATGGAATGTCACTACACTTCTCCCAGAAGGCCCCTTCACCCTTCCGCACAGGCCACTCACTTCTTATACCTCTCATCCCTCTCGTAGCCTGCCTCTAGGAAGCCGTTTCAGGGGGATTTGTCTATTTGTCACGTAAAGGTTCTATGGCTCAAGAGACCAAGGTGGACACACTTGTGTGACTCCCTCAGCAATGCAGGATTTATAGGATGATAATAATGGACCTGCTTTGTAGCACTACAGATCTGTGGAAACCAAGTCCCATTTTCAGGGTTTCAGTTAGTTCTAAAACTCTGTGTTCCTATCTCAACCTCCCTCGCTGTTTCCCCATCTCTCCTCATTCAACGCCTTTACTCTGGAGCAATCTCCCTGACATGTCTGACATGTGTCTTTCTTCAATTTCCCACTGTGTTTCTGTTCTCTGCATCTCGTAGCTCTTTGCCCCAGGTGCTGAGCAAATTGTGCACTCAGCTGGATAATGCTCCGAGTTCATCAAAGGGCTTGGCTCAGCAGCTCGGGGTCCTGGTGGCATATTAGCATTAGAAAGGGCTGCTGATATTTGAGAGGGGGTCTGAGCAGGAATTAGGGCCCAATGTGGGTTGCAATGTTGTGGAGAGCATCCTGACCATCCAGGGTTTGCAAAAATCAGTGCCTTTAGTTATGACTTCCATTTTATTTTAATTTACAAGGCCTTTATGAAAATACTGAAGAACTGAACAATACTTGAAAGAAGTATTTCTTACTTTGAGAGATCTTGACCAGAAATGACTTCCATTTTAATAGAAATATCTTCAGAAAGAGATATTTTTTTTACATCTTTGTTGGAGTATAACTGCTTTACGATGTTGTGGTAGTTTCTGCTGTACAACAAAGTGAATCAGCTATATGTATACATATATCCCCATATCCCCTCCCTCTTGCATCTCCCTCCCACCCTCCCTATCCCACCCCTCTAGGTGGTCACAAAGCACCGAGCTGATCTCCCTCTGCTATGCAGCAGCTTCCCACTAGCTATCTATTTTACATTTGGTAGTGTATGTATGTCAATGCTACTCTTTCACTTTGTCCCAGCCTCCCCTTCCCCCGCTGTGTCCTCAAGTCTGTTCTCTATGTCTGAATCTTTATTCCTGCCCTGCCACTAGGTTCATCAGTACCAGTTTTCTAGATTCCATATATATATGCGTTAGCATACGGTATGTGTTTTTCTCTTTCTGATTTACTTCACAGAAATAGCTATTTTTGTGGTCATCCACACGATCTCTTTTTGGCTAGGTGATTCAAAGGAACTAAAATGCTTGTTCGTGTGTGTGTGTGTGTGTGTGTGTGTAAGTGCTTTCTTTCTTCATCAGTGTGTGACTGTGTATGACTCCGTGTTTGAGAGGGAGGGAAAGAAGGTCTGATGAACGTTTTTAATCCATCATGAATTTAGCTTCAACCGCAGCAACCAGCAGTTTGCCGTGAAGTAGGCTTTTCCAGTTATATCTCTGAACAAGGCTTTTCTCCTCTCAAGTACACCAACCGGGGGTGCTCCAGTATGGCTCTGCACAGCCTGTTCTAGGAGAAGGGACATTGGGAGATTTGATGAAACTCGACATTTTTCTTTGTCTTTTTAATTTTTACTCTTACTAGATACTGCATATGTTTTAACTCAGCAATCAAGTTACTTATACCACCACTTTCCATGGGAAATTGTATGATACCTCAGCTAGGAATTTTGGGGAAAAGATATCCAAGCACATTTAGGCTGGTTTGAGTAGAAATTTGAGTAGCAATGGAAATCTGAAAAAGACAGTCATAAGAACTTTGCAAATATTTGAAAAAATGGAGTAGTCCATAAAATACATTTTCTAGTCCTTCCAAAATTAAGAGGACATGTAAATATTAATTCATGGTCTTTGCTACTTGCTCAACCTAGGTTGTCAGTCTTTAAGGGTAAGTGAGCAAGAAATCCTTTGCAAGGCTGAATGGTGAATGTACTAATGCATTGGAATCAAATGTGCAAGTCCCTCAACAAATACTAATTGAGTACCTGCTATGTGCCAGGCACTGTTAATGACATTGGATGTCCATGGCTGAATAAAATTGTCAATGCTTCTGCTCTCAATAGTGGTAGTTAACATTTGCATAGTGTTTATAATGTGGCAAAGACATACTATCTTGCTTAATCTTTATCAGAAACCTAGGTGGAAAGCGCCATTATTACCCCCATTTTACAGATGAGGAAACTGAGGCACAGAGAGGTTAAATAACCTTCCCTCAACGTCACAGAGCTAGTGTTGGGCTGGTACTCAATCCAGTCTGGCTTCTGAGACTGGACTCCTCTCGGGGAGCTTATCCTTGAGAAGTGGGGAAAGATAGACCATAAACACAGAAATAGGTAAATAAGTAAAATTCCATGGAAGTGTTCTGAAGAAAATAGAAGAAGAAAGTGTTCTTCTGAAGAACAAGCAGCACGTTCTGACCAATGACAATCACTTAAGACAAACTTCCTTGGGTATATTTGGGAATGAAACTGGATTCATTTGCTAGGGCTGCCATAACAAAATACCACAAACAGAAATGTATGTTCTCACAGTTCTGGAGGCTAGAAGTCTGAGTGTCAGAAGGATTGGTTCCTTCTGAGGGCTGTGAGGGAGAATCTGTTCTATGCCTCTTCCCTATCTTCTGGTGGTTGGCTGGCAATCTCTGGTGTTCCTTGGCTTCTAGAAGCATCACCCTGATCTCTGCCTTTATCTTCACCCATGGCATTCTCTCTGTGTGTCTGTGTCTCCAAATTTCTCTTTTATAGGAATGCCAATCATATTAGATTAAAGGTCCACCCTACTCTAGTATGATGTCATCTTAACTAATTACATCTGCAATGACCCTATTTCTAAATAAGGTCACATTCTGAGGCACTGGGCAGGGGGGTGGTTTAGGACTTCAACATCGGAATTTTGGGGGCACACAATTCAATTCATAACAGGAACTCAATTCAATTCATAACAGGAACTCAATGAAAGCGGTGCTGATGGTACCTCAGAGGTAGTTATTTTAAGAGTCTTGCTGTTGATAGGATGATCCTAAAGGGAAATGAGCTGGAAGGCAGGGTGATCTTTGCACAGAAAGGCCACAGCTGAATGAATGAACGAACAAGTTAGCTGCCTTTGAAGTTGACATGAAGGATTTACCAGAGGCCTGCACTTGGGATATTGTTTCAGCTGGCCTCTCAGTGTGCTGGTTCAGCTACATTTCCTTCCTCAGTTGTCTTTGCAAGCAACACTCACCTCTCATGAGACCAGTGACCAGAGCGAAAGGGGTGGTCTGAGGGGCCACTAGCCTACCCAGGGATCAAACTCTAAGCTTGGTGCTCATGAACTCCTAGCTCCACTGGCTTAGGCAGATGGCAGGGAAGAAAGCAGTTCAAACCTAGAAGTTTACAGGGAAGGCTGTGGTCTGAATACTCATATTTCCCACAGAAACAATGTCTCACATGTAAGCCTGATACCAGCCAGGGTTCTTGGTCTTTCCCAGTGAATAGAAATTGACTAGAGACCAGACAAGAAATTCAGGCAAGGCTTTATTGGGTCCCCTGTGGCCACTGGGGCAGTGAAAACAAGTAACACATTCCCTTGCTCGTTCCCTGAGGCAAGTCGAGCTGGTCCCTTATATGGAGTGAGGGTAGGGGTGTGTCCAGGACTCGGGCCAGAGGTGGGGCTTAGGTGTTCTGCCCACCCCTTTGTGGTGTTGAGTGCAGGGGGCATGTGCGGTACCCTGCTTTTGCTCCTGACACCCAGTTTTTGCTCCCAGCTCTTCAGAAGTGGCAGTTGTTTTTTGGTTGTTGGTGGTGTTTTTTGTTTTTTGTTTTGTTTTTTGGTCTTTTTGTATCTTTTGGTGCAGAATTTGCCCCAGTTATGTATGCACGCAGTTATTTTTAGTCCCATATAGTTTCTTTGCATTTTGTTGCTCGAGGAGCCGTTTGTCCAGGTGCAAGCACTGCAGCAAAGGGTCCCAGGTCCCAGCCTGTCTCAAGGCCACTGCTAGCCCTATTAGCAACATTAGTGCACTGGTTAACCAAACCATGGCACCAAGTAAATACAGTAAGTCTAAACCTGAACAGATGGCCACAGGGGGCAGGAGCTAAAAACAAGAGTATGAGGTTCGGGCTTCCCTGGTGGCGCAGTGGTTGGGAATCCTCCTGCCAATGCAGGGAACACGGGTTCGAGCCCTGGTCCGGGAAGATCCCACATGCCGCGGAGCAACTAGGCCTGTGAGCCACAACTACTGAGCCTGCGCGTCTGGGGCCTGTGCTCCGCAACAAGAGAGGCCGCGATAGTGAGAGGCCCGCGCAGCACAATGAAGAATGGCCCCCGTTTGCCGCAACTAGAGAAAGCCCTTGCACAGAAACGAAGACCCAACACAGCCAAAATAAATAAATAAATTACTAAACTCCTACCCCCAACATCAAAAAAAAAAAAAGAGTATGAGGTTCCACTTACTTTTCTGGGTATGGAGATGGTCCCAGGCATTAAAAATATTGGCCTGGGCTTCCCTGGTGGCGCAGTGGTTGAGAGTCCGCCTGCCGATGCAGGGGACACGGGTTCGTGCCCCGGTCCAGGAAGATCCCACATGCCGCGGAGCGGCTGGGACCGTGAGCCATGGCCGCTGAGCCTGCGCGTCCGGAGCCTGTGCTCCGCAATGGGAGAGGCCACAACAGTGAGAGGCCCGCGTACCGCAAAAAAAAAAAAAAAAAAAATTGGCCTGAAACAGTTTTAACACTTTCCCGGCAACCTCTGGCACCTCCTAGTCCTCTTCCTTTTTTCTCTAGCCCAGCATGTACTTCCACCAGCCTTGCCCTTCTCCTAAGAATGCTCCTTCATTGAAAATTGTCCTCCCTGATTAAATCTCCCAATTCCTCAGTGAACAGCAACACCTCAGACAAGGGTCAGAATTAATAATGCATTAATTCTGTAAATTAGTAAAAGTTCTGTAAAAATTTACATTTACTTCCATATATATATATATATATATATATATATATATATTTTTTTTTTTTTTTTCCGGCACGCGGGCCTCTCACTGTTGTGGCCCCTCCCGTTGCAGAGCACAGGCTCCGGACGCGTAGGCTCAGCGGCCATGGCTCACGGGTCTAGCCGCTCCATGGCATGTGGGATCTTCCCAGACCGGGGCACGAACCCGTGTCCCCTGCATCAGCAGGCAGACTCTCAACCACTGCGCCACCAGGGAAGCCCTACTTCCATACATTTTGTGAGGAAAATCTCCACTTCTATTTCTATATAGATGATCTAAAGAAAACTTACAATTTTGTTAGGTAAAGATGTTTCTATCTCCAAGCAGTATAATGGTTCTAAGTATTTAGAGAGAAAAAGGAATTTAAGTAACCTGAGAAACGACCTTTGTGAAAGTCCTGGACCCATTACTTCAACTTCAAACCATCTTCCACTCTTATTTGTACACTGCCTACGAAGATGAGTCAAATTCCAAAAAACCTAATTCCTTCCCCCCCTTACCCAGTCACTTTAGAAATCACTGTGGAAATTTAACCTTTAAGATATAATAAATAGACCTCAACAGTGCTTTTCCTTCTCCTCTTCTCTTTGAAAGTGTGGAGAAACCTCATGTTTAATTAATAATTAACTTCATTAATTAATGCATTTGAGTGGATTGGGCAAATCCACTCAAATGCAGTAATTCTCAACCTTGGCTGCACATGGAGTTGCCTAGGGAGTTTACAAAATACTGATGCCTGTGTGCCATTCAAAGAGACTTAAATTTAATTGGTGTGGAGTGTGGCCTGGGCTTCAGGATTTGTAAAGCTCCCCAAGTGATTCTACAGAGCAGCCAGGGTTGAGATCACTGTTCTAACATCAGAGCCTTAAAAGAAGGTTATTGTTAATCCCCACGGATTTGAACAAGATGAAATGGTAAACTGTGTGACAGAGTGAATTTGATTCTGGTATCCTTGATATAGGGGTGGGTGGGGAGGGAGTAGGCAGGGTGCTTTGTGTCAATGGGGATCCCATGTGGGTGTGTCACTGGGGTCTTTGGGGGTCAATTACCCCTGGAACAGTGCTCTTAATATTGCTTTTAGGCAATTCTGGGGCTCTGGAGGTTTTGATAGTGAGTATACGCATGGGGGAGCAGGTTTCTGTGACTGGCTTGGTCGATAGTCAGATGGTCACATCAAGGGCTTCTTGAGTAGCCTAAGTAAACAGTGGAGAATACGCTTGTATACCTCAGCAGTAAATCAGGGTGGAAACTCCCACTTCAAATCACAGTCTGTCAAATCACAGATGTCCAGCTGATGTAAAGAATGAAAAATGACATCCCCTACAAATGGAATTCATATAGGATTGGAGCTAGAAATTTTCTAAGAGCTGCTAGGATACTAAGAATGAAGACTAATAACGGCATGTAGGAGCAGTGCAAATAGGGGGCCTAGGTTTGCCTCTGCTTTAATTAGCATCTTCTTCCGTGCTGTGAAGAAGGATTACCTGGGACATTAATTAAATTTGCAGCTGATGCTAAACTGGGATGCGTTCCAAGGGCTAATGAGACCTAGGCTTAACACACAAGAGCTGAGGGAGGAAGTGAACAAGACTCCTCTGAAGAAAGACAACCTTTCCCAGCTGGAATCAGTGTAATCAGTGAACACAGGTCCCCACCAAGAGGACAAGTGAGAAAGGAACCAGGAGATGGTACTGGACAAAGTCTGAAATAAAAGCCTGTTTCTAGAGTTCTTTTATTTTGAATATCTGTGTTGGTTTTTATTTTAAAGAATTTCTTTGTTTTTCCTGAAACTTACTTTTGATGGACTCCAATGTGATAAGATAGTGGTTCTTCAAGTGTGGTTCCTGGACCAGCAGCAGCATCTAGGGGCTTGTTAGAAATGTACATTTTCGGCCCTCAACCCAGATCTAGGGAATCAGAAACTGCTTTTTAATTGTATTTTAACAAGCCCAACAGGAGATCTCATGCTCACTTAAGTTGGAGAGCCTCTGTAATAAAGAATTATGCCAAGCACCAAAGAAGTGAATCTTCTCTAGGGCAGCTGTTTTGCTAGACTGGACATTGTTTTTATTAACTGTTTTTTAATTGGAGTATAGTTGATTTACAGTGTTGTGTTAGTTTTAGGTGTACAGCAAAGTGATTCAGTTATACATATATATATAATTATATATTCTTTTTCAGATTCTTTTCCATTAGAGGTTATTATAAGATATTGAATAGAGTTCCCTGTGCTATACAGTAGGACCTAGTTGTTTATCTATTTTATATATAATAGTGTGTATCTGTTAATCCCAAACTCCTAATTTATCCCTCCCCCACCACAACTACCTCCTTTGGTAACCATGTTTGTTTTCTATGGCTGTGAGTCTATTTCTGTTTTGTAAATAAGTTTGTTTGTATCATTTTTTTTAGATTCCACATATAAGTGATATCATATGACATTTGTCTTTGTCTGACTTACTTCACTTAGTATGATAATCTCTAGGTCCATCCATGTTGTTGCAAATGGCATTATTTCCTTCTTTTTTATGGCTGAGTAATATTCCATTGTATATATGTACCACATCTTCTTTATCTATTCATCTGTTGATAGACATTTAGGTTGCTTCCATGTCTTGGCTACTGTAAATAGTGCTGCTATGAACATTGAGGTGCATGTATCTTTTCACCTCCTACACTGTTAGTGGGAATGTACATTGGTACAGCCACTGTGGAGAACAGTATGGAGGTTCCTGAAAAAAATAAAAATAGAGCTCCCATATGATCCTTCAATCCTACTTCTGGGCATATATCCAGAGAAAAACATGGTTTGAAAGGATACATGCACCCCAATGTTCATTGCAGCACTGTTTACAATAACCAAGACATGGAAGCAACCTAAACGTATATGGACAGAAAAATGAATAAAGAAGATGTGGTACATATATATAATGGAATATTACTCAACGATTAAAAAGAATGAAATAATGCCATTTAAAGCAACATGAGTGGACCTAGAGATTGTCATAATGAGTGAAGTAAGTTAGAGAAAGAGAAATGTTGTATAGTATCACTTATATGCGGAATCTAAAAAAAATGATACAAATGAACTTATTTACAAATGGAAAAAAACTCACAGACTTAGAGAACAAACTTGTGGTTACCAGGGGGAAGGGTGGTGGGGAGGGATAGTTAGGGAGTTTTGGATTGACATGTACACACTGCTATATTTAAAATGGTTAACCAACAAGGACCTACTGTATAGCACAAGGGACTCTGCTCAATATTCTGTAATAACCTAAATGAGAAAAGAATTTGAAAAAGGATACATGTATATGTATAACTGAATCACTTTGCTGTACAACTGAAATTAACACAACATTGTTAATCAACTATACTCCATATAAATTAAAAAGTTAAAAAAAAAACCAAACAAACAGTGTAGGAGGGTTCCCTTTTTTCCACACCCTCTCCAACACTGATTATTTGTAGATTTTTTAATGATGGCCATTCTGACCAGCATGAGGTGATACCTCATTGTAGTTTTGATTTGCATTTCTCTAATAATTAGCGATATTGAGCATCTTTTCATGTTCCTGTTGGCCATCTATATGCCTTGTTTGGAGAAATGTCTATTTAGGTCTTCTGTCCATTTCTTTTTTTTAAATAAATAAATTTATTTATTTATTTGTGGCTGCATTGGGTCTTTGCTGCTGTGCGTGGGCTTTCTCTAGTTGCGGTGAGCAGGGGCTACTCTTCGTTGCAGTGCGCAGGCTTCTCATTGCAGTGGGTTCTCTTGTTGCGGAGCATGGGCTCTAGGCACGCAGGCTTCAGTAGTTGTGGCACACGGGCTCAGTAGTTGTGGCTCGTGGGCTCTAGAGTACAGGTTCAGTAGTTGTGGCGCACGGGCTTAGTTGCTCCGTGGCATGTGGGATCTTCCCAGACCAGGGCTCAAACCTGTGTCCCCTGCATTGGCAGGCAGATTCTCAACCACTGTGCCACCAGGGAAGCCCTGTCCATTTCTTTTAAATCGAGTTGTTTGCTTTTTTTTTGTTATTGAGCTGCATGAGCTGTTTGTATATTTTGGAAATTAATCCCTTGTCAGTAGCATCATTTGCAAATATTTTCTCCCGTAGACTGAACATTTTTATTATAACAGTTTCAAAGGATTTCAGGCCTCTTGAAATGGTGATTTAGTTATTCCAGGCTTGTCCATTGGGTTTTGGCCCAGAAGTCTGAAAGTAGGAATAGACATTGATGTGATACGTATTCATTTAAAATTATGTCTTGGTCAGCCCTGATTGTGAGAGTTAGAAGGGGCCTAGGATATGACCTTGTACCAGCCTCCCCATCTTCAGATGAGGGCTCAGAGAAGCAATGTGTCTCTCCTGAATTCATCTGTGAATGTAAAAGGATGTAGTCTGGAACCGGTATAAGAACTTCTTATTAGGACTGAAGTGAAACTAGAGTTCTTGTCTCTTGATTCCTGGTCCAAGGACTCCTTCCTCTGCCAGAGGGAACCCATCTTCTAATTAGTTAATGGAGGTATTTCAGGGGTCTCAGAGTGTCACTCCACGTGGTCTGTGGCACATCCATGGTCTGATGGTCAGGGAGAAGGGAAACGGATTATTCTTCCCTACTCAGGCTCTAACCTTTCCCTTGCTTTTAGGACAAGACAGGTTCTCTCTACTCAGCAAAGGGAAATCATGTACACTTAACAAAAATACTTAGTTCTACAACTTGTCATTACATGTTTACGATCACTTACAATGTACCTGGCACTGCGCTAGGCACTGTGGGAGTTGCATGGATGAATATGGCTCAGATTCTACCATCAAAATGCTTATGAATAGGGTGACCATTTCATTTATCACCTAAACCAGGATTTACTTGAAAACTGAAGGGAGCGTTGTTAATATTTACCCTGAGACAACAGATGTAAACTAGGTCTCTACTGAGTAATCCACAATGTATGGTCACCTTGCATATAGACAAACGGAGCATGCTAAAAAATACAGTATCCCTCCTTGAATGAAGACAGTGTGCATAATATCTGTATATAACAGACATACAAAGTGTTAGGAAAGCATGAAAGAAGGCAGAGTCAGGACAGACATCTCAGAAGATGGGGTATTTGAGTTGGGCTTTTAAGTTTGGCTAAGATTTCAATTGGCATAGTGTTTGAGTAAATACGTGTGCCTGTGTGTGTAAGCATGCTGTGCACAATGACAATGAAGTTAAAGTAGAGTGTGTAAGGAGAGTAGCAATTGCCTGCTGTAGCTGGAGAGGAGGTCATCAGTGTGTGGGATGGGACAACAGAGGGAGTTGAAGAGTGTGA
This sequence comes from Orcinus orca, assembly GCF_937001465.1. Lineage (NCBI taxonomy): Eukaryota > Metazoa > Chordata > Mammalia > Artiodactyla > Delphinidae > Orcinus > Orcinus orca. Next base: position 40,858,824 of record NC_064580.1, read on the forward strand.
GAATGGTGGGTGAGGTCACTGGAGTCTAAAATGTTGGATGGCCATCAATTGCATATGAGCAGTTTCCTCCAATACATGTAGTTCAGTGACTGAGAGTAAGTTGTACAGAGTGTTAATTATAGCTTTTATTTATTTTATGGTTTGGTTGAGGCTTACTCCCTGGTTGGCCTGTGTTTATGGCTTTAGAGAGGAAGGAACTGGGTCTACTTTACAGAACTGAGCTCTGTGTGGCACGTTTAAGAACTTCACTGATGTCTCTCCATCCTAGCACTGAAGGGTTTCCCAGGCATTGAAGAGACTGACAAATAAGCTGAACAGAAAGCTTATTTACCATCAGCTCCACCAGGAAAAGGAACTAAGGGCTATTATTATTTTTAGAGAATTTTTTTCCCTAAGTTGTGTTGCCACCTTGGTTTGAAAAGGTTTTCCGTAGGAGTAAGTTTTCCAGAAAGGAACCCTATTTTGATGGGTGTATCTTTTGATAAAGAGATAAGAAGTAAAAAATTAAAATCTTAAATCCCCTCTCTTTTCTTCCAATAATTTTCATTCTCCTCTCAAACTGCTCCTGTCAACACCACTAAAGTTCTCCACATCTCTAGTTCCAATGGTTGCTTCTGAGCCTTCATCTTCCTTGACCTGCTAGTGGTATAGTCTATCACATGTTTTCCACTTGGTTTGCAAAACATTACATTCTCTTCACTTTCCTCCATCTTTAATGGTTTTTCCTTCTCAGTGTCCTTTGCTGGTTTCTCCTCTTCTCCCAGAAGCCTCAACATTGGAATGCCCTGGTCCTGGTCCTCTTCTCTTCAATGTCTGCCTTCCCTCCCTTGATGACTTCATCCCAGTCAGAAGGGTTTAAATACAATGTTGTCTCCCAACCTCTTTTCTAATGCTAGTTTCTATTATGAACCATATACTAGATATTTTCACTTCAGTGAATAGAGACATCTAAGTTTAACACGCTCAAACATGAACTCTGATCTTTCTCATAGATTCTCCATCCAATCCATCGGAAAATCCTGGAGAACTTGCTTTACCTTTAGAATGTCTCCAGAATCTGACCACTTCTCTCTACCTTTACTACCACTTCCATGGACCAAGCCACCATCATCACTCACCCCTGGATTACTTTAATAGACTCCTACCTAGCCTCTTGCTTCCATGTTGCTTTCTACAGTGTATTCCGTGCACAGCAGCAAGCAGCTAGGGTGATTTTTTTTTTAAGTCAGATTATGTCATACCACTGCTCAAGACGCTCCCATGATTTTCCATCTCATGTTGAGTAAAAGCCAAAGACCTTATTTCCTATTAATTCCTTGGAACTCACTCCACTCCAACCTCACTGGTCTTCTTACTGTTTTTTGACCACTCCAAGCATGCTCCTGCCTCAGGCCCTTTGCACTGGTGGTGCCCTCTTTCTGGAATGCTCTTCCTCAAGATATATGTATGGCTCACATGATGCCTGCATCTCCTTCAAACATTTGCTCAAATGCCACTCTTGTGGGTTGGGTTCTATGGAAAACAGGCTCTGAGATGATGTTTGGCATGCAGGATGTTTATTAGGGAGTGCTCTTGGTATCAACGTGTATGGAAGGGAGGAGAAGGAGCAGAGGAGGAAGCCAAGCTGTGAATCTGACCCTCAATCGGTACTACAGTGAGCTCTGGAGCTAAAATGGCTTGTCAGAGTCGTCCTTCACTGGGCTGAAAGAGACAGTCTTTCTTCAGGGTTGACCTTGGATGAGGCAAGGTCAGCTCAGGCAATCCCTGAAGGCATTGTCAGCAATTTCCAGAAGCTAGGACTACACTCCTTCCTTGAAGGGGGATATGGACATCCCATGGTCACCTTCTCAATAAATTTTATCCTCTACTTCTGCTTGCAAACTGGGCCCCACCCTCTATACTTCTAGATTTCCTTGATCTTGCTCTATTTTTCCATAGCACTAATCAATGTCTAACACACTATACTATTTATTAACTTTTGTTTGTTTGTTTATAGTCTGTCTCCCTTGACTAGAATGTAGGGACCATGAGGGCAGAGATTTCTGTCTTTTGTTCACTAATGTATACCAAGTGCTTAGAACTGTGTCTGGCACTAGTGGACATAATAAATATTTGTGAATTAGTGATGTTTGTTGAATTACAGTTAATAATTGAGGTAGTATTCAACATGGTCAGGAGTCATTGCTGAAAATAGGAGTTGAATTCTGTCTTTAGAGTTCCCGCTATTCACTAATATGCAAAAAGAGAGATACTGTGAGGTGTTTATTATTTCGAATTTTCTACCACTATTCACAAGCCTGGTGTCAGGTGACCTGTTTCTGACCTATGCTTGATTAACTCAACTTTGGGACCCCATGGGAAAGAAATGAGTAATGACACGTAGATGTCAGCTGACCCATATGAAGCATGCTTCTAATATTTATGAAGACTGACATTTCATTTACTTGAAGTTATTATTTACAATATATATATTTTTCATAACATGCTAATGTTAACAGGCATGGCATGTTAAGATCAATAGCTATCTTAACAGTTGGCCCATTAGCCCCTGATTTTCAACATAATTTGGTAATGTGGACAGCAGTTCGATAATAGCAGGGATTGTGGTAGGAAGGAAAGAGCATTTAGCAGAGCAAAGATATAAATTCCTTTTGTTACCGCTGACTGAACTTTCAGATCAGGTCAGGTCAGGTTTTATTGCTCTTGGCTAAAAGCCAGTGCAAGATTTACAGAGCAAGGAAGAGGCTCCGGGTGAGATCAGAGTGAATTACAGAGTTGGTTGGAGAGAGGCATGAAAGTAGTTAGAATGTCAGAGGTAATTTTTACGAAAGAAATCATCAGACCACTGCATCACTGCCAGTTTTATTATAAAGTTTTAAACATTTTAAAATATGTGTTTATTTCTAATGGGTTCATCGAAGAGAATCTGGAGATCTAGAAAAGCACAAAGATGAAAATAAAAATCACCCATTAACACTGCTGTTAATATTCCAATATATTTGCATCTGGACTTGTTTTCTATGTATGTATGCACTTACATTCTTACACTCATACACATACACTCTTAATTTTTTATTTTTGAACCTGGAGTCAAATTGGGGTATTTCTGCATGTCCTCCTTTATTTACTTAATATTATATCTTTAGCATTTCCCCGTTTTATTAAATGTTTGTGAAAATGATTTCTAATTTAAATAGCTTAATGGCATAGCTTGTGTGTGTGTATCTCTTTTTACCAGTCCTCTATTTGTACATTTATCCTGTTCTCAAATATTTGGTACTAAATAATATTGCTATGGCCATTCATTGAATGTAAGCCATTTTGTACACCTTGACTATCTTTTTAGGATGATTTTCTAGAAGTAGAATTACTGGGTCAAAGGATGCAGGTATTTAAAAGATTGAATGCATATTGCCATGCAACCACCGGAAAGGCTGCTTGCATTTGGACCTCTACTAAGAAGCATATGAAATTGTCCCCACACCCTAGACAACATTGGATATTCTCAATATTTTTAATCTTTGCCTGTCTGGGTTAAAAATGACATTTTTGTTTCAATTCAAATTTCCACTTATAATGTGTCATTTGAATTTATTCTTTTCTGAAATGTCTGTTTTTGGTTCTTTACCCATTTTCTATGAGGGAGTTAATATTTTTCTTATTGATTCTCATATTTTTTTCTAACTTAAATATACATGTATTTATTATAAAATATTTAGGAAATACAGGAAAAATACAAAGAAGAGAAAAGACCATCCACAATCCCATGACTGAGAGATAAACAAAGTTAATATTTTGATTTGTTTTCCTCCAAATGTATATGTGCTTTTGTATGTTGTGCGTACAGAGGATTTTATATCATTTAAAAACTTTAGAATAAAACACACTTTTTAAAAAATTTTCTTTGTTTTCAGGCTTCCATCAAAATTTATGTTTAATTACACAAGTGTACATGAATAATATACCTTTCAAATTAAAAACATTATAGATAAGGTCGAAGTTCCCTTTGACCTTCCCCTTCCCCAAACCCTGGTCCCGGTCCTCTTCCTTTCCTATCCAAAGACCACCACTATTGTCAGTCTGATTTGCATCTTTAAAGCAGATTTCATACATTTATATCACAATTGGGATTTCCTGTGTGTGTGTGCTTATGTAGGTGCATTAAAAAAACTTTTTATTGTAATACAAACTCAGAGAAAAGTTATGGGATGTAAATGTTCAATACGATGAATTACTAAAAAGTGAACACTGGTATTTTCCAACCCAGGTCATATAATAGAATATTTCCAACAGCCCTAGCCTCTCATGAGTTCCTCACTGATCACATCTTCTAACTACTATCCTGAATTTTATGATAATCACTTTCTTGGTTTTTTTAAAAAATAATTTTATCACCTAGGTATATATCGCTACCTATTATGGTTTAGTGTTGTTTGTTCGTTTTGTTTTCTTTTTTGGCTGCATTGGCTCTTCATTGTTGCATGCGGCCTTTCTCTAGTTGCGGTGCGCGGGCTTCTCATTGCAATGGTTTCTTTTGTAGCGGAGCATGGGCTCTAGGTGCGCGGGCTTCAGTAGTTGTAGCTAACGGGCTTAGTTGCTCTGTGGCATGTGGGATCTTCCTGGACCAGGGATCGAACCCGTGCCACCTGCATTGGCAGGCAGATTCTTAACCACTGTGCCACCAGGGAAGTCCCTATGGTTTAGTTTTTTCTGTTTTTTTTTTTTTTTACCTTTATGGAGATAGAATTACTCTGCGTGTAACATATTTTTTTGTATGTTGATTCTCTCACTCAGCATTGTGTTTATGAGATTAATCAATATTTTTGCCTGCAGTGATCCTTTGCTTGTTTTCCTCATAGTGTCATATCCCATTGCATGAATACATCATCACTGTTTATTCATTCTACTGTTGATGGACATTTAGATTATCTCCAGTTTGGGACAATTACAATATTGGTATGGACTTTTTTTAAAAAAAACCATGTGTCTTTGTACACATGTGCGTGAGTTTCTCTAGGTTATAAATCTAGTGGAATTACTCCGTCACTGTGTATGCATATCCCCAGCTTTATTAGATAATGCTGAAGTGTTTTTCAAAACATTTGTGCCAATTTACACTCCCACCTCCAGTGTGTGAGAAGTTCAGTTGCTCCACATCCTTTTCAGCACTTGGCATTATCATATTTTTTGAGTTTTGCCAATCTGGTGGGTAGGTAGTAATAGTTCTTGCGATTTTACTTTATATTTGTCTGATTTCTAACGAGGCTGAACACCTTTTCATATAGTTATTGGCCATTTGGGTTTACTCTTTTGTAGGGTACCTGTTCAAATCTTTTGCTCATTTTTTTTTCTGTTAGGTTGCCTGTCTTTTCCCTATTGATTTGCATGAGTTCTTTATATATTCTAAATACCAGTCATTTACGTTTCTATGAGTTGCAAGTATATTCTCCTCTTCTGCATTCTGAAATGTTCACTCTATTGTGTCTTTTGAGGAGCATAACTTCTTAATATTAATATAACCAAAGTTATGACTGTTTTTCTTTATTTTTAGTGTTTTTTGTGACTTGGGTATTGCTTTTACTTTATACATCATTATCATATGTGTATCATCTTGCAACTTTTTTTTACTCATCAGTATGTTTTAATGATCTATCCTTGTTAATACATACAAAGTTCTTGAATATTCTGAGCTAGTAAACAGTGTTCCAGACTGTGACTATTCCACAGGTCGTTAATCATTTCTTAGTTGAGGGTCATTTAGATTGTTTCTAATTTTATTTATTTTTTGCTGTTATTCAAAAATGTAATACTGAACATCTTTGTATATAAACCTTTTTCTTGTCACCCTCACTATTTCCTTAGGACGAGTTCCTGATTGAGGAATAATAAGATCAAACATTAAAAAAATAAAAAGATAAATAAAAAACTTAAAACATTTTTGTTGTTTGCCGAATTACCCTTTGGAAAATTTGGAGCAATTTACAAAGCCATTAGCATTGTGTGAGTGTTTTGTAAATAAGAGAGTAAGTCCCCGCTGTGGGGTCTTTAAGGATCAGTCCAACATGGCTCTGCAAATTACATTCAGAGAGGCATATTAAAATTGAAGGATTTATATACTCTCAGGTCCAAGAGGTAGGCATGCCATGCCACACAGGGGCCACACAAGCTCAGCCCAGTAGTTGGGGAGCTGAGAGAGAGTGAGGACCCTTGAATAAATGCCTTTACTGGGGTCAGGATGGAGTATACAAGCAAAAGGTGTGATGGGATTTCATTAGTGGGTTTGAATGTCACTAAGTCACAGTCAAGGAAGGGCAAGAGGGGGAAACTGTAGACAAACCAGTCTTATACTGGTGCACCTGGTTGCCTGGGAGGTGTGTTCACAGCCTGTTTGTAGGGATGTTGAGACAGCAGGAAAATACGAAGTTTAAAATAATTTTTTGAAAGACAGTGGGTTGTCAGGTGATATTGCTGTAACCAATGTGCTATTTATTTATTTGTTTATTTATTTATTTTGGGCCGTGCAGCATGGCATGCAGGATATTAATTCCCCGACCAGGGGTCGAACTTGTGCCCCCTGCAGGGGAAGCTTGGAGTCTTAACCACTGGACCGCCAGGGAAGCCCCTAAAATTTTACAATATAGTATGTCCATGTTTCTAGAAGTTGCCATCATGGCACATTATATTTTAAAAGTCATTGCCAATAATAAAACCATAAAACTAATAGAGGAAAACATAAGAGAACATGTTTGTCACCCTGTATTGTTTAAATAGGACTAGTAAAGTGCTGATCATAAAATAAGTATTTTAGAAGGAATATATTAAAATTAAGGACCTCTTCATTAAAATAAAGGGAAAAGGTGAACCAAAGAATACAAGATGATATTCATAATACACATATCTGACAATGGACCCATATCCAGAATATACAAAGAACTCCTACTAATCAATAAGAAAAAGGCATAAAATCTAAGAAAAGACTTGAACAGATTCTTCAAAAATTAGTATGTCTAGGACCAATAAACATGGGGAAAGGTGCTTAGGTTCATTATACTTAACGAAATGCAAAGAAAACTCAAAATAAATAATGCTATATACCCACCAGTATGGCTATAACACAAATGGTGGAAAATACCAAGTGTTGGTGAGGATGTGGAATGATTGAAACTCTTATACATTGCTGGTGGTTATGTAAATTGGTACAAACTATTTGACAGTATCTACTAAATCTGGAAAAGTGCATACCCTATGACCCAGCAATTTCATTCCTAGGCATACATCCAACAGAAATGTGTTCTTAGGAGCACCAAAAGACACGTACTAAAATGGTCAAGAGGGCACTATTCATAATGGTTCCAAACTGGAACTATTGAATGAATTTTCAGTTCACAATGAATTTCAAGAGTAGAATGGATAAATTTTTGTGTATCTACAATGAATTACCTAACTCAGCAGTGAGAATGAATGATCTATGACTACATACTCTAACATAGATGAGTCTCACAAACATTATCTGAGCAAAAGAAGCCAGACAAAATAGAATATAGTGTATGATTCCATTAATATGAAAGACAAAAATGGGCAAAAACATGCTAATAGAAGGAGCGGTAGTGGTTACCCTTGGGTGGGAGTGGGAGGTTGTGGCTGGGAGAATGAGGGTACTTCTGGGATGCAGATAATGTTCTGTTTCTTGATCTGGGTATTGGTTGTAGGAATAGGTTCAGTTTGTGAAAATTCAGCTAGCTATATGCTTTTGATATTTGATTTTCTGTATTTTTAGTATGCTTCAATAGAAAGCTATTTTTAAAAATATGATAGACTGCAAGTCATATGCCATTGTTGCTTCTACTTATATTTCTTTGATTTTCATGGAGATTAAGCATTCTTTCATATGCTTATTGGCACATTCTGTTTTCTTTTTTACACTATTTATGTTTTTACTAATTTTTATATAAGGATATTTGTCTTTTTCTTGTCAATTTATACTAAGAATATTCACTTTTTGTCATTTATGTTGCAAATATTTTTCCACTTGATGTTCTCTTGGCATAGAAAAGTGTTTAATTTTTATGTACTCAAGTCTATCAATCATTTTCTTTATAATTTCTTGGTTTTCATTTATGCCTAAGTAACTTCAATGTCTGTAGACCTAATTTGTCAGTACAGATACAATCACAACAATACTTCAGTTTCCTTGGTTTGTAGCTCCCACCTACCAAAGTGCAGGACCTGTCTCCACCCTGCCTTTCTACACTCCCATGTCTCCTCAGATATTTCTGGAAATTAATGTGCTCATCAGCTAGATCTGTTGCCCTAAAGCTTCTGAGGGTGCTGCATCACCATGCATGTCTTCCACTGGGTACCTACTCTGCTACTGTCTCCTGATATTCTCAGGGATGCACACCCTTGAGGGGCTACTGAAGGTATATTGTCTTCAGTTCTAACTGTGCTGCAGCCTTGTTGTGATCCAGGAATGACAAAAATGCCACTTGTTCCATAAACAGCAATAGGTATTGTATTGATCATTAAGTCTATATAAATAGAAAAGTATGTCATTGTGGTTTTCAAATTCATTAGCATCAAAATGTATATCACTTTATAGCTTCTTTTTTATTGAGATGTAATTGACATACAACATTGTGTAAGTTTAAGGTGTATAAAGTGTTGATTTGATATGTTTTTATACAGCAGTATGATTACCACTGTAGTGTTAGCTAACACCTCTATCCCATCACGTAATTATCATTTTTGTTTTGTGATGAGAACAATCAAGGTCTAGTCTCTTAGGAACTTTGAAGTTTAGAATACAGTATTTTTGACTATAACCACTATGCTGAGCATTAGATCTCCTTATTTACTTACTAGTTGAAAATTTGCAACCTTAAACAACATTTTTTCAATTCCCCCACTCCCTGCCTCTGGTAACCATTATTCTACTTTGTTTCTATGGGTTTGGCTTTTTTAGATTCTACATATAAGTGAGTTCATAGAGTATTTGTCTTCCTCTGTCTGATTTATCTCACTTAGTATGATGCCCTCAAGGTCCACCCATGTTCTCACAAATGGCAGGATTCCTTCTTTCTCACAGCTGAATAATTTTTCATTGTATGTATACACCACATCTACTTTATCCAAGAACCACATCCCTTTAATACCCTTTGGTATTCTTACCTGCCTCTTTCCTGATCACCTTCCTCCCCGCAGTCATGGAGCTTCCACCTCAGTATCCTGGATGCTGTTGGAGCAAACAGGTTTCTCCAGCAGTGTCCAGCACAACTGGGGAAGCTGAGCACTCACTCACCATTTTCCCTTTTCTACATAGGAGAAGTCAGCTGCCAGCTTGTTCAGTCCATGCAGCATTGTCTTGGGAGAGGACTAGCACTGACAAAGTTCCTCTTACTGTCTCCAATGCATCCAAACTCATATATATGTATTTTTTTTTAATGAAAGAAACTTTTTCTCCAACAGTGTGCTAGAGTCTTCCCTTGGGAAGGTTCGACTTCTGCAAAATCTCTCTTTTCCTGATTCCTGCCCTAGTCAGTACTCTCCATGTTTTTCCCACTTTGGCCGAGATGGATTGGGGCAAGTTCGCTGGCTCCTTTGCAACCCATACTGAGGTTGGTCAGTCTATTACCATATGCACAGATGAGCAAGACTCCTTCTTGGTCCCTTGGCATATTGTGCTGGATCCTGCAACTCCCACAGAGGACCTTTGTTTGTGCATGGATGTCTAGTTTGTTGCTAAAACGGGATGTAAAGGGATGACGTCTTGCACCATCATGATGCTTATGTCACTCTCCTATAACTTTTCTTTTATTATTTATTTATTGATTTTTGAATTTTATTTTCTTTATTTTTTTATACAGCAGGTTCTTATTAGTTATCCATTTAAAACATATTAGTGTATATATGTCAATCCCAATCTCCCAATTCATCACACCACCACCACCGCCCTGCCGCCTCTTTCCCCCACCTTGGTGTCCATACATTTGTTCTCTACATCTGTGTCTCTATTTCTGCCCTGCAAACTGGTTCATCTGTACCATTTTTCTAGGTTCCATATACATGCGTTAATATATGATATTTGTTTTTCTCTTTCTGACTTACTTCACCCTGTATGACAGTCTCTAGATCCATCCACGTCTCTACAAATGACCCAATTTCATTCCTTTTTATGGCTGAGTAATATTCCATTATATATATGTACCACATCTTCTTTATCCATTCGTCTGTTGATGGGCATTTAGATTGTGCCCATGACCTGGCTATTGTAAATAATGCTGCAATGAACATTGGGGTGCATGTGTCTTTTTGAATTATGGTTTTCTCTGGATATATGCCCAGTAGTGGGATTGCTGAGTCATATGGTAATTATATTTTTAGAGTTTTAAGGAACTTCCATACTGTTCTCCATAGTGGCTATATCAATTTACATTCCCACCAACAGTGCAAGAGGGTTCCCTTTTCTCCACACCCTCTCCAGCATTTGTTGTTTGTAGATTTTCTGATGATGCCCATTGTAACTGGTGTGAGGTGATACCACATGGTAGTTTTGATTTGCATTTTTCTAATAATTATTGATGTTGAGCAGCCTTTCATGTGCTTCTTGTCCATCTGTATGTCTTCTTTGGAGAAATGTCTATTTGGGTCTTCTGCCCATTTTTCAGTTGGGTTGTTTGTTTTTCTAATATTGAACTGCATGGGCTGTTTATATATTTTGGAGATTAATCCTTTGTTGATTCATTTGCAAATATTTTCTACCATTCTGAGGGTTGTCTTTTCGTCTTGTTTGTAGTTTCCTTTGCTTTGCAAAAGATTTTAAGTTTCATTAGGTCCTACTTGTTTATTTTTGCTTTTATTTCCATTACTCTAGGAGGTGGATCAAAAAAGATCTTGCTGTGATTTATGTCAAAGAGTGCTCTTCCTATGTTTTCCTTTAAGAGTTTTATAGTGTCCAGTCTTACATTTAGGTCATTAATCCATTTTGAGTTTATTTTTGTGTACGGTGTTAGGGAGTGTTCTAATTTCATTCTTTTGCATGTTTGTATCATCTTTAATTTCTTTCATCAGTGTCTTATAGTTTTCTGCATACAGGTCTTTTGTCTCCCTAGGTAGGTTTATTCTTAGGTATTTTATTCTTTTTGTTGCAGTGGTAAATGGGAGTGTTTCTTTAATTTCTCTTTCAGATTTTTCATCATTAGTGTATAGGAATGCAAGAGATTTCTGTGCATTAATTTTGTATCCTGCTACTTTACCAAATTCATTGATTAGCTCTAGTAGTTTTCTGGTGGCATCTTTAGGATTCTCTATGTATAGTATCACATCATCTGCAAACAGTGACAGTTTTACTTCTTCTTTTCCAATTTGTATTCCTTTTATTTCTTTTTCTTCTCTGATTGCCATGGCTAGGACTTCCAAAACTATGTTGAATAAGAGTGGTGAGAGTAAACATCCTTGTCTTGTTCCTGATCTTAGAGGAAATGCTTTCAGTTTTTCACCATGAGAATGATGTTTGCTGTGGGTTTGTCATATATGGCCTTTATTATATTGAGGTAGTTTCCCTCTATGCCCAGTTTCTGGAGAGTTTTTTATCATAAATGGGTGTTGAATTTTGTCAAAAGCTTTTTCTGCATCTGTTGAGATGATAATACGTTTTTTTTCCCTTCAGTTTGGTAATATGGTGTATCATGTTGATTGATTTGCATATATTGAAGAATCCTTGCATCCCTGGGCTAAATCCCACTTGGTCATGGTGTATGATCCTTTTAATGTGTTGCTGGATTCTGTTTGTTAGTATTTTGTTGAGGATTTTTGCATCTATATTTATCAGTGATATTGGTCTGTAATTTTCTTTTTTGTAGTATCTTTGTCTGGTTTTGGTATCAAGGTGATGGTGGCCTCATAGAACGAGTTTGGGAGTGTTCCTTCTTCTGCAATTTTTTTGGAAGAGTGAGAAGGATGGGTGTTAGCTCTTCTTTAAATGTTTGATAGAATTCACCTGTGAAGCCATCTGTCCAGGACTTTTGTTTGTTGGAATATTTTTAATCACAGTTTCAATTTTGTTACTTGTGATTGGTCTGTTCATATTTTCCTTTTCTTCTGGATTCAGTCTTGGAAGCTTATACCTTTCTAAGAATTTATCCATTTCTTCCATGCTGTCCGTTTTATTGACATAGAGTTGCTTGTAGTAGGCTCTTAGGATGCTTTGTATTTCTGCGCTGTCTGTTGTAACTTCTCCCTTTTCATTTCTAATTTTGTTTGTTTGAGTCCTCTCCCTCTTTTTCTTGATGAGTCTGGCTAATGGTTTATCAATTTTGTTTATCTTCTCAAAGAACCAGTTTTTAGTTTTATTGATCTTTGCTATTGTTTTCTTTGTTTCTATTTCATTTATTTCTGCCTTGATCTTTATGATTTCTTTCCTTCTACTAACTTTGGGTTTTATTTGTTCTTATTTCTCTAGTTCCTTTAGGTGGAAGGTTAGATTGTTTATTGGAGATGTTTCTTGTTTCTTGAGGTAGGCTTGTATTGCTATAAACTTCCCTCTTAGAACTGCCTTTGCTGCATCCTGTAGGTTTTGGATCATCGCGTTTTCATTGTAATTTGTTTCCAGGTGTTTTTTGATTTCCTCTTTGGTTTCTTCAGTGATCTCTTGGTTATTTATTAACATATTGTTTAGCCTCCATGTGTTTGTGTTTTTTACGGTTTTTTCCCTGTAATTGATTTCTAATCTCATAGCGTTGTGGTCAGAAAAGATGTTTCATATGATTTCAATTTTCTTAAATTTACTGAGGCTGGATTTGTGATCCAAGATGTGATCTATCCTGGAGATCGTTCTGTGTGCACTTGAGAAGAAAGTGTAATCTGCTGTTTTGGGATGGAATGTCCTATAAATATCAATGAAATCTATCTGGTCTGTTGTGTCATTTAAAGCTTGCATTTCCTTATTAATTTTCTGTTTGGATGATCTGTCCATTGGTGTAAGTGAGGTGTTAAAGTCCCCCACTATTACTATGTTACTGTCGATTTCCTCTTTTATAGCTGTTAGCAGTTGCCTTATGCATTGATGTTCTCCCATGTTGGGTGCATATATATTTATAATTGTTATATCTTCTTCTTGGATTGATCCCTTGATCATTATGTAGTGTCCTTCCTTGTCTCTTGTAGCATTCTTTATTTTAAAGCCTATTTTGTCTGATATGAGTATTGTTACTCCAGCTTTCTTTTGATTTCCATTTGCATGGAATATCTTTTTCCATCCCCTCACTTTCAGTTTGTGTGTGTCCCTGGGTCTGAAGTGGGTCTCTTGTAGACAGCACATATATGGGTCTTGTTTTTGTGTCCATTCAGTGAGCCTGTGTCTTTTGTTTGGAGCATTTAATCTATTCACGTTTAAGGTAATTCTCTATATGTATGTTCCTATTACCATTTTCTTAATTGTTATGGTTTTGTTTTTGTAGGTCCTTTTCTTCTCTTGTGTTTCTCAGTTACAGAAATTCCTTTAGCATTTGTTGTAGAGCTGGTTTGGTGGTGCTGAATTCTCTTAGCTTTTGCTTGTCTGTAAAGCTTTTGATTTCTCTGTTGAATCTGAATGAGATCCTTGCCAGGTAGAGTAATCTTGTTTTAGGTTCTTCCCTTTCATCACTTTAAATGTATCATGCCACTCCCTTCTGGCTTGTAGAGTTTCTGCTAAGAAATCAGCTGTTAACATTACGGGAGTTCCCTTGTATGTTATTTGTTGTTTTTCCCTTGTTGCTTTCAATAATTTTTCTTTGTCTTTAATTTTTGTCAATCTGATTACTATGTGTCTCGGTACATTTCTCCTTGGGTTTATCCTGCCTGGGACTCTCTGTGCTGCCTGGACTTGGGTGGTTATTTCCTTTCCCATGTTAGGGAAGTTTTCGACTATAATCTCTTCAAATATTTTCTCAGGTCCTTTCTCTCTCTCTTCTCCTTCTGGGACCCCTATAATGCGAATGTTGTTGTGTTTAATGTTGTCCCAGAGGTCTCTTAGTCTGTCTTCATTTCTTTTCATTCTTTTTTCTCTATTCTGTTCTGTGGCAGTGAATTCCACCATTCTGTCTTCCAGGTCACCTATCCGTTCTTCTGCCTCAGTTATTCTGCTATTGATTACTTCTAGTGTATTTTTCATTTCAGTTATTGTATTGTTCATCTCTGTTTGTTTGTCCTTCAATTCTTCTAGGTGTTTGTTGTTTAATTCTTCTAGGTCTTTGCTAAACATTTCTTGCATCTTCTCGATCTTTGCCTCCATTCTTTTTCTGAGGTACTGCATCATCTTCACTATCATTATTCTGAATTCCTTTTCTGGAAGGCTGCCTATCTCCACTTCATTTAGTTGTTTTTCTGGGGTTTTCTCTTGTTCCTTCATCTGGTATAAAGTCCTCTGCCTTTTCATTTTGTCTATCTTTCTGTGAATGTGGTTTTCCTTCCACTGGCTGCAGAATTGTAATTCTTCTTGCTTCTGCTGTCTGCCCTCTGGTGGATGAGGCTATCTAAGAGGCTTGTGCAAGCTTCCTGATGGGAGGGACTGGTGGCGGGTAGAGCTGACTGTTGCTCTGGTGGGCAGAGCTCAGTAAAACTTTAATCCGCTTGTCTGCTGATGGGTGGGCCTGTGTTCCCTCCCTGTTGGTTGTTTGGCCTGAGGCGACCCAACACTGGAGTCTATCTAGCTCTTTGATGGGGCTATTGGCGGACTCTGGGAGGGCTCACGCCAAGGAGTACTTCCCAGAACTTCTGCTGTCAGTGTCCTTGTCCTCACAGTGAGCCACCGCCACACCCTGCCTCTGCAGGAGACCCTCCAACACTAGCAGGCAGGTCTGGTTCAGTCTCCTATGGAGTCACTGCTCCTTCCCCTGGGTCCCGATGTGCACACTACTTTGTGTGTGTGCACACTACTTTGTGTGTGCACTCCAAAAGTGGAGTCTCTGTTTCCCCCAGTCCTGTCAAAGTCCTGCAATCAAATCCCGCTAGACTTCAAAGTCTGATTCTCTAGGAATTCCTCCTCATGTTGCTGGACCCCCAGTTTGGGAAGCCTGATGTGGGGCTCAGAACCTTCACTCCAGTGGGTGGACTTCTGTGGCATAAGTGTTCTCCAGTTTGTGAGTCGCCCACCCAGCAGTTATGGGATTTGATTTTATTGTGATTGCGCCACTCCTACTATCTCATTGTGACTTCTCCTTTGTCTTTCGATGTGGGGTATCTGTTTTGGTGAGTTCCAGTGTCTTCCAGTTGATGATTGTTCAGCAGTTAGTTGTGATTCCAGTGCTCTCACAAGAGGGAGTTAGCACACGTCCTTCTACTCTGCCATCTTGAACCAATCTCCTGCTTTCATTTTTTAAATTAAAAAATTTGTATTTTATCTTGGACTATAGTTGATTCACAATGTTGTGTTAATTTCAGGTGTACAGCAAATCAGTTATACATATACCTAGATGTATTCTTTTTCAAACTCTTTTCCCATTTAGGTTATTACAGAATATTGAGCAGAGTTCCCTGTACTATACAGTAGGTCCTTGTTGGTTATCTATTTTGTTTATTTTTTTATTAATTAATTTATTTTTGGCTGTGTTGGGTCTTCGTTGCTGTGTGCAGGCTTTCTCTAGTTGCGGCGAGCAGGGGCTACTCTTTGTTGTGGTGCACGGGCTTCTCATTGCAGTGGCTTCTCTTGTTGCAGAGCACGGGCTCTAGAGTGCAGGCTCAGTAGTTGTGGTGCATGGCTTAGTTGCTCCGTGGCATGTGGGATCTTCCTGCACCAGGGATCAAACCCCTGTCCCCTGCATTGGCAGGCGGATTCTTAACCACTGCGCCACCAGGGAAGTCCCTGGCTATCTATTTTAAATATAGTGGTTTGTATATGTCAATCCCAAACTCCCAACTTATCCCTCCCCCTCCACCTTTCCCCTTTGGTAACCATAAGTTTGTTTTCTATGTCTGAGTCTGTCTCTGTTTTGTAAGTAAGTTCATTTGTATCATTTTTTTCAGGTTCCACATATAAGCAATATCATATGATATTTGTCTTTCTCTGACTTACTTCACTTAGTATGGTAATCTCCAGGTCCATCCATGTTGCTGCAAATGGCATTATTTCATTGTTTTTAATGGCTGAGTAATATTCCATTGTGTATATGTGTCACATCTTCTTTGTCCATTCATCTATTGATGGACATTTAGGTTGCTTCCGTGTCTTGGCTGTTGTAAACAGTGCTGCAATGAACATTGGGGTGCATGTATCCTTTTGAACCAGAACTCCAGATATATGCCCAGGAGTGGGATTGCTAGATCCTATAACTTCTTTATATAAAATGTTTTACCAAACAAATAGCTGGATATGTTCTCTACATGACTGCTTTAGTTGCTCAACTGGTAAGCATCCAGTGGGCTTACTAGTTCATAAATGTGACTTTGGGAGTGCCAGGAGGGTAGCAACTCTTTATGAGAGATGCTTGCATTCCTGGGCAATTATATACTTAATCACTTTGAAGTTAAGCTTAGAATGTCTACAATGAGTAACTAAAATATCCATTTCTGCAGAGAAGTTTTGATAAGAATAACATGCATTTTTAAGCATTTATTTAACAAATAATTTTATTCTTAAAAATGTCTACATGCAATCAGAGCTTTAGAAGTACTAAGAAACATAAAACTGACTAATCTGAGTACAAGAACCTTGACAAACTGCAGATGAAATACTATATATAGCTGCAGTATATGAATAAATAAAATGCATCAATATTTTATCAATTACTATAAGATCTGCTGGTTTCTTTTATCTCTGTTATGTCAGTTTTTATTCAATTGTATGCTTCTGTATTTTCAGGGTATTTTTTTCCTGGTAAAACCAACCAGAAATTTGTCTACCTAATTAGCTTTTTTAAAATTTACTTGGCAATTTTTTGATTTACTTAGCAATTCTGTTTTATTTAATTCACTCATTTCTGGTTTTATTTCATCTTAATTCTTTTCTCTTGCATAATTTGATTTCTTATTTACTTGTGATTTTCATGACTACTTGTGTCAAATCTTAGTTTAATTCTTTGTCCTATTTTTGCTTAATAATAAGGCAATTAAAGCTATATTTGACTCAAAACATTGGAATCAGCCTGTGAATTTTTTTGAGTAGTGTATTTATTGTAATAATGTAACTTTTTCCCTAAATGAAAACATGTTCATTATCAAAATGCAAACACATACATGTATATACAGGAGAAAAGTGACATTTGTTCTTTTTGCATTCCTTTTCCGTAATACCATTTCCTCATCCAGGGATAAACACTGTTAATGATTTGGTACACTATATCCTTCCCAACCCATTTCTATACATTTACCAACATATGTGTTTGTGTGCATTTATATTTATATACATTAGATATGTATACACACGTATGTGGCTTACACATTATAAGTGTCATATTACACATATTGTTCTGTAAGTTGATTTCCCTTTTAATATATCATAGATATGTATTAATGGCCAATTGCCCTCACATGTTGTTTTACCAGTTTACATTACCTCCAAGAGGTATGCTTTCTAATACTTTATCCAACACCAAAGGGGAACTGTCTTTTCTAATTCTTACAAAATTGATATATAAAGAGACACATTATTATTTTACATTAATGTACACTTCTTTGATTATTAGTGAGGTTAGGGTAGTTTCATTTATTTATTAGCTAGTAAGACTTCTTTAAATTGCTTGCCAATATTCTTTGCTTGATTTTGTATTAGGTGGTCTTTACCTGGTTTATTGGACTAGATCTCATTATTTTCTAAGTGGTTGATAAATAATATTTCATTTCACATTTGACCCAAGAATTATAGAAAATTTTATGTTTCCAAGCAGTTGAGTAACGATTTTGTTTGAAATGTTATTTCTTTTAAATCTTTTATGATTTTTTGCACTGAGGTTAGGAATATAACCTGCAAAATATCTGCTTTATGGAATTTACTGAGGTTTGCTTCATGGTCTAATATATAGTCATTTAAAAATAGTTACATGGACATTGATAAAGGTTTATTTTCTTTTGCAGATTAGGTAATATATATTTATTAAATTAATCATATTGCTTATGTATACAGATTCTCTACATCCTTAGGATTTTTTTTTTGCCTGAATATAAGAATGATCAGTTAAAATTTTCCAGTATTATTTTGTCTTGTCATTTTATTATTGTATTTTTAAACAGTTTTTGTTTTGTATTTTTTAATGTAGTGTTATTTAGCACAAGTGTTTTATGACTACCATATCTTCATTTTAACTCACATATTTATTATAAAATGACCCTTTTTGTCCTACTTAATTTTTTTTTGGCTTCACCTGGCTTATTTTTTTTGTTCTTTTCTTAAAGTTTTAAACATTTTTATCATTTTGTTTTACTATTTTATTCCAGTAGTATAAGAGTTTTTCTTCTTTAAATAAAGCACTTACCTCATAAATATTTGTTGTTGTTATACCTGCTGGGTTTGCTTGTATTTTTGCTATTTTATTTTACATTTTTTTCTTATGATTCCTTTGTTTATTTTTCTTTTGTTACATAAACTTGAATCTTGCTTTTATTGTTTCCAGGGATTTGGAAAACAATATATTTTATAAATTCTAAGAAATATTTTTAACATTTTAGTACTTCCAGAATTAAAATGCATCTAATAATTGGTGATATGCTGTAGTTGAATTGGCAGCATTTTTTTCTTTCTTTGTGGTATGTAAAAAAAATGTTTCTTACTTTAGATTAAATGAAAAACAGCACATCATATTTTAATGTTTTTAACCTTAATTTTTTCAAAAGAGTTGGAAAATATTTCTCTAATTGAGTCAAGAGTAAAATGCCACTTTAAGCAATCCCTTTCTATTTAAAAAGAAGAAACTTTAAAAAAAGGCATTTACTTCTTCTTTGATTCAATTATTTCCTTATCTGGAGTCTTATGCCTGTATTATTGCTATTCAAGGATTGCTTTTAAGAATGACTGTTATGAAATATAGATCAATGGAACAAGATAGAAAGCCCAGAGATAAACCCACACACATATGGTCACCTTATCCCTGATAAAGGAGGCAAGAATATACAATGGAGAAAAGACAGCCTCTTCAATAAATGGTGCTGGGAAAACTGGACAGCTACATGTAAAAGAATGAAATTAGAACACTCCCTAAAACCATACACAAAAATCCACTCAAAATGGATTAACGACCTAAATGTAAGGCCAGACACTATTAACCTCTTAGAGGAAAACATAGGCAGAACCCTCCATGACATAAATCACAGCAAGATCCTTTTTGACCCATCTCCTAGAGAAATGGAAATAAAAACAAAAATAAACAAATGGGACCTAATGAAACGTAAAATCTTTTTCACAGCAAAGGAAACCATTCAGAAGATGAAAAGACAACCCTCAGAATGGGAGAAAATATTTGCAAATGAAGCAACTGACAAAGGATCAATCTCCAAAATATACAAGCAGCTCATGCAGCTCAGCATCAAAAAAACAAACAACCCAAAACAAAATTGGGCAGAAGACCTAAATAGACATTTCTCCAAAGAAGATATACAGATTGCCAACAAACACATGAAAGAATGCTCAACATCACTAATCATTAGAGAAATGCAAATCAAAACTACAATGAGGTATCACCTCACACCGGTCAGAATAGCCATCATCAAAAAATCTACAAACAACAAATTCTGGAGAGGGTGTAAAGAAAAAGGAACCCTCTTGCACCGTTGGTGGGAATGTAAATTGTTACAGCCACTACGGAGAACAGTATGGAGGTTCCTTAAAAAACTAAAAATAGAACTACCATATGACTCAGCAATCCCAGTACTGGGCACATACCCTGAGAAAACCATAATTCCAAAAGAGTCATGTACCACAATGTTCATTGCAGCTCTATTTACAATAGCCAGGATATGGAAGCAACCTAAGTGTCCATCGGCAGATGAATGGATAAAGAAGATGTGGCACATATATACAATTGAATATTACTCAGCCATAAAAAGAAATGAAATTGAGTTATTTGTAGTGAGGTGGATGGACCTAGAGTCTGTCATACAGAGGGAAGTAAGTCAGAAAGAAAAACAAATACCATATGCTAATATATGGAATCGAAAAAAAAAAAGGTTCTAACAAACCTAGGGGCAGGACAGGAATAAAGACGCAGACATAGAGAATTGACTTGAGGACATGGGGAGGGGGAAGGGTGAGCTGGGACAAAGTTAGAGAGTGGCATGGACATATATACACTACCAAATGTAAAATAGA
Organism: Orcinus orca; assembly: GCF_937001465.1. Classification (NCBI taxonomy): domain Eukaryota; kingdom Metazoa; phylum Chordata; class Mammalia; order Artiodactyla; family Delphinidae; genus Orcinus; species Orcinus orca. The sequence continues at coordinate 40,879,093 of NC_064580.1, forward strand.
TAGCTAGTGGGAAGCAGCTGCATAGCAAAGGAAGATCAGCTCGGTGCTTTGTGTCTACCTAGAGAGGTGGGATAGGGAGGGTGAGAGGGAGACGCAAGAGGGAGGAGATATGGGGATGTATGTATATTTATAGCTGAATCACTTTGTTATACAGCAGAAACTAACACACCATTGTAAAGCAATTATACTCCAAAAAAAAATGTTAAAAAAACAAAATAATAATATGCTAAAATTGGATTGTTGAGATACAGACATAAATTAAGCTAATAGACTTTATGGTTTTGAAGTTTGTGTCGTTAAGCTATTTATATATCCTTGCATAATAAAATAGCAGCATTGTTAAAAAAAGAATGTTATATCTTCTAAGAATGACTGTCTTCTAAGAATGACTGTTGACGATTGCATGCAGTTTCACAACCAAATCCATAAAAACAATTTACATTAATTTTTGGTTTACCAGGTTTGATGTTCCCTGTTGATCCTTTTGTAATACAATTTACCTATTCTTGAGCTCTTTATTTTCCTTTTCTCTCAACTTATGGAGTTAATTTTCAAGTAAGTTTTTCAAAAGTGCATATATAAAGAATGTATTTTTTGAGGTTTTCCATATGTGAGTCGACCTTTTGTTGTCTACACATACATATATGTCAACTATGAATGATATGAAATAACTGGGTCATATTCCTTTTCCCTCCAATTTATTAGATATTTAGCTGTTGTCTTCTAGCATTTTGTATTGCAGAAAAGAACTCTAAATTAAGCTTGCTTTTTGTTCCTTTGTTGGTAATTTGTTTTTCATGTCTGAGTGTTTGTAGAATTTTCTTTACATGTAATATTTTAAAAAGAATGACCAAGAATGATATTTCTAGGGTTGTAGTGAACCCTTTAAACCTGAAGATATTGGTTACCATCTACTTCTTTCTCTCCCTTTCTTAACATAATGCCGTATTTCCAAGACTTTTGACTTGAGTAGATTATTGATTTCAGACCTTATTTTCTTTTTTAATATAAGGATTTGATACTCGAAATTTCCGTCTAAGCATTTTTTTTAGCTGTATCCCACAAGTATTGATATGTCGTGTTCTTATTTTTATTTAATTCAAAATATTCTCTAATTTCCTTTGTGATTTCCTATTTAATCCATAAGATATTTAAAAGTTTTTTTGTTTAATTTCCCAATATTTTACCTCTTCAAGTAAAATGTAGAACCTTATAACCATATGTGTCCCTTTATTTTTCCCCTGACCTTTATGCTATAGTTTTCATATGTTTTACATCTACATATATTGAAACCTCACCAGATGTTATAATTTTTGCTTTCAGTAGTCATACCTTTAAAAAACAATTTAAGAGGAGAAACACAATCTATTATATCTTCCCAGGTATTTATCATTTTTATTGCTCTTTCTTCACTGATGAAGTTCTATTTTTTTCCTAGTATCATTTTCATTTGACCTCAGGAACTGCCTTTAGTATTTATTGTAGAACAAGTCTGCTGGGGATGTATTCTTTTAGTTTCCTGTCATGTAAGAATGTATTTCTTTAGCATTCATTCTTGAATGATATTTCTGGACATAGAATTTTGTGTTGTTGCTTCTTTTCTTTTAGCACTTTAAAAATGTTCCATTGTCTTACCTCTAAGTTGTCTGATAAGAAATCTGCATTCCCTTTAATGAATCGTTGTTTCCCTGTATGTCATATGTTGTTTTCCTTTAGCTGCTTTCAAGGTTTTTTCTCCATCTTTGTTTGCAAAAGTTTGATTATGATGTGTCTGGGTGTTGTACTCTTTGGTTTATTCTGTTTGGCATTCATAGAGCTTCCTGAATTTGTAAAATTATTTGTACAATTATGAAATTGTAAAAAACAGGTTTGGGAAGTTTTCCACCATTATTTCTTAGAATATGTATTTCTTTGAATATGTATTTTTTCATTACCCTCCTTTACCTCTCCTTCTGTTACTCCAATGATACAGCTGTTAGATCTTTAGGTATTGTTCCATAGTCTCTGAGCCTCTCTTGATTTTAAAAAACATCTTTATCTCTGTTCTTTACATTGGATAATATTTATTGTCTATCTTTAAATTCACTGACTATTTCCTCTATCATCTCCATTTTGCTGTTTGGTCTATCCAGGAATTTTTAAAGTTCAGATATTTTATTTTCAGCTTTAAAATTTAAATTTGATTTTTTTGTGGTTTCTATTTTTCTGCTGAGAACTTTCATCTTTCCATTCATATCAAATGTTTATTTCACAGAGTATAGCTATAATCGCTACTTTAAGTCTTTAATATTTCCATTATCTGGATCATTGCAAAGTTGGCTTCTGTTGAGAATGGATGACATTTAAAACATTCTCTGTATGTTGTGTAATTTTCTACTTTATCTGGACATTTTGAACCTTTTGTTGTGCAGCTTCTGGATCCTGTTATAATTCTCTGGAGAAAGTTGATTTATTTTGTCTAGAAAGTAATTAACCCAGTTAGATTAAGACCACAAGTTTTATCTCACTGCAAAAGTAGGGGATGATTCTACTCTCATTCTGGTTTATTAAGCCTTTGCTATGCTTCTTTTGGTCTGTCCCACATATGTGCCACTCAGGGTTAGGTTGAGACTTGCCAGTAGATTGACTTGTACTTCAATTCTCAAAGCTTTTAATCTGCTTCTTTGTGTCTCTCCTGTGCATGTATAACTCAAGGGTGATGATGAGCCCAGGACTTCTGTGGATTCATGCAGGAATTAGGGGTTCCTTTTCTCCAGTTCTCTTCTTTTGGAATTCCTCCCACACTTTCTGACTCTCAGGGTTCTCTTTCTTGGTTTCTCTGGCCAGAAAATTGAGGTTTATCTCAGAGATTTAGTCATCTATGCTGCCACTGCAATGCAGATCTGTAACTGGGACCCACCTTCAGGGCAAAGGTGCCAGAAAAAAGAGATCAAAGGAGATTTTTTTCCCACACTTTTTGGACCACAGGACCCCTTTCTCTTGATTCCTCTGGCCAGAAAGATGGATTTTCTATCTGAGTTTTAGTTTTCATATTGGTGCCTCTTCACAGCCCCACAACTGGAGACTGCCTTCAGAGCAATACTGTAAAAGTAAAGAAAAAGAAAAGAACAGAAAATCTCACCTCTCTATGAATCACTTCTCCAAGTTTTGAGTCCTTTTAAAAAATTCCTCCTGCTTTTGTTTACTTTTAAGTCCTCAGTATTTTGTCCAGTATTTTTAGTTACAATCAGTAGGAAAGGTTTTAGTGGACTTACTCCATCTTGGCTGGAACCAGAAGCACCCTCATTGTGGTATTAATTTGCATTTCCCAGATAATAAGAAAGTTGAGTATATTTTCTTCTCCTCCTTCTTTTCTTATTCAATAATGAAGTATTTTTTAGTATTTTGCCTAATTTTGTATTATGTTGTCTTTTTCTTATTGATTAGTAAGAGTTCTTTATGTATTAAAAATATGAGTCCTTTTTGGGTTCATGTATCATGAATATCTTCTCCCACTATGTAGGTTGACTTCTACTCTGTTCATGGTCTTTTTTGATAAATAGAATGTCTTAATTTTGATATAATACTATGTGTCTTTTTTTCATGGCAAGTGCTTTTTTGTGTGTGTGTGTGTGATACGCGGGCCTCTCCTGTTGTGGAGCACAGGCTCCAGACGCGCAGGCTCAGCAGCCATGGCTCACGGGCCCAGCCGCTCTAGGCATGTGGGATCCTCCCGGACCGGGGCACGAACCCGTGTCCCCTGCATTGGCAGGTGGACTCTCAACCACTGCGCCACCAGGGAGGCCCTAGTGTGTACTTTTTTTTTTTTAACATCTTTATTGGAGTATAATTGCTTTACAATCGTGTGTTAGTTTCTGCTTTACAACAAAATGAATCAGTTATACATATACATATGTTCCCATATCTCTTCCCTCTTGCATCTCCCTCCCTCCCACCCTCCCTATCCCACCCCTCTAGGTGGTCACAAAGCACCGAGCTGATCTCCCTGTGCTATGCGGCTGCTTCCCACTAGCTATCTACCTTACTTGGAGATAATTTTGTCTAATATAAACAGACTGTGGTAAAATGTCATTTCTATTGAAGATTTTTTAGTAGAGGTGGGTAACTCTATATGAAAAAACTTATCACTCCTCTTAAACTGAATAGAATTTGAGAAGCTTATAATATTTGTTAACCCAGTCTTATAGTTCTGTGGGAAGGTATAGAATAATTTTGATAGCTGTTTCTAAAGGTCTTTAAAGGCTTAAATAAACTATTTCTACTCCAACCATATATCTTTATTTCAAATATTTTATCCTGTTTCCAGAACATATGCCACATGCATCCTTGTGAATTTGGTGCATGAACAGAACATTTATGTGGATAAGAGGTGAGAAAGGAAAATGAGAAAATAAATAGGCTATACATGTGTATGCTTGGGGGTCTGAAAAGTCAGATTTATTACCTGGAGTGGCCAAGCTCTGAGGGATTTATTCCCATGTTCTGAATCATAAACTGGCTAGTGAATGGAGTCATTAAGGATGGAAAATATATTTGTGACAAATCACCAGCACTTGGTCTTCCTGCTAGTGATAAGGTCCATTCAGGAAGCAGAACCTGCTTGGATGGCTCCATGGAGCCGTGGCAACAGAAATCAGCAATGCTCATCAATATCATAAATGTCTGACTTAAGAATTGCTGGGTTCTTGGGCCCAAAAGCAGTACATTGAAGTGAAATTGCAGCTTAGACAAGTGTGGTAGATGCAATTATACAGTGCTTGGGTTTGAACTGCTTCTGCCCAAAGTTGATTTATTTAGTGTTGATGCCATATTTGGATTTTCTCACATTTTCAATTTTGCTCAAACAGGCTTGGCATTTAATTTGGAGAGTACTTAGTAACTTCCTGGGTCCTATTTATTGCCATTGAAAAATTATAATCTAGATAATTTTCACTCAGAAAGAGATGTTTTTGATCTGAGAGGAAAAAATAGCAAAATTGGTAATCTGGAGTAGGGGATTTGCTTGCATAATTCCTACCCTGGTGGCTTTAATTTTGCTCATGGTAAACTGGGTCTCCTGAAAATCATTTTGCTATGTGAATTAGAAAAATTTGATATTTAATGCCAAACTTATTGTAATAATTATATCATATATTATCGTTTTACTGTCTCATTTTATTGGAGACAGATAGAATGATATCCCAGAATTGGACTTCACTTTTTCCAATATGCCTTGTCTAAGATCTGGCTACTGTATGTTCATTTTTCTGTTTCACCTCCACTCCATAAGTGTAAGAGACCCTATAGCAAATAATCACTAATTGGGAATTAATTGGTGAGGTCAATCTGAATTAATGAAACATCTAAATTACACAATTAAAAAATATGTAGTTACTTTCTTTGGTAAGCAGTCTAGATCAATTGAACTTCTGACTCTTAGAGTAAAGGAAATCTGGAATGCGTGGCAGAAGAATGAGTTGATGAATATCAATTACAGCCTTGGGCCTAGTGGCACTATCAAAGACCTTAGCTCATTCCACTAACACTTCTGTCTTAAGTTTCTTATTAGAGACTGCAGCTGGCCACCACTTTGAATATTTAGTGACAGAGTGCACCTTGCTTGGGCAGAAGCACATCTGGGTGGTACAAGGGGTGTACTGTAACACATACTGTTTTGTGCCTAGTGTCACATCTCCTTGGCTCACTTGACTTTGGCTCTGGTGGACATTTCCCATGGATGCTGCTAACTTCCCATCTCAACCGCCCCAGAGACTTTCAGTTGTTCTGCTTTCTCTGAAGTTTCAGGAGGTTGCTTATTCCATCCAGAGGTTCAGTGGCGTTAACTTCCCTGATAGAGTTAACCAATGTGGATGGGAGTTGGTAGATAAATACTTCAGCCTCTGTCCTTTAGAAGGGTAATTATAATACACTCTTCTGTAGGGTTTTGGAGAGGATCCCCAATAGTATTGAGCCTCAGATGTCCACAAAGATAACCAGCTCGATAAAATACCCTTTGGCTTTTCCTCTTTCTTACATCTCACTCTTTCTACTCCCACATTCCTGCTTCTAGGAATCACTCCGAAATAAACTGCCTTCTAGTCCTTGTTTCAGGCTCCACTTGTTTCAATTTACCAATGAATCATGAATATCTTCTTATGTCGTTAGTCTGAAAAAATTAAAAAAATACCTACTGACTGTTTATTGGTTTAATGAATGGCCAATGATCATAAAAAATGCTTAACTTTTTTTTCAGAGAATTTCTTCATAATTTTTTTTCAGAGAATTTCTTCATAATAGTGAAAATATAAAACTTCAGCCAACTTTAAGTGGAATTATTAAAAACCACACATTACTGGGGCTCAAATGAATGAAATTTTTTTAGAAACAGTATTTTCAGTGTCAGAATGCAAATAAGCTGATTTTCTACACCTGAGGGCATGAATTTTTTCTGGTTATTTATTATTCATCTGTAATTTTTTGGCTTTCAAAGATTCAGCTGATTCTCAGACTCTATTTTATTCTAGGCCCTTATAAATGTTTCCCCCTCTGTTTTAGGGGACAGGTTATTACTCCTGTATTATTCTCTGTGGGAACAAAGTTTCCTGCAGTCTACTGAGAATTACTGTTTAGTTGATGGTATTTTCACTTCTGCCTGGGTCTTGCTTCATAGTGCCAAGCTGAAAATTACCCTTCAGCTTGAAGTCATCTGTTTAAGAATTTGATATTCCCAGAAAAATTGTCCCTATACCACTCTTTCCCTCCTCCTTTCATCCTAGGTCCCCTTTCTGTATTTCCACTTTAGAGATTAGAGCCTGTCAGTTACAACAACCTTTGGTGTTCAAACTTTATAGCACAAGGCAATGTTCTTTTGATTACATGTTCGAGGTCCTTTCTCCTCTCCATAAATCTAGGATTTTACACTCCCTCTCCAGCACGCCCTTTTACATAGATTTCAGTCTCTGTTCAGTGAGATTTATTCCAAATTTGTGTGCTTCATATAGATGTTCTTCAATATATATGAATGTCAGGTGGAGTTCTAAATGTAAGAAAATAGCTTCAGTAACTATGTACGTTAGAGACTAGTCAGGAAAAAGAAATTAGAGCAGATAGTTTAATGAAAGGAATTGAATAGTGGGGATGAAATTACAAAGGTGCTAAAAGAGCCCAAAGAGCAAATTGGCGAAGCATCCCCAGCGCTGAAGGGACAATGGAAAAGGTAGTGTTAGCGGAGCTCAGGACCCAGGGTCACCCTGGGGGGCTGGAATCGTGGCAGGGGCTGGCCAGCGACAGCTGGGGCCATGCCAAGACACAGCCACTGCTGGATATGCCACTCATATTCTGCTTTCATTGACCATGAGAGAATATGAGAGAGAGAGAGAGAGAATGAATGAGCACGGGAGAAATACATTGCTTTCCCTCTCTCCAGTCTTTTGCCAGGGCCTCCCACTGGTTGAATGTAACCAGAAGCCTGGGAAATGTAATTTGCACGGTTCAAACCACCATGATACAGAGCAGAGAAAGGGAAAAGTGGGGAGTGGATTGAAAAAAAATACACAGTAATGGTAATGACTTTGCTGAGGCTACGCCAGCCATAGATGTTGTTACCGAAAGGGTAACGTGTTGTTCGCTGTGGATGCGACAGGAAGTAAAATGAACAGCCCCTGCACTTACAAAGCTTGTAGTCTAACAGGAGAGTCGGGCTACTAAGATCTGTAATAAATTGCATTTTCTGTAAATATATAATTTATATTATATATTACATAATTAGTATACATTATATTGTTATATAAATATAATAATATAAAATATATGTTATTGTATATTTCTTATAAATAACGTAGTGTGAGAAGGTTTAGCTGGGAGGCAGAATCTCCTGTGGCAGTCAGGGAAGGCTTTCTGGAGGAAGCAGCAGATAAGGGTAAGAGTTAGAAACAGAAAGTGAAGGGTGCAAAAGGAAGAAATGAATCAGACCGAGGCACAGGGTGTACACTGTGGCTTGGAGGGGGAAGAGAAGAAAGGCTGTGACAGAACAATGGTGGCGGGGAGGAGCAAGGGATGTTGCTGGAAATGGAGCTGGGGAGGAAGGTTGGACCAGGTCACAAAGGCCTTTGAAGGCCATGTTGAGGATTTTAGTCCTTATCCTAAAGGCAATCGGAGGTTACTGAGGGATTTAATTAGGATTGTTACTTAATTAGATAACAATCAGATTTATGGTTTAGAAAGGTCGTTCCAGACTGGTGGTGGGGACAGCAGATAGGATGCTGTGCTGTAGCCCAGGCGAAAGAGGATGTTGCTCTGGACCAGTGTAGTGAATGCAGATGGAGGAAAGTTCTAGAGATATTTGGAAGGTTGAAACAACAGTGCTTTGATTGGCAACTGATTGGCTACATGGGTGAAAGTGAGAGGAGAGAAGGATTATATTTGGACCTCTGGATGGATAGCAGTGCCAATAGGGCACTTAGTTGGCCCAGGGGTTTGCTGTCAGGAAGCCTGCCCACCTATATCTGGAAGGCTGAATCATGGCCTGTGTTTCTCGTTGATCCCTCGGAAGTAGGATCCTATGAAAGGTCTCAGAGGATTTTAAATTGGGGGGGAGGGGCGGTGCTCAGCTCTCAGGACTGTTTGTCGATTTCATCTGTGCTTTCCTGTGGAGCCCAGCCATTCTAACAGTGCCGTTTCTGTGAACTGTTCCCAACAATCGGAGAAAACAGCTTATTGTAAAGACAAACAAATAAAAAATGACTTTCACTTTGTGATTATTGTTAAAAGATAAATATATTTGTAGGAGGAGCCATCATTTGTAACCTTACCCCTAATCCTGTTCAAAACCGTGTCGTTGTCTTGTAGCCTGAATTATTTTTTTAGCAGGCACCTTTCTATAGCTTGAATTTTTGCTGTGAAGACTGAAGAAAACATTTAGCAAATAGAAGTCAGTGCGCTATGCAGCAAAACTCCTCATCATGCTTTGCATCTCTCCCCAGACTCAGAGGCACTGAGAGAGATAGAACATGCCTCAAGATGGAGCCCTTGAACCACAAAGTTTTGAAGTAAAAATCAGTGAATGTGTAAACTTGCCAGGTTCAAGCAAACTTGGAGCAGCAGGTCAACACTGGCTGCAATTCTAGTGTGGAAAGCAGAAGGTGGGGAGGAACTGTGTCCCCCAGTCCCCAAAGATTTCACGGGGCCAGACAGGTCTTAGCGACAGGCTTCTGTGGTGATTCTCAGATTTGGGCTCCATCAACTTCCCGGGTTAAAGGGTTAAATCAACAGGATAAATCATTTTATTTGTAGAAATAAATAATAATTTGTATATTCCACTAACAAAGTATACATTCCCCTCTTCTTAAGCCCATCTGAAATGGTGGAAACACAACTCGGAAACTTTATAATCTTCTTTGAGCCCTAATAAGCTCTTATTCTGAAACACAAAGGGGGCCTCTACTGCAATACCCAAATGAATGGGATGCTGCATTCAGTGGGGGAGTCTCCCCTAAAGAGGAAGGCAGCACAGTGTAGGGGGAAGGAGAAGAGCTAGGGCCTCAGCATCCGCCATGTTTAGGTCCCTTCCTAGCTATGTGCCCTTGGGCCAGCTTCTTTACCAATAAAAGCTGTTCCAGGCTCTGAAGGATTAGAGATCATGTATTAAAGTGCCTTCTGCTTGCGCCTACCAATAAAGTACCTACTAATGTTTACTGTCAGAGCATCCGTCTGCGGGCTGTACACTGACCAAAGCATCACGTTTTTATAGACGTGCTAGTCATACTGTAAACATGATACATATGAAAGCAGGTGAGCCCTAGGGCAGCAGGATATGCCCCCTCCTAATCAACCCACACTGACCCACCCAGCCAGGTGCTTATTAGGATTAACACATGGGCAGACACCATCTACTGCACATGTTTGCAAGGCTGTTCCTTGCCCTGACTGTACCTACTCCCCCCAGCCCATAGGAACCTGATACAGCTGCCCCTCCTGCTTTGGTGGGGGAGGTACAGGGCACAGGCTGGTATTACCAGGGTGCACATGGCCCAGGTGACCAGGTAAGAGTGGGGATTCCTGGACAGCAGCTCAGACTGTGTAGCATCTTTGCCTGATTCGTCACAGGCCTTTTGTGCTCTAGCCAACGACTTAAAAAGGATCCATGCAACTGCCACTGGGACAACTTTCAGCAGGACGACAGTTCTCCTCTCAGCTTCGCCTCCTCACTCCCTGTCCCTGTTCCTCTTCAATAAGTGGGCCATGGGCCGCATAAAGGGTCGTGTGCCACACTTTCTCTGGCCCAGCTGTGTAAGTTTGTTCAACTTGGCTATTACCAAGAGACATGGGGTCCATCATATTATCTATAACATAGACTCTTCTTTGGTGATATCCATACTTGTTAATTCCACTTAGTAGTGCTTTGTACACTTTTAAAATATTGTTATCCCTCCATTCTTCTTACTTCTCATATCCTTTCCCTTTATCCTCCTTTCCCCCAAACAACCCTCTTTACTTTTTTCCCTTTCTTGCAGAGAACTCTCATTCTCTTCCCATAACCTTTCCTTCTATCTATCTTCCTTCTATCTTCTCCTTTCCTTCTGTCTTCTTTTCATATCTCATGTCAGTTTCTAACCTCCAGCCTATATTTCTTTTCTTCTTCATGTTTCTTCTCCTTTCATTTCTTGCTCATTTTCTTTCCCTTTCTCCATGCCTTCCTTCCCACCCAGTTTTTTCTCTTTCAGCTTTATTCCCTCCTCCAGACCCTCACAGGAACCCCCTCCATTTTCTCTTTATTCAATCATTCCACTTCTTCCAGTGACACTGGAGTCAGAGAATTCTGGGAAATGAAAGGTCACAGTGCTGGGAGCCCATTTGCTATAAGCCAGGTCCTGCGAATGTTCATTCCACTTTGTATCCTGAGGATAAAAAATAATGGAGTCCAGAGAAGTCACCATCATGGATCTAGATATATAGACAGAGGGCAAATTCCCCCTGGATTTGAAGGTGAACTTAGATCTTGCCCCGGTCAAGTTTATGGGTTATTTCTCCTTGAAATTATGATAACAAAGGAGTCATGGAGTGTCTTTAGGGCTGGTCTAATGCTCTTGACTTTTTTGAGGGTCAGAGTCTCCCTTGAGAATCTGCTGGAACTTCTAGACCTTCTTCTCAGGGAAATGCACATGAACTTGAAGTTTTACTTACAGTGTTAAGAAATCCCTTAAAACCCCTTCATGGGCTCTCTAGGAGCCTTTTGGTTGGGGATGTACAATATAAATTCAGACTCCAAAGGAGGTATTATATGCTTCGCCAGGCAATTGATGTGATAAGTTATTAGGCTGTAAACTGAGGCAGAATTTCTCACTTCAATAACAAAGCTGAAGACTATGGTGGGAATTTTCTAGATTGAGGGGATATTGGTCAGGTCTGTCTGCCCTATGAGTTTCCTGCTCTCAGTGAAGACAGGAGCCTTCACCTTTCAGAGTCTTTCCTTTCCTGGCCATTTGGAAGCCTGGATGTTTTAACTGCATAAACTTCCATCTGGGGCCTGAGCAATGAGCAGAATGGAATACTCATCATGACATCTGTTCCTTTCTACAGCTTCCTGCTTTAGTCAGCTCCAGATTAATATCTAATTTTTGAGAGGAGTGGAATAAGGAGGTCACTTTCTTTGTCCAAACTTTCTGACTCAAGGTGATTTTTTTCCACATGAAAAATAAATGTGGGAGGGAAGAATCCCGTTTATCCACTTTGGAAAATAACTTATTCCAGAAGTCTGAACTCTGGGGTACTTTTTATTTAATCAGTATGGCCCCATGAATTATCATCTTGTGGTTTTATTTTAGTGGTGGTCCTTATGTTTTGCTTGTATCCTTATTGTAAACTTAGTGTTTTCCAATGAATTAGTTTCTTTCTTCTCTCACCTCGTTAGGTCTTCCAAGTTTATAAGCAGAATCAGATTTGCAAGAGCAATTTACTTCTTTGTTTCACTAGGTATTGTTTGGAATGGCTTTTCTTCAATTAATTTACTTAACAGGTATTATGAGCAATTTTTGTGTGAAATACTGGTTCAAGAGAGAGGGAGTTAAAGAGAACAACACAAGAGCCTTACTATACCTAGGGTGTGTGTATGGGGGGAATTCCTGGGAAGAAGGGAAAGTCACCAAGTCTAGAGACTGGTCCCCATGCTGGCAGATAGAGATGTGATGTGCCCAGTCCAAAGGGATTGGGTGAAATCTAAAAGTTCTGGGAAAGCTCAATTTTACAGCTGGAGACACCCAGAATGTTAGACTGATGGTTACACAGGTAACTCCTGACTCACTTGTTGGTGGCAGAGATTCTCATTTCTCTCCAACTGGGAATGTAGTAGGACTGGGTAAAGGTCTCCCAGGCTCACACTGAGCAGTGCTGAAGTAGGCAGAAAGTGACCGTGGCTAATGCTGCTAGAGACTTGGGGAATAGTCGGCGAGGAGGGGTAGGTGTGAGGGAAAATTGTAAGTTGCACAGAGCACATTTTCTTAAAATTTGCAAGTGATAGATTTTTCATGCTTCCCCGAGAGGAATATAATATTCTAGAACTTTTCATAATTGCCCTCAGTTATTGTCATCAAAACAATTATCGTTATCTCCTTGTAACTGTCTACTAACATGGCATGTTGTCTTAGTGGATCAGGTGTGCTTAAATCCTGATTGCAAATGCCAGTGTCATGTGAATCATTCTGAATATAGAAAGCAGTGCAGAGAAAGACCTTCTCAGTTAACAACAGAACTCTAGGGTCTGAGACTTTTGGAGAAAGTGATTTTCAGATTTCAGACTAACAAATATGCTATGATGTCTTTGGGAGGTTGTTGGTTCTGATGGAATATTTCTCTTTAGAAATTGTCCCAGTAATGGGTACCTTTCTTTGGGGCAGGAGAAAGGAATAAGGATAGAACTTCTCATTATAATAATGATTTTTAAAAGTTGCAACATAGTTGGTCCCAAGTGTATGAAGCATTTGAAGAAGAGATGGTCTTATTTCAGCAGAAGAAATAGGAGCGAAAGACTATGCACAAGGAAGGAGAAATGGGAAAACATGATTGAAAATCATTTGGATCTGGCTAAAGTGATCAGATATCCCCGTGTAAATCTCTTTTCCAGGACCATATTCTTCCTAGGATCATGGGGTCAGATTACAATGAAGGACTCTGGTTTACATTCTCACCAGAGAATGTAAGGGTTTCTGATCATTCTCAAGGGTTTTCTCAACCCTTCTCTCAAGGGTTTCTGATCCTTCCTGACTCTTCTCTTCTTCAACTTGTACCATGTTTTCTCATATAAATGTGTTTTTCTGTCTACAGAGTAAGAAATACCAAAAGACCAAGTGTCACCACTTCTCCTGAATGTCAAGAAAACTCAAGTTTACTAGAAACAACAATGGAATAGCAAGATCCCCCTTCTCTTCCCCTCCTCGTCCAATCAGTTTCTCACTACTTTGCCCCTGAAACAAGAAACCCTAACAGGGACTCCAGAGGACAGTTCTCAGCAGGACACTTCACCAGTCACTCTTACCTACAGAATTTTCCCCCATGAGCGGTACCCGTCTCCCCCCACTTCTTCATGTCTGCAACAGTGTGTAGGCCTAGCAACAGCAGTTTCCACAAATTTTTTGTATTAGAGATGATAACTAGTGTGAGCATATAATTTATTGTCCAAACTGGAACATGTGTGTTTTTTTTAACCTAGACATTGGGAGAATTTTTAAAAAATTTTATTTGGCATAACTGTATATTCACATGCAGTTGTAAGAAATAATACAAAGAGATCCTTTACACCCTTCACCTAGTTTTCTCCAGTGGTAACGTCTGGCATAACTATAGTACAATATCACAACAGGAAAATTGCCGTTGATACAATCTGCCTACCCTATTCAGATTTCACCAGTTTTACATGCATTCCTGTATGTATGTGTGTGTGTGTGTGTTTTGTTCTATGAAATTTTATCACATGTGTAAAATATTGTGACCACAGTCAGGATAAGGAAGAGTTCCATCACAAGGATCCCTCATATTGCCCTTTTATAATCACATTCACATTCTTCTTAGACCCACCTCCCCCCAAACCCTGGCAACTACTAATCTGTTCTCCATCTCTATAATTTTGCCATTTCAAAACTGTTATATAAATGGAACCATACACGATATAACCTTTTGGGGTTGCCTTTTTTTCTCAGCATAATTTCCTTGAGACCCATTCAACTTACAGCAAATATTAGTCATTTTTTCCTTTTTATATCATTCCATGGTTGGATGTACCACATTTTGTTTATCCATTAATCAGTCGATGAACATTGGGTTGTTTCCAGTTTGGGGCTATTATGATTAAAGATGCTATGGTTATTTGCATACAAGTTTTATGTGGACATAAATTTTCATTTCTCTGAGATAAATGCCCAAGAAAGTAATATTTAATATCTAGGTTGTATAGTAAGCACATCTTTAGTTTTTAAAGAAACTACCACACTGTTTTCCAGAGTGACTGTATTATTTTACATTCCCATCAGCAGTATATGAGTGATCCAGTTTCTCTGCATTGTTGCCAACTTTCATATTATCAGTATTTTAAAATTTTTTACCATTTTTATAAATGTGTAGTGGTATGCTACACAATCCTGCTTATAGAGCAATGGTTTTGTGGTTGCCCTGTGGAGAGTGGGATCAATTTCCCAACCAAAATTAGTTCAAGGACTTCCCTGGTTGTCCAGTGGCTAAGACTCTGCTCCCAATGCCGGGGGCCTGGATTCGATCCCTGGCCAGGGAACTAGATCCCCTATGCCGCAGCTAAGAGTTCGCATGTCACAACTAAAAGATCCTGCATGCTGCAATGAACATCCTTCGTGCCGCAACTAAGACCAAGCGCAAGCAAATAAATAAACAAATAAATTTTAAAAATTTTAAAAAATTCGTTCAGATGTAGAGACTGATGATACCACACACAGTAGGAGGGTATGAAAAGAGGGAATTATTCATATAATGGGAATTTTTTTGGAAAAGAGGAGGGCAGATACCCAAGCCAGTCTGGACTGGCTTTAGTGAAGGGAGGGGCAAGTGTCTTTTGATTTTATTTTGATTGGGGAGTGGGGCTAGGGTGATGATTCCCATGTGTGGGCAGGGGTTTTCATAGTCTGACCTTTCCTGGAAGTGCCAAGGGAGCGAAGGCCCAGGCTTTTTTATCAGCTTGCCCAGATGTAGGGCAAAAGCTGAAAGGGGTTAGTGGAGCTTGAAAGCTGTCAGCAGTCAAATATCAAAAATGGATTCAGACACTTCATTAAACTTGCTCTTGAAATGTTGTCAAAGATTAGTTGGGCATATTTGTATAGATATATTTCTGGTTTCTCTATTCTGTTCCATTGACCCATGTGTCTATTCCTCTGCCAATAACACACTGCCTTGACTACTGTAGCTATACAGTAAGCCTTAGCATGGGGTAGAGTGGTTCTACCCACTTTATTCTTCTTCTTCAAGATTGTTTTAGCTATTACAGTTTCTGTGTCATTTCATATAAACTTAGATTATGCTTCTCTATGTCTAAAAAAATCCCTGCTGGAACTTTGATAAATACTGCATTAATCTACACATCAGTTTAGGGAGAATTCACATTTTTACTATGCTGAGTCTTCCAACCCATGAACATAAGTCATTACTTCTATTTAGTTCTTTGATGTCTTTCATCAGCATTTTGTAATTTTCAGGATACAGATGTTGTATGTATTTTGTTAGATTTATACCTAAGTATTTCATTTTCTTTGGAGTAATTATAAGTGGTATTATATTTTAAATTTCACTTTCCACATGTTTGTTGCTAGTATGTAAAATTGAGATTAATTTCAGTGTGTTTATTTTGTGTCCTGAGACTTTGATAAACTCACTTATTATTTCTAGGAGTTTTTATTTTGTCAATTCTTTGGAATTTTCTACACAGACAATAAGTCATCATAAGGGCAGTTTTATTTTTTCCTTTCCAATCTGTATGCTTTTTATTCTTTTTGCTTGCCTTATTGTATTGGCTAAAACTTCCAGCACCATGTTGAATAAGAGTGGTAAGAGTGGACATCCTTGCCTTGTTCCTAAACTATACAAAATGAAATATTCAAAAAGAGTACAAATAAGTCCAACTAAAAACCTTAAAAATATTCAAGTAACCTACTAGAAAGCTGGAGATGAGAAACAGAGGAATGAGAAACACAGGAAATAAACAAAACCCAAAGAATAAAATGGCTGTATAAGCCATAACATGTCAATAATTACCTTAAATGTAAATAGTCTAAATTCATCAATTAAAAAACAGAGACAGGCATAGTGGATTAACAAACCTGTGATTCAACTGTATGCTGTCTACAAGAAACTCACTTCAAATACAATGACATAGGTAGGTTGAAAGTAAAAAGACAGAAAAAGGTGTGGCATGCAAATATTAACAACAGCAAAAAAGCAGGAGTAGATATATTAAAAATCAGGTAAAATAGATTTCAAAGCAAAGAATTGTCTCATGTACTCATGTGTGAGATGCATGGGCAGTGTACAGAGTTCTCACTTTACCATGTAGTTAAATGTGAAAGATAACAACTCTTTCCAGATGCAATGTAACATACACATCCCTTTCAAGGACAGCCTTCAGCTTGCTTGTAAAACAAAGTTCTTTTTGACTCCATCAGTTAGAAATTGCTAACCCTGGTCTCAGGTGGTATATTTGATGCTGTTGCATCTGCAGGTTAGTTAGTGTATCAGTTACTTGTGCTGTTAAAGTTGACAGGTCACCAGCTCAAAGGGTCAATAGGAAATGTGAGAAAGTATGGGTTAACTATAAGTGAAACACGTGAGAAATGGAGTCTGAGCAGTCCTTCTGTATAGAGAAAACAGTCAGAAAGCTCCTGCTACAGTAGTTTTGTTATTTATGTTAAGATGTAAATCTACAACTATTTGCTTGTTTTTCTGTTTGTTAATGCCTTTTTTATTTTGCAAAGAGACCCTCTCTACAGAATGAATTTTCAATGAGCAATTATACTCCAATAAAGATGTTAAAAAAATAAATAAAATAAAATACATAATACTGAAATGTAGATGTACATAGCATTGGCATTAAAAGGTATGTGAAAATGAAAAATAAAAGGTACAAACTACTAGGTATAAAATAAGTAAGTTACAAGGATGTAATGTACAGCACAGGGAATATAGTCAATATTTTATAATAACTTTGTTTGGAGTATAAGCTACACAAATATTGAATTTCTATGGTGTACACCTGAAACTAATGTAACATTGTAAGCTAACTATACTTCAGTAAAAAATGAGTAAATAAAAAAAAAAGAAAGCTGATGTTTTGGAAATAATTAGTGAATTTCTATTTCTCAAAAAAAAAATGCTGGTGAATGTAACCTGCACAAAAATGTTTGTCTGCATTTACCTTCCAATCAGAAGTCATAGTGATATTACTGACTATGTGAAAACCAGAAGACCGAAATCTGTTTAAAAAACATCACCACTGGGCTTCCCTGGTGGCGCAGTGGTTGAGAGTCTGCCTGCTGATGCAGGGGACGCAGGTTCGTGCCCCGGTCCAGGAAGATCCCCCATGCCATGGAGCGGCTGGTCCCGTGAGCCATGGCTGCTGAGCCTGCACGTCTGGAGCCTGTGCTCCACAACAAGAGAGACCACAACAGTGAGAGGCCCGCCTACCAAATTAAAAAAAAGAAAAAAATCACCATTTATTTCAAAAGTTAGCTGCAGAAGTTGAATTTACATAGCATTCTGTGAAGCATGGCTTTTCAGTTAGATCAAATGATGATATCTCTGAATTAATTTCATTCATTTTCAATTCCATGTTTTCCCATGCATGTACAAAGAGTGAAGTGATAGCTGTTAATGGGTTGGCTCCATTAGCAGAAAAAAT
Organism: Orcinus orca; assembly: GCF_937001465.1. NCBI lineage: Eukaryota > Metazoa > Chordata > Mammalia > Artiodactyla > Delphinidae > Orcinus > Orcinus orca. Next base: position 40,896,974 of record NC_064580.1, read on the forward strand.
CTTTGCAGTTAAATGATGCCAGTTTTATATCAGTGACACTAGATGCTTCAAATAGAAGATTGGTTAATTTCAGTAATGACTTAATTTTTTCATCAATTTTATGCAATCAAAGTATAGCTTTTGGAAGATCATTTTGTTACAGTTAAAACACCTGACTCTAATAATGCTTACTTATACATTCAGTTTAAAAATCCAACATTGGGGGCTTCCCTTGTGGTGCAGTAGTTGAGAGTCTGCCTGCCGATGCAGGGGACACGGGTTCGTGCCCTGGTCCAGGAATATCCCACATGCCGTGGAGCGGCTAGGCCTGTGAGCCATGGCTACTGAGCCTGCGCATCTGGAGCCTGTTCTCCGCAGCGGGAGAGGCCACAACAGTGAGAGGCCCACGTACCGCAAAAAAAAAAAAAAAAAAAAAAAAAAATCCAACATTGAAGGTAAAGTTATTTTGTTGTGATGATAATACAAATACAAATTTAGGTGGAATACAATTATCTCGGCAAAAACAATATTCTTACTAAATTAAGAAACCTATGGAGCAGAAATGCACTTGGAATTGGTTGTGGAGCATATGTAATTCATCACTGCATCTAAACTGTGATACTCTACCAATTGAAATAGAAGCTATAGTTGTCAATATTTACAAATGTATTTACATATACATGTACACATTTAGAATAATTGAATTGTAAACTTTTGTGACACAATGTGGAACATGAAAAAGAATTTGGAATGGCAGTATATGATTCTCTTCTTGTTTCCAGTCATGACTCAGATTTTTTAAATGTTTGAGCCTTTATAGTAGTATGTTGTTAATTAACTCAAGGTCCTACAGAGTATTGACTATTATTGTAAACAAGTTCTTTAAATTTAGGTTGCTTTTTGTTCAAAATCATTTGGAAATCTTTAATCAAAGTACTCAAGAAATGGAGTACCAAAAATTCACATTTTGAAGCTTTTAGCAAATTGCAATTATGAAAACAAAGCTTGTATATAGGAAGAAATCAAAATTCATCATTTGGCAGATTATATGATGAGAGCCCAAACTGTGCACAGGATTTAATTTTGACATTCTACAACTTCACTTTGTAATATCTTGACTTGATACATCTCTTATTTTTAACTAGACCTTATAATCTGTACTGCAATAGAATAAACTTGAGAAGGCCTTGATTTTGCAGTGTTTAAATTTGGTGAACCATTCAAAATAATCATAAATACAGCGAACTTATTTAATAAGTTTTATTTTGTAAAAATATTTGTTGAAGGACCCTAAATGGAAGCAAAAAGACATTACTTTTCAAAGTATTTATACATTTTTCAGTAAAAGAATTAGAATTGAGAATACTCTCTAATTAACAGAATTTGCTCTACACTTAGATACCTTTACATCTGTAAGGAGACTATTTTTTCAATTAAAAATATTATAGTCTTCAGAAAAGAAAAATTGAAGTTATTCAAAATTTCAAATTTATTGGCTATAAACTACAGCTTTGAAGAATATTGCATGCAATTTTACCAATTCCTATTTAAAAAAGACATTTTCAGAAAATATCAGTAACATAGTATTAGAAACACGTATCACTAATAAACTAATTAAAGTGCATGAGTATGTACCAAGTATAATTATTTTATTTATGTATTTTTTAATTTTGGAAAATCCTTTTGAAAAGTCTTTTACATGGAAATAATTTTATTTTTTAAAAGAATTTCATATTTGAAAATATTTTAAATATAAAAATTTTATACCAATTATACCAATGAAATTAATCCAATTTGTTTGTTAATAAATACATATCTTAGAAAAGCATGGAACTGTAATTCTTCAAATGTTTAATTCTTCAAAATATTTTACTTTGGAAATTAAAACATTTAAAACGACTCCACTGAAGCTTCTGCTGTTACAGTTACCATCATGTTGCTAAAAACAAAGGACATTTTAAAGTCCTCATCTTACTTGACATTTTTTGTCAGCTTTTCACATTGTCGACTATTTCCCTCTTCTCAAAATGCTCTTTTTGCTTGGTTTCTCTGAGGTACACCATAACTCTCTGGTACACACTCTCCTCATACTCTCAGGGCTTTCTTCATCTTTCCCATCATTAAATGCTGAAATACATCTTTCATTCTAGGTGGTCCTTGAACTACCATGGCTTCAAGTAACATAAAAATCTTCCATTCTCAACTATATATCTCAAATCAGATCACTCTTTTGAGCTTCAGACTTAATTATACAGTCGCCTAGAGGCAAAGGTTGTCAAACTATCTCTGTAAAGGGCTAGATAGTAAATATTTAAACATTTTTGATCCAATTGGTCTATGTCAAATTAATCAACTCTACCATTGTAGTGCAAAAGCAGCCATAGACAATACGTAAATAAATGAGCATGGCTGTGTTCCAGTAAAACTTTATTTATTAAAAAGAAGGCTTTGAGCTATTCAACATTGTCCTGGAAGTTCTAGCCAGAGCTACTTAGACAAGAAAAGAAATAAAAAGCATCCAAATTTGTAAGAAGTAACACTATCTTTATTTGCAGATGACATTATTCTACATGTAGAAAATCCCAAAGAATCCATAAGAAAGCTATTAGAGCTAATAAATGAATTCAGGAAAGTTACAGGTTACAAAATCAACACACACAAAAAAGTTACGTTTCTAAACATTAGCAATGAACAATCCAGTATGGAAATTAAGAAAACAATTTCATTTGTAATAGCATCCAAAAGTATAAAATACCTAGGAATAAATTTAACCAAGGAGGGGAAAGACTTGTACATTGAAACTTATAAAGCATTGCTGAAAGAAATTAAGGAAAACTAAATAAATGGAAAGCCATCTTGTGTTCATGTATTGGAACACTTAATATTTTAAGATGTCAATACTATCCAAAGTGATTTACAGATTCAACACAATTCCTGTCAAAATTCCAGCAGCTTTGTGTGTGTGTGTGTGTGTGTGCAGAAATGGAAAAGCTGGTTCTCAGATTCATATGGCCTTCTAAGGGTCCCAGAATACCCAAAACAATCTTGAAAAAGAATCAAGTTAGAGGACTCACACTTCCAGATTTCAAAACTTACTACAAAGCTACAGCATTCAAAACAAAGTGGTACTGGCATAAATATAGACATATAGACCATGGAATAGAATTGATACCCTAGAAATAAATCCTTACATGTATGGCCAATGGATTCTTGACAAAGATGTCAAGTCCATTGAATGGGGGAAGAATTGTCTCATCAATAAATGGTGCTAGGAAAATTGGATTTCCCCGTACAAAAGAATGAAGTTGGATCCCTTCTTCATATCATTTACAAAAATTTTTTTAATAAATTTATTTATTTATTTATTTTGGCTGCATTGGGTCTTCATTGCTGTGTGTGTGTTTTCTCTAGTTGTGGCGAGCAGGGGTTACTCTTTGTTATGGTGCACGGGCTTCTCAGTGCAGTGGCTTCTCTTGTTGTGGAGCATGGGCTCTAGGCATGGGGGTTTCAGTAGTTGTGGCACATGGGCTCAGTAGTTGTGGCGCATGGGCTTAGTTGCTCCATGGTATGTGAGATCTTCCTGGATCAGGGATTGAACCCATGTGCCCTGCATTGACAGGTGGATTCTTAACCACTGCACCACCAGAGAAGTCCCATTTACAAAAATTAAGTATGATCAATGATCTAAATATAAGAGCTAAAACCCTAAAACACTTAGAAGAATGAATAGGGGAAAGGTTTATAACCTTGGATTTGGCAGTGGATTCTTAGGTATGACACCAAAAGCACAAGCAACAGAAGAAAAAACAGATCAATTGGACTTCATCAAAATTGAAAACTTTTGTTCATTAAATGATACTCTTAAGAGAGGGTGAAGACAATCCACAGAATGGCAGAAAATATTTGAAAATCATATCTAATAAGAGTGTAATATCCTGAATATGTTAAAAACTCCTAAAACTCCTCAACAAAAAGACAAAAACCCAATTAAACATGCATAAAGGATTTGAATAAAAAACTGCAAAGAAGCTATACAAATTGCTGATAAGTACATGAAAAGATACTCAACATAATTAGTCAATAAAGGAAGTGTAAATCAAAGCCAGAAATGAGATATAACTTTACACCTACTAGAATGGCTATAATAATTTATTTTTCATTTTTAAAATTTAAGTATAGTTGGTGTACAATATTACATAAGTTACAGGTGTACAATATAATGATTCACAATTTTTAAAAGTTATATTCTACTTATAGTTACTACAAAATACTGGCTACATTCCCTGTGTTGTACAATACATCCTTATGGCTTACTTGTTTATTGAATAGTAGTTTGTACCTCTTAATCCCCTACCCCTATCTTGTCCCCCCTTCCCCCTCCCCACTGGTAACCACTAGTTTGTTCTCTACATCTGTGAGTCTCCTTCTTTTTTGTTATATTCACTAGTTTGTTTTATTTTTTAGATTCCACATATAAGTGATATCATACAGTATTTGTCCTTCTCTGTCTGACTTATTTCACTTAATACCCTCCAAGTCCATCCATGTTGTTGTAAATGGCAATATTTCATTCTTTTTTATGGAGAATGAATATAATAATTTTTAAAAATAATGGAAAATAAAAAATGTTGGAGAGAATGTAGAGAAATTGGAACCCTCGTACTCTCATAGGAATGTAAAATGGTGCAGCCACTATGAAAACAGTTTGGTGGTTCCTCAGAAAGGTAAACATAGGATTACTGTATGACCCAGCAATTCCACTCTTAGGTATATAGCCAAAGGAATTGGAAACAGAAACTCAAACAGATTCTTATATGCCAAAGTTATTACAGCATTATTCAGAATAACCCCAAAGTGGAAACAACCTAAGTGTTTAACAGTGAATGGGTAAATAAAATGTGGTATATATATACAATGGAATATTATTCATCCTTAGAAAGGAATTAAGTTCTTTTTTTTCAATTTTAAAATAAAATAGTTTATTGGTTGTGTTAAGCAATATTTTATTACTTAAAATATTATTTATTTTCAAATATTTTATCTAAGAACTTCAAAGCACTTGACAACTGATACTGGTAACATCTATGCAATTGGCATTGCTACCATGTTTATATAGTTTCTGAAAATGAGGAAGAAAAATTTATTGTGGTTTCCAGCAGTGGAAAATTTTAAAAATCCAGAATTACTGAGACAAAATTTACTGACTAAGTTAGCCCTAAGAGCTGAAATAGAATCATTTCCCAGGTACTTCATCTTTCATAATCTGTTACTGAAGAGATTCAGAATCTGTTCCAGTATAGAAATAGTATAGAGAAGAGATCTATCATTCACATTATAAAAAGGAAACCGCACTCAACTCAGTCCAGAAAAATGCCAGTCTTACTGGGTTTTACTACTGGCAGAAGTTGATTGTCTTAGGATGGAATGCAACATAACTGCTGTCAACATATCGCCCAGTTGCCCAGAATATACCCTGACCTACTGGCTGATTCCACCATTTCCTAGGAAGACTATCTTGACACATGCCCAATGCCCATTTAGTTTTGTTTTTCAATTCTACTTCCCAGTAATGCCTGCCAGAATTAAATCTCATAGAACCTAGGATAGCAAGGCAGAGATGAAATCTCCTTGGGTTATAACAAAGGTTTGTTTTTTTTCTTTCTATATTGCATACTTTTTCTGTCCTCAGAGACTATAAGCCCAGGATGTGCTGCTTCAAGATCTAGAATCATATCTATTTGTAATGGCTTGATAATTTTGCCTAAGCCAGATTATTGGGGAGGAATACTGAATCCATATTTCTTTAATCGCAATGAAGAGTTCAAGGTATTTTATGTTTTGATACCTGCGGTGTTTCCAATATAGGGGGCACGGGTTCGATCCCTGGTCAGGAAACTAAGATCCCACATGCCAATAAATAAATAAATAAAAACACACAGTGAGCCAAATTTTTCCTATAGGTCATAGTTTGCCAATGCCTGGCCTAGATAACATTTGTACTTGGATATCTGACAGGAATCTTAAAACTGAATTTATAATTATCCTGCATAAATCTGTAGATTTCTAGTCTTTCCCTCCTCTGTGAATGATGTCATCATTTTCTTGGTTGTTCATTTTAGAAACTTGAACATTATCCTTTACACTTTCTTCTCCTTTAATTCTTACACCTAAGTCCTGTTGATTCTATACTCCTACACATTTTCTAAATTTCTTCATTTCTTTCCATTTCTACTTCACCATGCTAGACCAACTCACCCTCATCCTACCTGGACTTCTGCAATTGTCTTTATACTAGTCATCCTGTTTCCTCTCTTGACCATCTCTAATTCATCGGTGGCAGAAACTACCAGTTGTCTTCCAACATCCACTCCCTTTCTTCCAAAGTAATAGACTTCTTAGCTGGGACAGAGCCATCTAGGGAAAAACCCCTCACTTTCCCAAACTCCTTTGCAGCTAGATGTGGCCATTGGGCTAAGTTCTTGTTAACAAAACAAAATGGTAGTGACATATAGAATTTCCAGGTGCCCTTCTTGTTGGTTGAGATGTGGCTTTGGTGCTGCACAATCTTGGACAATGCTGGTAAGGGCAATAATGTTGGGATGGCAAAGAAGACAGATGGAGCCTGGGTTCCTAATGACTTTTAGGAGCAATATCAAATTCCGCTCAGACTTTATCTTACTTACGCCATTGTTATTTTGAGTCTGTGTTACACTTAGCCAAAACTATAAGCTAATGAAAACACCATCTTCCACATAATAGCTAGAGTTATTGTCTAAAAACACAAATCTTGTCAGATCAATTCCTAATTTTATTTAAAACCCTTCTGTGGCTGCCCATCAATGAATGGGTGAATACCAAAATTCTTAATATTGCTCACAAGACTCTGTGCAATCCAGCCCCTGCTCGTTTCTTTAGCTTCCTTTTGCACCTTAAGGCTCCAAGGCTCCAAGCGTGCTGGCTTAATCTTAGTTAGGTCTTTCCTAATCAAAGTGTTTCTTGAATATCCTGTTTTCTTTGCTTAGAATGCTCTTTCTCTCTTTTTCTACCTGGCCCACTCCTACTCATCTATCAAGTCTCAGATAAAACATCATTTCCTTAAGAAAGCCTTGATCATTCCCCACCCTGCCCCATTCTCCCAAACTAGGTAAGGGTTTTCCCTGTTTTATCCACTCCAAATACCCCTTCCCCTTTTTGTTAATACTTGTCTCAATTGCAATTTAAATTGTTACTAAATAATTAACAGTAATTCAAATAATCCCATACTGGATTTTCAGATTTATGAGTCCATCTTATTCACTCCAGCACCTGGCACAGTACCTGGCACATGGTAAGCAGCGCAGTTTAATACCTGCTATTTGGTAGACACTAAGTAGGTAGTACTAATTATTATTACTGGAGTATAAGGACTACTTCTACCTTGATGAAAGCTACCTCCTGAGACAATTGGCTTAGTGACAGCTTTTAAAAGAATCTGAATCCAAGGCTACTGAAAATTAAAAAGAGGTATGTTATTCACCTTAGGTCAATAAGTTAAAATTGGTTTTTATTTGCCGTTTGTCAAACTCAAAAGGTATTTTAGCTCAAAGGAAATTTTATAGTTAAAAGTGGTTAGTGGATATCTTCTATAAAGTATGTAATTTGGAATGAACAGCAGGAGGAAGGGAAATATTTTAGATAGGTTTAAAGTAAAAGAGTGCAAAGAATAAAATAAATATCTTATTTGGGAGTCATAGGGAGGAAATTGCTTTAATCTAAGATATTTAGTGCCTTTCTATTATGGTTGGCACTAGATTAGTTACTACATTCTTTTCTTAAATTAATACATAAATGTATATATATATATATATATATATATATATACATACACACACACACACACACACACACACACACACATGCATAAAGGTATTATACCAGTGCTTGCCTGGAAAATGTGTCTATATATATGGTTACTCAATAAATAATCATAATAGAAATAAACGTCTTAATAATGAAAACTTCATGTACAAAGAAATAATTAAAAATATTGATGACTACCTACATTATACCAGTGGAACACCAGTGCAGTGCTAATTGAGATATATGTATATAATGAATACAGATAAACATTAAAGGAATGTCCTTCAAAGGAAGGAGCAAGTAACATCATGAACTACACTTATATTTAAGTTTTTCCTCCCAGGGATTTTATTTTTCTACAATCATTGCCTTCAACCATGCTGTATTGAATATCTTTTGCATCCCTTAATGACACTTTGGGTGGATTCCAAAGCTTTCTCGTTGCATCTGGCTACTAAAACTCAGTTCAATCTAGTTAATGCCATGCATGCTGAAGTGTTCAACAGTAATGTATACTGATGTCTGTAGCTTTGAAATACATCCAAAAAATAAGATGAATTGATAAATGATAGAGGGATAAATAGAAGGAGAGATATGAGATAAAGCAAACATAGCATCAAGGTGGTGAGGACCTGGGTGTTTAATGTAGCATTCTTTCAATTTTTCTGTTTGTTTAAAAACATTCATAATAAAATGTTGGGAAAAAAGACCCCTTTCCTCCACCCTTCCCCCCAAACCCTCATTTATTCTCAATTTAAAGCATTAACTTCAAACTCAATTTAAGTCCCATCTCTTTCCTTCTCCCAGGGGCAGTTGACCCAGGGAACTGTGACTGCATGAGCTTATGAGATGTGGGGAGCAAGCAAGCCCAGAACTTCCTGCCTGGAAGACTTCAAAATAGGCCTGGTGGGCTCCCTTACCCTTGTAGTCAAGTTATGGTTAAGTATCCAAATATGGAATTCATCGTGAAAGAGGATGGGCTCCACATTCCAGTGTTGGCTCAAAGTGAAATGGGAAGCAAGTGGAGCTGTAGACCTGCCCAGGCTAAGCTTTCTGGAAGACTGGCCTCCTTATTTAAAATGGGGATATTTAATGCTGAAGGGATTAAATCCACCTACACCCATATCGACACCAGAAACACTCAACCAAAAAAACCCAACTTCAAATAAAAATACAACCCAGTCAAAAAATAACCTTAAATTTCCAGGGACATAATCCTTTGGCTAGTTTCCCTTCTGATGAACATGAATTTCTTCTTTTGTATTACCACATGAAAAACAGAGTTCAGGAATTCAAAATGTGTACTGATTGACTAACACCTTTCAGGTTATTTTCCAAGACTGGCCCTTTCAATGTGATGAAGTAGAGAAGTGTCTTGGAAGGGCAAGTCTTTCTGTCTTGAGCTTCCTTCCTTTGTCTAGAGTCAATGTGCCCCTCTGCCCCTTTCTACAAACCTTCCTCACAGCCCCTGCCTATAAGCTGGAGTGTGCACTGTCCTTTCTCTTCAGGCTGGCCTTCCCCAAACTCTGGCCCTCTGTTGGCCTTCCTCCTCCCATGCCCAGCACCCTCATCTTTGCATTTCTTGTCTGGCACTATCCCTTAAAAACTGACCAGCTGGCAAGCCAGCTGGTCAAGGTCTTCACTGTGTGGTGTTAGTGACTGGGCTTTTGCTCTGCTGCATTGGCACTTTACAAGAACTTTCAGTGCAGGGTGGTACTGACAGTGTTTGTCACGTTTCTTACCACAGTCCCTAACAGTCTGTAAAACAGTCAATAAAATTTAATGAATATGTCACTGTGAAGGTTAACTTTGTGTCAATCTGGCTAGGCTATGGTGCCCAGTTGTTTGGTCAAACACTAGTCTAGATGTTGCTGTGAAGGTATTTTGTAGCTGTGATTAACATTTCTAATCAGTTGACCTTAAGTAAAGGAAGTTGCCCTTGATAATGCGGGTGGGCCTCATCCAATAAGTTGAAGGCCTTAAGAGCAAAACTGAGGTTTCCTAGAGAAGAAGGAATTCTGCCTCAAGACTGGAACATAGAAATCCTGCCAGAGTTTCCATCCTGCTGGCCTGCTCTATAGATTTCAGACTTGCCAACTCCCACAGTTGTGTGAGCCAATTCCTTAAAATAAATATTTCCCTCTTTCTCTTTCCCTTTTCCTTTCTCTCCCTCCACCTCTCTATCATTCTTTCATATTTTTGGCTGGTTGACATCTGCACCCCTTCTTACATCTGAGGATCCAAGCTTTGAGAGGCTGCTGAGAGAGGCAGACATCGACTCCAGCACTGACACAGAGACATAGAAAACAACAGGTTCTTGAACTCTGTGATGACAGCCACCACACAAACCCAAGACTCAGGTGCTCCCACTTGGGACTTCACCTCTGAAGTCAGTAGCTAATGACTAAGCCATGACAACTTAGACCAGGGCGTCACAAACTATCTGTGCTGAAGAGCCAGGTTTTTAAAATTTCCAACTTGCTGGGCACTGATAATTTTATAATAGACCATAAAAATAAGTCACTAGAAAAAAAAGTAAGTCATTTTATAAAAGTGAAAAATGTCCTAAAAACTACAACTCAATTATATATTATTAGGTTCTCAAGAGAGAAAATTACTCCATCAAAGTATTATGAAATTTCTAAATGCTTATTTTCAATTTCTGTACTTGTTGCAGATTGGTAACAAATATTTTGGAGACCCTCTGTGCATGGCAGTGGCTTAGACTTTATTCTTGGAGGGAGGCAGGGGCAGGGAGCATAATGTTCAGCAGCAGGGGCAGTAGTGGAAGCATCTTAACCAAATTCTTCCTATGATATGACTTGGCTAATTTTTGGCTGCTGATCTACTCTCCTCCTCCATTTGATTTTGTCCATTCTCCGAGTTGGACTCAGCCTTTCTTGTGGATTCTGTGAACCACCCAACATCTTTCTAATAAAAAATATCTGAACTAAAATTACCCACAACTGTTGTTGGTAGTTTGTAGTCACGAACCCTGAGATGCACACATGCTTACCTGTGAGATTTTTGAAAGGATTATGTGAGTTAATGGCAATAAAGTGCTTATTATATGGGTCTTAGAACCCAACAGGAGCTTGATAAGAAATGTAGTAGACAGACCCCATGGTGACCTCCAATGATTTCCAGCCTCCTGGTGTCCACGCCTTTGTGCAATCTTCTCCTGTTGAGTGTGGGTAGGAACCTGTGACTTGCTTCTAATCAATAGAATATGACAAGGATGATGGGTTGTCGTTCCTGTGATTATGTTATATTAGAGTGTAGTAGGAGATTAAAACCTTCCCACACCCCTTTCTTAACAGTTTGCATGTAAAAGTGATAGTGATTCTGTCACCACTCATCACTGGATGAAGGACTAGCATGACTTAAACTGGAAGAGAGTTAATATTGATAAGGCAGACCAATTACATCTATCAGAGACCATTAATGCATCCCATACACAGGGCGTATCTGATCCGGGTAGCAGAGGCAGTCATCTCTATGGTATAGTTTAAGGGAGGAGACCAGAAACGCCTCCTCTCTGGCCCTGTCTGCAGCATTCCTAATTCTCACATTGAAGCTTCATCCTTATAATCAAGGTTTTGCTAGATCCCAGTCAGGATATATGGAGCCCTAAAAGTAAGCCACAGATGATGCAAAACTATAGAATAAAAGTAGTACATCTTTCTTGAGAATCCATTTTGCTTGAAGATGTGGGGAGAAACACATTCTCTGAACATTTAAACAGATATGTATATATTTCAGAGTGGAACTCAACCTTCACACTCATTTTAAAATTTCTGTTGAGGTATAATATGCATACAGATAAATGAATATATCATAAGGGTACAGTTTGATGACGTTTCAAAAACTGAATATGTCCATGGAACCCAGCACCCCAGATCAAGAAACAGAATATCACCAACAGCTCAGAAGCCTCTCTGTGCTTCTTCCAGAGGCTACATTCCAAGGATAACCACTATCCCTACATTTAACTTTATGTACATGGAATCATACTATGTGTGTAGTGTCCGGTTTCTTTTGCGCAACATTGTTTGTGAGATCCATCCATGTTGTTGCATGTACTTGAAGGTCATTCATTCTTGTTGCTGTATAGTATCCATTGTGTGGATATACCACAATTTATCTATTCTGCTGTTAATGGTCACTTAAGCAGTTTGTATTTTGAAGTTATTATGAATAGTGCTGCCATGAATATTCTTGTATATATCTTTTGGTGGAAGTAAGCACCAAATGAGCTGGGTATATAATCAAGAGTGTAATTGTAAGATTATACACTGGGCATATGTTCAACTTCAGTAGTCACTGTGAAACAACCTTCCAAAGTAGTTGTACCAAGTCCCATTTATTTCTAAAAAAATTTTTAAATAAGACTAAAGAAATTTCATCCTTAGGTTAATGTCTTGACTATCCCTTTGGAAGATATCAGTTCATATTCTTTGACTTATTTCAAGATTTTGTACTGGGTGCCTGGGAAGGTGGCATCTATTTTTAGTCAAGTATACCATTGTTACTGGGGCAAATTTTCACAATTATTTCTTTAAGAAACTGTAATAAAAACTATTGCTACCTGTATTCATTATCACTGCATAACAAATTACCACAAACTTAGCAACAGAAATGATACACATTTGTTATCTCACAGTTTCCATGGGTCAGGAGTTCAGCCACAACTTAACTGGGTATGCTGCTGCAGGTTACTACTCACTGTCTGCCTTCAAGGTCTTGGTCAGGGCTCAGTTCTCATCAGAAGCTCCACTGGGAAAAGATTTATTTCCAAGCTCCCTCAGGTTGTTGGAAGAATTCATTTCCTTGCTGCTATAGCACTAGGGGCCCCAGCTTTTTGCTGTTAGCTGGAAAGTGCCCTCAGGTCTTAGAGGCACACCTCCCTCCCAGTTCCCATGTGGACTTCTCACATGACTGCTTACTTCATCATGATACTACTGCCCTCTTTTGAGTCCAAGACCACACTACCTCAACTGTGCCCTGGGGTGAGGAAGCCACTGCCACCACTCTTGGCTTGAGGGCACACTTCTTCAGATATGATTCATGCCAACCAAAAAGAGACTCTGTGTTCTGCCTCTAAGTACCCACCAGAGTAGGGACCAGGCACTGGGACCCCTGTTACCACTACCACGGAGAAACCAAATGCCTCTACTGCTATGCTTGCCAAGAGTAGTGTGGTCTCCTTCTTATTTCTACTTTCCAGTCCCTACTAAGGTGCATCTATTGGCAGAAGCCAGGTCCCAAGAAGAAGAACCTGAGCTCTAAGACAGTACAGGAAAGATCATCTTTAGCTTTCTAAACTCCAGCCCTCAGTAAGGCATCTTATAAAGCATTGGTCCTCAAACTTGAGCATGCAGTAGAATCAACTGAGAGTATATTAAAACATAAATTATTTGGGCCCAGGTTTGGAGTTTCTGATTCAGTAGGTCTGGGGTGCATTTCTAACAAGTTCCTGGGTAGTGATGATATTGCTAGTCAGAGACCATATTTTGAGAACCACTGCTCTAGGGGAATTGGAATAGATTTGAGAAAGCTAATCTGCAATATATGTTACAATGTGCATAAGAATCACCCGCATAGGGTTTGATACACTAGCAGGTTTTCCAAAATACTGGGTCTATAGTGGAGGCCAGAGATATGCACTTTTTAAAAATTGAAGTGTAGTTGATTTACAATATTGTGTAAGTTCCAGGTGTACAGCATAGCGAATGAATATATACCTGTATATATTCATATATATATATATTCCTTTTCAGATTCTTTTCCCTTATAGGTTATAAAATATTGAGTATAGCTCTGTTCTTCAGGGTATTTTTATATTGGTGGTCCATGGAGAACAAGTTGAGAAACACTGGATTGGAGCAGCGGTTCTCACCCTTGGCTGCACGTTACAATGCCTCAAAGAATATTATAATGTACTGATGCCTTGGTTTCATTCTCTGAGGTTCTTATTTGTTGGGTGAGCCACACCCAGCAGAACTCTCTGAGTGATTCTATTGTGCAGCCAAGACTGAAAGCTACTGGCCTAGAAGAATCTGTTGACTAAGATGGGTTACCTGAAGCTGGCAGGTTAGACTCACTTCTTTCCTAAGACTAGTCATATTGGAGGCCATTTTTAGAGGCTTAGACTGTCTGAAGTCATTCACCTGCATGGATTTCACTGCACAAAGAAGCATCAGGAGAGAGATATAAGCTATTCTTTGCCTTGCTGAAGTTTTAGTAATGGAAATATTTTCAGGCTCCTGGAAAACCATTTGAATCTTGGGATTTCCAGAATCTTTAGAGGTCCATTGGTTTCATTTAATCATTTAAAATCTTTCAAAGTCTGCTAAGCACAGAAAAACTCCTTCAGGGAGCTTATAACTTTAAATAAATGAGCATGTTATTAGCGGAACTTATAAACCTGTATCATAAACCATTAAAGAAAAGACAAAAGGCAAATAGAGGGAGGAAGGAAGGATATCTATTTCCATATAAATCTTGAATTATGTTTCAACACACGATTAGAGCTTTATCCATGGTGTTCTAGAAAGACTGACTAAAAATTTGGCCCTTCCTTAATCTTTTCTAGCTTGTGTTTAAACCATAAATTCATCTAGAGTAAGGGTGGAATTTACTTCTTATGTCGTATCCCTCTATTACCCTATAGGGAGCTGAATACATAAATGGAAGAGAAGGAGGGGGCAACCCTTTATCTCTTTATGAAAAGATGACAGAGATGCTGATATTGAATTGGGCCAGGCATGCTATTACTACTCTGGGGTATAAAGGGTGAGAATTTTCTACTTCTAAGAAATTATGGCTTCTTGATTCTCATTTCTCTCTGGCTTCTGTAACACTAGCTCTCTTCCAAACAAGCTAATACATGAATAGTCAACTTGCTGCATGACTGAATTATAACTGCAAATTTTGGCCCTTGGGGAAAGGAAGATGGAGAGAAAGGCAGTGTGTGAGAGAGACAGATGACTCATCCATCATTTTGGGTGGAGAAGGTGGATAACTAAAGATTAAAATTTTTAACTCATGGACTTTGGTATTTGAATCATTTGAGGGATAGAAATTTTTACAAAATATGCTATGATTGTCTCTGCTTTCCTGGGCCATTGATATTGGTTCCTTAACTTCCTCTTACTCATGAAACCCATTCATTCATTCATTTGTTCACCCATCCAGCAAATATTAATTGAACATTTACTCTGTGCGAAGCACTGTGCTTAGCCCTGCAGATATAAATGTGCAGAAGACATGGACCCTGCTTTCTAGGGGCCTGCACCTGCAGTGCAGTAGATGTGGCTGTAAATGAACATGCTGTTGTGTGAGGCTAAGGGGGAGCTGACTCCAGCATGGCTCACAATGGCTCCTGCATGAGAAAGTCAATGAAGTCAGGTTTTATTTTGGTCATTTGTCCCCTCCTCATGAAGACTGAGTAAAATATGTCCAGTTGTAATACATCTAGGCAGTATGATACGATAGTTTGTCTGCAAATTAAAGAAATATACCAAAAACGGAAGCCACTTTTCGCAAGGTATTATCACAAAGGTAAAGAGACTTCTCTTTTTTTTTTATTTTTTAAATTTTTTTATAGAAGTATAGTTGATTTACAATGTTGTGTTAATTACTGCTGTACAGCAAAGTGACTCAGTTATACATCTATACACATTCTTTTTCATATTCTTTTCCCTTATGGTTTAGCATAGGGTACTGAATATAGTTCCCTGTGCTATACAGTAGGACCTTGCTGTTTATCCATTCTATATATACCAGTTTGCATCTGCTAATCCCAAACTCCCAGTCCATCCGTCACCCCCCGACTCCCTTAGCAATCACAGGTCTGTTCTCTATGTCTCTGATTCTGTTTCTGTTTCATAGATAGGTTCATTTGTGTCATATTTTAGATTCCACATATATATTACATCACATGGTATTTGTCTTTCTCTGTCTGACTTACTTCACTAGTATGATAGTCTCTAGTTGCATTCATGTTGCTGCAAATGGCATTGCTTCATTTTTTTATGGCTGAGTAGTATTCCATTGTATATATGTACCACATCTTCTGTATCCAGTCATCTGTTGATGGACATTTAGGTTGTTTCCATGTCTTGGCTATTGTGACTAGTGCTGCTATGAACATAGGGGTGCATGTATCTATTTGAATTATAGTTTTGTCTAGATATATCCCCAGGAGTGGGATTGCTGGATCATATGGTAATTCTATTTTTAGTTTTCTGAGAAACCTCCATACTATTTTCCACAGTGCCTGCAGCAACTTACATTCCCACCAACAGTGTATGAGGGTTCCCTTTAAGAGACTTTTCTTTACTCTTGCTATTGTGGTAAAGTTTAGATGGAGCCTGATGGGAGTAGGGCCTTAATTGAGTCAACCTATTCAAAGTCAAAACCTTGTGCCTACAAATCCAGAGACACACAAATTAGCTCATATTTCCAAAAGTCACTATTTAGCATGCCTCTAACCTGGACAATAATGCCCTCAGAGCATAGGATGTATGGCTGGATTTAGAGTTGAACAAACCCTGTGAGACTGACTGCTATTAACCCAAGTCACAGGAGACTGACAAATTAGAATGCTGTTGTGTAATTTATAATAAGATTTTGAGGACTGTTTTTTTTCCACTGGTAAATAAATTCTGTCTGGATGGGAAGGTCCAGAGAAAGCCCTTATGTGAAAAGAAGGCTGCTCCTGGGCAAGGCAACAGGAGGTGGCTAGATGGTTATAATAACTGCTAGCATCAGATTTGATAACTAGATGCAGCCATCTCCACCACAGAGACATACCTGCTGTGGGGTCTAGTTGGCTATGTTCATAGGCCAGAGCACCTTTTCTCCCCCAACGGTGCTGAATGGACATTGCCAACTTTGACCCTGACTCTTTTTTGGTTCTGTGTTTCCAAGATGACTACCTCTTTCTGTGGATATCACATTTCCTTTAGCTATTGCCAACCCTGTTACAACCAAGATTCTCTTCCTGATTTATGATCTATTTTTTAAAGTCTGATGTGTTAATTTCATTACTCAAAATTTCAGAGTTCTGGTAGCATCTTCCTGTAGAGTTGCTCTGAGTGTCCCATGTTTTGTCAGCTCAGTGAGTCAGCTTGTCACCCCATAACAAAGCAGCTTTGCTACCTCACTTAAGCCTATTATTCTGAAATGATCTACTTCTGGAAAATATTGTTACAGAGCTTCCGTGTGCAACCACGCTGAAGCTAGTCTCCAGCCGAGACCTCATCCTCTCTTAACTCCCCCATTTCCCACTTCATTCTGCTTCTCTCAGCCCCCTTCTCTTAACAGCATTCTGCCAAAAAATCATTTACACAAGAACTCCTGTTTCAGGCTCTGCTTCTCAAAATGGGAACTTTAAGATATTCAAGTAAATTAATTTACATATAGATTGGGAGTCGTTAACATATCTTCAAATTGAATGTTTATTCCTTTAGAATTCTTTGAGTTACTACTGGTTGTTAGTTGTTTCCTTCACCATCACGCACACACAGAGTGGAGGGGTCCATTGCCTCTGATTTTAAAGGCTAGAGGTTAGAGGTGGCTGATTTTCCCCAGACCAAGAAGTTGTGGACATTCTTCTTTTCCTCTTTGGGTTGTCTGCCTCTGTCTATCCCTGCCATTTCTCCTTTTTGTGGCTATTGTCACTGTAGCATTCTTTCTTGGAGCTTCTCCCATCCTGCCATAACATCATTTTCTCCTTTTCCTGTGGCTCAGCCTCCAAAGCTAGCAATCACTGATGGCAAATGGAGGGACATGGTCAGAATTATTGTGGGGAAATATTCCAGTTCCAGCACACCCAGACTCTCACTCAGATGTAATGTGACTTATTAGCCATTTGTCCGAGTGGTTTCAAAGGAGCAGTGCCTCATCTGTGTCAGAACCTTGCAAAACACTCCGGATATCTCTTATGGAATGAGCAGTTTGAGAGGGGGCTATGGCTACCCTGATACAGCTGAAACCCTAAGTGTGTGTTCTTAAGAGTTTCCAACGCTTAAGGCTTCCCTGGTGGCGCAGTGGTTGAGAGTCAGCCTGCCGATGAGGAGGACGCGGGTTCGTGCCCCAGTCCGGGAGGATCCCACGTGCCGCGGAGCGGCTGGGCCCGTGAGCCATGGCCGCTGGGCCTGCGCGTCCGGAGCCCGTGCTCCGCAACGGGAGAGGCCGCAGCAGTGAGAGGCCCGCGTACCGCAAAAAAAAAAAAAAAAAAAAAGAGTTTCCAACTCTTATAATTCTTTGCTCTCTCTGACTTCAGCTGACCTAGACTATATCAAGGTGATGCAAATTGCAAAAGAGCCACTACTTGGCCATAAATGCAGGGTAAGCCCCTATACTGGGCAGATGTCACTCTAGTTCCATGGTGCATCTCATGCTTTGGTTATTGGACTCCCAGGTGGAGGTGGAGAAGGCCTGCCATCTGCTCACTCAGTGTGATGCCTTGGTGCTGGGCCTGTGGCAACACTTCTCCAAAGCATATTCCAGCAGGTCCCCTTACCTGTCCACCAAGAGGCAGAACTCTTCCATTGCTTGGTGGATAGCTTTGCTGGATTGTTCTTAGGTGCCAGCCTCCCTTGCTATTACAGATTTTGCACAAGAGATCTTTAAAATGGTCAGTCCTTGAGCCTACAGAGGTGTGTTTGATGAATTAGTCACTGCTCTGTGATACTGACTTAGATGTCTTCCATACATAGCTGGAGTAGAAATAGGAGGCAAGATTTTCCTGGTTCAAACCCACCCCCCACCTCTGGCTCAAGGACTCTTGATTTGGCCCTATCCCATCTCTATAGAGAGTCATTCAAGTCTCAGCATGACCTTGCACAGAACTCAGTGAAAGACAAGCATATTTTGCTTGTGTCAAAGACACAGGCGCATTTCTGAAAAGAATTACCTGGTCAGGTGCCCTCAGGATAATTGGCATCAGCTGGTAAGAAAACACACAGAGAAGCTCCTGGGGTGGGTAGTGTGTGTTTTGGGGACCCTGTATTAAAGGCCTGGCTATGAGCGCCTTAGCGTTTCAATGGCATTTAGATAAACAGGAATGGTGTGTTTCCCCCACTGTCATATCAAGGAATTCATTTAAGAAAATTTCTAGGGGAAAAGGGTTGGTTGAGGATAGAGTTTTCTAAATCCCTTTCTTATTTTCACTGAGCAAAGTCTCAGTTGCTGCAACAGGTTTTCTCATCTACACGTGTGGCTGTGGGGAGTACTTGTCAGAAGCCACTGGATTTCCATTTTCCCCCCTCACTCCCCAAATCTTGATCACTGAGATTTTCTACTTTGCCTCCATATCATGCTCCCACATTTAAGACTAAAACTTCCCTCAGAGGAAACTGATGTGTGGTTGCTACCTCAGGAAAAGAATATGGACACATGGGGCACAGAAAATGAGAGGGGATGAGAAGGAGACTGTGAGAACCCTTGAAAGACAGGAGGAAGGGTAGAAAGTTGGTAGCAAATATGTCTATAAGTGAAGTTTTCTTTCTTGGAGCAAAGAAACTATTGTACAGACTTGGCCAAGCAAGTAGAATACATGGGCTTTGGAACTAGATGGAAGTTGCTTCCATCTCTGGGCTATTGTAAATAGAGCTGCAATAAACATTGTGGTACATGACGCTTTTTGAATTATGGTTTTCTCAGGGTATATGTCTTCCTATCTATCATGGGTACCGGGACCCAGCACTGAGCCTCCCTCAGCCCCAGTGACTTCCTCTGTAAACCAGAAACAATAATACTTTGACTCATATTTGTGAGGTCTACCAGAGGGAGTGTGTGCAACCTTCCGGGCAGGCAAGAAGCTCTCAGAAAGTACTTGTTACCTGCTCTTTCCCTTAACCCATATGCCTTGCCGAAACAAGAAGTATGCAGTTTTCTCAATGGGCAACCGAAGGAAGCAAAAACCTCACTTCAGCAGATATGAATTGAAAATTTGAATTTTCCCTCTACGTTCTTAGAAACTTCCCATTTGTCTTTCACATACTTTTTCAGTTTTCAGTTTCAGAACTTCCGGTAGTTTCTACATGCAATTTGACTTTACGAGATTCAGCATAACGTTTTACGCTTATTATGAATAATTGCTGTATTTTATATATTCTTGTTATATGTACTGCTACATGTTACTTTTTTAATTTCAGAAGACATTTATTCATTTATTTATTTACGGCTTTGTTGAAATATAGTTAACATATAACACTGTGTGAGCTTAAGGTGTACAATGTAATGATTTGGTATACATATATATTGTTACATGATCCCCACAATAAGGATAGTTAGCACATCCATCACCTTACATGTTTACGTGCTTTTTTTTTGTGGTGAGAACTTTTAAAATATACACTCTTAGCAACTTTCAAATACACAATACAGTATTGTTAACTGTAGTCACCAGGCCGTGAATTACATTCCCAGAAATTATTCATCTTATAATTGGAAATTTGTACCTTTTGACCATGTTCACCCACTTTCCCCACAGCCGCACCCTGCACCTCTGGTGACCACCAATCTGTTCTCTGAATCTATGAGCTCAGTTTTTTTGTAGATTCCACACGTGAATGAGATCATACAGTATTTATCTTTCTGTATTTAGCAGTTTAGTGCAGGGTTTAAGACAGAAGGACTTTATCCTTCACTTACCAGTTATGAGGACCTGGGCAAGTCACTGATCTTTCTAAATCTATTCCCTCATATGTAAAATAGTGAGAAGAATCTTAACTATTTCACTGAGTTATTGTTGTAAAAGTTAATTATACATGAAAGCATTTAGAGTACCCTGTTCACATTAAGCTTGTAGTATATGTAGGCTGCTATTACTCTTATTGTTTTTTTAATTGAGATATAACTGACATAAGACATTGTGTAAGTTTAAGACGTACAATGTGTTGATTTAATCATTTACATATCGCACTGTGATTACCACTAACGCATTAGCGAACACCTCTATCCCATCACATAGTTATCATTTATTTCTTTTTTTGTGGTGAAAACAATTAGGATCAAGTCTTTAAGCAACTTTATAGTTTACAATACAAATTGTTGACTATAATCATTATGCTGTGCATTAGCTCTCCAGAACTAATTTATCTACTAGTTGTAAGTTTGTACTCTTAAACATCTCCGCAATTCCCCCACCCCCCAAGCCCCTGGTAACCACCATTCTACTCTCTGTTTTTATGAGTTTGGCTTTCTGGATTCCACATATAAGTGATATAATACAGTATTTGTCTTTCTCTGTTTCACTGATCTCATTTAGCATAGTGCCCTCAAGGTCCAGCCATGTTGTTGCAAATGGCAGGATTTCCTTCTTTCTAAAGATCCCATTTTGCAAATATATATTATATATACATACATATGTATATGTATGCATTGCACATCTTCTTTACCCATTCATCCATTCACAGCTTCTTTCATCCATTCATCCACCACCAGACACTTAGGTTGTTTCTATATCTTAGCTATTGTGAATAATGCTGCAATAACATGGGAGTACAGATATCTTTTCAATATCCTGTTTTCATTGCCTTTGGATTTATACCCAGAAATGGAATTGTTGGATCATATGGTAGCTCTTTTTAAAAAAATTTTCAGGAACCTCTGTACCACCTTCCATAGTGGCTGTACCAATTTACATTCCCACCAAGAGTGCACAAGTGTTCCCTTCTATCCACATCCTCACCAACATTTGTTATCTCTTGTCATCTTGATGATAACCATTCTAACAGGTGTGAGGTGATATCTCATTGTGTTTTGATTTGCCATTTCCCTGATAATTAGTGATGTTGAACATTTTCTCGTGTACATGTTGGCCATTTGGATGTCTTCTTTGGAAAAATGTCTACTTAGTACCTCTGCCCATTTAAAAAATGGATTGTTTGGGGTTTTTCTGTTATTGAGTTGTATGAGTTTTTTATATATATTTTGGATATTAACCCATTATCCCATATATGGTTTTGCAAATATTTCTTTCATTCTGCAGGTTTCCTTTTCATTTTGCTGGTTGTTTCTTTTGCTGTGCGGAAGCTTTTGATGTTGATGTAGTCCCAGTTGTTGATTATTTGCTTTTATTGCTTGTGCTTTTGGTGTCATATCCAAAAAGATCATTGTTAAGACCAATGTCAGGGAGATTCTTTCCTATGTTTTCTTCTAGGAGTTTTATGGTATGTTTAAACTTTACGATTAAGTCTTTAATCTGTTTCAAGATAATTTTTATGTGATAAATTTTGTGAAAAAGAGGCGCAGTTTCATTTTTCTGCATGTGGTTATAGTTTTCTGACACCACTTACTGTGGAGACTATTCTTTCCCCTTTCTTGGCTCCCTTGTCATATATTAGTTGACCTGATATGTGGGAGTTTATTTCTGGGCTCTCTATTTTATTCCATTGATATGTGTCTGTTTTCATGCCCATAACCTACTGTTTTATTACAGCTTTATAAAATCACTTTGAAATCAGAAGTGTGATACCTCCAGCTTTGCTCTTCTTTCTTTTGGCTATTTAGGGTCTTTTGTGGTTCCATACAAATTTTCAGCGTGTTTTTCTATTTCTGTGAAAAATGTCATTGGAATTCTTATAGAGATTGCATTGATTCTATA
Organism: Orcinus orca; assembly: GCF_937001465.1. Classification (NCBI taxonomy): domain Eukaryota; kingdom Metazoa; phylum Chordata; class Mammalia; order Artiodactyla; family Delphinidae; genus Orcinus; species Orcinus orca. The sequence goes on from NC_064580.1 coordinate 40,919,412, forward strand.
GATGGCTTTGAGCAGTATGGACATTTTAACAATATTAATTCTTCTGATCCATGCACACAGACCTAACTTTCATCAGAGTCTTGTAGTCTTCATTGTACAACTCTTTCACTTGCTTGGTTAAATTTATTCCAAAGTATTTTATTGTTTCAGAGGGTGTTGTGAATGGGATAGATTTCTTTATTTCATTTTCAAATGTTTAATTGTTAGTGTATAGAAAAACAACTCAATTCTCTTTTTTAAAATTAATTAATTAGTTTATTTTTGGCTGCGTTGGGTCTTCGTTGCTGCACACGGGCTTTCTCTAGTTGTAGAGAGCGGGAGCTACTCTTCGTTGCAGAGTGCAGTCTTCTCATTGCAGTGGCTTCTCTCGTTGCGGAGCATGGGCTCTAGACACGTGGGCTTCAGTAGCTGTGGCGCGTGGGCTCAGTAGTTGTGGCTCACGGGCTCTAGAGCACAGGCTCAGCAGTTGTGGAGTGCAGACTTAGTTGCTCTGTGGCATGTGAGATCTTCCCGGCCCAGGGCTTGAACCCGTGTCCCCTGCATTGGCAGGCAGATTCTTAACCACTGTGCCACCAGGAAGTCCAAACAAGTCAATTCTGTATGTTGATTTTATATCCTGCAAATTTATTGAATCTGTCGATTAGTTCCAACAGTTTTGGGGTTGAGTTTTTAGGATTTTCTATATATAAGATCATATCATCTGCAAATAATGATAATTTTACTTCTTCCATTCTAATTTGGATACCTTTTTCTCTTGCCTAATTACTCTAACTGGGAGTACTCTTCCAGTACTATGTTGAGTAAGAGTGGTGAGAATGGGCACCGACCCTTGTATTGTTCCTCACCTTAGAGGAGAAGCTTTCAATCTTTCATCACTGAGTATGATGTTAGCTGTGGACTTGTCATATATGCCCTTTATTATGTTGAGGTATGTTCCTTCTATACCTGGTTTGTTGAGGTTGTTATTCTTACTGTTGAAATTTTCCATTCTGTGTTTGTTTTCCCTTTAAGCAAACTAAAGTTGTGTCTATTTGACTGAGGCAGAATTGGAGACAGCTAAAAGTTGTTGGAACTCCATTCACCAAGGCTATTAAGGGCTCCCTGGGAGTGAAGGGGTCATCTTTTTAGATCTTGGGCTGGGTGGGACATTGCAATTTTTAGGTAGCATACAGTTAGTTGCATCACCTTCACATAGGGAAGGCTTAAATTGAGGTAGTTTCCATGATCTTCTTTTTTATATGGAGTCATACACATTCATCCTTGTGTATGACTTCTGGACCATCCTGCCAACTGAGCACCAACATCATGGTTCTGGGTGTAGAGTTGAGCTTCAGTCTGAATGCCAAAAACAGCAGCCAGCACCCTTTGCATGAAACCCAAAGCTAGAGCCTCATTTCCTGAAATAGAATAACATTCTAGCTTTCCCATCTGCCAATTGTAACACACAATTTGTAGTTAAGATTTGAATTTCTCAGCAACTGTGCCTAAGGGTCTCTGGGACTCTCCTAAAATCAGTGAGAAAAAGTGACAGTCTGTGAGCAGCTTGCTCAGGTCCGTCATCTTTATTTAATGTTAGCACATAATTGAACTGCAAGAAGTTAGAGTATTGGGGCAAGAGAATGTTCCTTTCAGGGATTTTTTTTTTTTCATATGTTTTCATTTCAGACACGGTGGCTCCCTAGTTTCTGGAAAAGGAAGGGACAAGAAAAAAATCTGCTAGTTTTCTTCATTTACTCATCTCTGTTCAAATCTGTTTTCACATTTTGATTCAAAAGAAGGCCATCAAAAGAGGTTGTGCTCTTCAGCTCCATCATGTAGGTGACCCTGAAATCGTAGAAATTGGGAGAAAGTCTGAGCCTAACACATTGCATTTGAGGGCTGTAAAACAGACAACAATGATATGGCCACTGATTTTTAGTAGGTACTACTGACAGAAGCCTCTGGTCTCTTCATCAAAGAACTGCAACATAAGTTGACTGGAAGGTCTTCTCCTTTTAATGGTGGTGGGAGAGACTCTGGGCTAGGTAGCTGCTCTGGTGTGAGTGAGTTTGCCTCTTTAGGATGTTCTACTGTGAAGGGGTTCCTGGACTACTTACTGCTATTGGCAGGTACTGGGAAGTTAGCCAAACTTCTCCACAGTGATGGGGAATGTCCAAGTATGACATATGATGGGCCCATGGTCTGATGTAAACTGTATTTGAATACTGGTGTTACTGTTTTCCGTCTGTGTTAACCTGGGAGCATTAACCTCTCTGAGCCTTGGATTTCTTATCTGCCAAATAGGGTGTATTAGTCAGGGTTCTCTAAAGAAACAGAACCAACACTGTGTATATGTATACACACACAGAGAGAAAGAGAGAGAGAGAGATGTACTCTAGGGAATTGGCTTACGTGATTATGAATACTTGGTAAGTTCAAAAATCAGTGGAGTAGGCCAGCAGGCTGGAGATCCAGGGAAGAGTTGCAGTTCAAGTCCAAAAAGTGTCTACTGGTAGAATTCCTTCTTGCTCAGAGAAGGTCAATTTTTGTTCTATTCAGGCCTTCTACTGTTTGGATGAGGCCCACCCACACTGTGGAAGGCAATTCCCCCTACTCAAAGTCGACCAATTTAAATGTCAATGTCATCCAAAAAACACCTTCACAGAAACATCTAGTATAATGTTTGACTGAATATCTGGGCACTGTGGTCCAGTCAAGTTGACATAAAATTAGCCATCACATGGGGATAATTCCACTTAACTTTAGGACTGTTTGAAGACTTAATGAGATAATGTATGTAAAGTCAAAAGAAGTTGACCTTTCCACAAATGGTGGCTGCTATTTTCCTGATTGAGCTGTTAGTAGCCAAAAAAACAAGATCAAAATTGGTATAAACTTCCTGGAGGGAAACTTGGCAATATGTACAAAAAACCTTCAATGATTTGTTGTTCGAAGTGTGCTTCCATAATTAGAACTGTATCCAAAGGACATAACTCAGGATGAGAATAAAATCTAGTTTTGAGGATGCTCATAACAGTGATATTTATAATACAAAAAATTGGAAACAATCTAAATGTTCGACAATATGAAATTGAATTAATAAATTAAGATATAGGTCACACAATGGAGTATTAAGCAACCCTTTACAACAATGTTGCAGAAGACTTTTTAAATGGAAAATGGTGATATAATGAGAAGTTAAAAAAAGGGACTGAAATAAATATGTACAGTGTGAGGTTGTGATTGTATTAAAGCTATATGCATAAAGACTGAAAGGTCATTCTCCAAAATACAAAGGATAGTTATTTCTGGGTGGCAAGGTTAAGGGTGATATTTGATGTTATTGTTGATATTTTTTGTGCATCAGAATTTTCTGATTTTTTAAAAAATGAATGTGTCACAAAGGTAATTTTTAAGCAGTTTTGTAATGGGTTTGCTACGGTAGATATGAGACTGGTCAGAGAGAATTTGGCCAGGTGGTGATGCTCTGAAAGAAGGGGTAAGGCAACAAGGTCAAAATAAGTGGAATCTTTCAGGTGTGGCCTCACCTGGAAAGAAAGCCAGCTCCAGGAGGAGCCTTCACTGGAAGAAAGAGGGTGCTCTTTTCTTGATCATTTGAAAAGCCTTCATAAGCAGGGTCACGGCAGAGGGCTTTTGAGGTGTCCAATAGGGCCAGGACTAGGGTGAGGCAAGCAAGGAACCCAGGGTACAAGATGTAAGGTGGCACATACTCTCAGGTGCTGACCCTGTGCTTGCACGGCAAAGATGTTCCAGCACCTTCTTTAGCACATGCCTGAGTAAGTGTTGCCTTATATCCTGCACCCTGGGTGCCTCAATTGCCTCACCCTAGTCTCTGTCCTGGTGTCAACAAGAAACTCCTAACTGATTGCTCCTACAGAAATGTTATTAGCTGAGTTGGAGCTGGAGTGAAGGAAATGTGTCACCATGCTCAACAGGTGGATGAGTCTGTGGGAGGTGGGTCCCTCTTTCTCTACTGCCTGTCAATCTAAGATGTGTTACTAATAGTATGAAACTGACTATCGTTTGTTTTTGTAATTGGCGTGGGTATATTTTGGGAGTTTGTGATGTTGGGCAGGAAATGATGCAGTAAAATACTTTACAGTGATACATGTTGGCTATTTGCTATGGTCTTATTAAATTACTCCTAGAGTAACTCATTTATCTTACATACCCAGGAAATAGATGCCAGACATTAAGATAAAGACAGTTTTAAAAATTAAGAATCTAATCAAGGCTGAGGAAGTTAGCTACAACCTCAGTGAAGATTACAAATTTCTCTGAGCAGATAGAAGTCAGAAATGGTGCCCCTTGAACTCACGAAACCTCAGCCATATAAAGAGCACAGACGTGGAATCCTGGTATAGTAACTGTGAGAAGATTCAGTCTAAAATTCTCTTAAATTTGAAGATACTAGAATGTTTCAACTTAATGCATCTGCCTAAATCCATTGTACAGTTATAATTTTAGATGGGAATTATAAGGCTGACTTGTTAGACCAGTTAGACACATTTCTTTAAACATTGCAAGTACACAAATGCCAAATAAGTGCAGATTCCTTACTGCAAAAAATCAAAACACATAACTCTTAAAGATTTATGTTTTAGTTCTAAACCTTCCTGGGCTTAAAAGAACTCTATCTCTGTGGCAGGCAGAATTCTAAGATGATCCCCCAATGACCCACACCCTTGTATACTCTCCTCCCCTTGAGTGTGGCTGGAACTTGCAAATATGATATCATTCCTGTAATTAGGTTACTAATCAATTGACTTTGAGCTAATCAAAACAGATTCCTGGGTGGACCTGCCTTAACCAGTGAGCCTTTCAAAGAAGGAGAAGCATCAGAGAAATGTGCTCCTGCTGACTTTGAAGATGTAGATCAGCTCTGGCCAATGGACAACAAAAAACCTGGGACCTCAGTCCTAAAACCACAAGCAATTCAATTATGCCAGCAACCAGTAAATTTGGAAGAGGACCCTGAGCTTTAGATGAGAACCAGTGCCCTAGATTTCAGCCTGGTAAGACCCTGAACTAGCCCATGCCTGACCTCCTGATCCACAGAAATGGTGTAATGAAAAACTAACGTTCCCTCTGTAGTGGATTGAATTGTGTTCCCTGCAATATGTTGAATGCATTGAGGCCCTAACCCCTGGTACCTGTGAATGTGACCTTATCTGGAAATAAGTTCTTAGCAGATGTAATCAAGTTAAGAGGAGGTCATATGGGATTAAGGTGGTCCCTAAATCTGATGACTCGTGTCCTTATAAGGAGAGGGAGATTTGGAGACATGCATACACACACAGGGAAGATGGCCAAGTGAAGATGAGGCAGAAATTGGGGTAATGTAGCTAAAAGCCAAGGAATGGCAAGGATTGCTGGCAACCACCAAAAGCTGGGAGAAGCAAAGAAGGATTCTTCCCTAGAACCTTCAGAAAGAGCATGGCCCTGCTATCTTGATTTCAGACTTCCAGCCTCCAGAACTGTGAAGAAATAAATTTCTGTTGTTATAAGCCCCTGGTTTGTGGTAATTTGTTACGGCAGCCCTAGAAAGCTAATATACTCCCTAAAGAAACACTTATGCTATTTCTGGCAGAGACTGGCCAGATGCTCACCAAACCCATTTCTTCGAGCACATGGCTAGACCACATTTCCCAGCTGTCCCTCATCTGGAGCTGCTATGTGCTTAGTTCTTGCTGATGGATTGTGAGCGGAGGTGTTGAGACACTTCAGGTCATCGAATTAAAGCTGGTGTGCTTTGTCCAAGCTGTATCTTTTCTTCTTCCATGGTGACCTTGGAGGCCATGTGTCGAAGCTGGAAGGCCCACAAGATTAAATGAGCCTGGATCTTTGAGTCTCTGCTTAGAGGAAAGCCCTAGGCCAAGAACATCTGCATTGGACTTTCCATGAGAGAGAAATAAACTTATGTTGTGCTAAGCAACTGAGATTTGGGTGTTTGTTTATTGCCCTATTACACCATCCCAAATATTCTTTGACAGTTGATAATACACAGTGTCCAGAGATATCAGCTGGGCTGCAAGGTCTGAAGCAGCAGCCAGACAGCAATGTTTTCCTAATCCCAACTGCCAGCCTGAGGTCCCTTTTTATACTCATAGTGTCTTGTACTATACACAGACTAGAGATTAAAAAGGGATGATCTTTGTATTCGTCAGGATTCTCCAGAGAAATAGAACTGACAGGAGATAGATGGATAGATAGATAGATAGATAGATAGATAATGAGGAATTGGCTTATGCAGTTATGGAAGCTGAGAAGTCCCACAATCTGCCATTTGCAAGCTGAAGACCCAGGAAATGTGGTGGTATAGTTCAGTCTGAATCTGAAGGTCTGAGAATTAGGGGAATCAATGGTGTAAGTCTCAGTCTGAATGTAGGAGAAATCCAATGTCCCAGGTCAGCAGCAATCAGGCAGAGAAGGGGTGAATTTTCCCTGCTTTTGTCTTTTCTTTTATTCAGGTCCTTAAACGATTGGATAATGCCCACCCACATTGGGAAGAAAATCTGCTTCACTGATTCAAATGCTAATCTCATCCAGAAACACCCTCATAAAAATACCCAGAAATAATGTTTAGCTAAATATTTGGGCACCCCATGATCCAGTCAAGTTGACACATAAAATTAATCATCACAGTCTCATAGCCCATGTTCCTGGTTTGTGCCTAAATATTGCCAAATTCTTCCATCCACTCACAGAATCCTGTAACCTCAGGCTGCTCCTTCACAGAATGGGATTTTTAATTTTAATACCTCAAGATACTTAAAAGTCTTTATGTTTAGTTTTAAATACTTTGAACTTGACTGAATCTTGCATTTTCCATCTTTCTCAACATAACTCTTACAGATTTTAAAAAGACATCTGTAATAATTTCTTAAGGCTTTGTCCCTAGTTTTTTTTGTTGTTGTTGTTGTTGTTTTTGCGGTACGCGGGCCTCTCACTGTTGTGGCCTCTCCTGTTGTGGAGCACAGGCGCCGGACGCGCAGGGTCAGCGGTCATGGCTCACGGGCCCAGCCGCTCCGCGGCATGTGGGATCTTCCCGGACCGGGGCACGAACCCGTGTCCCCAGCATCGGCAGGTGGACTCTCAACCACTGCGCCACCAGGGAAGCCCTGTCCCTAGTTTTAAGGACATTATACTGACATGTTTGGACATTTAAGAGAACTTTAAGATTCACTATACTTTTAAGTTTAATTATGTTTATTGGAATTAATTAAATGCTGTGAATGTTTTATTTGTTAGTCAGATATTTAAGGGGCTTAAAAAGTAAACTGAATTATTCAATTTATAAAGATCTTAGTTAAATGGGACCAATTATCAGTCAAAGGCATTTGTATAAGAGATCATTAAACTTTACTAGATTATAAATAGAATAATAAGATTTGTAGGTTGAACTCAAAAGCTTGAGGAAAAGCTAGGCTTGGAGTTTGTAACTTTAATAAATAAAATATTTATATTAAAGTCCTTCATTTGATAGCAAATCATTTTCTGCAAACAAAACAAAATCTCACATTATAGCTTAAAAACAAAATCAAATGAACAAATAAACCTGCTTCTACACCACACAGTAGATAGCTTCTAATCTTCTCTGTGTTGGGGAACCAGATAATCAGGATTTTGAGAATACTGCTCCCTTCAGTGTCTGAGGAGCTCCTCAACAGAGAAAAGAGCATGAATTTTAGTACACATAAAAGGTGTAGTGTATTTAGACCAGAACAATCACCAGGGATGTTTGCTAAAAAATCAGGTCCTGGGCCTCTTCCCTGTGACTCTGCTCCCCTGTATCTGAGGTAGGATTTGAGGGATCTGGAATTTTTAACACAGTGCTTCTCACAGGGTGGTTCATGAAGCAGCATCAGCTTTACTTATCTTAAGATATTTCTTTATGGGCCACAAAAGGAAAAATAGACAAGTGAGACTATATCAAACTAAACAGCTTCTACACAGCAAAGGAAAAAATTAGCAGAGTGAAAAGGCAATATTTGGAATGGGAGAAAATATTTGCAAACCATCTATCTGATAAGGGGTTAATCTCCAAAATATATAAGGAACTTCTTCAATTCCATAGTTAAACAAAACAAAACAAAACAAAACAAAAACTAATAGCCTGATTTAAAAATGGGCTAAGGATTTGAATAGACATTTATCTGAAGAAAACATACAAATGGCCAACAGATATATGAAAAGATACTCAACGTCACTAATCATCAAGGAAGTATAAATCACAACCACGAAGAGATATCATCACCTCATACCTGTCAAGATGGCTACTATCAAAAAAACAGCAGATAACAAGAGTTGGCAAGGATGTGAATAAATTGAAACATTTGCGCACTGTTAGTGGGGATGCAAAATGGTGTAGCTGCTATAGGTAATAGTGTGGAGGTTCCTCTAAAAATTAAAAATAAAACTTCCATATGATCCAGCTACCCCACTTCTGGGTATTTACCCAAAAGAATTGAAATCAAGATTTCAGAGATATTAGCACTCCTATGTTCATTGCAGCACTATTCACAATAGTCAAGAGGTGGAAACAACCTAAATGCTCATTGACAGTTAAGTGGATAAAGAAAATGTGGTATATACATACAATGGAATACTATTCAGCCTTAAAAAGGAAGGAAATTCTGCAATATGAGACAACCTTGAGGACATTATGCTAAGTGAAATAAACCAGTCATAGAAAGACAACTACTACATGATGCCACTTATATGAATATATAAAATACTCAAATCCATAGAATCAGAGAGTAGGATGGTGGTTGTCAGGGGCTGGGGGGAGGAAGAAATGCGAGTTACTAATCAGTGGGCATAAAATTTCAATCAAGCAAGAAGAATACATTCTAGAGATTTGCTGTACATTGCACCTATAGTTAACAATGTATTATATACTTTAGAAATTGTTAAAAGGGTAGATCTCATGTTAAGTGTTCTTAACACAATAAAATAAAATAAAACAAAAAGATAAAATAAAATTAAGAAAATATGGAAAATATTTCTTCTAATGTTCTCTGCTAGTCTGAGTCACTTGTTATTTAGGAATGGCTTCTCTGTTTGCCTGGCTCAGTGGCTGTCTTCCTCCCTGAAGAATCTCTGCCTACTGTTTCTCAGTTCCCAATGTTGCAGACTCATCAGAGGTTTTTATTCTCTTGACACCCCCAGTTTTCAGTCTTCAGATTGAATATGGGCTAGAAGGTCACCCACTGGGCAGAGCCATGACATTTCCTGTCATCACAATAGGGTCTATTGGCTGAGGCAGTCTGTTTGATTCTTCAATGATTCTTTGTGAATTGATGCAAGTGCACTTTTGTGACACATATTGTTTCTTCAGAGGCCTTTTAAAATTTCTTCTTGGTTGTGACACATATAATTGAAATGGCCACATATCAGAGTGTATCTATTATACATGCTTGCAAAATGCGAGGACAGGAAGTACAGTAAGATGTTAGAGATAACTCTTGGAAATGCCACTGTTATCTGATAATTTATAACTGCAAATGATGAGGAAGTCACAAGTAATTTTACTGGAATAAATATCAATTTTTGCAGCATTGCCATTGTCTCCCCATATGGGCTCATGTACGGGAAAACTGCACTCACAAGTGTAGGCATGCCCCTAACATTTGCAGGGCTTGAGGCAAGAGTATCAGTGAAGACCCTAGCAGCGCAGTGCCTGCCTCTTTTCTTTCCACCCCTGGCTTTGTCCTGAACCGTTATTCTAGCCCAAGTGACTAAGCTCCATCTACTCCTGCACCCCAATCACCAGCCACCCCTTAGCACAGTCTACTTTCAGGAGGATGGACCCAGGGACAGGCTTGCATGGGTCCTGGAAATGGCCTGAGTCCCTCTGAGCAGGGAATTTCAGGGTCCTGAGATCCAGAGCTTGACCTAGAAGAGGGGCTGTGGGTTTTGAGTGGATACATCCTCTTGATTCTATGCTTTACTTGCCTCATGTGGAGGACTCAGCTGGAGGAAATCTAGAACAGGGTCTTCTAAACATTAAAGTCTAACCTGTGGGCCTCCCCGTAGGTGAGGGGCCCAGATAAGGAGCCCTGGTTGCCCAGGTCTAAAGGTAGTACTGGTTATGGGGTTCAAAGTTGAAGAAGATCTAATTGCCAGCAAGGATGTGTCATCATTGGGGAAACTACCTTAGGACCCTTATGGTACTCTTTGTCTTGTGTTATGACATTTAATTTTTATCAGTGGCCACAATCAATTAATGTGGGACCCTAAGTCATTATGCTCCCATCACTCTTCTCTTATCTCAGCCACACCCTTCCCCTGAAATCCTCCCCCCAATAACAATTCAGTTTTCCTATATTTATGATTTTCAATCATTAAGCCACCTTTAAGAGTTAGAGTGTCTCAAAATTCTTTGGGAGTTTGAAATGCTTTATGGAAGAGAAAAAGAGTTTAGAGGTTAAATAGGTTCAGGGAATGCTGCATATGCCCTCTCCCTAACCTGGTGACTTACAATTCAGCTTGGCATATTAAAGGCTCTGAGAATTCCCGCAGTAAGCAAATCTGTTTCACTTTATTTAACTCTTTGTTTCCATATGTATTTGAAAATAGACAGCGCACTCCTTTGATTCCAAAGAGGTGCTTACTGATAGTTTCTGCCCTAAAGGAAAATTAAACTAAGACATTTTTCTATTTATTTGATACCTATTTATTATCCCAAAGACTGGACTAGAGGTACAAAGGGAAACTAAAATAAGACTCTGCCTTTGGGGAGCTATTAATCATTTTACCAGTGACTTCAAATGTGATTCAATTTAAATTTGGAGAAAGCTCAGTTTTGTTTAGGAATCTTAGTTCAGTTATAACTTGAGGTCAGTTTCCATCTAAATGGCTGGGAAAAAAATGCATGACGCAGAGTGTGCCTGCTGCTGATTACATTTTTCAGTGTGTTCTGTCTGTGAAAGGGGCCTTAAAGTTAGAAAATCAGATATCCTTTTATCTTGGATCTTATGTGAGCCATCCCCAAACCTTGGGGTACTTTGGGGCTGATGTGGCTCACCACTACCTCCTAGGATTTGTTGGGGTGCTAAAGCGGCCCATTACTACCTCTTAGGTTACTTAGGAACTGATGTGATCTGTCTCAACCTCCCATGGTACCTTGAGGCTTCTGTGGCCTATCACTACTTCCAAGGGTACTTTGTAGGCTGTCAGATGATCAGTGATCTTCCAGGAGCCTGCCCAATCCAAGAATCAATAAAGCATTAGAGTGGTTGCTAATTAGAACCATTGTTTTCTTTGCGGGGGTGGGGGCACACAGACTCTTTTGGGAGAGTTTCAGTGCTTCCTGTACATTTCAAATCTTCGTTTTATCTCACCACTTGCTTCCCATAGTCAGGAATTTGTGATGTAACCTGAGATGAAATAAGAACTGCTTGTCTCCTTAGGGGTGTTTTTAGGTACAACTTTTAATGAAAGCAGGGAAAGGCCTGGGTGGTCTCTCAGCAGCTCTTTAGTTACCGCGCGATTGTAGCAATGTTATCGGTGCACCATCTGTATTTCTTCCACACTCACCTCTACATGTGGAAGGCTGCTCACTGTGAACACCTGTGATTCTGCCAGAGGGCTTTTTTACCCCTTTGGTTAGGGGAACATGCTCAGTTCTCACACATAGTAAGCATAAATTGCCAGAGAGTTAATGCTTCCGGAAGCAGGCTTCAACCAATGACAATGGAAAGTTAGTGAATACAGTAAGTCCCCTACATATGAACGAGTTCCGTTCTGAGAGCACGTTCATAAGTCCAATTTGTTCATAAGTCAGACAAAGTTAGCCTAGGTACCCAACTAACACAATTGGCTATATAGTACTATACTGTAATAGGTTTATTATACTTTTCACACAAATAATACATAACGAATGAACAAACACAAAAAATAAAGAAAACCTTTTTAATCTTACAGTACAGCACCTTGAAAAGTACAGTAGTACAGTACAACAGCTGGCATCCAGGGGCTGGCATCGAGTGAACAGGCAAGAAGAGTTACTGACTGGAGGAGGGAGAGGAGGTGGGAGATGGGAGAGCTGAAGGATCGTCAGCAATAGGGGACGGAGGGTAAGCTGCAATTTCACTCACGCCTGACGTTGATGTCACAGGTTCTGGTTCCTAGCTGGATTCAGTTCTATCTAGCCTCTTTTCTTGTCATAGGTGACACGGTAGCACTGAATTGCATTCTGAATGGCTGCTGCAACTTTCGTGTACCATTCTACGCTCGGGTCCTGTGGCTCAAAAACTAACAGTGCCTCCTCAAATAAAAAAAAATCCCCTTGCCATTTCCTGCATCGTGAATCTCTTCAGTTCTTCAGTTACTTCTTCTTCCTCTTGTCTCTCTTCATCCTTTCTCTAGGCTTCCAATTCCATTAGGTCTTCATTAGTAAGCTCCTCGTGTTGCACAGCAACAGTTCTGGACAGTAAAGTACAAAAAAGCACAACCACTTTTAGGGGATGCACCCACGTGACAATGTATGTCAGACACATGAACTAACTTACATGATTGGACACGAGGATGCACGTTTGTATCTTTGAAAGTTTGCAACTTGAAGGTTCGTATGTAGGGGACTTACTGAAAATGCCCCAGCTTTCTCATCCTTAGTTGGAATAGCTCTGAGGTGTATTCTTTATTGTTTCCCATGGTTCCCCACTGAAACTGACCTCCAGTTGCCACAATGGTAACTAGCTTAAAAACACATTCTTTATTGGCTGCCTTCGCTTCCATTTTCATTTCCCCACTTCCCTACTGGTGTTTCCTGACATTGCCTCCTTGCTAAAAATGCCTACACTTAGATACGTGAGTAAAGTCTCCTTATTGGAGAAACCCCAAACGAGCCAGTGATCCTAATACATTTAGTCTTGAAGTTTGCTAATGGAGGCTAGAGAGACCTTCTTTACCTGTGACTATCATTTGGCACTAATTGTTTGAAAAATGTTATAGTCCATTTTTAGTTTGTTACTTTAAAATTGAAGAAAAATATATTCTGAATCTACTAGTGGTAGACATTATAAATCACGAAAGAAAAACATGTATTGATATCAGGAGTTGCAAAATTAAAACACTTGGTCTAAAGCCTTTTCTGTCAATCTTCTTTTGACCTGAATCTGGCTGAATTCACTGGTACATTATTACTTGTAAGCAGAAAAGGTTTTTTTAAAATTATTATGTGCATATCCTACATGTGTTATCTACAGATGAGAAGGCCAAAAGTGGTCATAATGAAAGGGAGAGGCATCTTGTGTCTCAGTGTGGTAGGTAGCTTCTAAGATAGCCCCTAAATACTTCTACCTCTTTGTACCCATGGCTTTGTGTTATCCCCTTCCCTTGAGTAACTTGCTTCAGTAAACTTTCTCAACTATGAGGAGATGTCACTTCTGTGATTAGGTTATAAGAGACTGTAAACTCCATCTTGCTATCCAGACACTTCCCTTTGCTTGCTTTGTTGAAGCAAGCTGCCTTGTATAGGAGGCCCATGTAGCAAGGAACTGAGGATGACCTCTGGCTAACAGCCAACAAGGAACTTGGATTCACAGTCCAACAAGCCAAAAGGAGCTGAATTCTGTCCACAATCATGAAGTGAGCTTGGAAGTGGATCCTTCCCTAGTTGAGTTTTGAGATGAGACTCTAGCCCTCTCTGACATCTTGATTGCCACCTCATAGGGCATCTGAGGCAGAGGACCCAGCTAAGCTATGCTCAGATTCCTAATCTACAGAAACTGTGAGATAATAAATGTGTGTTGTTTTAAGCTACAAATATATGTGGTAATTTATTATGCAGCAATAGATAACTAATATACTCAGCACGTGTAAATATGTGCAATAGTTAAGAATTTGAACTTTCTTATTCATTCTGTATTAGGGCAAATATTTGGGATGTAGAAGGAAAATTCAGGCTCTAACAGTGTCAATGTCACCCTGAATACTGAATCAAATTGACCATGGTAGTGATGTATTATGCTTAAATTTCAGGCTTGAGCTCCCGCTGTTCTCAAAAGAAAAGGAAGATACCTTCTCTTTGAAAGTCTATCTGATCAAGATTCTTTGTATAAAAATGGCCACTCGTAGATTAGCTTCTGAGTATATTTTCTACCAATGATCTTAAGTCATCCCTAAGCTTATGCAAGTCTCTTAGCAACAGAAGATGATCCCGAATGAGAAAGCATCATGAGCCAACGCCCCTGCAAGCATCTGAGCCAAAAAAGATGGAATTTTAAACTTTATTTTTTTAAATATTTAAAATGAATTCATCTTGAGAAAATGGAGCAGCATGTATAAATCTATTAGCTGTTTGAATAAGTTCAGTTGTTTCAAGGTTACATCTTCTGTGTCTAGGATAAATATATTTTAAAAATCCATACAGTAAAATGTAAAAAAACAGTTTCCTTGGAATCAACATGTCTACTGCCAGAGAAGTCACATTTCTTGTAAAACAATGCAACATAATGGATGGCGGTGGAGTGAGGCCAGGTGGTTTTAAGTATCAAGCTGACGGTGGAATGTGGTATTTAGAAGATAGTCACAGCACAACATACAAGGAGACACAGAAATCTATTGGTTGACAACTTAACAAAATGCAGTGTGTTCTCCAAAGGATTATTTCAGCCTCAGAAATAGCTACCTTTCACATAGCTTCACTTTATGCTCAACATATTCTGTCTGTTGTGGGTGAATTCCACAGAATCATCTCAGAGATAAAACTGCTTCATAACTGGGTCTTTTTGTGCCTTTATTCTCTAGCCTACACATTTTTGAGTAGGGGTACGTAAGATGTTACACTGGGGTCTAGGAAGAAAATATTAGAATTTTTCCTTTAAAAAAATAGGAAAGAAATTAAGCTTTATCAAGAGTTGATATTCATACTGACACTGATGGTCTCACTCAGTTTCTCTGCATAGAAGGCTATTGTGTGTCATGCCCAGTGTCCGTGGTTTCCTGAGAGAAAAGTGAGATCCCATAATGCAGACAGGTTGACTGAGGTCCCTTCACCATTTGTTGGTTCTATTCCAGGGTATTGAAGTTCCCATGAGACTGGTTAAGTGGACTTGATGGTTATATTTTCTCGTAAAGTAGAAACTACATATTGAAACTGTATATTGAAATGAAATGAGTGACCTTGAAAATCTTTTCTACCACACACAAATTCACTGGCTATCCTAAAGCAAAATGTGAAAAAGAGCTGTTGAACTTATTTTTGCTCTTCTTTTTACAGTTTAGATTATTCATCTGAGACCCCTCTTCTTTAATAATACAAGCATTTATGCTATACATTTCTCCCTAATTATAGATAATTGTGGACAACACATGGGTAGATCTTGTTTTTTTAATCCAATCTGCCAATTGTCTTTTTTTTTTTTTAACATCTTTATTGGGGTATAATTGCTTTACAATGGTGTGTTAGTTTCTGCTTTATAACAAAGTGAATCAGTCATACATAAACATATGTTCCCATATGTCTTCCCTCTTGCGTCTCCCTCCCTCCTACCCTCCCTATCCCACCCCTCCAGTGCCAATTGTCTTTTAATTGGTGTATGGACCATTTTAGCTGCATCTCACAAATTTTGTTATGTTGTATTTTCATTTTTTGCTCAGTTCAAAATATTTTCTAATCTCCCTTGGGACATCCTTTTTGATCCATGGATTTTTTGGAGTGTGTTAATTTCTAAGAGTTTGGGGATTTTCAAGATGTCTTTCTGTAATTAATTTCTAGTTTAATTCCATTATTGTCAAAGAACATACTTTGCATGATTTTAATTCTTCTAAATTTGTTAAGTTTTGTTTTAGTACCCAGGGTATAGTCTATATTATTGAACATTCTATGTGCACTTGAAAAAAGTGAGCACTTTGCTGTTGTTAAGTGGATTTTTCTATAAATGAATGTCATTAGGTCCAGGTGATTGATAAGTTTGTTCAGTTCTCTTATATCCTTGCTGAATTTCTATATACTTGTTCTGTCAAGTACTAAGAGAGGAGTGAAATTTTTTCACCTGTAATTGTGAATTTATCCATTTCTCCTTTCTGTTCTATCAGATTTTGCTTCACGTATTTTGAAGCTCTGTTTGGTGCATACATACACATTTAGAAATCTTATGTCTTTTAGTGAGTTGATCCTTTTACATTATGTAATGTCACTTTTTAATCTCTGGTAATTTTCTTTGCTTTTAAATCTACTTTGCCTGATATTAATATAGAATTTTTATACCATGAGTAAATAAAAATAGATTTTTGATAATATTTTATATTGTATCATCTTAAATTTCTGTTTCATGTATGCTATACAGTGTATGTAATACTTAAGTACACAGTGGTTGTATAATGTACGTAAAATATAAGTAGTATATAAGTATAATAGTGCTTGCAGATGTATTAATTAAAAGTTTGAACTCTGCAAGCCAGAAGGGAGTGGCAGGAAATATTGAAAGTGATGAAGGAGAAAAACCTGCAACCAAGACTACTCTACCCAGAAAGGATCTCATTCAGATTTGATGGAGAAATTAAAACATTTACAGACAAGCAAAAGCTGAGAGAGTTCAGCACCACCAAACCAGCTTTACAACAAATGCTAAAGGAACTTCTCTAGGCAAGAAACACAAGAGAAGGAAAAGACCTACAATAACGAACCCAAAACAATTTAGAAAATGGGAATAGGAGCATACATATTGATAATTACCTTAAATGTAAATGGACTAAATGCTCCCACCAAAAGACACAGATTGGCTGAATGGATACAAAAACAAGATCCATATATATGCTGTCTACAAGAGACCCACTTCAGACCTAGAGACACATACAGACTGAAAGTAAGGGGATGGAAAAAGATATTCCATGCAAATGGAAACCAAAAGAAATCTGGAGTAACAATTCTCATATCGCACAGAATAGACGTTAAAATAGACACTATTAGAAGAGACAAAGAAGGACACTACATAATGATCAAGGGATCGATCCAAGAAGAAGATATAACAATTGTAAATATTTATGCACCTAACATAGGAGCACCTCAATACATAAGGCAAATACTAACAGCCATAAAAGGGGAAATCGACAGTAACACATTCATAGTAGGGGACTTTAACACCCCACTTTCACCCATGGACAGATCATCCAAAATGAAAATAAATAAGGAAACACAAGCTTTAAATGATACATTAAACAAGATGGACTTAATTGGTATTTATAGGACACTCCATCCAAAAACAACAGAATACATATTTTTCTCAAGTGCTCATGGAACATTCTCCAGGATAGATCATATCTTGGGTCACAAATCAAGCCTTGGTAAATTTAAGAAAATTGAAATTGTATCAAGTATCTTTTCTGACCACAACACTATGATACTAGATATCAATTACAAGAAAAAATATGTAAAAAATACAAACACATGGAGGCTAAACAATACACTACTTGATAACGAAGTGATCACTGAAGAAATCAAAGAGGAAATAAAAAAATACCTAGAAACAAATGACAATGGAGACACAACGACCCAAAACCTAAGGGATGCAGCAAAAGCAGTTCTAAGAGGGAAGTCTATAGCAATACAAGCCCACCTTAAGAAACAGGAAACATCTCGAATAAACAACCTAATCTTGCACCTAAAGCAATTAGAGAAAGAAGAACAAAAAACCCCAAAGTTAGCAGAAGGAAAGAAATCATAAAAATCAAATCAGAAATAAATGAAAAAGAAATGAAGGAAACAATAGCAAAGATCAATAAAACTAAAAGTTGGTTCTTTGAGAAGATAAACAAAACAGATAAACCACTAGCCAGACTCATCAAGAAAAAAAGGGAGAAGACTCAAATCAATAGAATTAGAAATGAAAAAGGAGAAGTAACAACTGACACTGCAGAAATACAAAAGATCATGAGAGATAACTACAAGCAACTCTATGCCAATAAAATGGACAACCTGGAAGAAATGGACAAATTCTTAGAAAGGCACAACCTGCCAAGACTGAATCAGGAAGAAATAGAAAATATGAACAGACCAATCGCAAGCACTGAAATTGAAACTGTGATTACAAATCTTCCAACAAACAAAAGCCCAGGACCAGATGGCTTCACAGGAGAATTCTATCAAACATTTAGAGAAGAGCTAACATCTATCCTTCTCAAACTCTTCCAAAATATAGCAGAGGGAGGAACACTCCCAAATTCATTCTACGAGGCCACCATCACCTTGATACCAAAACCAGACAAGGATGTCACAAAGAAAGAAAACTACAGACCAATATCACTGATGAATATAGATGCAAAAATCCTCAACAAAATATTAGCAAACGGAATCCAACAGCACATTAAAAGGATCATACACCATAATCAAGTGGGGTTTGTTCCAGGAATGCAAGGATTCTTCAATATACGCAAATCACTCAATGTGATACACCATATTAACAAATTGAAGGAGAAAAACCATATGATAATCTAAATAGATGCAGAGAAAGCTTTCGACAAAATTCAACACCCATTTATGATAAAAACCCTGCAGAAAGTAGGCATAGAGGAAACTTTCCTCAACATAATAAAGGCCATATGTGACAAACCCACAGCCAACATCATCCTCAATGGTGAAAAACTGAAAGCATTTCCACTAAGATCAGGAACAAGACAAGGTTGCCCACTCTCACCACTCTTATTCAACATAGTTTTGGAAGTTTTAGCCACAGCAATCAGAGAAGAAAAGGAAATAAAAGGAATCCAAATTGGAAAAGAAGAAGTAAAGCTGTCACTGTTTGCAGATGACATGATACTATACATAGAGAATCCTAAAGATGCCACCAGCAAACTACTAGAGCTAATCAACGAATTTGGTAAAGTAGCAGGATACAAAATTAATGCACAGAAATCTCTGGCATTCCTATACACTAATGATGAAAAATCTGAAAGTGAAATCAAGAAAACACTCCCTTTTACCATTGCAACAAAAAGAATAAAATATCTAGGAATAAACCTACCTAAGTAGACAGAAGACCTGTATGCAGAAAATTATAAGACACTGATGAAAGAAATTAAAGATGATACTAATAGATGGAGAGATATACCATGTTCTTGGATTAGAAGAATCAACATTGTGAAAATGACTCTACTACCCAAAGCAATCTACAGATTCAATGCAATCCCTATCAAATTACCACTGGCATTTTTCACAGAACTAGAACAAAAAATTTCACAGTTTGTATGGAAACACAAAAGACCCCGAATAGCCAAAGCAATCTTGAGAACGAAAAATGGAGCTGGAGGAATCAGGCTCCCTGATTTCAGACTCTACTACAAAGCTACAGTAATCAAGTCAGTATTGTACTGGTACAAAAACAGAAAGATAGATCAATGGAACAGGATAGAAAGCCCAGAGATAAACCCACGCACATGTGGTCACCTTATCTTTGATAAAGGAGGCAGGAATGTACAGTGGAGAAAGGACAGCCTCTTCAATAAATTGTGCTGGGAAAACTGGACAGGTACATGTAAAAGTATGAGATTAGATCACTCCCTAACACCATACACAAAAATAAGCTCAAAATGGATGAGAGACCTAAATGTATGGCCAGAAACTACCAAACTCTTAGAGGAAAACATAGGCAGAACCCTCTATGACATAAATCACAGCAAGATCCTTTTTGACCCACCTCCTAGAGAAATGGAAATAAAAACGAAAATAAACAGATGGGACCTAATGAAACTTCAAAGCTTTTGCACAGCAAAGGGAACCATAAACAAGAGCAAAAGACAACCCTCCGAATGGGAGAAAGTATTTGCAAATGAAGCAACTGACAAAGGATTAATGTCCAAAATTTACAAGCAGCTCATGCAGCTCAATAACAAAAAAACAAACAACCCAATCCAAAAATGGCCAGAAGACCTAAATAGACATTTCTACAAAGAAGATATATAGACTGCCAACAAACACATGAAAGAATGCTCAACATCATTAATCATTAGAGAAATGCAAATCAAAACTACAATGAGATATCATCTCACACCAGTCAGAATGGCCATCAACAAAAAATCTACAAACAATAAATGCTGGAGAAGGTGTGGAGAAAAGGGAACACTCTTGCACTGCTGGTGGGAATGTGAATTGGTACAGCCACTATGGAGAACAGTATGCAGGTTCCTTAAAAAACTACAAATAGAACTACCATACGACTCAGCAATCCCACTACTGGGCATATACCCTGAGAAAACCAAAATTCAAAAAGAGTCATGTACCAAAATATTCATTGCAGCTCTATTTACAATAGCCCGAAGATGGAAACAACCTAAGTGCCCATCATCGGATGAATGGATAAAGAAGATGTGGCACATATATACAATGGAATAGTACTCAGCCATAAAAAGAAACGAAATTGAGCTATTTGTAATGAGGTGGATAGACCTAGAGTCTGTCATACAGAGTGAAGTAAGTCAGAAAGAGAAAGACAAATGCCATATGCTAATACATATATATGGATTTTAAGAAAAAAAAATGTCATGAAGAACCTAGGGGTAAGATAGGAATAAAGACACAGACCTACTTGAAAATGGACTAGAGGATATGGGGAGGGGGAAGGGTGAGCTGTGACAAAGCGAGAGAGAGGCATGGACATATATACACTACCAAACATAAGGTAGATAGCTAGTGGGAAGCAGCCGCATAGCACAGGGAGATCAGCTCGGTGCTTTGTGACCGCCTGGAGGGGTGGGATAGGGAAGGTGGGAGGGCGGGAGATGCAAGCGGGAAGAGATATGGGAACATATGTATAACTGATTCACTTTGTTATAAAGCAGAAACTAACACACCATTGTAAAGCAATTGTACCCCAATAAAGATGTTAAAAATAAAAAAAAATTAAAAAAAATAAAAGTTTGGAGACCATTTTTCTAAACTTGCATAATCCAAAGTGTACTGTAACTTGCACTCTTTGCACAGAATGTTAACTGATATTATGGATAAATATAAATAATATGAAGGTTCTCATAGACTTACAAGGATAGGAAATGCTGCATTAAGCAGAACTGAACATGTTTCTTTGCTACATGACCCCTTGGAGCCTTTATGATGCCAGTATGTGTGATGACTCTCCAAGATGGACACAGTGTGCAGTATTCTCCAAGCTCTGGTTCTGGGAAGAGGTTTGTTAGCCTTATTTTGTGATCAGTCTGTGTGCTTCCTAGTACCCAGACTTATGGTAAAAATACTACATTTGGCTTTTTGTGAGTTTGTAATGTCTTGCTAGCATCAAGTTACCAGTATGTTTTTCTTCATCCTAAGTAAAGAGTAGTATCACTTTATTTTCCCAAAAGAAGTGAAATTGTATTGGGCAATTAATCAAATTCTGACCAGATTGGAAGTATGAATTACTTTTATTAATCTATAATACATCTAAAATAATATCAAAATATTCACTACTTTATTTGAAGGTCTAACCAAATAGTGAGATAATATTCTCTCTCTCTCTCTCTCTCTCTCTCTCTCTCTTCCCCCCTCTTGCTCCATATATATATATATATATATATATATATATATATATATATATATATATGTATATATGGATTCTGATGCAGGCTAAAGTTTGAGAAGCTTTGTGCTACTATAATGCATTTAAAATTTTTTGGATTGCAACCTACAGTAATAAATGCATTTAATTTATTCTTATTTATTTTTATTTATTTATTTATTTTGGCTGCGTTGGGTCTTCATTGCTGTGCGCAGGTTTTCTCTAGTTGCAGCGAGCTGGGGCTACTCTTCATTGCGGTGCGCAGACTTCTCATTGCAGTGGCTTCTCTTGTTGTGGAGCACGGGCTCTAGGAGCGTGGGCTTCAGTAGTTGTGGCTCACGGGCTTAGCTGCTCCGTGGCATGTGGGATTTTCCCAGACCAGGGATTGAACCCATATCCCCTGCATCGGCAGGCAGATTCTTAACCATTGCGCCACCAGGGAAGCCGAATAAATGCAATTTAAATGGTATCCCAGTACACATCTATATTACATTCTCTCTATTTATACAACTGAAACCAAATTTCCATGAAACAATAGTAGTCCTGAATGTGCACCAGGATGTTTTCTAGTCTTTACCATCTCATTCCATTTCATTAAAAAAAATATGAATCATGACCCTTAAAATGAATGAATTTTATAATCAATTAATGGATTATGACCTACAGTATGAAAAACACTGATCTCATGTCCTGTCCTGTGCTGTAGAGACTGGATTATTGAAATCTATGTTCCACAGACTCCCTTGCAACTGGATTCTGCATGTATATAACTCATGTAAGATGGAAGGCAGAGTTTTTTTGAAGCAGCATTAACAGAGCTCCCAATGTCAAGTAACTAACTTCATGGGTATTGAGGGGCAGGGTGTGGGGTTTCAGTTTACCTGTTGTGGATCATAGCAGGTATGGTGTGGTTCTGCAGTAGCGCTGGTAATAATGGTGTCCTGATTACAGCAGCTTTTTTTTTTTTTTAATAGCAGCTTTTTGATTATGGCAGTGGCTATAAGTTTCTGGAGCTAGAAGTTTCCTGATGTAGAGGAAATAGCAGATTTGAATTTTAACTAGATCAGTGCTACTCAAAGTGTGGTCCACGTGTCAATGTTAGTCCAAGTTTGTTACTTGTCTGCAGTAAGTACAGAAATTGACATTAAGTATTTTTAAAGTTTTATTGCAATTTGACATTGCTGCCACATTCAAATGAGTGATCAGTTGACTTTGACAAAGTATGGGTCTGTCATCTATTGGAAAAAATTATCACACTAATCTTTCACCATAGGTGATTTAAGAAGCACTGAGCTACATTATTCTGGAGGTTATATGGACATTGAAATGAAGGTAAAGAAATAGGGAGATTTCCAGTTAGGATGACACAGTGATTTCATGTTTTATATACCCTTCTGGTCCAAACATATAGCAGAGAGAGATAAAATGTAAAAATAGAAAACCAAAAAAGATACAGCCAGCTCTAAAAACAAGAAAATGGAACAGAAAGCAAAGCAGTAGTACTGGACTTGCTGAGTTCCAGGTTGAGAAGCAGAAAAAAGCATCTAGGATTTTGGTGACTGTGAAGTATAAATTTCTTTGTTGATGATATGTTGGTAGTAAGTTCAGTGCTGTCTACAAATCTTTTTCTTTCAACTGATCTTAAAAGATTGCTATTTTCTCTCAGATCCCCATTGTCCTCCTTATCTTTTGGATAAGGAGTATGAAGTCAGTCTATATTTAATCTGCCAGTTTTTTTCCCAGATAGCTTTTAAGATATTCTCTTGGTCTTTGGAATACTGCAGTTTCACTATGATATGTCTGAGTGTGTTTTGGGGATTTATTTTTACTTATCCAGCTTGATATTTAGTATGATTCTCAATGTCATTATCTTTTCAAATATTATCTTTCATGCTCTGTGTTCTCTTCTTTTGGAACTTCTATTAGAGATATGGTGAACATTCTTATTCTATTCTCTAAGTCTCTTAATTGTGCTTTTACATCTTTTATTTCCTTTTCAGTTATACTCCATTTACGTAATTTTTTTCATACTATTTTTCTAGTTCAGCACTACTGTCTTCAGCTATGTATAGTGTGTTATCTAACATATCCATTGAGTTGGTAATTTCAAAAACTATATTTTTTTATTTCTGAAAATTTCATTTTGCTGGTTTTCAAATCTTTCTGTTTGTTTAGTTGGTAACAGTATTTCCTTCCATGATTTTTAATTTCTTATTTTTTTTAGCCAATTTAATGTGCTTAGGAAGTATATGTATAATTCCATTATATGAAGTTCAAAAGAATAGTACTCTTCATGTTTTTTTATGCTGATTCTTATTCATGGTGGCCTGTTTTCTTGTATTGGTTGTAATTTTTTATTACGAGCTCATGCTTTGTGGAAGGGGAGAAAATATTTATGCATGGAAATCCTTTGTGACCCATTTTGAGAATGAGTCCCTTCACAGAAATCTTACATTTTCTCTTCTAGGCCTCTTGAAGTGTAATCAAACTGAGACTACTTTTCCAATTTTATACTGATTTCTAAGGAGTTTCCTGGATCACTCAATGTGTTAGGATAAGACAGAATATCTTTATTTATTTTTTGTTTATTATTTTTTGAGTCCCTGTTTTCAATTCTTTTTTAAAAATTGAGTTATGGTAGATGTACAATATTATATGTTACAGGTGTACAATACAGTGATTCACAATTTTTAAAAGTTATACTCCATTTATAGTTATTATACTGGCTATATTCCTTGTGTTATACAATATATCTAGAGAATATCTTATTCATAAGTATGGTATATCACTCAATGGGATCTGATTCTCCAGATTTCCAATGTGTGAGTGTGTAGGGTTTCCCATAGCACCAAACAATTCTCCAGACACCAGCTGGGGGTCCTATGATTCAACTCAGTTCTGACACTTATCTACCCAGAGACAGCATCAGATTCCATAGGTTAAGGGTTCAGCCCCACAAGACTGTCCCCCCACAACACACTTCAGATACCAATTGCAAGCCCAGGTTGTCACTTGTACTTCTGACCAACTGACTATAAATCAGAGGTTCCCACGACCCCCTCCTTGGGTTTTATTAATTTGCTAGAGTGGCTCACTGTCCTCTGGTTCCTTCTTCCCTTCCTTCCTTCCTTTCTTCCTTCCTTCCTCCCTATAACTTTTTATTTTGATATAATTTCTAACTTAAAGAAAAATTGCAAGGATGAAGTTTCAGCCTAGCTTCACTGAGGTCATCCCCTGAGTCTACAGAAAGCTAAACCATGGCCATGAACTCGGGTTACTGGAACATTCACAGGCTGGCTCATACCATCTGCCTGCTTCTGGAATACAAAGACTTAAACTATGAGGGAAAGAAGTACATGGCGGGGGATGCTCCTGACCATGACAGAAGCCAGTGACTGAATGAGAAATTGAAGCCAGGCCTGGACTTTCCCAATCTGCCCTATTTAATTGATGATGTTTTTGAGATCACCCAGAGCAATGTCATCTTTTGCTACATTGCTTACAAGTACAACCTATGAGGGGAGACAGAAGAGAAGATTCATGTGGACATTTTTGAGAACTAGGTTATAGACACCTCCAATTAGCTGGTCAGTGTCTGCTACAGCCCTGACTTTGAGAAACTGAAGCCTAAGTACTTGGAGGATCTCTGTGAAAAGATGAAGCTCTTCTCACTTTCTGGGGAAGAGTCCATGGTTTGCAGGAGACAAGATCACCTCTCTGGATTTTCTTGCTTTTGACAGTCTTGACCTGCACCATATATTTAAGCCCTAGTGCCTGGATGCATTTCCAAACATGAAAGATTTCATTGCCCACTTAGAAGGCCTGAAGACGATTTCTGCCTACATACAGTTCAGCTGCCTTTGCCCAGGCCCTTTGTACATAAAGATTGCTGTGTTGAGCAAAAAGTAGAGTCCTGTAAGATCAGAAGATAGGAGCTGTCCCTACTTCACTGGGGCCCTGAAGAAAAGCTGGACCTCCCTGTACCCCCAGAATCATCCTTCTTGTTCTTTTCTCCTTCTTTTCTTTCCCCTCCCTCATCCCTCGGGCCTTATTAGACCCCTTCCCCTCAGCTAATCCCTGTTCATCTTGGCCCTGTAAAGGTTTACTGTACCTTACTTTTCTTTAGCAATTCCACCCCCCCCCCAATCTTATCCTTCCTGCATAAGCCAACCAGACCATCTTTCCCTTCAGTGGTTGCCTCTGCTTTGAGGTACCTGATTGGACCCTTCTCCAGTAGAGCTCAGCTCTGAGCTCCCCAACACTGCTCTGAAGACCAGTATTGGCCTGATGTGGAGACCCTGCTCCCCCAGCATGGTCCCTGCCCCAGCCCTGCCTGATCCCCAGTAAAGCCTTCTCTCTCTCTCTCTCTCTCTCTCTCTCTCTCTCTCTCACACACACACACACACACATACACACACACACAGAGTTTATGAAGTAATGTACAAGGGAAGAAAATCCTAGACCTATCTCATGAAGCAAATGTTACCATATCAAACCCAACAGCACTAAAACTAAATAAAAAAATAAAAGCATCTCAACTATACTAATCATATTTTTTATTTTCTGTATTTTATATGAGGCTTTGACATCTCGGGGCCTTGCTAATCCTGAAGAGACTACCCCTTTCAGAGCTAGTTAATTCCTAAAGATATTAAACAACTTGCCTGCCAGGATGTCTTTGATATGCAAACCAACAAATCCATAGTCCATGCTCCCAACTACCTCCTTTATTGAACTCTCACACACCAAGCCAATATTCTCCCTGCCCTAAGTCACTCCAGGGGCAGGTACAGGACAACTGAGGACCACCCTCATAGCCCAGAGCTCACTGAAATTATTCAAACTAACAAATCCTAAAATGCTTAACTTCTCTTGCCTTTTTCTTCCCACCAAAACAACAATGAAGACTTGTGCTCATATGTTTCCCTTGCTCCTTCTGCCTCCTAACCAACCCTAGTACTTCCCCATGTGGCCCTGTGTGGTGTGACATGTCCTCTTCTCTTGGAAACTGTGAGTAATAAACTCTTATTTCAAAGGCAGTTGTCTCCATATCTGTCACTTTACCATACATGATTAAAACAAATCCCAGGAAGATTTCAACGCATCAACCAACTAGAGTTTATCCCAGAAATAAAATGGTAATTGATTATCAGAAAATCTATTAAAGTGATATACCACACTAAAAAAAACACAGTCCTATAATCATATCACTTGAGCAGAAAAAGCACTTGATAAAATTCAATCAAATGTATCCATCCAAAACCTAGGGCAAACATATATTTAATTGTGACACTTTTGACATATTCCCATAAAGTCAGGATTTCAATAAACATTAATAAATGCTTCAGTCCTACATTATACTGAAGTTATTAACCAATGCAAAAAGTCAAGGAAAACAAAGTGTATCCAAACTGGATTAGGAAGAGACAAGCTGTCTTTATTTGCAGACTGTGTGATAGTCCACATAGAAAATTCAGGAAAATTCAAGAGAACCTACACATAAATTATTAAAACAAGTAAGAGTTTTGCTGGATAAAATATCAACCTATAAATCCAATTGAAGTCCTCAGGGTGCCTTCAAATTGTAGTTTATAACACATAATACCTAGTGAAAAGAAAATTTCAGAAATATTCATGTGGTGTGGTCTCACATATAAAGTTTAAAACCTGAAAAATAATACTATATGTGTTCTAGGGATGCATACAAATGTAATCATTTAAGTAAAGCTTGCATGATAATGACAAATTCTAAATTCATGATACTGACTGTCTCTGGGGAGAAAAGGGAGAAAATGAGATTAGGGATGGTAACCCATGGAACTTCACCTAGATCTATTATTATTTTCCTTTAAAAATCAGTTACAAATATTATAACAAATTAAGATTTGATAAAGCAGGGTGGTGGATGCATGGATATATCTTATATTTATTGCTATAGTTTTCTGTACAAAACATTTTACAATAAAACCAAAGGAATTAGGGAGATAAGTTAGAAAGCTGTTTGGTAATCTAGATGAAAGTTGATAGGAATACAGTCCAAGACAGTATTCTAGAAAGGAAGAAAGAGAAAGAAATATTTGGGCTATACAGGGAGATGGGACCGTGGAGGAAGAGTGCATAATATCTCGCAGGTTTCTAGCTTGGATGACTGGTGTGGATGGCATTGCGACCACTAAGATATGACAGGAGTGTATTTTCTGCCATGTTTTGTTTGAAATATCCGTGGGACTTCCTGGCGAGAGTATGAGACTAAAAGTTGAATGCATGATTCTGAAAGTCGGGAGAAAGTACAGACAGGCAATATGGGTATGGGAGTCAACAGCATTATAGAAGGTGGTGAAAACTATGCGAGTAGGTGAGACCATCCAGGTGATGATAGCAGAGTGAGAAAAGGAGCAGGAGGAGGATAAAGTCCTAAGAAATATTAATATTTAAGGAATTGGAAGAGTAGGGGAAGTTCAGAGAATGGTTGGGGAGACACAGAGGAGAACCATGAAATTGTTGTGTCACAGAGGTGCATGGAGTCGAAAATTTCAAGAAGGTAATGTTTGGTGGTTTTACATATAGCAGAGAAGTTCAGCAAGAAAAGGATTAAAAAAATTGCCTATTACATTTAGCAAATAAGAGGTTACTTGTGACTTTAGCAAGCATAGTTTCAGGGAATTGGGAGTTGGGGGAAGAAGTCAGGTTGAAATGGGTTGAGGATATAGTGGAAGATGAATATAGTAGTATAGATTGCTCGTTTAAGAACATCATCACTACTAGCTTTAACAATATAATCACCATAACTATCGCCACTACCAATAACGATAATTATTTCCCTCATTACCAGTACAATCACTGTCCTTTCCACTGGCTTTTTTGTAATTCCTTTTCCCTTCCTTCAGCTTCTCTCTTTTTATGCACATCTACTACATTTGTTTGGCTCTGTGTATAGGATAGGTTCTTGATCTTGAAGGGTTTACTCTGTAGTAGAAAAGACAGGCATGCAAACATGCAACTTTAATACATGCACTCTGTGGTAGTCATTCATATTATTCTCCGGGCATTTCCTGCTTTCCTCATTCTGGGAACACAGTAGGATTATACATCCTTGTTCCCTGTAGCTGAGTGGGGCCACGTGTTTAATTCTGGACAATGAGTTGCAAGTTAAAGGGACATATGCTACTTGTAACTTGGGCATTTAAATTTAATTGCTGGTGTGAAACCCTCTAGAGCCAAACTACAGTAGAGTGGCTAAGTACAGCCTGTAGGCCAAATCCAGCAGGAAGCATGTTTTACAAATAAAGTTTTATTGGAACACAAATGTGCCCATTTATTGTCTATGGCTTCTTTTTGCTCTAATGGCAGAGTAGTTGTGACAAAGACTGCATGGCCCTCAAAGCCTAAAATTATTTACTATACAGAAAAAGTTTGCTGACACTTTCTCTAAAACAACCTAGCTTACCCTGATGCTCCATACTAAGGCAGTGTAGTGATAAAAATTTCTCTGATGTAAAGTGTGGTGTATTTGAATGAACACAGGCTCAGAAGCTAGATGGGGTCTCTGAGTCTACACAGTTAGCCCTGGGTGCTATGGAACCCTCTACTCAGGCCTTTGTGCGGCTCAAATCACTGTCTGACAGCACCAGCCACAAGGAAGAATGAAAGCAAATGGAAACAATCTCAGACTTGCTTTGTATGGTTCTTAGGGGTTTCTATAGACTGAAAGTTTGTGTCCACTTCAAATTCATATATTGAAATCCTAACCCCCAATGTAATGGTATTAGGAGATGGAGCCTTTTGTAGGTTATTTGGTCATGAGGGCAGCACCCTCATGAGTGGGATTAGTGCCCTTACAAAAGAGACTCCACAGAGCTCCCTTATCCCTTCCACAATGTGAGAACACAGGGAGAAGGTACCATCTATGAACCAGGAAGTGGGCTCTCACCAGACACAGAATCTGCCTGCACCTTGATCTTGGACTTCCCAGCCTCCAGAACTATGAGAAACAAATGTGTGTTGTTCATAAGCCACTCTATCTATGGTGTTCTGTTATAGTAGTCTGAACATATTAAGACAGGAGTAAAGGGAATATTGATGAGTGAATGTTCAGTATGGTCAAGCACTCTCTAAAAGTCAGAGCTGTCTAAAATCAGAATGAGTTGCCTTGCAAGAATGAAGGGTGCAACTGACCCTGGGGTATGGAGCATAAGCTCCTTTTTGCCCCAAGTATACAAGAAGAAGCCAACTTAACTCTTGGAAAAATGATATATTAGTTTTCTATAGCTGCATAACAAATTACTAGAAACTTAAAACAACATACATTTATTTGCTCACAGTTCTGTAGGTCAGAAGTCTAGCAGAGCATGACTGGTTCTCTGCTCAGTGTGTCACAAGACTGATATCAAGGTGTTGGTCAAGCTGAATTCTCATCTAGAGGTTTTAGGGAAAGATCCACTCCAAAGTTCATTCTTATTAGAATTCAGTTCCTTGTAGTTGTAGGACTGAGGTCTCCATTTCCTTGTTGGCTGTTAGCCAGTGGTGGCTCTCAGCTTCTAGAGGTTGCACACATTCCTTGTCATGTGTCTCCTTCCATCTTCAAGTCAACAATAGCGCGTCGAATCTTTCTGGTGGTTGAGTATCTGACTTCCTCTCCTGTGACCAGTCGGAGGAAACTATTACAATTTTAAAGGGTTCACATGATTAAGTCAGTCCACCTGAATAATCTCCCTGTCTTAAGGTCAATTGTGCCATATAACATAACCTAATTATGGGTGTAAACTCCATTATATGCACTGCCTGGGGAATATGCAAAGTGTGTACACTGGGGTTGGGGGAACCTGGGGTTGCATCTTAGAATTCTGTCTACTACAGATGAGAAGAGAATTCTAATATTGCATACTTAGCGGGACAAGTTGATGTTCAAAGTACATTCCAATCTTGAGAATCTATGATGCTCTGACTACATCAAAGTTCAGATTGAGAAGAGGGCCTAAGTCACAATTTCTGCCTTCATGCAGTTTTCAATGTGGGAATAAAATTAACACACACAAAACTATTAGCATTGTGCTAAACAAATGGTTAAACTGTGTAAATTAGGAGTCTATAGAAGATAAAGGAGGAGAGAGATTGGAGAGGGTTAAAAACCGTTAGAGTGTTTTCTTGGAGAAGGTGTGACTTGAACTGTTATTTGAAGGAGGATGAAGTAGAAAATAACAAATGTCTTCCTCTTTCTAAACCTCTGGATGGTTTTTATTCATTGTACATTCACATTTCCAGTGTGATACTGAAAAATAGGCTAAGAAGATTTACCCAAAATTTAGAAATAGGCAAAAGTATGACTACATATCTTTGCAAGGTCATACTGGACTATTGGCAATATACTCGTATTGCGTGAAGATCGATTCCCTCGGTCAGTGGTTCTCAAACTTTCATAAGCATCAGAATGCCCTGGAAGGCTTGTTAAAGTACGTAATGCTGTGTCCTAGCCCAGAGTTTCTGATTCAGTAGGTCTTGAGTGGGTATCAAGAAATTGCATGTCTAACAGGATCCCAGGTGATGCTGGTGCTGCTGGTCTGGGGACCACGCTTTGAGAATTATTGCTCTAGAGGAACATACCATTGTTTGACTTACTATTTACCGTTGATTAAGGCAAAGATTCTGTAAAGTTACGGGCTAAATTATAGAAGTTGCCAGTGATTTTTGTCCCATAGAAATACAAATAATTTCTGTCCAATGAAAAATAAAATTCCAATAGTTTTATTCCCCTGTAAGACATTTAGCTGTTTTATGTTTCAGCAATTTAGCCATCTTATTTCAGCATTCTTTCCTTCAGTGACTGTATATACTAGTCTCTCAGATCCTTCTTTGAGCTAGCATTAATACATACCCTCATTAACAAGTTAAATAAATCTTCGTGTTAAAATAAACTTTGGACATGCATACTATGTTTGTATGATAGTCATGATTTTTAACTTTTGGAAATGTATACCTTGACAGGGTTGTGTGATCAAATAAGTTTTTGACAAGCCAAGTTAAACAAATTTACACAGGATTCTTAACAATGCACCTCTCCCAGACTTTAATTTGCTATTTAAAAAGTAGATGATGCAGCATTTCACAAACTTATTTGACACTGGACACTTTTTCCTCAAAGTGCCTTTAGAAAACATTGCCCTACACAGTTATTATCAGTGACATCACAGCCATTTCCACAATTTCTAAAAGAAATATGTTACCTAACTGCACATATTGAATCTCATCTCAGTGGGAAAGCATATTTTTAAAGTCAAGGAAGAGAACTTTTGTGTCATTTGGCACTAAGGAGGCCTCCTCCACCAGATTCAGGGTGGAGAAACTTTTGTCCCCTTTTTATCTCTTAATACCAAGCAGGACTCCAAAGTTCCCCTCAGAGTTCCTGTGAGATGACAGAGAAAAGTTCAATGCATTTTTTTCTTCCCAGATCCAAATCTCCCATTGCCAAAAACCTTTCTTTTCAGCCCAAAAAAATGTTTGTAGATTTCTCCTTTTTCAGTGATGTCTAGGATAACTATGCCACAGAGTTGGAGAACACTCCACCGGTGGTTTGAGAGCAAAGGTAGTTACTATGTCAGGAATTCAGGGTTCTGTTTCTGTAGCCCCACATCAGTAGAGGCCTGGATTGAGCCCAAACCATGTTCCAACTATGGTTTCTCATTCTGGAAAGTTCTGTTGTAATTTGGGACCTTTTTCCCCCCAGAAAGGCTCTCACTTTCTCTCTCCACAGCCAACTGACTCCCTTGAGTGCTAAACTAAAGTTGGAGAATTTGAGGATTGTAAAGATTGACAGTTTGTGGTTTGCTTCAATTTAGAAGCAAATCTTGTAGGGGATCATGTCTCTAAATTTATGAAGTAGAGAAACTACTCTCCTTATGAGTGAGCAAGGACTTGGAAGACTGTTCCTATGGTCAATCGTGTGTTGGTCTAAAGTGAGTAAACCACATACGTTTATGTTTGAAGTTCCTGGAAGCATTTATACCAATTGGATTGTGATATGGTCCTTCCGATCTATAAATTTGGTCACCTGTTTTTTTTTAATTAATCTATTTATTTATTTAATTTTGGCTGCATTTGGTCTTCGTTGCTGCACGTGGCTTTCTCTAGTTGTGGTGCATGGGGGCTACTCTTCATTGCAGTGAGTGGTCTTCTCACTGTGGTGGCTTCTCTT
The DNA here is from genome assembly GCF_937001465.1 of Orcinus orca. NCBI lineage: Eukaryota > Metazoa > Chordata > Mammalia > Artiodactyla > Delphinidae > Orcinus > Orcinus orca. Next base: position 40,952,091 of record NC_064580.1, read on the forward strand.
GTTGCGGAGCACAGGCTCTGGGCATGTGGGCTTCAGTAGTTGTGGTACGTGGGCTCAGTAGTTGTGGCTCGCAGGCTCTAGAGTGCAGGCTCAGTAGTTGTGGCACATGGGCTTAGTTGCTCTGCAGCATGTGGGATCCTCCCAGACCAGGGCTCAAACCCGTGTCCCCTGCGTTGGCAGGCAGATTCTTAACCACTGCGCCACCAGGGAAGTCCCTGGTCACCTGTTTTTTAACCTGCTGGAATGTATTCTCTCAGGCAGCTTTTCCCCATGTTCCATTGATATGGAACACCCACTGAGGTTGGTAACCTCATTCTTGGTGGGCTCCACGAGAGATGTATGGATATCCTTAGCATCCATATGTCCACTCTCACACTACCCCCACTAGTCCCTTCTATATTGTGCAGATTGGAACAGGCCCTGACTCTACGGAACCACCTAAGGCCGGAGGCAAAATTTCCCTCAGGTGAGTCTCCAAGTTCTAAAACTGAACCCTGGCTTTAACTACCATCAAGGCCATCATGTGCCCACAGTGATTCAGGTCAGCTCCCTGTGAGCAAACCTTTCTATATTTGGTCAATTTTGTCTGCTCCTCTCTTGTAGTTTACAGTGGAGTGCACAAGCAAAGCACTTTTCATACTATGTCACAGGATTTGCTCTTTGCCTTGGAGAAATGTTCCTACGATTCATTCTATTTGCATGTGCAATGGTCACCATCTTGCGTCTCCTTTTATTTAAACTTTTAATTTTGAGATAGTTGTAGATTTACATGCAGTTGTAGGAAACAAGTCAGAAAAAAACTGTGTACCCTTTACCTAGTTTCTCCCAATGGTAGTATCTTGAAAACTGTAGTAAAATAGCAAAGCCAGGATACTGACATTGAAACAGTCCAGGAACAGAACATTTTCATCACCACAGGAGTCTGTCCTGTTGTCCGTTTATAGTTATATCCACCACCTTACCTCCCTTCACCTGACCCCCTGGCAACCACTAATTTGTTCTCCATTTCTAAAATTTTACCTCTTCAAAATGTTAGGTAGATAGAATAATACAGCATGTAACCATTTGGAATTGGCTTTTTTTTTTCCACTTAGCATAATTCTCTAGAGGTTCATCAAAGTTGTTATGTTTATCAATAGTCTGTTTCTTTTTATTGCTGAGTAGTATTCAATGATATGAATATATTACCACTTGGTTAACCATTTACCTGTTGAAGGACATTTGGGTTATCTTCCAGTTTTGGACTATCACATTTGTGAAGGTTTTTGTGTGAATTTTAAGTTTTCATGTTATGAGTGCAATTACTGGTCCATATGGTAATTTCATGTTTAGTTTGTTTAAGAGACTGCCAGATCAACTTACGAATGACTGTACCATTCTACATTCCTACCAACAATGTATGAGTGATCCAGTTTTTCCATATGCTTGTCAGCATTTTGGTGTTATCAATATTTTTATTTTATTTTATTATTTTAAAAATTTATTTATTTATTTATTTTTGGTTGCATTGGGTCTTTGTTGCTGCGCGCGGGCTTTCTCTAGTTGTGGCGAGCAGGGGTTACTCTTCATTGCGGTGCGCAAGCTTCTCATTGCAGTGGCTTCTCTTGTTGCGGAGCACGGGCTCTAGGCACGCAGGCTTCAGTAGTTGTGGCACATGGGCTTAGCTGTTCCGCGGCACGTGGGGATCTTCCCAGACCAGGGCTGAAACCCGTGTCCCCTGCATTGGCAGGCGGATTCTTAACCACTGTGCCACCAGAGAAACCCAATATTTTTTACTTTAGCTCTTCTGATAAGTATGTAGTGATATCTCATTGTTGTTTAAATTTGCATTTCTCTAATGGCTAATGATATTGAATGTCCTTTCATGTGTTTATTTTTATCTAGGTATCTTTTTTGGCGAAATGCTTGTTTATGTCTTTTGCCCATTTTCTAATTGGATTGATTATTTCTTTACTGTTGCATTTGAGAGTTCCTTATTTATTCTGGATACAAGTCCTTTGTCAGATATATGTTTTGAAAATATTTGAATATATTCTATTGATCTGCCCTCAAGTTCACTGATTCTACAATATCTTCTCTCATCTCTACTGTACTGTTGAGCCCATCCAGTGAGTTTTTATTTCTCATGATTTTCACTTCTTAATTTCCATTTAGTTTTTTATAACTTCTGTTTCTTTGCTGAGATTTTTAAAAATCATTTTTCACTTGTTTCAATATAATTTGTAATTGTTTACTGAATCTTTCTCAGATAATTCCAACACCTGACTCATCTCAGCATTGACATCAATTAAATGTTTTTTTTCCTTCAGGTTGTGATTTTCTTCATTCCTGATGAGGAGGGATTTTCAATTGTACATTGGAAATTTTGGCTATTACACTAGGAGACTAAAAAGTTAGTCCCCACTAACTTTTTAATTTTAACAGGCATTCACTTTATTGGGATTTAGCATGCAGGTCCTGGCCTAATTTGGGGACTGTGGTTCCAATGACAATATAATTTTCAGAGCCTTTGTGGTCCTATTTTTGTCCACTTGGCTTATATCATGCCACTGGGGCTCTCATTGATTCTTGCCAGTGTTGGTTGAGGGAGCTGAAGAAGTTTGCTCCGGCTTGGCTGTCTGGATCTTGTAGGTGGGGGAAGGGAGTCTCCCTTCTTCAGGGTTGAAGGGTGTTTCCTGGTGCTTGTTTTAGCAGGTTCCTCCTGTCTGGGGGGGATGACGAGTGCCTCCCTAGTTGGGTGCTTGTCGCGAGGGTTCCTCTGAGTGTCTGTGAGTGGGGGCAGGGAGAGTCTTAGGCCTGCAAGGACAAATAGGCTTCCTGGGCTGGGTGCATCCTGTCGCAGTTTCCCCACCCTGCCTGTGGAAGATGGAGAGCACATCCCAGGCTACATACACAATTACTGTGGCATGATCCACTTGTTAATCTCCCCTCTTCGACCAGTCTGCACACAGACACACATGCACACATACACAGTGTCTCTGGGTGTAGGAGGGGAGCCTCAGGTCCAATGGAGAAGCAAAATGCTTTCCCAGCTGGCACTCGTGCTGTTGACCCCCTTTGCCAGAGCCCTATAGTTGTGTGGTGTCTCTAGGTGGGGGAGGTGAGTCTCCAACAGGGTAAGGATAGAGAGTGCTTACCCTAGTAATTTATTGTCAGTAGGGTTTCCAATTGATTCCCCTTGCTGGTTCTGCCAGGTGCACATAATAATGTCATTGGGACTCCTGTTCCATCTGGGGGAGGAGTGAGCCTATCTGGGCTGCCTTTTCTCTTAATAGGTTAGGGGTTAAGATATGCCAGGTCTGGGTGGCCTTCCTGGCCTTCTTCTGTTGGGTGGTGGTTCAACAGATGCCCTGCCACTGTTGTGTTTCTCCAGTCTTGTGGTCCATCTTCCACCTTTCGGAGTTTTTCTTTGATTGTCTCTTGAGTTGTTTTTAGGGGTCATAGTCATGTTTAGCAGGGAGCAGAGAAAGATATGTCTACATCATCTTGTCTGGGTGTCTCACCTTTCTTTTTTATATATAATCTCTATTTTAGCATTCCTAGTAATTTTACAAGTCTCTTCACTATCACTTTTGACTTTATCACTGTTTTTGCACTTATCAGATATTAAAGAATTAATATTTGTAAAGCATCTTAGAACCAAGTACAAAGTCAGGAAATATACATCCATCTAACAAATACTGTGAGAATAGACACCAAAACGTTGGCACATAAGCACTAAAAATATAGTAATCATGCTTTTTCTATAGAGCAGGACTTTCTTTGTTCTTATGTAAGCTTGTAAGTAAAGAGGACTTACGTGTTTGAAATCATAGTGATCATTTATTGAGTTCTTACTGTCCCTGGGTAGTATGCTAAGGTCTTTAGTATATTAACTCACTAACTCTTGACAATAACCATATATGATAGTATAATGGTTGAATAGTGTCCTGCCAAATTGACAGCCCAAGTCCTAACCCCCTATACTGGTGAATATGACATTATTTGGAAAAAGGATCTTTGCAGATGAAATTAAATTAAGAATCCCAAAATGAAATCATCCTGGATTAAGGTGGGCCGTAAATTCAATGACTAGTCTCCATATAAGAGAAAGGAGAGGGAGTTTTTGAGACACAGAGAAGGTCTGTGTGAGACCTTCAGACAGGTCTGGTTCAGAAGCAGAGACTGGAGTTATATAGCCCTAAGCCAGGGAACATCAAGGTTTGCCTGCAGGTACTTGAAGCTAGGAGTGAGGCATGGAATGGATTCTCTCTCAGAGCCTCCAGAAGTAACCAACTCTGCCGACATTTTGATTTTGGACTTCTGGCTTCCAGAACTGTGAGAGAATACATTTCCATTGTTTTAAGCCACCAAGTTTGTGGTCATTTGTTGACAGCCTCAGGAAACTAATACAGGTGTATTATTATATATCTCCATTTTATAGATGAGGAAACATGGTTGGAAATGTTAAATGACTTGCATATATCCACACAGCTAGTAAGTGGTGGAGGTGGGAATTAAACCCAAGACTATCCACTACAAAGCTTGTATTTTCAATCTTAACTTTCTAAAATATCATTCATAACAGGTTTAAACAGCACCAAAGCCTCCACACTTCTCACTCCCCCAACCCTTTCTTCAGAGGTCTTTCCCTATTCCAAGAAACTTCCGTTGCTCTTAAGCTATTCCTGCTTCATGTTGCTAGTAGAGATGATTGATTCACCTCATGGTTCAGTATTACTGACCCTCACTTCTTCCATCTCAAGGCAAATTTAAAGCGGTTCTAGAGGAGAGGGAAGTGCTTAACACAAAGGAAAAGCTTCTGATAGGCAGTCTTCAGGCCATGAGCAGCCAATCAGAAGTAGAGATGCTTTTAGGCTGAGCAGGGTCTGTCAGTTCATGTCACCCGTGCTGATGCCTTGTTTCCACCACACTTAAAGCCATTCCAGCCATTGTTTTGAGGATCAGGCTATAGCAAAAGATACTTGCCTCCTGAAACTCAGTCTGTGGGCCCCGGAAGTGAGCAAGAGCTGTCATGCAATTTGTCCTTTGTCAAGAAACCTTGTATCAGGTGCTGGGGAGAAAAGAAGCAATTTTTACTTCCCTGTGGTTCTTCTAAAAGTGTTTCTTTGTTAATAGGATGTCATTAAACATTATGCACAATTGGCTGGATATTTAAATTATAGATGAAAACATTTTTTTTTGTAAAATGTGTACATGTAAAAATAAACCAATGTGTGAGAACAGAGTGCCTAAGCAGCAGACGGCACGCTGTGGGGCTGGGCATCCTGATGTTATGTCTGCCATCAAATTTGGTGTCACTGAGTAAGTTGTTTCAATATCATATACTTATTAAGCACCTACTGTGTGCTAGGCATTGTTCTGGCTGATTCTCTGCTTAGTGTCAGCTACATGGGATAAATTCTTAATTCACCAATCCTCTGAATATAGCTAAGATGAAGCAGAATATCATTTTTTTTGCTTCTTCTGGCAGGAGTTAAGAAAAATGGGAGTGGGCTTCCCTGGTGGCGCAGTGGTTGAGAGTCCGCCTGCCGATGCAGGGGACACAGGTTTGTGCCCCGGTCCGGGAAGATCCCACATGCCACGGAGCGGCTAGACCCGTGAGCCATGGCCACTGAGCCTGTGCGTCCGGAGCCTGTGCTCCGCAACAGGAGAGGCCACAACAGTGAGACGCCCGCATACCGCAAAAAAAAAAAAAAAAAAGAAAGAAAAATGGGAGCACATAGTTCTACACTAGAGCCAAGTAAATCTGACACTGAATTCTGTTTTAACCTTGACCTATCCAAATGGAAAATTTTCCACATTCATTCAGCTGACAACCTTGAACAAATGGATCAGTGGTTAGAAGTCAGAGAGAGAGTTAGCAACCAGTTCTTTTCTGAAAGACTAGCCAAAGAACTGTTTCTAGAATACTAGCTAATTACTTAAACGTTGCTGGAAAAAATGTTCTAGCGCGTATCAGTTAAATTGCTTGGATAAACATGGGCATATAAAACCTTATCAGTGTAATCATATCTTAGAAAATGTGAGCTTGTGCCCCAGTATCCTTCTCTTTGAGAACTTTAAAGAACAAAATGTTCCCTTGACAGTGAAGCACTTCATGTGGCAAGAGCCCCCATGGGTAAAGCCTAGTATGGGAGCAGAAACCAATGCTGTGACTGAACAATCTCTACAGCTTGTCATATGGTCTAGTTAGTGATGGAGAAGATCCCTGATTCAAGAGCAGATCCAGTAGAGAGGCAATCTTTGAACTGCAAGCCACCATGTGCTGGTTGTAAAATGTGGCATGATTGGAATTCGGCTGGGGATTGGCTCTAGAAAATACTGTGTATAAAACATAACCAGTGTCAAAGGTAAGAATATTCTTTTTCTTTCTTTTAACATCGTTATTGGAGTACAATTGCTTTCAATGTTGTGTTAGTTTCTGCTTTATAACAAAGTGAATCAGCTATACATATACATAAATCGCCATATCTCCTCCCTCTTGTGCCTCCCTCCCACCCTCCCTATCCCACCCCTCTAGGTGTTCACAAAGCACCGAGCTGATCTCCCTGTGCTATGCTGCTGCTTCTCACTAGCTATCTATTTTACATTTGGTAGTATATATAAGTCCATGTCACTCTCTCACTTCATCCCAGCTTACCCTTTCCCCTCCCTGTGTCCTCAAGTCCATTCTCTATGTCTGCGTCTTTATCGCTTTCCCACCCCTAGGTTCTTCAGGACCTTTTTTTTTTTTCTTAGATTCCATATAACATATATATGTGTTAGTATATGGTATTTGTTTTTCTCTTTCTGACTTACTTCACTCTGTATGACAGACTCTAGGTCCATCCAGCTCACTACAAATAACTCAATTTCGTTTCTTTTTAGGGCTGAGTAATACTCCATTGTATATATGTGCCACATCTTCTTTATCCATTCATCTGTCGATGGACACTTAGATTGCGTCCGTGTCCTGGTCATTGTAAATAATGCTGCAGTGAACATTGTGGTACATGACTCTTTTTGAATTATGGTTTTCTCAGGGTGTATACCCAGTAGTGGGATTGCTGGGTCGTATGGTAGTTCTATTTTTAGTTTTTTAAGGAACGTCCATACTATTCTCCAGAGTGTCTGTATCCATTTACATCCCCACCAACAGTGCAAGAGGGTTTCCTTTTCTTCACACCCTCTCCAGCATTTATTGTTTGTAGATTTTTCGATGATGGCCATTCTGACTGGTATGAGGTGATACCTCATTGTAGTTTTGATTTCATTTCTCTAATGATTAGCAATGTTGAGCATCTTTTCATGTGTTTGTTGGCAATCTGTATATCTTCTTTGGAGAACGTCTATTTAGGTCTTCTGCCCATTTTTAGATTGGGTTGTTTGTTTTTTGATATTGAGCTGCATGAGCTGCTTGTATATTTTGGAAAGTAATCCTTTGCCAGTTGCTTCGTTTGCAAATATTTTCTCCCATTCTGAGGGTTGTCTTTTTGTCTTGTTTATGGTTTCCCTTGCTGTGCAAAAGCTTTTAAGTTTCATTAGGTCCCAGTTGTTTATTTTTGTTTTTATTTCCATTTCTCTAGGAGGTGGGTCAAAAAGGGTCTTGCTGTGATGTATGTCACAGAGTGTTCTGTCTATGTTTTCCTCTAAGAGTTTTATAGTGTCTGGCCTTACATTTAGATCATTAATCCATTTTGAGCTTATTTTTGTGTATGGTGTTAGGGAGTGTTCTAATTTCATTCTTTTACATATAGTTGTCCAGTTTTCCCAGCACCACTTATTGAAGAGGTTGTCTTTTCTCCATTGTATATTCTTGCCTCCTTTATAAAAAATAAGGTGACCATATGTGCGTGGGTTTATCCCTGGCTTTCTATCCTGTTCCATGGATCTATATTTTTGTTTTTGTGACAGTACCATACTGTCTTGATTACTGTAGCTTTGTAGTATAGTCTGAAGTCCAGCAGCCTGATTCCTCCAGCTCCATTTTTCTTTCTGAAGATTGCTTTGGCTCTTCAGGGTCTTTTGTGTTTCCATGCAAATTTTGAAATTTTTTGTTCTAGTTCTGTGAAAAATGCCGGTGGTAGTTTGATAGAGATTGCATTTAATGTGCAGATTGCTTCGGGTAGTATAGTCATTTTCACAATGTTGATTTTTCAAATCCAAGAACTTGGTATATCTCTCCATCTGTTTGTATCGTCTTAAATTTCTTTCAACAGTGTCTTATAGTTTTCTGCATACAAGTCTTTTGTAGGTAAGAATATTCTTGATGGTAGAGGGTTATTCTGAAAGGGTCAGTTGTGTGATATAATGATGGTGATGAAGCAAACAAATCTTATGGGGTCGCATAGCATCTGACACACACAGGCAACAAGGACCTCCCAGGTCTGAAGGAACAGCATAAATAAAAGAAAAGTATGTTGAATATTCCAATCATTTTTATTTGCCCAATTGACTAGTAGGAATTCATGTCAAATTCTGACATGAATCTAGGAAACTCCTTTAGTGAGTCAAAGGCCCCATCAAACAGGAATAATTTTTTTCCTGAGGGTGGAGTGGCAGTGATGTGTTGGTGAGGATGTAAAGCTCAGAAAAAAGATGACCTTCTTTCTTAAATGTTAAATTTACTTAAATTTGGGAAAAACTATTATTTTTACTAGTGTGTGCCCTATTAGAGAGTAGATATTTTTTCTCCTCCAGTAGAAGAAGCAAATTGATACTTGCCACACATGCAGAGCTTGATCCCTGTGGAGGAGATATCTGAGGGGTTCCTTTTAATTAAGCCAGTGGAAGGGAAGCCCAGGAGAATGATATCATGCACTCTCATTTAAGTTGGCAAAGCCATCTTCTACTCCAGATGACCTAGCCCAGGAAGAGTTCTGGGAGGTAGTAAGAAAGTTTGCATGAGCAGTTATGGGGAACTCCATCTCTTTGTCTGCAATTCTTGGTCAGAGGGTCTCCAGCTTTTTCCATCTGCAGACACTTTTTCACTGGCCAGTTCTGGAAGTAGTCAGGAGGATGACCTGCATGCTCCTCAGTCCTTAACATGCCAAAGTCAGTGTTCCCCAGCATTAGATGTCTATCAAAAGCTTGGGTCTCTATGGCTTTCTAACTACCATCACCCTTTCCTGATTCTTATCCTGTGTCTTTCAGAGCATTTCAGTCATGTACCCTGCCTGCCTCCCACACTGGTGCATTAACATGCTCACTGAAGCTGTTCCCTCCCCCTCCCCCTGACAAGAGACCCATCTCTCAGTGACAGTTCTTCAGGAACAGGACAGATGACTTGTCCAATTGTGTGCTCCTGTTTTGAATCTGAAACTGCTGGAAGGTTTGGGGAGTAGAGATGGATCTATCTCTTTCTGTGCTACTGTTTGAGGAACCTGTGGTTTGGAATCAGGACTGAAGAGAGTCAAGAGTGTGAGGGTCTAAGAGCAGAATTCCACCACTGCATGGCTCTGCAGTTTAGAGCCAGAAAGAGAACAAGCATGATGGTGACAGCCAGATGATTCATGTGATTCCACAAAGGGCAGTCATTCTTAATCACACTTAATCACCTTGACTGGGACCCTATCCTCCTCTTGTGAGAAGCAATGGGAATTTCTAGTGTCAATTTAAATTATTTTTTTAACTTAAAAAAATTGAATCTTAAGAGGCCAGCTTTTATATCAATTTCAATAGCCCTCAATCTTATCTATCTATCTATCATCTATTTATCTATCTATCTATCTATCCATTCATTTATCATTGATCTATCATCACCTATCTAGCTATCATCTAGCTATCCATATCAGGGTTTCTCAACCTTGGCGCTATTGAAGTTTGTTCCAGATAATTCCTTGTTGTGGCAGACTGCCCTGCGTTTTGTAGGATGTTTAGCAGCAGCATCCTTGGTCTCTACCTACTAGATGCCAGTGCATTGTGGCCTCTTTCTCAGTTGTGACAACCCCAAATGTCTCCAGACCTTGCCAAATGTCCTCTGGTGAGGAGCAGAATCACCCCTATTTGAGAACTGCTAATCTATATCTCTCTCTATAAAGCAAAGTGGTTAAGAGCACACACAGCCTCTGGAGTCAGACTGCCTAGCTTTGAATCTGGACTCCACCTGGCTCACTAGTTATGAGTCCTTGGGCCTCTCTAAACCTTGGTTTTCTCATCTGTAAAAAGTGGATAATAATAGTACCTACCTCACAGGGTTTCTGTGTGGTACTGTTAAAAGAGTTAATATGTTTGTGAAGTACTTAGAGCAGTAACTCACATATATTGAGCACTATAGAAATTGTATCACTGGAATGTTAACATTTGATCAAGATTCTATCATTTAAAATAATTAGAAGATGACAGAGTAGGAAGACCCTGAGCTCACCTCTTACGATTATTTACAGAGCAACTATTTATGAGAACCTGAAGATTGGCAGAAAATATTTTCCATGATTTTGTTCTAATGTTACAGAAGAAACATGCATACAGTTTGTAACTCGTAGTTAATGTTATAAGTAGGAAGAGATATCAAAGATATGAATAATTAAAAAAATGTTAGAGAAATGAAGTAATAAACATAGAAGTTACAAAATGTTTCTCTGTCTTTGTTCATGCAGGTCAAGTCAAACAAGTATGTTTTCTTCCTCTAGGAAACTACATGATCAAAACTTACTTTCCCTTATAGACAGTATATACTTTAGAACAAACACATTGATACTGGTTTAAAATTACGCTGTTACTTAAAAAGAGAAAAGAAGTGAATTATTTCAGAAGTTATACTCACCAAACGAGCTCAATATTTTTAAAAACTGTACTTTCACAGAGTATCAGAAGCCTAAATATACTTTCAAAATAGCCTTCAGACACCAAGCAAATTTATACAAGGCACAGTTTGAAAAATCTAACTCTAGCTTTCCATTGTTAGCTTCAAAGCCAAGGCAATGTGAATGCTGGATGACAGAAAGCTCAGAGGGCTGCTGCATGTTTCAGCTCTTGCTGGGGCTCTGGATTTTGACCTCAGAACACAAAGCAGGGCCCTCCCTACGCCCAGACCTCAAGGGAAAGGGCAGCAAAGACATCTGAATCCCCTTCCCTCAACGTGGTGTGTGGTTGCCTAATTTTTATCTCTCTTAGGAGCCAATGACACATGATTGAGGTGAATCCCAAGTTGTCTCTTTAGGGTTCTCAGAAAATGAAAGGTTTTATGTCTGAGTACTCAGTGGGAACAGATAAAACTGACATTCATTTTATTTATTTTTATATTTAAATGGTTTCAAAGCCAAAAGACTTTAAGCACACTGACCTGCCCAGAGAACCCCAACCTATGCACAACCCTGCTTGCAAAATCCTGCACCAATGATCCAAAGGTATTTCAGGATCATAATTCTGGGGTCACCACCACTTGAAGTTATCATAAATGTCTTTGAAGCAAATGAAATATGGGTAAGAGGAATTTTCTTTTAAAACTTTAATATATAAATCCAACTGAACTTCAACCAAAATGGTGATAGTGAAACACTCAACTCATCTGAAGACAATCCTATAAAACTTCAAGACTTAAAATTATATGACAGATATAAAAACAATCTCAAAAAAGGAAGTGGTATTGTGTATGACGCAGAAAATAAAAGATTATAGCATTTAGTCATAAGATACTTGGACAGGGAGTTTTCTCAATGACAGCATGCTCTTAGTCTTACAGCTTGGATCAGTCACCCATTTAATTAGTATCACTTTTTCCTACTCTTGCCAATACTCTGTCAAGCACTGAACATATAGTAATGAACAAGATTCCATCTCTGCTTTCTTGGAGCTAACACGTATTGTGTGGCCAGACAGGTAAACAGGCACCTCTAATTCCTACAGGTAGGATGAATGCAGTTTGAGATGGGACCACATAGGATGCCTGACACATCTAGAGTATTCACCTGAAATATGGAGTTAGTGAGGGAAGGGAAGTGGGTGGGGGGTGTTGGAGGTGGTGGTGAAAAGTGGGAAGCATTCCAGGCAGAAGCAGAAGCAAAAGGCATCTGAGAAAGAACCCTGTGCCCTAAAGCAGACGCTAGTAGTTCATTTTGGCTAGAATCTATAGTTGTGGTGGGGGTACCGGGTAAAGTTGAGACTGGTAGTCAAGGAGAAGGCACAATCATGACCTGCCAATCAATTTTCATGGTGGCCCATGCTTCTTCTCTGAAATCTCTCCCAGCTCCTGATGAGTGGGTAATGGACCATAGGAGTCTGTCCCCTCCCTTGTCACCAGTGATTGGGCCAAAGGTCGGTACATGATTCAAGCTGGCAAATCCAGGTTTCTTTTCCTGAGGATTTGTATTTAGAACATGGAGATTGAATTCAGTCGTTGTTGTGTGCTCAAATGGGGGAAACTGTGAAAAGCCATGATTGGGACAAACAAATTTGGCTTCTATGTAAGTGCAGCAGAGAAAGTAGGTTCAGACATGGAGGGAGAATTAGCCAGATGCAAAGAAAGCAGCTCTCTCAGCTCCTATAGGGTTTTCATCTCTTATCCCCAGTCCTGTCTAAAGCATGGCTGTGTGCTTTCTGACCAACGACTTGGAGATGACCACTTTCTTTAAGTTAGCTTGAAAAAGATTTATTCCTTGCAATCATATCATCTCTGCCATGGGATTAATGCCAGGCTCTATGTATAAGGATCTTGAGCTCCCACTGTATGATGGTTACGGGGAAAAGTCCTGGTACTCTATCTAGTGTTACTTTGGGCCAATTGTGAGTATTGGTTATGAAATAACTTTAAGTCAAATCACTAACACACAAGTGATCCCTAATCTTTGCTTAACATTCACCTTAATGTTTTCAATGGATTGGGGCTTTGGTAACAGAAAATTAGCAAGGAAATAAAGCACTTGTCGCATTTCCACCAGCTTCCTTGAAACTTACAAATCTGAAGTCCCTGGTGAAAATGCACAGTTACCTCTGTATTTGCTTATTCATAAGATGTCTTTGAAAATCCTGAGGTTCTTTCTACACCAGTGAGAACTCCTTAGGGAATTCTGTAGTGCCCAAGTTTTACATTCCCTCCCTGTGATGAAAGCACAATCCTGGAAAGGTGAAAAATCAGTCAAGCAGGTGAGATACACTTCTTAAAACGTCACCACTATGAGAAATGTGGAAGCCAGAGAGATGGCTTATTGCCAGTCTCCTCCCAGACACATGGTAACCAGATTGGGTTCCCTGACTAATTGACTTTCAGGGTCAGAAAAAATTGTGATATTTGTAGGTTTACTCAGAGAAGGAGAATCATATTAAAATGTTTTGTGAGGATCATAGTGACATTGGATGTTCCTGTTGTCCCGCCCCTTCAATCTACAACCAGTGAAACACCCATAACTCAGCAAAGATTCTTCTTCCTGACACACCAGGATGCTGGACAGTTCCACACATCTGTACATCTAAAGGTGGGTGGTCTGGAACACATGGAGGAGGCAGAACTGGGGGAACAGAAGAGGTGGTGCCTGTGATCTGGGCCCCTGGCTGTGAGAGCTGAACCTGCAGCCCCAGAGCACTTGGTAGCAGCACAGGAGGCTGTGCACATGAGTCTGGCCTCCCAGCTGCAGTGGTACACACAGCTGCAGGGAACCAGGTAGCAGCAGAAGTGGGTCCTGTGACTCCATCCTTCCAGCCATGGAGGCCAACTTGACTCCAGCCTCCTTGACCACGGGGGTGGCACCCATGAACCCAACAACTCTAGAGGTGGCAGATGCACCTGTGACCCTGGATGTCTCCCACCATACCCCTCCCCCCATGGCAGTGACCATACTTGTGACCCAGGCAACTCTAGATGTGGTGGAGGCATCCACCATCCTGGTGTTCCAGGTGGCAACAGCAGCAACACTGGAAGCAGTAAGGCACTAATGCCCCCAGCAGCAAAAACAGCAACAGGAAGGCACCAGGAGACAACTCTAGCAGACATTGTGAAGGGTGGAAATACTGATTCTCAAATATAACCAAAGGCTCAGGTAAGGGAAACCAAAAACTTGTGTTATATCACCACCTACTGAAAAATTAAAGAAAGGTTTCTAATTACTAACCTGTTGAATTGTTAGAACTAAGTTAAAAAAAAAGCTTCACCTAAAGAAGAAAGGTGTTTGCTATTTCAAATTCATAAGAAGAACAACTCATCGAACATCATGAAAAGCCATGGTAACATGGTGTCACAAAAAGAAAATGACAATTCTCCAAAAAACCAAACTTAAAGTCAAGGAATATTGTGATCTGAAAGAGAATTCAAAATAGCTACCATGAAGAAACTCAATGAACTAGAAGAAACTCAGAAAGGCAGTTCAATGAGCTCAGGAGTAAAATTAATGAACAGCAGGAATAGTTTACCAAAGAGACTGAAATTCTAAAAAAGAACCAAACAGAAATTCTGAAGCTGAATAAATGAGATGAAGAATGTATTAGAAAAGCACTGGAAATAGAATAGACCATATAAAAGAAAAAAAATAGTGAGCTTGAAAATAGAAATCTAGAAATGATACACATAGAAGAGGAAAGGGAACTAAGGACTAAAAAAATAAAGAAATTCTAAAAGAACTATCTGACTCCATCATGAAAGGCAACATAAAGATAATTGGTATCCCAGTAGGAGAAAAGAGGGAGAAGGAGGCAGAGTTTACTTAAAGAAATGATAGTTGAGAACTTCCCAAACCTGGGGAAGGAACTGGATATATAAGTCCATGAAGCTAAGAGAACACCTTAGCTTTACTTCAGTGCAAAAAACCTCCAAGATACACTATACTAAAACTGCCTAAAGTAAATGACAAAGGTAATAGTTAATAATGTCAACTATGAACTAGCCTGCACAGGAATAAGTCATATGATGATTCAATACTGGGGTGGATCATTTAACATCACTGGTACATTTGAGTGTACAAGCAATTCTTTCTTGTTTCTGCTTCTATCTCCCTGCTTCTTTCTCAGCCACTGTTTGACTTCTTCCTAATTTCCTGAACTAGGATTATTTTATTTGTTGCTTTGATCCCTATTTATTTTTCAGAGAATATGCTATTCTTCTGATGAATGTCCAACCAGAAATAATTCAGGAACAACAGCAAGTCCAGACTCTTGCTCCTCAGTTACATATTCTCTCTCTCATGTAAAGAATAAATAATTCTGGGACATTAAATAATGAAAAAAAGTAAGTGACAAAGAAAGAATTCTAAAAGTAACCATGGAACAAAAACAGTAACCTACAAAGGAACCCCCATTAGGGTATCAACAGATTTCTCAGCAGAAGCTCTATAGGCCAGAAGAGAGTGGAATGACATATTCAAAATGTGGAAAGATTAAAAACTGTCAACCAAGAATACTCTATCCAACAAAGTTATCCCTCAGATTTGAAGAAGAAATAAAGGCTTTCCCAAAGAAAAAAAAAGCTGAGAGAGTTTATCACCACTAGTCCTGCCTTAGGAAAATGTTGAAAGGAGCTCTTCTACCTGAAACAAAAAGACAAAAGTACACAAAACTTTGAGTAAGGTGACAGAATCAGAAAATTGCAACGCTACATCAGAATTGGTTGTTAAACACTTAATTGTAATATAAAAGTTAAAGAGAAAAGAAGCAGTAAAAATAACTATAGCTACCTTAATTTGGTAACAAACTCACAACATAAAAAGGAATAATTTGAGACAATAAAAACATAAAAGGGGAAGAGGAAAAGGAGAGAACCTGTATAGGCAAATGAAGATAAGATGCTATCAGCAGAAAAAGGACAATTTTATCTATGAGACATTTTATACAAACCTCATGATAACCAGAAAACATAAACCTAGAGAAGAGACATGAAACATTAAAAAAAACCTGAGAAAAACATCATAGAAAACCACGAAACTAAAATAGCAGACAGAATAACAAGGAAAAAGAAACAAGGGAGGTAGAGAGCAACCAAAAAACAAAAAAAAAGTTGGCAGTACTAAGTCCTCATTTAGTTTATTTTTTTTAAACATCTTTATTGGGGTATAATTGCATTACAATGGTGTGTTAGTTTCTGCTTTATAACAAAGTGAATCAGTTATACATATACATATGTTCCCATATCTCTTCCCTCTTGCATCTCCCTTCCTCCCACCTCCCTATCCCACCCCTCTAGGTGGTCACAAAGCACTGAGCTGATCTCCCTGTGCTATGCGGCTGCTTCCCACTAGCTATCTATTTTACATTTGGTAGTGTATATATGTCCATGCCACTCTCTCACTTTGTCCTCATTTATTAATAATCACCCTAAATATAAATAAATTGAGTTTACCAGTCCAAAGACACAGAGTGACTGGATGGATTAAAAAATAAAACCCAACTATATGCTGCCTCCAGGAGACTCATCTCAGCTCTAAAACAATCATAGGCTCAAAGAGAAGGGATGGAAGATGATACTCCAAGAAAATGGCAACCAAAAGAAAGCAAGTATACCATACTCATGTCAGACAAAATAGACTTCAAACCAAAAAGGTTAACAAATGACAAAGATAAAAATTATGTAATGATAAAGGGGACAATTCACCAAGAAGACATAGCAGTTATTAATATATATTCACCCAAGATAGGAACACCAAAATATATAAAGCAATTATTAACAGACCTATAGGGAGCAATTGACAGCAACTCAATAATACTAGGGGACTTTAACACCCCACTTACATCAATGGATAGATCATCCAGATAGAAATTCAACAAGGATACAGTGGCCTTAAATGAAACATTATACTAGATTTAGTTAGTATATTTACACAGAACATTCCTTCTGAATGCAGCAGAATACACACTCTTCTCAAGTGTACATGGAAACTTCTCCAGGATAGATCACATGCTAAGCCACAAAATAAGTCTCAACAAATTTAACAAGATTGAAACCATATAAAGCATCGTTTCAGACTACAGTGGTATGAAACTATAAATCAACTATAAGAGGAAAACTGGAAAAATCACAAAAGTGTGGAAATTAAACAACATGTTACTGAACAACTATTGCGTCAGCAAAGAAATCAAGAGAGAAGTCAAAAAATACCTGAAGACAAATGAAGATGAATATACAACATACCAAAACCTATGCAATGCAACAAAAGTGGTAATAAAAGGATAGCAATATAGGCCTATCTCAAGAAACAAGAAAAATTCCTCCCCCCAAATGATCTAACCTTACACCTAAAGGAACTAGAAGAAGAAGAACAAATGAAGCACAAAGTTAGTAAAAAGAAGGATATAATAAAGATTAGAGTGGAAATCAATGAAATAGGTACTAAAAAGATAATAGAAAAGATCAATCAAACTAAGAGTTGGTTATTTGAAAAGATAAACAAAATTGACAAATCTTTAGCTAGATTCACAAAAGAAAAAAGAGAGAAAGCTCAGATAGATAAAATCAGAGACAAAAGAGGAGAAAGTACAGTGAATGCCACAGACACACAAAAGATTATAAAGGAGGGTGGGAGGGAGGGAGACGCAAGAGGGAAGAGATATGGGGATATATGTATATGTATAACTGATTCACTTTGTTGTAAAGCAGAAACTAACACACCATTGCAAATCAATTATACTCCAATAAAGATGTTTAAAAAATTATAAAAGAATATCATGAACAGCTATATGCCAGAAAAAATGGACAAACTAGAAGAAATGGGTAAATTCATAAAACCTTCCAGGACTGACCCATGAAGAAATAGAAAGTCAGAATAGATGGATTACTAAGGCGATTGAAACAATAACCAAAAACCTCCCAAGAAACAAAAGTTCAGGACCAGACAGTCTCAGGTGAATTCTACCAAACATAAAAAGAAGATGTAATACTTATCCTTCTCAAACTCTTCCAAAATATTCAAGAGAAGGGAATGTTTTCTAAATCATTTTATGAGGCTAACATTACCATGATACCAAAACCAGATAAGGACAACACAAAAGAGAATTATGGGCCAATATCTCTGATGAATATAGATGCAATAATCCTCAACAATATATTAGCAAACTGAATACAACAATACATTAAAAGAATCATATACCATGATCAAATGAGATTTATTCCAGGGGTGCAAGAATGTTTCAACATCTGCAAATCGATTGACATAATACATCACATTAACAAAAGGAAGAATTTAAATCATATGATTAACTTAATAGATGCAGAAAAAGCTTTTGACAGAATTCAACATCACATTTATGATAAAAACTCTCCAGAAAGTGGACATAGAGGGAACATACCTCAACATAACAAAGGCCATATGTGACAAGCCAATAGCTAACATCATACTCAATGGTAAAAAGCTGAAAGCATTTACTCTAAGATCAGGAACAAGACAAGGATGCCCACTCTTGCCACTTTTACTCAACATAGTATTGGAAGTCCTAGCCACAGCAATCAGAAGAGGCAGAAATAAAAGGAATCCAAATTAGAAAGGAAGGAGTAAAACTGTCACTGTTTGTAGATGACATGATACTATACATAGAAAATCCTAAAAATGCCACTAGAAAACTACTAGAGCTTATCAATGAATTTGGTAAAGTTACAGGGTACAAAATTAATATACAGAAATCTGTTGCATTTCTATATAGTAACAACATACCATCAGAAAGAGAAGTTAAGGAAACAATCCCATTTACCATCACATCAAAAAGAATAAAATACCTTGGAATAAAACTACTTAAGGAGGTAAAAGACCTGTACTCAGAAAACTATAAGACACTAATAAAATAAATTGAAGATGATGCAAACAGATGGAAAGATATATCATGTTCATGGATTGGAAAAATTAATATTGTTAAAATGACCATACTACACAAGGCAATCTAGAGGTTCAATGTAATCCTTATCAAAATACCAAGGGTATTTTTCACAGAACTAGAAAAAATAATTTTAAAATTTGTATGGAAACACAAAAGATCCGGAATAGCCAAAACAATTTTGAGAAAGAAAAGAGATGAAGGAATCATGCTCCCTGACTTCAGACTATACCACAAAGCTACAGTAATCAAAACAGTATATCACTTGCACAAAAACAGGCACATAGATCAATGGAACAAAACAGAGAGCCCAGAAATAAACCCACACACTTATGGTCAATTAATCTACAACAAAGGAGGCAAGAATATGCAATGGAGAAAAGACAGTCTCTTCAATAAGTGGTGCTAGGAAAACTGAGCAGCTACATGTACAAGAATTAAATTTGAATATTTTCTCACACCATATACAAAAATAAACTCAAAATGGATTAAAGACCTAAATGTAAGACAAAAACTGTAAAAATTCTAGAAGAAAACATAGGCAGAACACTCTGACATAAAGCATAGCAATATTTTTTTGGATCTGTCCTTTAAAGCAAAGGAAATAAAAGCAAAGATAAATAAATGGGACCTAATTAACCTGAAAAGCTTTTGCACAGCAGAGGAAACCATCAACAAAACAAAAAGACAAGCTACTGAATGGGAGAAAATATTTGCTAATGATATGACCAATAAGGAGTTAATATGCAAAATATATAAACAGCTCATACAGCTCAAATGTCAAAAAAACAAACAACTCAATTAAAAAATGGGCAGATCTGAATAGACATTTTTCCAAAGAAGACATACAGATGGCCAACAGGCACATTAAAAGATGCTCAACATCGTTAATCATCACAGAATTGCAAATTAAAACCACAGTGAGGTATCACTGCACACATGTCAGAATGACCATCACCAGAAAGAACATGAATAACAAATGTTGATGAGGATGTGGAGAAAAGAGAACTCTTGTACCCTCTTTGTGGGAATGTAAATTGGTACAGCCACTGTGGAAAACAGTATGGAGGTTTCTCAAAAAACTAAAATATAGAACTACCATATGACCCAGCAATTCCACTCTGGGTATCTATCCAGAGAAAAATGAAAACACTAATTCAAAAAGATACATGCACCCCAGTGTTCATAGTAGTGTTATTTACAATTGCCAAGATATGGAAGCAACCTAAATGTCCATCAACAGATGAATGGATACAGAGGTGCTATATGTATATATGCCATGGAATACTACTCAGCCATAAAAAAGAATGAAATTTTGTCATTTGCAGCAACATGGATGGACTTGGAGTTTATTATGCTAAGTGAAACGTCAGACAGAGAAAGACAAGTACTGTATGATATCACTTAAATGTGGAAGCTAAAAAATAAAACGAACTGGTGAATATCACAAAACAGAAACAGACCCAAACATATAGAGACCAAACTAGTGGTTACCAGTGGGGATAGGGAAGGAGAGTGGGGCAAGATAGGGGTAGGGGATTAAGAGGTACAAACTATTATGTATAAAAGAAATAAGCTACAAGGATATATTATACAGCACAGGGAATATAGCCAATATTTTATAATAACTATAAATAGAGTATAACCTTTAAAAATTGTGAATCACTATGTTGTACACCTGTAAATTATACAATGTGCATTCAATATTTTATTTTTTATTTTAATTTTTTTTTTTTTTTTTTTGCGGTAGGCGGGCCTCTCACTGTTGTGGCCTCTCCCATTGCAGAGCACAGGCTCTGGACGCGCAGGCTCGGCGGCCATGGCTCACGGGTCCAGCCACTCCACGGCATGAGGGATCTTCCCGAACTGGGGCACGAATCCGTGTCCCCTGCATCAGCAGGTGGACTCTCAACCACTGCGCCACCAGGGAAGCCCAACATTCAATATTTTAAAAAGGCCTGGCACATAGAAGGTATGCCATAAATATTTGCTGATTGACTGAATGAATTGACAAATGAGAATGAGTGTTCTGGCTGTGGGTTCACACAGAAATATACTTTGGGTAATGGAGAACAAAAGAATCCTAGATTATTAGTGTTAGGAGATAAATTAGAAAGAGAGGAAGAAGGATGTGAAATGAAGTATAAGAGGTAGCAAAAAAATGAGAAAGAGAAGGAGAAACGGGTGTATTCAGTGGTTAAAGGGGAAACTGAGTTTTAACATATATTTCCCAGAATGGACTCTGGAATTATCTATTGTATTGGAAGATCCATCTGACTTTACCTAGTAAAAAAAATGAGCTTAATAAATAGCTATGTATGAGATATTGAGTTAGTAAAAAGAGTTTCATTCAATGAGAATTTCCTGTTAGACATCTATTACTGTACCAAAAAGGTCATGTGTCTCCAATCCACACAGTTGGCTATTATTTACCCAGGATCAGCTGTTGTACCAATTTTATTCATGATGCTTTTGGGTACAGAATTAGAAAAAGTGAATTAATTATTTCCTGAGGAAAGAATTCCTGTTGAAGACATACTCAGAGCTTAAACACTACATCCACGGAGTTGCTCAGACAATGCCATCTAAATTTGATTGTATCTATTGACCAGTTAATCAGAAAATAGCTCTTGTGTGGTCATGTGCTCTGTGAAATAAACATGAAATATCCCTGAAAGTGTGTTAATCCACACTCTGTCCAAAATCATAAAATTCTGAAAGTCTTTCTACCAAATAATTATTTAAATTTATACTATTTTAAAAAGTAAACATTATGCAGCATTTTGAATAAAACTTTTAAAGATTCTGGTGCATGATTTTCAACTAAGAATAAATGTATATGTAATAAGATATTAATGAAATGGATCCTGATTAACTATAACAACAAATTAAACTTAGGTTAAAAAGGCAAATGAGAAGAAAACAAATTAGAGCCAAGGGACTTACTTAAGAAAATAAATAAGATTTATGAGAAACCAATTTCCTATAGGAAGCCCAGATTAGACCAGAAAGTGCTTTGTGATATTTAGAATCAAGATAATGAAGGTATACCAAGATGTGATTCCCAGGTAATCAGGATTCTTACTCATTCACCCTGAACTAAAGACATACCACCATAGTTTCTCACCACATGCTTCTTTTCTTTTTTCAAGTATTTTGAATAATCAGCACTTTTGAAAGCTTGGTGATTTGCCTGCTTCCTTTTTTTATGCCTTCCACACTCATCTCTAGGGTCCTTGAAAGCCTTCCTACCTGCCACCCCACTCCCAAATCCATCTTGCATCTAGAGAAAATTTAAGACGCCCAGTGTATGAGGTGTACCTTCCCTGTGTGCCTGGCTTTGATACCTGGCCTCTTGCTTAATTGTCATCTCTTTTTGCTCAAGTTCCAGAGCTGAGGTCCCTGGTTTGGTTCTTGCACTGAAATCTTGCTTGACTCCCCTTGTCCTGGGGAACTCAATACCTTCCTTGCTTTTCATGATCCCTTCGAATCCTGGTCCCTCAATCTTGCTGGATCCTGGATATCCAATGCCTCTTGCCTGCCTTGTCCTCCCATTTACTAACTGAGTCCCATGACGCTCACTGTACTCAGCTAAATTTCTTCCTATGGCCTCCTGCTAGGTATTTATAGGCACTAAAAACTCTAATACATGTAGTTAAATGAGAAAGAGGAGTCTATACCTCAATTTTTGGAGGCAATTATTTTGGATGTTATTCTTAACAAAAGTTATGCATTAGAATCACCTGGGAGAGCTTTTGGAAATACAACTAACCTGGCCTCAACGCATATTTAAGTTTAAATTTTTTATAGATGATTCTGATGCTACCCATAGATAGAATAACAGGAGGCTATGCACAACATCAAGGAGCTTCTTTCTGTTTGCTCAGATTGGATGTTGCCTGATTCATGAATTGTTGAATAAACCAATAAGATCTTTAAAGTTTACTCAGTTGAATTTTGTTTTTTCACAATGTTGATTAAACATGTGATGTTTTAAATTTTAAAAGCAGTTATGGAGAAAGCATAGAGAATTAGCTATGCTTTTGAAATTCTCCTCTCCTCTGTGATTCATGCCTAAAAATAGCTTAGTCAGCCATAGGTGAAGTCTCTGGATCTGTGCCTATCTCTCATTAGTCTAGAGCAGTGATTCTCAAACTTGAGTGGGCATGAGAGTGATCTGGAACTGTTGCTTAAATGCAGAAATTACAATTTGGAAGGTCCATGGCCTCTATGTTTGAATAGTTGTTCCAGGTGTTTCTGAGCAGGTGGAAGACATTTTGAGAAATGATGCCTTGTACTAGACAAACACACCCTTTACCTGGTGGCATTACCTCTGTGGCTAGGGGGCAGATGTAATGTGTCTCATGGATTTGTCTTGCACACCATTACCTAATTCAGGAAGAGAATAATCGCATACCTCAATCACAGAGTTTGAGTTTTTGTTTGAAAATACTTGGTTTCTTCAAGAGTAAAATGAAATTCTTTCTTTGAGACACTTTCTTTGTTGGGTACCTCCTGTCAGTGTGGAGCTGACCTGAAGGAAATGAAGCATTGCGACATTTGTTGTTCCTTGTTGAGGTGGGAACAGCCAGTGTATGACAGCAGATACTGTTTATTCTTCCAGTGGAAGGCGGGAGGAGGGGCTGTTTATTGGTACCAAGTAACTGAATGCTGAGGAAGGCTGACATTTGTGTTAGGAGTGTTGAGACTACTTTAGACTTGGTAATTTGAGTCAGGTTCACTTTGTGGTGAAAGATGGTAGCCAATTCAACTTGTTCTCTTTTACCCACAGCTCCAGAACAAATGCCCCCAAATAAAAACCCACCAAACAAATAGGGGAGGTGACTGTGCAGTTCTGGTAGGTGAGGATTTGCCCAGCAGCTTGTTCTTTGCTGATGAGGAGGGAGGTTTTCATTCCAGTCACTGTAGGATGCAGCAGACTTCCTCTGTTGACACCCACAGGGTAGTAACATTTCTGTGAAAAAGAACATGATTTTGAATCTTATTCCCTTGATGAAAATTTAGCAGACAGGAGGATTTTTTAAATTGCCACATTTTTCAAGTTGGAGTTCAGCAGATCAAAGTGCCTGAGGTTTCATCTGTGACACTGGTCATTGTTTGGGAGTGACAGTGGGACACTCTTTGTGAAGGCAATGGGAGTTAACACAAAAGCAGCCCTGGGGGCTGGAGGCAGTGGGAAGGACAGGTGGAGGAAGCAGGTAGGTGTTGGGGAGAAGAGGGAAGAGGAGAGGGCAGTGGGGGGAGGCCCAAGGACTTCTTGTTCTCACTGGCGTTTGTAGCACTGGGAGACTATTGTCCAGTAGGTTGTAAATTTCAAAAGCACAGGACATTTTTATCCACAATCTCTTTAACTCAAAGTGAATTACCTATTGAAAGGCACAAAGAACAATGTTCTCTCTTTTTATAATGAAGATTACAGGTCATATCCCACAGAGAGATTGTAGAGCACAGTTTGAGCCTTCTGTTTACAGCTCTATCAAGGCTTAGCAGGTATTGTTTTCCCGAAGGCCACTACACAATCTGTGAACATGACACATGGTGGTGGTCAGAGTCACTATTACTTCCTCAATTATAAATAATAATAGCTAAAGTTTTCTTTGGTGAATAATTCTTTCTAGAAATGCCAAGAGCCGGTTTGTGGAGTAGCATTAAAATGGTTCTCCAAGGATGTTCCTCTGTAGTTGTAGAAATGGCAGGCATAACACAGGAAAGATGATCATGGGGTCCTCTTTTACTTTCATCCCAATAGCCACGTAATGTCATGAATGGCCTTGCAGCAAATCAACGAATTTTGAGGCCATGATTTTGGTCAAAACCTTGCTTTTAAAACCCTGAAGTTAGGCACTTGGAGAAACTATGAGGCTCTGTAGTCACTTCAGCTACTAACCATCGGGGTGACCTTTGGTAATTCACCTTATCTTCTCTAAGCCTTAGCTGTCTCATTGTCAAACGGGGATATTGCCTGCCCAGTCTCATCTCATACGGTGCTTGGGAGAGTCACATCAGAGTATGAATGTGTTATACCATTGTGAAGTTCTGTACTTCCCTTTTAGGCCCTCATAGCCAAAGGCATAAGGGTCAGGAGACATGGATGGGGTAGAAATTGACTCCATTCACATGCCTTTTCAGACTTCTACAACCGCTGGGGGTTAGAGAAGAGCTAACACCCATCCTTCTCAAACTCTTCCAAAATATAGCAGAGGGAGAACACTCCTAAACTCATTCTACGAGGCCACCATCAACCTGATACCACTACCAGGCAAAGATGTCACAAAGAAATAAAACTACAGGCCAATATCACTGATGAACATAGATGCAAATATCCTCAACAAAATACTAGCAAAGAGAAACAGCACATTAAATGGATCATACACTGTGATCAAGTGGGGTTTATCAGGAATGCAAGGATTCTTCAATATACGCAAATCAATCAACTTGATACACCATACTAACAAACTGAAAGAGAAAAACCATATGATCATCTCAGTAGATGCAGGAAAATATTTCGACAAAATTCAACACCCATTTATGATAAAAACCCTGCAGAAAGTAGGCATAGAGGGATCTTTCCTCAACATAATAAAGGCCATATATGACAAACTCACAGCCAACATCATCCTCAATGGTGAAGAACTGAAACCATTTCCACTAAGATCAGGAACAAGACAAGGTTGTCCACTCTCACCATTATTATTCAATATAGTTTTGGAAGTTTTAGCCACAACAATCAGAGAAGCAAAAGAAATAAAAGGAATCCAAAATAAAAAAGAAGTAAAGCTGTCACTGTTTGCAGATGACATGATACTATACATAGAGAATCCTAAAGATGCTAAAAGAAAACTACTAGAGGTAATCAATGAATTTGGTAAAGTAGAAGGATACACAGTTAATGCACAGAAATCTCTTGCATTCCTGTACACTAATGATGAAAAATCTGAAATTGAAATTAAGAAAACTCTCCCATTTACCACTGTAACCAAAAGAATAAAATATCTAGGAATAAACTTATGTAAGGAGACAAAAGACCCGTATGCAGACAATTATAAGACACTGATGAAAAAATTAAAGATGATACAACTAGTTGGAGACATATACCATGTTCTTGGATTGGAAGAATCAACATTGTGAAAATGACTACACTAAGTAAAGAAATCTACAGATTCAATGCAATCCCTATCAAACTACCACTGGCATTTTTCACAGAACTAGAACAAAAAATTTCACAATATGTATGGAAACACAAGAGACCCTGAATAGCCAAAGCAATCTTCAGAAAGAAAATGGAGCTGGAGGAATCAGGCTCCCTGAGTTCAGACTATACTACAAAGCTACAGTAATCAAGACACTATGGTACTGGCACAAAAACAAAAATATACATCAATGGAACAGGATAGAAAGACCAGAGATAAACCCAAGTATATGTGGTCACCTTATCTTTGATAAAGGAGTCAAGAATATACAGTGGAGAAATGACAACCTCTTCAAGAAGTGGTGCTGGGAAAACTGGACAGCTACATATAAAAGAATGAAATTAGAACACTCCCTAACACCATACACAAAAATACATTCAAAATGGATTAAAGACCTAAATGTAAGGCCAAACACTATCAAACTCTTAGAGGGAAACATAGGCAGAACACTCTATGACATACATCACAGCAAGACCCTTTTTGACCTACCTCCTAGAGAAATGGAAATAAAAACAAAAATAAACAAATGGGACCTAATGAAACTTCAAAGCTTTTGCACAGCAAAGAAAACCATAAACAAGATGAAAAGTCAACCCTCGGAATGGGAGAAAATATTTGCAAATGAAGCAACCGACAAAGGATTAATCTCCAATATTTACAAGCGGCTCATGCACCTCAAAATCAAAAAAACAAACAACCCAATCCAAAAATGGGCAGAAGATCTAAATAGACATTTCTCCAAAGAAGATATACAGATTGCCAACAAACACATGAAAGAATTCTCAACATCATTAATCATTAGAGAAATGCAAATCAAAACTACAATGAGATATCATCTCACACCAGTAAGAATGGCCATCATCAAAAAATCTACAAACAATGAATGCTGGAGAGGGTGTGGAGAAAAGGGAACACTCTTGCACTGCTGGTGAGAATGTAAATTGATACAACCACTATGGAGAACATTATGTAGCTTCCTTAAAAATCTAAAAATAGAACTACCATATGACCCAGCAATCCCACTACTGGGCATATACCCTGAGAAAACCAGAGTTCAAAAAGTGTCATGTACCAAAATATTCATTGGAGCTCTATTTACAATAGCCAGACCATGGAAGTAACCTAAATGCCCATTAACAAATGAATGGATAAAGAAGATGTGGCACATATATACAATGGACTATTACTCAGCCATAAAAAGAAACGAAATTGAGTTATTTGTAGTGAAGTGGATGGACCTAGAGTCTGTCATACAGAGTGAAGTAAGTCAGAAAGAGAAAAACAAATACCGTATGCTAACACATATATATGGAATCTAAAAAAAAAAAAAAATTGGTCATGAAGAACCTAGGGGCAAGATGGGAATAAAGACACAGACGTACTAGAGAATGGACTTGAGGACACAGGGAGAGGGAAGGGTAAGCTCGGACAAAGTGAGAGAGTGGCATGGACATATATACACTACCAAACGTAAAATAGCTAGCTAGTGGGAATCAGCCACATAGCACAGGGAGATCAGCTTGGTTCTTTGTGTCCACCTAGAGGGATGGGATAGGGAGGATGGGAGAGAGATGCAAGAGGGAGGGGATATGGGGATATATGTATATATATAGCTGATTCACTTTGTTATATAGCAGAAACTAACACACCATTGTAAAGCAACTATACTCCAATAAAGATGTTTAAAAAAAAAAGGAGGTAATAATTTTTGTATATAAGAAAAAAAAAACTAGGGGCTCTGAAACTGTCCTCTTCAGATTGGTATGATTGGTTACAGATAGGATGAGGCTATGTTTGGGATGGAGGGGTATAATACACACACATGTGAACATACACATCTGAACACACACAAGAACTCCTGCCTCTGGAGGAGTAGGACACGGGATAGAAGATCAGGGGAAAAGGCCTGGAGGGAGAAGTCGCTCTTAGCACTTGAGTGACCCATTTTCAGTTCATCTTGTGGTTCCCTCCTTTCTGTATGTGATCCAGGATTTAGAACACTGAATTTTTGTTCCCTCTGCTTAGTACTGTAGAGCAACAGTGGCCAGAGCTACTGCTGTCCCCTCCATTGCACACAGATTGGATAAATATGTACGGATGTAATGGAGAAGGCAGTACTTTTTTCAGTGGCCGGTCCATAATTTTTCCCCTAAAGGTAAGGGCTAAAGGAACCATTTCTAGGATTAGTGCTCAAGGCATTGCTGGGAGACAGGAATTGCTATCCCGAAAATCTAGGTATTCTTTAATTCAACAAAAATAAGCAGTAAATAGATTTTCACTTCTCGTGGATACCATTCTTGTTTCTAAGATGTCTTCATTAGGATATTCTTAAGGGCAACCCTCAGGAACATGAAACAGTTGTCAAGAGCCTGTGCATCTGCATATAGCTAGATGATTTTCAAGTTAGCGTTTCATGATCATGCTTTGGGTTCTTCTCTGCTTACATCTGTTTCTCTTTGATTTCAAGTCACCGTGTGGCCCAATGGAAAGAGCACTGGACTGGAAGTCAGGAGAATTCATTCTGCCTTATTTAAGTCACTTAATTTCCCTAAACTTGAGGGTCTTAAGCTGGATATCTTCTAATGTCCCTTCCAACTCTAATATTCTATAATTTTATGACTTTGCGGAGTAAAGGTTAGCCTAAAGGAGTACAAACTAGGAAGGAACTGGGTTAGGGGGCACTAAAAGCCTAAGTCCCTTAGAAATCATTCTCACAGAATATGATTGCAATCCAATGGCTTTCAACCCACACTTATTCTTTAATGCCACTTGGTTTTGTTAACCTAGGTACTGGGCAGTACAGTAGTTCCTTCCCCTTAAACTTCTATTACTGTTGCCTTTTCAAAGAAAATATGATCAGTACTCTGTAAATAAATAAAAATGTTATTTGGGGTGAGGAAGAAAAGAGGAAAAAAGAAAGTTTCTTTTGTGATGGGCCCTGGAAACAAAATGGGATCAACATTATGCAATTTTGACCTCACAGGTCAATACAAACAGTCCCCTACACTTTCATCATCCCACAGAGAGGAATGCTTGAGCCTTGAATGGTGGGACACATTAGGGTTTATGCTTCAGGAGAGAGACTCATGTACCTTTGCTGCTTCACCTCTCTATAGGTCAACTATGAAAGCAATCATATATGGGCTGGGGGTTATAGAGAGTCTGAGCTTGGGCATCAGCTTTTCAGGGGGGTTGCATGCCTTTGCTCATATCACCTAGAGACTTCGTGGTAAGCTAAGACCCTGAGCAGCTCCACCAGATGGAGGGATGGGGAGCCACCAAGCCCATCCTCTTCATTGCCAGGCACCTTGAAAAGAGCTGTGAGGGGTCAGGTGGCCAATCTCTTTACCACACATCTCCTACAGGAAGCTTTCCTTGATGACAGTAGTTCATGTTATTTTCTCTTTTCTGAAATTCCTTTCATACCAATTGCCTATAATATGTAATTCATAATTTATTGTATCAGTATAGAACGTTGAAATATTTTATTAATACATTAAAGGGAGTCAAAAGATACAAACTTCCAGTTATAAAATAAATAAGTCATGGGAATGTAATGCACAGCATGGTGATTATAGTTAAAAACTACATTATAGTTATTAGTTATTATAGGTATTATATTTTATTATATAATATAATATTTATATTATATTATATATAATTAGCAGTTTATTTAGTGCAGAAGCAATTATAATTATATAATATAATATATTATAGTTATTATAGTTAATAACTATATAGTTAATAACTATAATAACTGTATTGTATATTTGAAAGTTCCTAGGAGAGTAGATCTTAAAAGTTCTTATCACAGGAAAAAAAATTTGTAACTACGTATGGTGATGAATGTCAACTGGACTTGTGGTGATTATTTTGCAATATATATGAATATTGAATCATTATGTGGTATACCTAATATAGTATGTCAATCATACCTCAATAAAAATATATTTGATTTAATACTGTCTTTTTTCACACACAGTTCCATCTGAGTCTTTCAAAATATACCTAGAGTATCTTACTGATAGAGATCGTGTGTGTGTGTGTGTGTGTGTGTGTGTGTGTGTGTGTTGTCTCCATAATCACTACAGAATAGACCCATTAAAAACTCCTGAGTTAATTCTTGTCAACTGATGGAATACTAAGGGTTGTCTAACGATGATTTCATGTAGGTATGAATGACTGATAGGGTAGATGGAGGGACTGTCAAAGAAATATTCTGGATTTTAGCAATTTGGGACCCACCTTTCATAAGAAATAAAATAATTCTCCTTATATTTGCTCTCTTCTGACCACTGTTGTCAAAGGTGCATCTGCTGTCTCCTTTTCCAAGGATTAACCAAAGACACAAAACTAGTTTCACTCTGGATTAAGACCAGAATATAAAGTTCCATAGTTGAAATTGTGAACTTATTTTACTGAGAGCTGACCCAGTACCTATCCAGGAACCTGCCTCCAGTGTTCCCAAGACCCCCACCTACATCCTCATCCACATTTCACATTACAAGGACCTTGGTAATTGCTACCCTCTTTTGTTTGTTTATGAATGGATGGAGCCTTGGAGCACTGTTGACTTCTTTGCCCATGTCTTTCCTGCGTTTTCCAGAGAGCTCCATAGAACGCTAGTTTCTCAAGATAAAAATAATCCAGTCAAATAAGCTTCAGAAATACTATGTCTTTTACCTATTCTAGGAGAGTCATCAAGCACAGTTACATATTAAGAGCACTAAGAAATGTTAGCATAAATTGGCTTAGCTTTATTTAATTTAGAACTTCCACAATTTATTTGAATATGGAAATGTTTAAAGGGACAGTAAAAAAAATCAGAGCTCTAAAGGTTACATTTTACCTAATCTCTGTTGTGAAGAATACTTTAAAAGAAAAATCAAGAAATAATTCTGGAAATTTTTATCTGGCATAATTTTAAAGGAACTAGAAGGGCAGAGGAGGCAATAGTGAGAAAATAACTGTCAATTGAATTTGCAGATGGTCCTAAAAAAGAAGTGCTTTCAAATGCCAATGCATAGTCATACTTCTAAAGCAGAATATTATGGTTTTGTCAAGTTTTAAAAATCAGCAGTTCATCAATCAGATAAGAAGAATTTGCAAAGTGAGCACACGTTCAACATAGTTCTAGATGCCCTGTGTGCTGCATGTCTCTATTCGCTCCTCCAGACACGTCTTCCACTCTTCTGTGCCCTTCTCTCTGTCTCAGGAGACTGACCTGTATATACTATATGGCCTTCCTCGCATTCTGATTTCTGGTGAGGTTTGTCCAATGAGAAGTATCAGCAGGAGATTGGAATGGTGACTTCATTTAGTTACTCCCCCAGCACTGCAGGCTTGTTGAAGCTGTCTGTATCCCCTACCAAAGGTCACAGCCCTCTCCACATAGCTCTTTCTGAGTCCAGGTTCTGGTAAATACATCTTTCCCTCACACTCCCAGGCCTAGGAACGATAACAAAACTTCACTGTAACCTGCCTCTCATAATGTACTAACCCTGTGAGATCCATAAACTCTGACCTCATCTTGGTAAAAGATCCCTTTATTAAAATCTCCTAAAGTTAACCAATTTGAGTATTTCACCAATTCTGCTAGAACTCTGATCAATATACTCTGGAAAAAAATTTTAAATAATAATAATAGTGTATGAAACATTGTCCCTACTTTCAGGGAGTTTACAACCTCATGCTATAAAGTTACCATAAGAGTAGTATATTTTAGGGGCTTCCTTGGTGGCGCAGTGGTTGAGGGTCCGCCTGCCAATGCAGGGGACGCGGGTTCGTGCCCCAGTCCAGGAGCATCCCACATGCCGCGGAGCGGCTGGGCCCGTGAGCCATGGCCGCTGAGCCTGCGCGTCCGGAGCCTGTGCTCCACAACGGGAGAGGCCACGGCAGTGAGAGGCCCGCATACCGCAAAAAAAAAAAAAAATAGTAATATATTTAAGCACAACCACTGTGCCAGCAGAGAGATGCTATAGAGCAATGAGTTTTGTTTATCCTTTTCTTTTTTGCTTTTAATAGCTTTATTGAGGACATTGCTATGCAATTAAGTGCACATATTTAAAATGTATAATTAGATAAGTTCTGACATATGTACACACCCATGACACCATCAACACCACCTAACCACATCAAGATAATGAACATATCTATCATCCTAACAATTTTCCCATGCCCCTTTATAATCTCTCCCTCTTGCCAAACCCTCCCCTTGCAAAAACCTATCCTCATGCTACCACTGATCTGCATTCTGTTAATATAGATTATTTTTCATTTTCTAGAGTTTTATATAAGTAGGGTGATAAATAAGTATTGCACTTATTTTTTTCTGGATTTTTTTCACTCAACATGATTATTTTGAGATTTGTTCATGTTGCAGTGGGTATCAGTAGTTTATTCCTCTTTATTTCTGAGTAGTATTCCATGTGTGGATGTATCACAGTTTGCTTATCCATTCACCTGTTGATAGACTTTAGGGTTGTTTCTAGTTTTGGGCTGTTACAAATAAAGATGCTATGAACATTTAAGTACAAGTCTTTGTAGGGATATATGCTTTCATTCTACTTAAGTGAATATTTAAAGGTTAATAGCTGGATCATATGAAATGTGTATGTTGAACTTTTTAAGAATCTGCCATACTCTTTCCCAAAGTGGTTTTATGTTTCCACTACAGTGTATGGGAATTCCAGTTGCTCCACATCCTCACCAAACACTTGCTATGGTGAGTCTTTTTGATGTTATCCATTTGAATAGATGTACATGGTATCTCATTGTAGTTCTAATTTGTATTTCCCTAATGACTATGGTGAGCATCTTTTTATGTACTTATTTGCTCTCTGTATATCTTCCTGCAGTGTATGTTCAAATATTTTGCCTAATTTTTTATTGAGACTTGTAAAAAATTATTAAGTTTTGAGAGTTCTTTACATATTATGGTACAAATACTTTAGTGTGTGTTCATGTGTGTGTGTGTGTGTGTGCATATATAGCATACACATGATATACAATATATGGTATCCTGTGTATGATTTTTTTCTCTGTATGCATCTTGTCTTTTCATTCTCTTTAATAGTGTCTTTGTTAGAGCAGGATTTTTAACTTTGATAATGTTCTGTACATCAGATTTTTTTCTTTTATGGATTGTTCCTTTGGTGTCATATCTAAGACACCTTTGCCTAATCCAAGGTCATGAACGATCTCTCCTAAATATTTTTCTAGAAACTTTGTAGTTTTAAGTTTTACATTTATGTCTATGATCCACTTTGAATTAATTTTTGTATATGATATGAGATACAGGTTGAAGTTTTTTTCCAGCCTCATTTGTTGAAAAGATTATTTTTCCTTCACTGAATTGCTTTTGCACCTAAAAAATTGACCATATATGTATGGGTCTGATTTTGGCAAGTGAAAGAACCTTGGTCCTTTTCTCCTTTGAAGAAAGAATTCAGCAAAGAGACCAAGATTGCAAAGCAGATACAGGGTTTATTAGAAGCACAGTACATGTGGGAGAGCACCCAAAGAAGCAGTTTATTTAGTGCAGAAGCAAAAGTTACACACGTATAGAAGAGTGTGGGCATCCTCACGAGTGAGGAATGCACTATAGGGACAGTTCAGGTTGTTAATATGGGGTTAATCTTCCGGGGATTAGATTAGGGTGACTCCCCTTTTCCTTCTCCTTCTCCTAGTATTGTCATCTGCAATTCCTTATTTGGACTTCCACCAGGCTCCATTTTGAATCTTTCTTGTGAGCACCTAAGCAAAACTCATGGCAGGGGAAGGGGGGGTTCAAAACCACAATGCTAATGATATTACAATGCTGCCAATGTCACTATGGGACAACTTGAGACCACTTCTGGGCATGTATTGGGCTGGGAAATCCTCTTGACCACAAAACTGAGGAGGCTGGGGTGGGCTGCATTGTCTTTTACCCAATCATAAGCAACCTGTGCATTTTTATTTGCACATGTTCCACAGTTTTCAAGGTCAGAGTTTCTTGCCCAAATGCACAAATTTTCTGTTTTAGATGACATTCCTCCATGAGTCATGACCTCATTAAGTGCAAAGCAAGGAGGTGGCTTTGCCTTCTACCTAATGCCTATGCATGAAGAGGCTGTCCTTGGGCCTGGCCCTGTCTTTCCTGCCTCAGGTCTATTTCTGGTCATTTTATTCTGTTCCTATTTGCATGTCTTTACACAAATACCACACTGTATTGATTACAGTAGCTTTATAATAAGTCTTGAAGCAAAACAGTATAAATCTTCCAAGGATTTGTTCTCTTTTAAACTTGTTTAAAACTCTTTAACTTGTCTATTTTAGGTCCTTTTCTATCCACATGAATTTTAGAATCAAATCAAATCATGAATTTTAGAATCAAATTGTCAATTTTTACAAAAAGCCTGCAGAAATTTGCAGTGAGGTTGTATGGAATCTATGCTTCAATTATGGGAGAACTGAAATCTTAACAATATTTGGCCTTCCAATCCATGAACACAGTATATTGGTCCATT
Source organism: Orcinus orca (assembly GCF_937001465.1). NCBI lineage: Eukaryota > Metazoa > Chordata > Mammalia > Artiodactyla > Delphinidae > Orcinus > Orcinus orca. The sequence goes on from NC_064580.1 coordinate 40,986,517, forward strand.
TATTTAGGTCTTCTTTAATTTCTCTTACCAATATCTTGTAGTTTTTCTTATTTTATAACAGACATCTCAAGTTGATGATTTTTTTTTTTTTTGGCCATGCTGCATGGCTTGCGGGATCTTAGTTCCCCAACCAGGGATTGAACCCAGGCCCCGGCAGTGAAAGCACAGAGTACTAACCACTGGACTACTAGGGAATTCCCAATATCTTGTAGTTTTTCATGTGTAGGTCTTTCACATATTTTGGTAGATTTTTCCCCAAATAATTAATATTTTTGAGGCTATTGTGAATGGTACTGTTTTTAATTTCAGTTTTTGATTATTTGTTTCTAGTACTGTATATCAAAAATACTTTGATTTTTGTATGTTGATTTTTTATTCTACAACCTTGTTAAATTCACCTATTAGGTCTAATAGATTTTTTGTTAAGTTTAATCAGGTTTCCTACATATATGATCATGTTGCAAATAAAGACAGTTTTACCACTTCTTTTCCAATCTGGGTGCTTTTATTTCTTTACCTTGCCTTGTTGCTGTGACTAGAACCTCTATTACACAGTGAATAAAATGACGTAAATGGACATTTCTGTCTTGTTTCTAATCTTAAAGAGAAATCATTACTTTTTGACTATTAGGTGTGGTGTTGGCTGTTATTTTTTTGTAGATGCCCTTCATCATGTTGAGGAATTTTCCTTCTATTCCTGGTATGCTGAGTTCTTTTTTTAAAAATTAAGAATGGGTGTTGGATTTTGTCAAGTATTTTTTCTAGGACTATTCAGGTGACCATATTTCTTTTTAGGTTGTTAATACAATTAATCTCATTCATTGCTTTTTAAAATGTTAAGTTAACTTTGCATTTCTTCGATAAACCCCACGTGGTTATTATATACTGTCTATTTTGTTGGATTTGATTTGTTAAAATTTTGTTGTGAATTTTTGCATCTAGATGCATGAGAAATATTGTTTTGTAGTTTTCTTTTCTTGTTATGTCTGTCGGGTTTTGTTAATAGCGTAACTGTGGCCTTATAGAATGAGCTGGGAAGTATTCCATTGTTATCAATTTTAAGAAAGTGTTTGCGTGGAATTAGAATTATTTCTTCATTAAATGTTTTGTGGAATTCACCAGTGAAGCTGTCTGGACCTGAAGCTTCTTATATGGGAAGCTTTCTAACTGCAAATTCAATTTCCTTAATAGATACAAGGAAATTCACATTATCTATTTCTTCTTGAATGAGTTTTCATACTTTGTATCTTTCAAGCAATTTTTCAATTTCATCCAAGTTGTTGAATATAATGGAATAAGATTATTTATAAATTCTCTTATTATCCTTTTAATATCTGTAGAATCTCTAGTGATATCCACTCTTTCACTCTGGATATTGGTAATTGTGTCTTCTCTCTTTTTTTTTCCTGATCAGTTTGGCTAGAGTTTAATCAATTTTATTGATCTATTCAAAAAATTATGTTTTGGTTTCATTGATTTTTTTTCTATTAGTTTTCTGTTTTCTGTTTCATTGATTTCCTCTCTGATATTTATTTACTTTTTTCTGCTTAATTTTGGTTTAATTTGCTCTTTTTTCTAGTTGTTTAAGGTAGACACAAACATGATTGATTTGAGACCTTTCTGTTTTTCTAATATTGGTGTTTAGTGCTGTAAACTTCCCCTAATTACTGCTGAATTGACATCTCACAAATTTTGATATGTTGTGCTTTCATTTTTATTCAGTTCAAAATACTTTCTCCTTTCATTTTAATTTCTTCTTTGACCTATGGGTTATCCAGATGTATGTTATTCAGTTTCCAAAATTTTAGGGATTTTCCAGAGGTCTTTTTATTATTGATTTTAAAGGAAATTCCACTGTGGTCAGAGGACATACTTTTTGTGACTTGAATCCTTTAAAATTAATTGCTTGTTTTATGGCCCAGGCTATGGTCTATCTTAGTAAATATTCCATGTGCACTTGAAAAGAATGTGTATTTCGCTATTGTTGGGTAGAGTGTTCTATAAATATAAATTGGGTCAAGATGACTGAAAGTGTTGATCAAATATATATACTTGCTGATTTTCTATCTACTTATTTTACCTAACTTATTTGAGTCTTTATAGGAAGAATACAGGTGAGTGTCACCTTTTTATTCAAACTGACAAACTGCCTTTTTACTGAGGTATTCTTATCTTTTACATGTCATCTAATCATTAATATGCTTAGGTTTTAATCTACCAACTTGCTAATTGTTTTCTATATGTCCCATCTGAGCTTTGTTCCCATCTTCCTTTTTCTTTACCTTTTTTTGGATTAATTGATTTTTAAATGATTTCATTTTATTTTCATTGTTGGCTTATTACCTATTAGTAGTTGCTTTAGGATTTAAGTTATTACAGTCTGCCTTTAAATGATGTTATTCACTGCATACATATTGTAAAAGACATAATAATATATTTCCATTTCTGCCCTCCTGGCCTTTGTGAAATTTTTTTCATGTATTTTACTTATACATGTATTATAAGCTCCATACTCCTTTGTTATTATTTTTGTTTAAATAGTCAATTATCTTTTGAATAAATTTAAATAATATTATGTATTTATCCATGTTATTACTATTTCCTGTATTCTTTACTCTGTTGTGTAGAACCATATTTCCATCTAGTATCGTTTTCTTTTTGCTTTAAGGACTTCCTTTAACATTTCTTGTAGTGCAGGTCTCCTGATGATGAATACTGCATCTAAAAATCAAATTTTTTCAAAGATATTTTGAGCAGTTATAGAATTCTAGTCTGATACTTTTTTCTTTCAGTACTTTAAAAATTTTGCTCCAGTTTCCTTGTTTGCACTGTTTGTAACAAGAAATCTGTTGTCATCTTTCCGTTTGTTCCTTTGTATGTAATGTGTCCTTTTTCCTTTGTCAGTTTTTAAGCTTTATCACTAGTTTTGAGAAACTTTATTATTATGTGAATTGGTATAGCTTTCTTTACATTGACCGTGTTAAGGTTTGTTGAGGTTCTTAGACCTGTGCGTTTACAATTTTCATCAAATTTGTAAAATAGTTGGTTAGTATTTCTCAGATTTTTTTCCTATACTCCTCTCTCTTTATAGGACTCCAACAGCACATATATTAAACTGCTTTAAATTGTTTCATATATCATTGATTCTGAGTTTATTTCCCCCCCCTTGTTTGTTTGTTTCACTTTGGACAATTTCTATTGCTATGTTATGTTTAATTTCACCAAACTTTTCTTCTGTGATATCTAATTTGCTATTATTCCCTTCGAGTGTACTTTTCATCTCAGACACTGTGGTTGTCACATCTTCCATGTTGTATCTTCCACGTTTCTCTTTAACTTTTTGAACATATGGAATATTGTCATAACTCTTTAAATGCCCTTATCTGCTAATTCTAACATCTGTGTCAGTTCTGCATCAGTTTCAAATCATTGATTTTTCTCTTCATTATTCATCATATTTCATGTTTATTTGCCTGCTTTGTAATATTTTCACAGTTTTATTGAGATATAATCAACCCACAATTCAATTTACCCATGTAAAGTGTATACATCAACAATGTTTTTTGACTGATAATTTCTGATTGGATGCTAGACATGGTGAAGTTTTACTTTTGGGGGGTTGGATATATTTTTTTTTTAACATCTTTATTGGGGTATAATTGCTTTACAATGGTGTGTTAGTTTCTGCTTTATAACAGATTAAATCAGTTATACATATACATATGTTCCCATATGTCTTCCCTCTTGCATCTCCCTCTCTCCCACCCTCCCCATCCCACCCCTCCAGGCTGTCACAAAGCACCGAGCCAATATCCCTGTGCCATGCGGCTGCTTCCCACTAGCTATCTACCTTACTACGTTTGTTAGTGTGTAAATGTCCATGACTCTCTCTCGCCCTGTCACAACTCACCCTTCCCCCTCCCCATATGATCAAGTCCGTTCTCCAGTAGGTCTGCATCTTTATTCCTGTCTTACCCCTAGGTTCTTCATGACATTTTTTTTTCTTAAATTCCATATATATGTGTTAGCATACAGTATTTGTCTTTTTCTTTCTGACTTACTTCACTCTGCATGACAGACTCTAGGTTTATCCATCTCATTACAAATAGCTCAATTTCGTTTCTTTTTAAGGCTGAGTAATATTCCATTGTATATATGTGCCACATCTACTTTATCCATTCATCCGATGATGGGCACTTAGCTTGTTTCCATCTCCGGGCTATTGTAAATAGAGCTACAATGAACATTTTGGTACATGACTCTTTTTGACTTATGGTTTTCTCAGGGTATATGCCCAGTAGTGGGATTGCTGGGTCATATGGTAATTCTATTTGTAGTTTTTTAAGGTACCTCCATACTGTTCTCCATAGTGGCTGAACCAATTCACATTCCCACCAGCAGTGCAAGAGTGTTCCCTTTTCTCCACACCCTCTCCAGCATTTATTGTTTGTAGATTTTTTGATGATGGCCATTCTGACTGGTGTGAGATGATATCTCATAGTTTTGATTTGCATTTCTCTAATGATTAATGATGTTGAGCATTCTTTCATGTGTTTGTTGGCATTCTGTATATCTTCTTTGGAGAAATGTCTATTTAGGTCTTCTGCCCATTTTTGGATTGGGTTGTTTGTTGTTTTGTTATTGAGCTGCATGGGCTGCTTGTAAATTTTGGAGATTAATCCTTTGTCGGTTGCTTCATTTGCAAATATTTTCCCGATTCTGAGGGTTGTCTTTTGGTCTTGTTTATGGTTTCCTTTGCTGTGCAAAAGCTTTGAAGTTTCATTAGATCCCATTTGTTTATTGTTGTTTTTATTTCCATTACTCTAGGAGGTGGGTCAGAAAGGATCTTGCTGTGATTTATGTCATAGAGTGTTCTGCCTATGTTTTCCTCTAAGAGTTTGATAGTTTCTGGCCTTACATTAGGTCTTTAATCCATTTTGAGCTTATTTTTGTGTATGGTGTTAGGGAGTGATCTAATCTCATACTTTTACATGTACCTGTTCAGTTCTCCCAGCACCATTTATTGAAGAGGCTGTCCTTTCTCCACTGTACATTCCTGCCACCTTTATCAAAGATAAGGTGTCCATATGTGTGTGGGTTTATCTCTGGGCTTTCTATCCTGTTCCATTGATCTATCTTTCTGTTTTTGTGCCAGTACCATACTGTCTTGATTACTGTAGCTTTGTAGTAGAGTCTGAAATCAGGGAGCCTGATTCCTCCAGCTCCTTTTTTCGTTCCCAAGATTGCTTTGGCTATTTGGGGTCTTTTGTGTTTCCATACAAATTGTGAAATTTTTTGTTCTAGTTCTGTGAAAAATGCCAGTGGTAGTTTGATAGGGATTGCATTGAATCTATAGATTGCTTTGGGTAGTAGAGTCATTTTCACAATGTTGATTCTTCTAATCCAAGAACATGGTATATCTCTCCATCTATTTGTATCATCTTTAATTTCTTTCATCAGTGTCTTATAATTTTCTGCATACAGGTCTTTTGTCTCCTTAGGTAGGTTTATTCCTAGATATTTTATTCTTTTTGTTGCAATGGTAAATGGGAGTGTTTTCTTGATTTCACTTTCAGATTTTTCATCATTAGTATATAGGAATGCCAGAGATTTCTGTGCATTAATTTTGTATCCTGCTAATTTACGAAATTCATTGATTAGCTCTAGTAGTTTTCTGGTAGCAGCTTTAGGATTCTCTATGTATAGTATCATGTCATCTGCAAACAGTGACAGCTTTACTTCTTCTTTTCCAATTTGGATTCCTTTTATTTCCTTTTCTTCTCTGATTGCTGTGGCTAAAACTTCCAAAACTATGTTGAATAAGAGTGGTGAGAGTGGGCAACCTTGTCTTGTTCCTGATCTTAGTGGAAATGCTTTCAGTTTTTCACCATTGAGGATGATGTTTGCTGTGGGCTTGTCATATATGGCCTTTATTATGTTGAGGAAAGTTCCCTCTATGCCTACTTTCTGCAGGGTTTTTATCATAAATGGGTGTTGAATTTTGTCGAAAGCTTTCTCTGCATCTATTGAGATGATCATATGGTTTTTCTCCTTCAATTTGTTAATATGGTTTATCACATTGATAGATTTGCGTATATTGAAGAATCTTTGCATTCCTGGAATAAACCCCACTTGATCATGGTGTATGATCCTTTTAATGTGCTGTTGGATTCTGTTTGCTAGTATTTTGTTGAGGATTTTTGCATCTATGTTCATCAGTGATATTGGCCTGTAGTTTTCTTTCTTTGTGACATCCTTGTCTGGTTTTGGTATCAAGGTGATGGTGGCCTCGTAGAATGAATTTGGGAGTGTTCCTCCCTCTGCTATATTTTGGAAGAGCTTGAGAAGGATAGGTGTTAGCTCTTCTCTAAATGTTTGATAGAATTCGCCTGTGAAGCCATCTGGTCCTGGGCTTTTGTTTGTTGGAAGATTTGTAATCACAGTTTCAATTTCAGTGCTTTTGATTGGTCTGTTCATGTTTTCTATTTCTTTCTGATTCAGTCTTGGCAAGTTGTGCATTTCTAAGAATTTGTCCATTTCTTCCAGATTGTCCATTTTATTGGCATAGAGTTGCTTGTAGTAATCTCTCATGATCTTTTGTATTTGTGCAGTGTCAGTTGTTACTTCTCCTTTTTCATTTCTAATTCTATTGATTTGAGTCTTCTCCCTTTTTTTCTTGATGAGACTGGCTAGTGGTTTATCTATTTTGTTTATCTTCTCAAAGAACCAGCTTTTAGTTTTATTGATCTTTGCTATCGTTTCCTTCATTTCTTTTTCATTTATTTCTGATCTGATTTTTATGATTTCTTTCATTCTGCTTGCATTGGGGTTTTTTTGTTCTTCTTTCTCTAATTGCTTGAGGTGCAAGGTTAGGTTGTTTATTCGAGATGTTTCCTGCTTCTTAAGGTGGGCTTGTATTGCTATAAACTTCCCCCTTAGAACTGCTTTTGCTGCATCCCATAGGTTTTGGGTCGTTGTGCCTCTATTGTCATTTGTTTCTAGGTATTTTTTTATTTCCTCTTTGATTTCTTCAGTGATCACTTCATTATTAAGTAATGTATTGTTTAGCCTCCATGTGTTTGTATTTTTTACAGATCTTTTCCTGTAATTGATATCTAGTCTCATGGCGTTGTGGTCGGAAAAGATACTTGATACAATTTCAATTTTCTTAAATTTACCAAGGCTTGATTTGTGACCCAAGATATGATCTATCCTGGAGAATGTTCCATGAGCACTTGAGAAAAATATGTATTCTGTTGTTTTTGGATGGAGTGTCCTGTAAATATCAATTAAGTCCATCTTGCTTAATGTATCATTTAAAGCTTGTGTTTCCTTATTTATTTTCATTTTGGATGATCTGTCCATTGGTGAAAGTGGGGTGTTAAAGTCCCCTACTATGAATGTGTTACTGTCGATTTCCCCTTTTATGGCTGTTAGTATTTGCCTTATGTATTGAGGTGCTCCTATGTTGGGTGCATAAATATTTACAATTGTTATATCTTCTTCTTGGATCGATCCCTTGATCATTATGTAGTGTCCTTCTTTGTCTCTTTTAATAGTCCTTATTTTAAAGTCTATTTTGTCTGATATGAGAATTGCTACTCCAGCTTTCTTTTGGTTTCCATTTGCATGGAATATCTTTTTCCATCCCCTTACTTTCAGTCTGTATGTGTCTCTAGGTCTGAAGTGGGTCTCTTGTAGACAGCATATATAAGGGTCTTGTTTTTGTATCCATTCAGCCAATCTGTGTCTTTTGGTGGGAGCATTTAATCCATTTACATTTAAGGTAATTATCGATATGTATGTTCCTATTCCCATTTTCTAAATTGTTTTCGGTTCGTTATTATAGGTCTTTTCCTTCTCTTGTGTTTCTTGTCTAGAGAAGTTCCTTTAGCATTTGTTGTAAAGCTGGTTTGGTGGTGCTGAACTCTCTCAGCTTTTGCTTGTCTGTAAATGTTTTAATTTCTCCATCAAATCTGAATGAGATCCTTGCTGGGTAGAGTAGTCTTGGCTGCAGGTTTTTCTCCTTCATCACTTTCAGTATGTCCTGCCACTCCCTTCTGGCTTGTAGGGTTTCTGCTGAGAGATCAGCTGTTAACCTTATGGGGATTCCCTTGTGTGTTATTTGTTGTTTTTCCCTTGCTGCTTTTAATATGCTTTCTTTGTATTTAATTTTTGACAGTTTGATTAATATGTGTCTTGGCGTATTTCTCCTTGTATTTATCCTGTATGGGACTCTCTGTGCTTCCTGGACTTGATTAACTATTTCCTTTCCCATATTAGGGAAGTTATCAACTATAATCTCTTCAAATATTTTCTCAGTCCCTTTCTTTTTCTCTTCTTCTTCTGGAACCCCTATAATTCGAATGTTGGTGCGTTTAATGTTGTCCCAGAGGTCTCTGAGACTGTCCTCAGTTCTTTTCATTCTTTTTTCTTTATTCTGCTCTGCAGTAGTTATTTCCACTATTTTATCTTCCAGGTCACTTATCCGTTCTTCTGCCTCAGTTATTCTGCTATTGATCCCATCTAGAGTACTTTTAATTCCATTTATTGTGTTGTTCATCGTTGCTTGTTTCATCTTTATTTCTTCTAGGTCCTTGTTAACTGTTTCTTGCATTTTGTCCATTCTATTTCCAAGATTTCGGATCATCCTTACTATCATTATTCTGAATTCTTTTTCAGGTAGACTGCCTATTTCCTCTTCATTTGTTAGGTGTGGTGCATTTTTATCTTGCTCCTTTATCTGCTGTGTGTTTTTCTGTCTTCTCATTTTGCTTATTTTACTGTGTTTGGGGTCTCCTTTTTGCCGGCTGTTTTTGATGTCTGTCTCCAGTGGCTAAGGTTAGTTCAGTGGGTTGTGTAGGCTTCCTGGTGGAGGGGACTAGTGCCTGTGTTGTGGTGGATGAGGCTGGATCTTGTCTGTCTAGTGGGCAGGTTCACGTCTGGTGGTGTGTTTTGGGGTGTCTGTGGCCTTATTATGATTTTAGGCAGCCTCTCTGCTATTGGGTGGGGTGTTGTTCCTGTTTTGCTAGTTGTTTGGCATAGGTTGTCTAGCACTGTGGCTTGCTGGTCGTTGAGTGAAGTTGGGTGCTGGTGTTAAGATGGAGGTCTCTGGGAGATTTTCGCCATTTAATATTATGTGGAGCTGGGAGGTCTCTTGTTGACCAGTGTCCTGAAGTTGGCTCTCCTACCTCAGAGGCAGAGCCCTGACTCCTGGCTGGAGCACCAAGAGCCTTTTATCCACACGGCTCAGAATAAAAGGGAGAAAAAGTAGAGAGAATTAGTAGAAGTATGAGGAAAGAAAGAAGGAAAGGAGGGAAGGAAGGAAGGAAGGAAGAAGCAAAGAAGGAAAGAAGGCAAGAAGGAAAGAAAGGAGGGAGGGAGAGAGGGAGGAAGGAAGGAGGGAAAGAAGGAAAAAAGAAAGAAAGAAGATACAGTAAAAATAAAATATAATAAAGTTATTGAATTAAAAAATACTTATTTAGGAAAAAAAAAGGGACGGATAGAACCTTAGGACAAATGTTGGAAGCAAAGCTATACAGAGAAACTCTTACACAGAAGCGTGCACATACACCCTCACAAAAAGAGGTAAAGGGGGAAAAATCATAAATCTTGCTCTCAGAGACCACCTCCTCAATTTGGGGTGATTCGTTGTCTAAAGGAGGGAAGGAAGGAAGGAAGGAAGGAAAGAAAGAAAGAAAGACAGAAAGAAAGACAGAAAGAAAGAAAGAAAGAAGGTAAAGTATAATAAAGTTATTAAAATTAATTATTAAGAAAAAAAATTTAAAAAAAAACCATGGACGGATAGAACCCTAGGACAAATGGTGGAAGCAAGACTATACAGACAAGATCTCACACAGAAGCATACACATACACATTCACAAAAAGAGGAAAAGGGAAAAAAAATCATAGGTCTCGCTCCTAAAGTCCACCTCCTCAATTTGGGATGATTCGTTGTGTATTCATGTATTCCACAGATGCAGGGTATATCAAGTTGATTGTGGAGCTTTAATCCGCTGCTTCTGAGGCTGCTGGGAGAGATTTCCCTTTCTCTTCCTTGTTCTAACAGCTCACAGGAGCTCAGCTTTGGATTTGGCCCTGCCTCTGCGTGTAGGTCGCTGGAGGGCGTCTGTTTTTTGCTCAGACAGGACGGGGTTAAAGGAGCCGCTGATTCGGGGGCTCTGGCGCACTCAGGCCGGGGGGGGTGGGGCACGGCGTGCGGGGCGGGCCTGCGGCGGCAGAGGCCAGCGTGACGTTGCTCCAGCCTGAGGCCCGCCGTGCGTTCTCCCAGGGAAGTTGTCCCTGGATCCCGGGAACCTGGCAGTGGCGGGCTGCACAGGCTCCGCGGAAGAGGGGTGTGGATAGTGACCTGTGCTCGCACACAGGCTCCTTGGTGGCGGCAGCAGCAGCCTTAGCGTCTCCCGCCCGTCTCTGGGGTCTGTGCTTTTAGCCGCGGCTTGCGCCCGTCTCTGGAGTCCGCGCTTTTAGCCGCGGCTCCGGGTTGGGTATTTTTTATTCCTATAAATATTATTGATCTATTATTTCTAGGATCCAGTTAAGTTAATGGAAAATAGTTTGATCCTTTCAGGTCTTGCTGTTAAGACTTTTTAGGCAGAAGCAGAGTTGTATTCAGTTTAAGGTTAATTATTCCCTACCACTGAGGCAAGACATTGCTATGTACCCTACCCAATGCCTTATGAATCATGAGGCTTTCCAGTCTGACTAGTAGTAACAGGAAAAATTCCCAGCTCTGTGTGAGCACCAGGTATAGTTCCCTGTAATCCTTTTAGACAGTTCTTTTGCCAGCAGTTTCCTTGCATGCATGCACTGATCAATACTTAATTGAAGACTTAAAAGGGTCCTTCTGCAAATCTCCAGGTTTCTGTGTGCAGCACTCTCCTCTCCGGTACTCTGGTCTATGAACTATAGACGCTTTGGTCTCCCTGGACTCTCAGCTCTGTCTTCTTAACTCAGGTAGCCTGTTAGGCTCTGCTTGGGTTCCCTGTCCCTGTGGCCTGGAATCTCTTAAGACACTAAGCTGGGGTTATCACAGGGCTTACCTCATTTGTTTCCCTTCTCTCAAGGATCACTGTCCCTCATTGCCTGGTATCCGTTGTCTTGAAAATCATTGATTCATATATTTTTTTCTCTATTTGTTTATTCCAGGTAGGAAATTAATCTGGCCATTTTACTCCATTTTGATTGGAAGCAGAAATGTAGAGAAGTGGTTTTTAATTTTTTTAAGAGATTTATTTATTTATTTTTGGCTGTGTTGGGTCTTAGTTGTGGCACACAGGATCTTCATTGAGGCACTCGGGATCTTTCGTAGCTGCGTGTGGGCTCTTCATTGTGGCGCACGTGGGCTTCTCTCTAGTTGCAGCATGTGGGTTTTCTCTTTTCTAGTTGTGGTGCTCAGGCTCCACGGCATGTGGGCTCTGTAGTTGTGGCACATGGGCTTAGTTGTCCTGTGGCATATGGGATCTTAGTTCCCTGACGAGGAATCGAGCCCACATCCCCTGCCTTGTGAGTTGGATTCTTTACCACTGGACTACCAGGGAAGTCCCGAGAAGTGGTTTTTAAACAACCTTTTTCTGTAATTCTGGAATTTGTCATATATCATTTAAAAGAAAGTATGAAAGGAAACATATCAAGTTTGTATCTACTCCAGAACCTTTTAACCTTGATCCAGTGTAGCACTGGGTTGAAAAATAAACTCAAAAAAATCTAAAAACATAACTCAATTGCTTATTAAATGAGCCAATCTGCAATGCTCTTTTTGGGTTACAAATGATTCTTATAGTCCTCTTATCAGAAACTGCCTTTCTCTTAACATTTTCATTCTACCACAGCTGGGGCTTTTAGACCAGCCTCAGTAGGGTTTGCTTGTATCCTTACAATGGAAGTGTATAAAACTGGATGGGATGAGGCATGGGTTTGATATCCGGTGCCGCCTTTTTTTTTTTTTTTGCGGTACGCGCGCCTCTCACTGCTGTGATCTCTCCCTCTGCGGAGCACAGGCTCCGGACGCGCAGGCTCAGCGGCCACGGCTCACGGGCCCAGCCGCTCCGCGGCATGTGGGATCCTCGCGGACCGGGGCACGAACCCGTGTCCCCTGTATCGGCAGGCGGACTCTCAACCACTGCGCCACCAGGGAAGCCCCTGATGCCTTCTTAAAGTTACCTCCTGAATCTCAGTTACCCACCTCCATAGTGGTATCCATTACTCATACCCTCTGTCCAATATGGACTTATTCTAAACTGTGACCATTCTTTCTACTTAGCTTTATATTTACTTAGAATCTACCAGGAATCTGAATGTTCTTCATCTTTAGCTTCCAGTCTTTTTCCAGCTCTCTTGAGTCCACCTCCTGACCGATGTTTACATCCACTCACCTCAGCCACTAATGGGATAGGCTAATTACAATGTTCAGTCTTGTAGCATGCTTGTGGTTCTTTAAAAGAAACATGATTTTGGGACTTCCCTGGAGGTCCAGTGGGTACAACTCAGTGCTTCCACTGCAGGGGGCAAGGGTTCGAACCCTGGTCAGAGAACTAAGATCCTGCGTGCCGCATGGCACAGACAAAAAAAAAACCCAGTGATTTGAATTTCATCGGATCAATAATGAGAGTGGAAGGAGATAGTTATTATAGCCCAACTAAGTGATAGCATCAGGTCTCCATACTTTATATAAACACTGGATGCTGTTTATTTGCCTTTTGCCTGGTTAATATAGGGTTTTTTTCTTCTTGTGAATGTATCTCTTGATTTAAAACTTTCACGCTATTTCCCCCCTTTATATTCATGGATCTCTTGTAGCAGAGTGGGGTCTTAAAATGCCTTCAAAATGGTATATCCTATTCTTGAGCTTCATTGATAACTCCTTGATGAATTCTAAATCTCTATTAATGAGTCACAAAAAATGGTTTTGCTGTTTTCTCCTTTAGTTCAATGCTTGCCATGTGAGACAGGGAAGCTTTACCTCAATTGTGATATGAAATGTACTGTACAAATACTCTAAATTTAGCTGTGTCATTTGGAATCCTAGAAGGTAACTGTATTCAACAAGGTAAATCAAATAAAATACATTAATGAAAGGACTACTTACAGAAGTACGGGCTTGGTCAAGAAATCCAACAAAGAATTTTGAGACATTTAGAGACTAGTCTCAGTAGAAAACCATTATCACTCTTAAGCCTGAAGGATCAATGGGAAAAAAACATGGAATGAGGCAGAGGGGGAAGCTTCCCAGCAGGAGCTATAGTTTCATAGGGATACAACCATGCCAGAAATGTGGCACGAATGAACAGAGAAAGCAGGGAAATAAATACCTCAACCCTTCTCTCTTAGCACTTTTCAATCCTTCATGAGTGCTTCCATTGTAATAGCCCACCCAGAAGTCAGTTGGAAAGGAGGCTTGGATAATACAGGCCATAGGACCCCCTGGGATACATAGCAGGGCATAAAAGGGCATAGAATGTACATGCTGGGGATGCAAACGGAGGAAACCTGACCAAAAACCTTTGCACTTTTCTGGATCCTAGCTGCTGCATTAGATAATTACTTGTTATAGGTTACTAACTACAGTAATTAAGGCTAATAATTGAGCTAAGCTATCATTATGCTATTTTTCTTTATTAACCACAGAGATTAAAAAAAATTTCTAAGCACCAACTAAATTATTTGGGAAGATGTTTTTAAAATCATGTTGGATTTTTCAAAGTTTTAATGACTTCTAGTATAAAAGAATTTTCCAATGCAGTCTGTGAGACATGCATATCTCTGTTTTAAAAGGGCCAGTGAGCTGGTGTGGTATGAGTCTACAGTCACTGACCACTCCAGTTTTAACTTCTTTTAATGCTCAAAAATAAACAACAAGAGCCCTAAGTGCTCTTGTTGGCAGGGCTGCGTTTTTTAAAACACTTCCTCAGAACACCACAGTTATTTGAAGGATGTGTCATACAGTCTGCTGCTGGCTTAGGAAAACATGAGATGGAGGACATTCAGTTGCCGTTTTGAATTTATTCAATTTTAGCAGTAAGTGCATGACAAAGGGAGTTTTGATTCTATAAGCTGAGAGCCGGTGTACAAGTCCCAAATTTTTGAGCTTTAAGTCTTCTCTATGATTCTGGAGTGAGTGGCTGTCTGGACTAACATGGATTCCCCAACCAAAGCTGGCAGTATGTATAATACTTCAACACACTTGATCCTCAGCCCCAGTTACAGGAACTTCTGAGCAAGTTAATCCTTGTACTACTGCAGTTCAGGTGCACTCAACATGGAAGGATTGAACCACCACAATGTGCCAGGCACCGTGCCTGGTACTGGGGGATCAAATAAACAAGATGTGGAACCAACATGAGAAGAATGGACACATAAGCAGATTCTTTCAATATCATGTGCTATGTGTGGTTATACAGGTAGATATGGGTATTTAGCTCACCTGAGTCATAGGAAAGCTTCCCGGTGACTAATGATTATTTAAGGTTTCTGTATTTCACACCCACTGGGGAAATGAAGATGGAAAGAGCAGGCCAGGCAGGGAGAACATCATGACTATAGGTGCAGAGGCATGAATAAGGATGGTGAGCTCTGGGAACTATACCAAGCATGAGTAGCAAAGATGGGAGTGGTAGAGGATTAGGCTGAGGGAAGTCAGTAGGACAGTTGATGTCAAGGGATGTAAAATTGCTCAGAAATTTGAACAGTATCTGTATGTTATGACAAGTTGTCAAATATAGGAAGAGGGATTAAGTGTAGGAAGAGACAACTCTGAGGGACAATAGTGCAGGGAGAGTGGGTAGAAGGCCACTTATGTGGTGCTTCAGTCTTTCAGCCTCCCAAGAGGAACAGGGATCAGACACCAGGAACAATTAACCCATGTGATCTATGTAACTGTTAGATGATACATAAAGAATCCCTTGCCAGCAATCTGACTAGCAGTGCAAAAAACAAAAAAAAAAAATCCAAAGCCATAGGTAAAATAGAAGTCAATTCTATTTGGTTTGTGATCCTGAAATGAGAAAAAAAAGTTGATGTACATTCCTATAACCCAGGGAAATCAGAGCACTTTCTACCCAAGAGCTTGCCAGTACTCTTCTCCCCAGAAGGTCATCTGCATAGCAAATACTCAATTGTCTAGGGGTAGACATTATTTTCTTCAGTTTGTGGAAATTTGGGGTGAAACCATCATCAGCAGTTCATTCATAACTATTTAGGTAGTTTATGGGATTAAACTTGGTAATGCTTACATTTTTACAGTTGCTTTTCTATTCTCCTTCCAGATGGGAGGGCTCATTACAATTCCTAGGTAACAAGGGCTTTCTTGCTGGATTTTAGCTATAACCTCTCAGTTTCAGGCTAAAATGTGTCCATCAGAAATAATTTTGAATCCTAAGCTGAGAGATTATCCTCCTCTCCATTCCAGCACAATTCAGTTTTTCATTTTGATAAAGAAAGAATATTCTTATATTGATATAATATTCTTATATAGTGTTGGGTCATTTGGAAAAACATATGAAAAGAAAAAGAAATCTTTTTTGTTTTGTTTTGTGTTGTTTTTTTAACATCTTTATTGGAGTATAATTGCTTTACAATGGTGTGTTAGTTTCTGCTTTATAACAAAGTGAATCAGTTATACATATACACATGTCCCCATCTCTCTTCCCTCTTGCATCTCCCTCCCTCCCACCCTCCCTATCTCACCCCTCTAGGTGGTCACAAAACACAAAGCTGATCTCCCTGTACTATGTGGCTGCTTCCCACTAGCTATCTACCTTATGTTTGGTAGTGTATATATGTCCATGCCTCTCTCTCACTTTGTCACAGCTTACCCTTCCCCCTCCCCGTATCCTCAAGTCCATTCTCTAGTAGGTCTGCATCTTTATTCCCATCTTGCCCCTAAGTTCTTCATAGCCATTTTTTTTTAGATTCCATATATATGTGTTAGCATATGGTATTTGTCTTTCTCTTTCTGACTTACTTCACTCTGAACGACAGTCTCTACATCCATCCACCTCACTACAAATAACTCAGTTTCATTCCTTTAAGAAAAAGAAATCTTAATCTCTACTTTCACCATAACCAAAAATTGACTCCAGATAAATTGTGGACCTCAATGTGAAAGATAAAACAATAAAGCTTCTGGAAGATAGCATAGAAGAGCTTCATTACCTTGGGAAATATTTCTAAATAGGACACAAAAAGCACCAACTATAAAGGAGAAAACTGATAAATTGGGCCACAAAGATGAATAAATTAGACTCTTTTAAGAATTTATCTTCATCAAAAGACACCAGTAAGGGTGAATGGGCAAGCCACAGAGACTCAGATCCAGAATATTATGAGGAAAAGACAGACACATCAATGAAAAAATGGGCAAAACATCTGAATAAAAATTCACAGGAGTGGATGGATAATCAAATGGTCATTAAGCATCTGAAATGGTATAAAGTTCATTTGTATTGGGGGAAATACTAATTAAGACCACAATTAGATACCATTATGTGTCCATCAGAAAGGCTGAATTTAAAAAGACTGACAATGCCAAGTGTTGGTGAGAATGTAGAACAACTGGAACTCTCACACATTGCTGTGGGAGTGTAAAACTGTTCAGCCACTTTGGAAAACCACTTGGAAGTATCTACTAAAGACTAAAGCTCAGCATACACATATCCTATGGCCCAGAAATTCCAATCCAATGTATATACTCAATAGAGATGAGTACATATGAACCCTAAAAGACTTGTACAAGTGTGTTCATAGCAGCTTTATTTATTAATTTATTTTTGCGGTACGCGGGCCTCTCACTGTTGTAGCCTCTCCCGTTGCGGAGCACAGGCTCCGGACGCGCAGGCTCGGCGGCCATGGCTCACGGGTCCAGCCACTCCACGGCATGTGGGATCTTCCCGGACTGGGGCACGAACCCGTGTCCCCTGAATCAGCAGGCGGACTCTCAACCACTGTGCCACCAGGGAAGCCCCAGCCTTATTTTTAATAACCCAGAAATGGACTATTATATCAGCAGTCTATCAAATGCAAAATGGATAAATAAATTACATTCGATCCCCCCCAAATTGAATATTATACAGCAAAGACAATGAACAAACTACTGCTACAATAACTGGATGAATCTCTTAAACACAATGTCAAGTGAAAGAGTATATATACATAAGAGTATTTTTTATGATTCCTTTTATATATACTTCAAAAATAGGTAAAACCAATATACAGTGATAGGAATTAGGATAACAGAGGAAGAGGTGATGATGACTGGAAGAGGATATGAGGTGGAGGAGCTTCTGTGATGCTAGTAATGTTTTATTTTCTGATCTGGGTGGTGTTTCCATGGATGTGTTCATTTTGTGGTTATTCATAAAGCTAGACACTTAGAATTTGCATGTTTTATTTATGTAAGTTTTGCTTTAATAAAATGTTTATTAAATTAAATATTATTTTAGAAGGAATGCTCTGGCTGTTTGATGAAGAATGGTTAGGGGAACAGATAAGAGTGGATGCAGGATAACCAGTTAATTGGCCATTGAATATTTCAGGAAAGAAATAATGGAAGATTGGGCTTGGATGGTAGTGATAGAAAAATGGAAGTAACAGCCTGAAGAAACGTGAAGGAGAAGAAATTGGCAGTAATAGGTGATAGACTGGAAATAGGAGTAGGGACAGGATCTGTCAAGGAAGGTACCTGGCTTGAATAGTTGGATGAATCATTCTGGCATTCATTAGAATAGGAAATCTGAGAATGTGGGCAGAGATTTTAATGGCAGCTTTATTGAGATATAATTTTCACACCATAAAATTCACCCCTTAAAGTGTACATTTCAGTCATTTTTAGTATATTTATAGATATTTTCAACCATCACAACTATTTAAATTTGAGAATCTTTCATCATCCCAAAAAGAGACCCTGTATTACTCAACATTGTGTCCTCTCCCAGCTGCTAACAAACACTACTCTACTTTCTATCTCTATGGATTTGCCTATTCTGGATACTTCATATAGATGGAATCATACAATATGTGATCTTTTGTGATTGGCTTCTTTCACTCAGCATGTTTTTAATGTTCATCCATGTTATAGCATGTATCAATATCCCATTCCCTTTTGTGGCTGAATAACATTCTGTGGACTGAATATACCATGTCAAAGATCAGTTGACTATATTTATGTGAGTGTATTTCTGGGCTTCCTATTCTGTTCCATTGATCTATTTGAATATTCTCTCACAAGTCCATACTGTCTTGATTACTGTAGCTTTATAGTACATCTTGAAGTTGGGTAGTGTCAGTCCTTCAACTTTCTTCAATAAAGTATTGGGTATTCTGAGTCTTTTGATTCTCCACATAAGCTTTGGAATAAGTATGTAGATATCCACAAAATTACTTGCTAGGATTTTGACTGAGGTTGCACTGAATCAATAGATCAAGTTGGAAAGAGATGATACATGGACAATATTGAGTGTTCCTATCCAGGAATATGGATATTCTTCCCATTTATTAAGTTCTTCTTTGATTTAATTCATTAGAGTTTTGCAGCCTCCCTCATATACATCTTGTACATATTTTTTTAGATTTGTACCTAATTATTTCTATACCTTTATTTTGGTGCTAATGTACATGGTATTGTCTTTAATTTTAAATTGTTCACTGCTGGTATATAGGAAAGTGATTTACTTATGCACATTAATCTTGCTGCTACCTTGCTCTTATTAGTTACAGGAAATTTTTTTTTTTGGTGAGTATTTGAGATTTTCTACATAGACAATCAGGTCATTTGTGAACAAGGACAGTTTTATTTCTTCCTTCCTAGTCTGTATACCTTTTATTTCCTTTTCTTATCTTACTGCATTAGTTAGGACTTCCAGTACGATGTTGAAAAGAACTGCTTAGAAGAGACATCTATGCCTTGTTCTTATTGTTTTTATATATCTTATGTATTTTATGTTCCTTTATTCCCCCATTATTCACTTTTTGGGTGCTAAATCAATATTTTCTGGTGTACCATTTCAATTCCCTTGTTTCAGTAACTATAATTTTAAAGTTATTTTCATAGTAATTGCCCTGGGGATGACAACTAACACTTTAAAAAAATCTAATTTGGGAAGAGCCAGGTGGTCCTCGCTTCCCTGTGCCCAACTTTTCATAGGCTGGAAAGCAAAGCTTGAGAAACTTGACATTGTCTTGGGCAGAGTGTGTGTAGCAACAGGTCAAAGAAAAAGAGGAAGAAAACGTGCTCTCAGCTACAGGGGGTTCCGGCTGAGTTGCTTTTGTCTTGTGGGCTTCTGTTGGGTTTGCTGTTTCCCCCCAGAAGACCGCTGTGTGGGCTTAGAGGCAGCTTGCTCCCTGCCAGATGGGTGATGGAAGTCTAAACATGAAGCAGCAGTGTGGCTGACAAGGTCTTGGTGCTCCAGCAAGGTGTCAGGTCTGAACCTCTGAGGAGAGCCCAGTTCAGGACATTGGACCACAAGAGACCTCCTGGCCCCATGTAATATCAATTGTCGAGAGCTCTCCCAGAGATCTCCAACTCAACGTTAAGACCCAACTCCACTCACTGACCAGCAAGCTCCAGTGCTGGACACCACATGCCAAACAACTAGCAAGACAGGAACACAAGCCCACACATGAGCAGAGAGTCTGACGAAAATCATAAGTTCACAGACACCCCAAAACACACCACCAGATGTGGCCCTGCCCACCAGAAAGATAAGATCCAGCCTCATCCACCAGAACACAGGCACCAGTCTCCACCAGGAAGCCTACACAACCCAGTGAACCAGCCTTACCCACTGGGGGCAGACACCAAAAACAATGGGAAATACAAACCAGTGGCCTGCAAAAAGGAGACCCCAAACATAGTAAGTAAAGCAAAATGAGAAGACTGAGAAATACACAGCAGATGAAGGAGCAAGATAAAAACCCACCAGACCAAACAAATGAAGAGGAAATAGGCAGTCTACCTGAAAAGGAATTCAGAGTAATGATAGTAAAGGTGATCCAAAATCTTGGAGGTACAAAGGAGAAAATACAGAAAACATTTAACAAGAACCTAGAAGAACTAAAGAGCAAACAAACAATGACGAACAACACAATAAATGAAATCAAAAATACTCTAGAAGGAATTGATAGAATAACTGAGGCAGAAAATGGATAAGTGACCTGGAAGATAAAATAGTGGAAATAACTATTGCAGAGCAGAATAAAGAAAAAAGAATGAAAAGAATTGAGTACAGTCTCAGAGACCTATGAGACAATATCAAATGCACCAACATTCGAATTACAGGGGTCCCAGAAGAAGAAGAGAGAAAAAGAAAGGGACTGAGAGAATATTTGAAGAGATTATAGTTGAAAACATCCCTAGTTAGGGAAAGGAAATAGTCAATCAAGACCAAGAAGCACAGAGAGTCCCATACAGGATAAATCCAAGGAGAAACACGCTGACACATATTAATCAAACTATCAAAAATTAAATACAAAGAAAAAATATTAAAATCAGCAAGGTAAAAGTAACAAATAACGTACAGGGGAATCCCCATAAGGTTAACAGCTGATCTTTCAGCAGAAACTCTGCAAGCCAGAAGGGAGTGGCAGGACATATTGAAAGTGTTGAAGGAGAAAAACCTGCAACCAAGATTACAGTACCCAGCAAGGATCTCATTCAGATTTGATGGAGAAATTAAAACATTTACAGAGAAGCAAAAGCTAAGAGAATTCAGCACCACCAAACCAGCTTTACAGCAAATGCTAAGACAACTTCTCTAGGCAGGAAACACAAGACAAGGAAAAGACCTACAATAACAAACCCAAAACAATTAAGAAAATGGGAATACGAACATACATATCGATAATTACCTTAAATGTAAATGGATTAAATGCTCCCAACAAAAGACACAGACTGGCTGAATGGATACAAAAACAAGACCCATATGTATGCTGTCTACAAGAGATCCACTTCAGACCTAGGGACACATACAGACTGAAAGTGAGGGGATGGAAAAAGATATTCCATGCAAATGGAAACCAAAAGTAAGCTGGAGTAGCAATTCTCATATCAGACAAAATAGACTTTAAATAAAGACTATTACAAGAGACACAGAAGGACACTACATAATGATCAAGGGATCGATCCAAGAAGAAGATATAACAATTGTAAATATTTATGAACCCAACACAGGAGCACCTCAATACCTAAGGCAAATGCTAACAGCCATAAAAGGGGAAATCGACAGTAACACAATAATAGTAGGGGACTTTAACACCCCACTTTCACCAATGGACAGATCAACCAAAATGAAAATAAATTAGGAAAAACAAGCTTTAAATGACATATTAAACAAGATGGATTTAATTGATATTTATAGGACATTCCATCCAAAAACAACAGGATACACTTTCTTCTCTAGTGCTCATGGAACATTCTCCAGGATAGATCATATCTTGGGTCACAAACCAAGCCTTGGTAAATTTAAGAAAATTAAAATCATATGAAGCATCTTTTTCTGAACACAATGCTATGAGACTACATTTCAATTACAAGAAAAAATCTGTAAAAAATACAAACACATGGAGGATAAACAATATGCTACTAAATAACCAAGAGATCACTGAAGAAATCAAAGGGGAAATCAAAAAATACGTAAAAACAAATGAAATGAAAACACGATGACCCAAAACCTATGGGATGCAGCAAAAGCAGTTTTAGAGGAAAGTTTGTAGCAATAAAACCCTACCTCAAGAAACAAGAAACATCTCGAATAAACAACCTACACTTACATCTAAAGCAATTAGAGAAAGAAGAACAAAAAACCCCAAAGTTAGCAGAAGGAAAAAAGTTATACAGATCAGATCAGATATTTTCTCCCATTCTGAGGGTTGTCTTTTGGTCTTGTTTATGGTTTCCTTTGCTGTGCAAAAGCTTTGAAGTTTCATTAGGTCCCATTTGTTTATTTTTGTTTTTATTTCCATTTCTCTCAGAGGTGGGTCAAAAAGGATCTTACTGTGATTTATGTCATAGAATATTCTGCCTATGTTTTCCTCTAAGAGTTTGATAGTTTCTGGCCTTACATTGCAAATGAAGGAACTGATAAAGGATTAATCTCAAAAATGTACAAGCAGCACATGCAGCTCAATAGCAAAAAAACAAACAACCCAATCCCAAAATGGGCAGAAGACCTAAATAGACATTTCTCCAAAGAAGATATACAGATTGCCAACAAACACTTGAAAGGATGCTCAACGTCACTAATCATTAGAGAAATGCAAATCAAAACTACAATGAGATATCATGTCACACCAGTCAGAATGGCCATCATTAAAAAATCTAGAAACAATAAATGCTGGAGAGGGTGTGGAGAAAAGGGAACACTCTTGCACTGTTGGTGGGAATGTAAATTGATACAGCCACTATGGAGGACAGTATGGAGGTTCCTTACAAAACTAAAAATAGAATTACTATACGACCCAGCAATCCCACTACTAGGTGTATACCCTGAGAAAACCATAATTCAAAAAGAGTTATGTACCAAAATGTTCATTGCAGCTCTATTTACAATAGCCCGGACACGGAAGCAACTTAAATGTCCATCAACAGATGAATGTATAAAGAAGATGTGGCACATATATACAATGGAATATTACTCAGCCCTAAAAAGAAACAAAATTGAGCTATTTGTAATGAGGTGGATGGACCTAGAGTCTGTCATACAGAGTGAAGTAAGTCAGAAAGAGAAAGACAAATACTGTATGCTAGCACATATATATGGAGTTTAAGAAAAAAATGTCATGAAGAATCTAGGGGTAAGACAGGAATAAAGACACAGACCTACTAGAGAATGGACTTGAGGATATGGGGAGGGGGAAGGGTAAGCTGTGACAAAGTGAGAGAGTGGCATGGACATATATACACTACCAAACGTAAAATAGACAGCTAGTGGGAAGCAGCCGCATAGCACAGGGAGATCAGCTCGGTGCTTTGTGACCACCTAGAGGGTTGGGATAGGGAGTGTGGGAGGGAGAAGCAAGAGAGAGGAGATATGAGGATATATGTATATGTATAGCTGATTCACTTTGTTATACAGCAGAAACTAACACACCATTGTAAAGCAATTATACTCCAATAAAGATCTTGAAAAAAAAAGATACCCTTGAAAAAATAAATAAAAATATTATAGAATTTACCCAAAAAAAGGATGTTGCTCCACTATCTTCTGACTACATTTTTACAAATGAGAAACCTTTCGTCATTTTTATTTCTCTGTTTGTAACATGTCTTCTTTTTTACGCCTCTGGCTGCTTTTAAGATTTTCTCTCTTTGTCACTGATTTTGAGCAATTCGATTGTGATGTGCCTTGGTATAGTTTTCTTTATATTTCTTTTGTTTGAGATTTATTGAGCTGAATATGTAGGCTGATGTCATTCATGTCTCTACAAAACTTTTTGAACATATGGAATATAGTTACATTAACTTTTTAATAAATAAAAATAGATAGCTAGTTGGAAGCAGCTGCATAGCACAGGGAGATTAGCTCGGTGCTTTGTGACCACCTAGAGGGGTGGGATACGGAGGGTGGGCAGGAGATGCAAGAGGGTGGGGATATGGGGATATATGTATACGTATAGCTGATTCACCTTGTTATACAGCTGAAACTAACACAAGAATGTAAAGCAATTATACTCCAATAAAGATGTTTTAAAAAAATCTAATTTGGAATAATACTAACTTAATTTCAACAATATACAGAAAATTGGTTCAATATACCTCCATTTCCTCCTCTTTGTGCAATTATTGATAGGCAAATTATATCTTTATACATCTTATCAACACAATTTAAAAATTATTGTTTTATGCAGTTGTCTTTCAAGTCAAATTAAGAAGAAAATAGAAGCAAACAAAAATACATTAATATTGTCTTTTTTTTTTTTTTGTGGTACGCGGTCCTCTCACTGTTGTGGCCTCTCCTGCTGCGGAGCACAGGCTCCGGACGTGCAGGCTCAGCGGCCATGGCTCACGGGCCCAGCCGCTCCGTGACATATGGGATCCTCCCGGACCAGGGCACGAACCCGTGTCTCCTGCATCGGCAGGCAGATTCCCTACCACTGTGCCACCAGGGAAGCCCTAATATTGTCTTTTATATTTATCTGTGCAATCAGTCTTTCCAGTGCTCTTTATTTCTTTTTGTCAACTTAAGCTGATGTCTAGTATCCTTTCATTTCAGCCTGAAGAGCTCCTTTAAGAATTTCTTGTAGGGTAAGTCTTCTGGGGCTTTTCAGGGAGCTGCCAGACAGGTCAAATAGTGATAATTCTCTAGGCATGGATGTTTTGGGAGGACTCCAAAACTGTTTTGCCCCTTCTAGTTGTTGATAGGCTGCTGTTTTTCACAGCTACTGTGATTTTGAGGCTCTGGTTTTCAAAGACTACTGCAAAGCTAGAGAGATGGAGATGAGTATAAGTCAAGTTAAAACACCATAAAGTTCACTGTTCTTACTGAGATTCAGCCATTTTTCTGAAATAAATTGTCCTTGAATTGTTGCAAGCCTTGGGTTAATTGATTTAGATATTTTTGCAAGTATTCCCATTGTTTTTATGGATGAGCAGATTTTCAAAGGTCTTTACACTCTAGAAGCATTCTAGAAGTGCTTCTTTAGGTGCAGATTTTAGAAGAAAGACAATGAGGTCAATTTGGGGCTAACTGAGTCAAATTTGCCTTTGAGATACCCAAGAGGAGATGTCCAGTAGGCCGTTAAATATATTGTTATTATATATTTTTGGAGTTCAGTTGAAGAGGGTTGAGTTATCATATTTCTCAGTCCACTGCATGTTAACATCATTACTTCATGCAAAGCCCCTCTCTGGTATGTATGTATGTATGTATACATGCATGTATATATATGTATATATGTATACTTACATATAAATAACATTTCCATTCTTCCTCTCCCTCCATAATCATTTTGATGTGTTTAATATGTATCTTTTAGTTCATTAAGTGTTCTCCTAAAATGTGTATTATTGTTTTGTGTTCATGTTTTGTGTGCAAGCAAAAATTATTGTATCTCATATATTCACACATAAGCACATACATACACATCTGAAGGATTCTTAAACTTGCTGTACACTGGAATCACCTGTGTAGCTTTAATCTGATGCCCAACTTATAGCCCACACACAAAAAATCAGAATCCATTGGGGTAGGACCCAGGCATAATAAATTTTAAATTACGCTAGGTGATCCCAATGTACAGCCAATCTTGAGAACCAGTGATACTCATCACCCTGTTTCTTACTTCTTAAACCCAGCAGTATATTTTAAAGATATGTTCACGTCTCTACATGTGCATCTAGTTCAGAAATCAGCAAACATTTTCAGCAAAGGGTCAGATTTTAAATATTTTCAGCTTTGCAGATCATATGGTCACTGCTGTAACCCAGCTCTGCTGCTGTAATGTGAAGACAGCCATAGACAATACATAAATAAATGGACACGGCCGTGTTCCAATAAAATTTTATTTACAAAAAAGACACACCAGGAGATGGACCATATTTGGCACATGGGCCATAGTTTGCTGACCCCTGATCTAGTCTTTTGCTTCCAATTACTGGGCGTCTCCACAGAATACTTATTGCGTGTTCCCTACCTTTTCTTCTAGTTAGAGGCTAGTTTGCATCTAGCTCTCCATTACTGCAAGTAATATGGCAATGAATATGTATCCGTCTATCTATCCATATCCTTATGGCCCCATACAACAATTTATATGGTAATTGCTGGACCATCTGTCATAAGTACGGTTACTTCGATCATATACTTCTAGGTCTCTCCAGAATGACTGTACCAATCTACACTCCCACCATTAAGACATAAGGATTCCTAGATCTTTACATCCACACCAACACTTGGCATTATCTAGCTGTCTAAAATTTGCCAATTTAATAATCAACTTTGCATTTCTCATTTTTAAAATTTGTATGATTATCTTGTTAATACTCCTCTCTCATAAAACACTATGCATGCTCCATGAGGGCAGGGACCTTGTCTAGTTTTGCTCACTATTCTATTTTTAGCACCTAGCATAAGCCTTGCATATAGTAGTAGGTGTTCCATAAATATTTGTGAAACAAGTAGATGGGTATATGAGCGCTTCTGTGTTAGTTGTACAAAAATACTCATTTCTTTATTGATAAGTTTGAGCTGGTGACCTGAGGTTAGTAAAGGGAACCTGTTTAGAGTAGCTGGTTTCTTGACCTCAAGAGGATTTATACTCTGCGAAAGAGGGCAAAATGATTCATTCATCCCGCTTATTCACAAAATATTTTAAACACTTATCGTGCTATGTGCCAGACATTATGCACAATGGTGATCAATACAGATACAGTCTTGCCCTCAGGGAGCCCACCCACAGTGTGATGCGAGATGTCAGCGGGTTGACAATTATTTAATTGTTATACATTACTGGGGAAGTATCAGATTCTCTGGAGGTTCTAGCAAGTGTGTCTTAACCTAATCTAGCAGGAGTGGGGGAGGAAAAGTATGGTATTATATAAGATGACTCCTTATAAATGCCCAGAGAGTTTCCCTGGCAATGGGATGTTGAAGGAATTCAGGGATTCATAGGAGGGAGCAGTAATACTCTAGCAGCATTATACAAACAAGCTTGGATATGTCTTCAAGCTGTTCTACAAATAGTGGAGTGATTTAAAGGAGTTTAAGATAATTATGCTTAAATCTCTTCTTCCCCAATTATTCTATTTCAGACTGCTAGAGAGGAATTGCTGTACTTGTTCCCTTTTACTTTATTAGTTGTAAAATAAACAGATATCCAGGTTCTCAGAAATGCAAAGGGTGCCTTACTTCTTTGGCCAATGGCTGATATAAATAATCTTCAGTAAGCCATAACTGATCTCATGCAATTTTAAAGGTTTTAACTGCTTTAGGAGAAATTCTGGATTCCCGGGGAAACTAAAGTTGAAATTTAATGGCTTGAGTTTGCTTAAGAGCACTCCTCCCTCCCCACCCAGACATACACACCCTGAAGAGATTTTAAACCTCCGTAAAAATCCACAATTTCCAAGCAACTACTTCAGCTATCCTTGTTTAGTCTTCCTTCCCTTTCAATATCTTTTATTTTCATGTCCCCGTCCCAATTTTCTCCTTTTCCTTCCTGTTAACGAGCTTAGCAAACAAGGACAGGTAGATCTTTATTTTTTGCTTTATTTTACATTTGGAAGAAACCTGGGGGCATCTAGTCCATACCACACTGTTAGAGACAAAACTGTGGTCCAGAAGGCTGACCAACCTGTCCATATTATGGGTTCATTCTCAGTGAGGGAGGGAGGCAGGAATAAGGACAAATATCAAAGAACAGTTCTAGATGAGGAAGAGTCAGGAAAACAAAGACTGGCACAGAAGATTAAAAGCAGCAACCAAGAACACAAAGATGCCAGTATTCCATGGACTCTGTTCTCTTGCTTCTGTTTGATGACTGCCCTAGAATAAATCTTGAACTCTACTACATTCAGAACACCGTGGTGGATGTGGATGAACACAGAAAATACTGAAGTCTTTACTGGTGTGAGGGTTATTCTCTGTTACCAGCCCCCCTTTCCTGCCCCATTCTATTCTCTAATCTTCTCTGCCCTGCTTTTTGATCTGGGAGGAGACTCCCCATGGACTGAATCGCTGGACTCCTTTACCCCAGGCTCTGGTTGGGTTGGGTCAATGGAAGGCACAGGCATGAGATAGGACAACAGAAGGAGAACATGCAGAGGTATTCCTCCTGCACCGGCACTTCTCTGACAGTGGCTGAGATCTGTCATGACCACAGCTCCCACTGGATAGCCCTTCCCTCCTCCAGGTGTCAGCTCCAACAGGGTTCTATTTCTTTCCTATATTCTTCTCAGCCATACAGATGGTAAGGGCTTCCCGCCATGCTAATCTCTGGGTGCCTCAACACCTCTTATTTGTTCTCATAACCCAGTAGGTGGTCCCTTCATTAAAGTCTCTTCATTTGAATCTTATGAGTTGGATTCTATTTCCTGTTGGGATCATGACTCATATGATGGTTCCTCTAGGTCTGTCTTACAGTCTTTTTGTGAATATTATTAGCTGTAGAACAGTATTGTGGAAATTTAGAGGAAGGAGAACAGAACCTCTGATCTTACAGGCTCATTGCAGAAATGTGAAAAACACAGACACACACACGGGGACACAAGTCTCAAAACCCAATAAATAAGAGCAATATCAACTCCATATGTATAGAGACAGGTGCAAGATACGCATAAGTAGGGAAGTGGGGGAGATAAACATACATCTCTGAACCTCTGTTCCTACCAGAGTGTGACTCACCAATGCCTGCTTGTGCTGTGAACTCTCTCATCTGGCAAGATGATCATAACATGATGTTACCCCAGGGGAACCTACATTTTAGCTTGCCAGTCACTGGAGAGAGGTCCTGTTGCTTTGTGTTTCATTTGGTGAAGGTAATGCTTCCTTATGGGAAAATCATTCAGTTTTAAGGTATTTTATGTTTTCCTGTTTCTCTAAAGTCGGTCATTTCCTAAAGTGTGTATCTGTTTCCTTTTATAATAGCCCAGAGGAAATAAAAGCACATTCTGTTTAGGAGAAGGAAAAATAGCAGTTTTAACCCTATAAGTATTTTGATGTTGTTGTTTTCTTAAGGTAGTGACTCTCGTGCATGATGGGCAAATGCCCCTCTCTCTACGGCTTGCCTGGGCATGTGCGCATGAGCTGGGTGATGAGTGTCTTTGTACACTGAGACTACTTTCTCATCCATTCTGTATACTGTGGGATGAACATCTTCAGCTGCTTGAAGCCTGATACATTTCCAGTCCTGTTTTAGCCAATGTGCTAAACTGAAGCACAAAGGGCCTTTCATAAATCTATTCCCACTGGAGTTTTTGGGGGTTAAAGAAAACTCTTTTCTGTGACTATGTTCTAGATAGCCCAGAAAAGCCCATGTTAATGGTGCCCAAGGATATGCTGTTAGTAATATCTCAAGAAAGCTGACAGGGAAAAGGTAAAGGCATCAGAATTTTACCACTTTTTAATTCTCTAAGTAATTTAATTGAGAAGGAAACTTTGGGAAGCCTGGAAGGTAGGACTTCTTGTTACTATATTATAAATAAATTTAATCTAACTGTACATGAGAATTCATTCATTCAACAGAAATATATTAAGAGCTTACTATGTGCCAGACACTAAGAAATGTATAAACTACATTTAAAGTAAAAGAGGAATGGTCTTGGCTCTCAAGAAGTTTACAGCTTGGTGGCTTATCTGTTCACTTCCATTTAAAGGCAACCCCGGAAGATAAATAACCTTTTTGGACTTATTTCTTAAGTTGTTTCACTTGTTTTACCACAGGCCATAATAAGTGGTATTGTATATTGCAGTTTTATCTTCTTTAATCATTACAACCACTCTCTGAGGTCAATAAGGTTAGTATAATATCCCTCATTTTATAGGTGAGGAAACCAAAATACTATGTAAGTTAGGGGTTTACCCTGCAATCACGCGTCTGGAGGAAGTCAGGCCCCAGACCTCACTCGGAGAAAGGCCTTTGCTTCATCCACTTTACTACTGTCTGCACCTGGCCTCTGTTACTATTTTTTGCACGTGTTAATCTGATTGATCTCCCAGAAGACTTTAAGCTCCTGAAGGCTAAGTGTCATATACTTCTTTGAACTACTCAAAACATTGAACTTAATGCTGAAGATATTGTTAATCCATATGGATTGGGTATATTGACTTAGTAAGATTTAAGTTAAAATTTGAGATGTGCTTGAAAGAACAAGGTAATTTAAACTCACCTCTCCAGGACCTCCATATTTAAAGGGTGTTGGCACTGACTTCTTGCTTTCCAAATGACATTCTTCTGGATGGGTTTAATTTACTGTGGGTTAGGATAAATGGGATGGTATGAGACCATTACCTGCGAGAATTAATGGCTGAAGCTCTTACACACTTCACTGGAAGTAAATGCATGAGTAATTCTCGCGTGGCTTAACCAGGCCCTGGATTTCACTTGGGAGATTATGATTTTAATTTAACATATCCTGCTGTACAGTGTGTGAAATATGCAGCCAGCAGCGATTGCTGTGAGATGAAAGCCCAGTTGTGTTTATTTTAAGAGACTTGCGGTTCTTCGCCAAGGCCAACATTCCTGGGCAATGAATAGCCTGAGTGAATCATTCAAAGTAGGTGAGAGGTCAGAAGCCTGAAGAAAAAAAAATGAAAGCTGAAAGGTTTTCCTCAGTCAAATGGTAGGCATTTGAAAAGGCATTTATAAAGCAGAAGATATTACAGAAACAGGTATTTCTTTTTCAAGATGACTCTTTTGCAGGTGGATCCCAAAGACCTCTTCCTTAGCTCCAGCTAATTAGTCCTGATGTTCACCTTTCCTGGAAATCAGAGCAGAGAAACACTCTGGTTCCTATCTCTGGCTCTGGATAATGGCCCATTGGGGAACAGAGCAATAGCCATGTTCTTGAGGGCAAGAACATGTAGACACATTCTCTGTTAGGAGCAGGCTGGCATACTGCTCACATGGCATGAGTTTGGTGAGTTTCCAATAAACCTTCATAACCATCTCTAGATTCCTTATGTATCCAGCTTTATGAAATGTCAACCAGCATGACATTAAATGTTGAGGATATGACAATTTTTTACTGAACACCTACTGTGTAGCAGGTAGCTATTTAATCCTCATTCATCCAATCATGTGGATATTTCAAATTCCCATTTTATGAATAGGAAACTGAAGTTTACAGAAGTGAAGTCACCTAGATAGTTAGTGTTCAAGACAAGATCCAAAACTGAGTAGGATGGAAAGAACCCCCTCTATTACCATCAGCTATAATAACTGGAATTAAAAGAGTACCCAGTATATTCTCTGAAAATATGAAATGCAACTGCTATCTTTATATGAAAGACAACCAACAAACAAACCAATTCATGCTATTCACTATACCCTAGAGTATCAAGAAGGAAGATACTCTCTGTAAGTCCAGCCTTAGGAGAAACTAGAAGAAAGCAAATCACAAAAGTTAAGAAAGCTGGACCTAATCCCTGTTCTCAGGGAACAAACAGGGATTTGTATGTGAATAGGGCCTGAAACTTGGGCACCAGCAATAGAACAGGGATAACAGAAATCCATCCCAGTTGTCCCTTGAGCTATCCCTTGAGATCAAGGGATGGCATCTCGAGAGGCTCCAGTATTCCACGCAGGGCCTCTGGAAGGGAAACCCAGCAGGTCATATCAGATTTTCCTTGAATTATTTCATTTAGTAATTAGCCATCATCCTATGGAGCAAGAAGGGACTGGTTGAGCTAGAATGGGGCGAGGTAGAATAGACCAGGGCACATCACTGAGGCTGGGTCTGATGGAAAGTCCTGGGGCAGAACAGAAACAGTTCAGTGAAAGCAGTTCCAGGGTGGAGGCAGTTCCAGGGTGGAGGGCAGCCCCTGGACAGCAAGAAGGATCCCCCTGAGCAGTGGGGTATAAAGCTCAAGAAAGAAGTCCTGGGTAGGAAGATGGAAGTTAAATTCATCTGAGGGGGCAGCAGCGATGGTGAGCATCTGGAGAAGCATCTTTTTTTTTTTTTTTGGTCACCCCACGCAGCTTGAGGGATCTTAGTTCCCCAACGAGGGCCACGGCAGTCAAAGCATCAAGTCCTAACCACTGGACTGCCAGGGAACTCCCTGGAGAAGCATCTTTTTAAAGGCTCCCATCTGTGCTTTCAGTTGAGTTTTGGTGGTGACAGGGTGTATGTGTGCATGTGTGCGTGTGTGTGTGTGTGTGTGTGTGTGTAGGTAAAAATGTCTTTTAAAGGCTATTTTGTTGGAGTCTTTACTTTCCCTTCCATTACCTCCACGGTGGGTGTGTTGGGGAACTTATACTGGAAGAGCCTTTTGAGAGCTGCGCTTTGTGGGAATGTTCTTGGCAAGCTCTGACGTAGACATGGCCACAACTGATGATTCTTCAAGGAATCTGGGTGTTTCATCTGTTCCAGGGGGATTTGGTGACTTAACAGAGACCTCTATATGAAGGAGCGAGGCATATACACGTGAGGGAGGGGGTCTGGGAAACATTTGGGAATGGTTTTCCTCTGGTCCATCCTTGTCTCCCTGGGTTTCTCATTTCCCTGACCATTGTCCTGCTGCCCCTGTCTGGTGGTGGCATCCTTTGTGGTTTATTTTTATTTTGCCCTTTCCTGAGCCCTAGCTGATTGAAGACACTGCTGCAGTCATTTTCAACACACCCGCTCTGCTATCCATCCAATCTGCCACAGGCTTATCCCTGAGGGGACCTATAAATGGGGCTTTTACAGCTTCTGATTCAGAGCAGAGGTGGATGCTGGCGGGGGACCGGCAGCCTTTGAGATGAAAGTTGAGCTGACACTGGCTGGTTTCATACAGTCTGGAGAACAGGAGGGAGGAGGACAGCTGTCTCTGGTACCTGGCCCTGAAGGGGACAAATGAGCTGAGGCCACTGCGCAGTCTGTGGGGAGAGAAAAGGTGGGGGTGGTGAAGACGATCTTCTCGCCAACCCATGACCTGTAGGGCTGCCTGTAATCAGCTTCCACATCCACTCCTTCTTCTTAGAGAATGTAGAAAGTAATGTATGGATATGAGCTGACCACACATGTAATTCGCGCTTATGTTTTGAGCATTTGTTTGTTTATTTAACAAACATACATAGCATTGACTACATTCCAGGCACTATCTTAAGGGCTTTACAAATATTATCTCACTTAATTCATTATAACCATAGGAAGTAGGTACCAATATTATCTTCATTCTGCAGATTAGGAAATAGCAGCACAGGTTAATTACCTTGCCCAAGATCCCACACTTAGTAAGTTCAGAGCCAGATGCAAATGCCCCAGAATTGTGCACCTTGCTGTGCTAACCTCTTTGCTAGCATGTTAATAAGAAAATGAATGAAGTGCCTAGCACTATATAATACCATGTAAGAATAACAATTATTTTTATGTTTGTTATTAGCTAGTGGTTTACTCCTATAATGCTTGCAGATGGCTTAAAGATCTGTGAAGAAACAGTTCCTGCATAGGAAGCGTCAGTTCAAATCCTGGTTCTACTACTTGTTAGCTGTGAGATATTGTCCACGTTCCTTAATCTCTCTATGCCTCCGATTCTTAATATTTAATGTGGAGATGATAATAGTCTTTACCTCACTGGTTTGTTGTGATTATTAAATAAGGTAATGTTTGTACAACACTTAGCAAAATGCCTGGTACAAAGTAAGTGCTCAGTAAATATTGTTGTTCACTTTACTACCTGTTGCCATTGAATTAAATCGCTTTTAATCTTTTGGAGTTTCTTTTCATTTTGCCAATTAGCCACTTATTTTCAGGGACTTCCTGGTAATACTGCCTTACATTCATTTATGGAAACATAAATATGTTTCAAGCCTTCAAGTGAGTTATTCCATTTAATTTTGAGGTTGATGGGGCAGGTATAATCTCCTTGTTAAGAATATGGAAAATGAGGCCAGAGAGCTGAAATGACCAGGTCAAGTCTACATAGGTATGACCAGTGATGATAGATTTTTGACTAACATTGTAATACTGTTTGAACGATGTCTGCACATGCACAAGCACACACGCATGCACACACACTCACATACACACACACACTCCCTTTCCCTTGGGCTCCCTAATCCTGTGTTACCTAACCCAAGCTCTTGAATTTCTTGCTATCTACATTAGCAGAGACTCATTTTCTCTGCATGATTCTTAGAGTGATGAAGTAACCTTCTGCAGACTGCTTCTTCCTTCTCCCTTTACCTCTCCAACTCACATTTAATGCTTTGGGGGCTCACTAAAGCTTGCTTCCAGGACTGAAAGCCAGATCATCTCCTATTTCCAATTTTCAGAGAGCATGAAAAAGGCAACAGATAGGACTAAAGACCGCTGTATCCATGAACATTGTCTGTCAAGGCTGAGCCTAAAATATGGACCTCAGATCTAATGTTTTATGCAATGAATTTAGGTTAAACACAGAGGGTGGCCTTTTACTTTTACAGCTAAAGAGAAGAGGCTTGACGTCTGATGAGTCTGGATAGGGCTGGTTGGAGAGTGACTGGATAGGCTGGGCTTGGCCTTGTGCTGCATGGAAAGCTCTGCCTGGGGCTCAGGCCTTGAGATCCAGCCAAGAACTCCTGGATGTGGGGGAAGAGAGGCTTAAGTAGGTGGGGGTGGGTGGGTGCTCCTGTAGTTTCTAGGAGGGCAGCTGGTGTTCTCTTGCACATGATTACAAGTCAGGTTTTATATTTTTGGCCATGGGACGTTTTCTTAAACTTTCCACAGCTATGCAGTTGCTGCCTGGAGAGGAGGTGCTATAAGGATGTCACCATGTAGACTTGTCACCAAGTCTAATGTTGTTGTCTTCTGCCCCTCCATCTAGACCTTGACCTCTCATGCTCTCCTCCCACACTTTCTGACAAGGACCTTCCCCCCAGCACAAATCTCCTTCTACCCCCAAACTCGAATAACTGCTGTTTCTCTAGATCTGGCTTTGTGTTGTTTGCTGACCTGGTAAACAAATTCTCATAAGGCTCTGAGGTGTCAATGATTGTAGGTTTGTATGTTGCCCCCTTCATGTTAATCAGAGCTTTCTGGAAGCAAAACCTTCACCTGAAAGATTGAACCTAATGATGAGATTTCAGGCACTGGTGTGCAGACCATGACGGCTCTCAAATTACACTACCCAGAATGCTCACTCTTCTGCCCCCCCACCCCCAACAATAAGACCAACCCAGAATCTTTATGTAAACAGACACATAAGCTCTTTTGATGAAAATCCTGGAGAGGTGGTGAAGTGTGGTGGTTAAGATTAAGGCTCAGGAAAGTGGAAATGCATCACACCCTCATTTATGTTTTCCAACCCATCCTGTCCTGGTATGTGTGAACGCACACACACATACACACTCTGTTCTCTTACCTTCCTGCTTCCTTAGACTTGACCCAGCAGTCAGCGAGGAGGGACTTCTTAGCACAGGGGGAGGAAAATTTCCTGGTGAAACTCACTGGCAATGAAAAATGTTTGGTCACAGCCACGCAGCCCCATGGCTGATCTGCCGCTGAGGGGACACCTGAATAAGACTTAGTTGTGGTTTAGAGTTCCCTCTAGCCCTGAGATTCTGTGAACTTTTCTCCCTCCCACCTTCCTTCAACAACTGGCCCTCCTGGGTGATTTTGGCAATGGCATGTGGGACGCAGATGCTACCATCCCTCACCCCTTCCTTTCAGTACTTTCTGTGAGAGGAAGTCTAGGATGAAGAGCCACCTCCGCAGTGAGTAGTTTGGGAGTAGTAAGGAGTATTCCTTGCACATGTAAACCCTGATTTGAAAAGATATCCTCACGATGAAAGTCACTGCATGGGGGTATTCTTAAGGATGACTCTCATTTTTCTGGGTGACAGGTGGGAAGGTACACCCAGGACTCAGTAGTGACCTTTCTGTGTGATGGAGTGGACAGAAATCGTGCATTCTCCTGAGGCTGTAACTGTAATGTTTGTCTCATAAAAGCTGGGAGGAATGGAGAATTGTGGGGGAGGGAGGATTACCAACCATAAGCAGCAGGAGGTGATCTGTTCAGAGGTCATGGAGGAGGACTGTCCACATACAGTGGACAGGAAAACCATGCCCCAGATGGTAGTATAAATATTCAATTACACATCAGATCCTCGGCAGAGGACATTTGAGTCTTTGCTTCCTACCCCAGGCAACAGAACCTTCCCTCTGCATGTCCATAAACAGGATGTAAAGCCAGGTACAGGGCCCCAAAGGAGAAGCAACTAGGCTTAGTAACAGAAAGACCTAACCGTGTAGGTCATAGAGATGAGAATTTTAGGTCTAGCCCGCTTTTAACCGCCTGTGTAACCTTGGGCTAGTCTCAAGCCTTTCTTTCTTCATCTGAAGAATTATGTTATAATTTCTACTTTGGAGGGATATAGTGAGGGCTAGATGAGTGTCATAGGTTGAATTCTGCAGAAACAGAGCCTGAGATGAGGATTCTATGCATGTAATTTATTAAGGCAGTGCCCCCAGGGAGACCAGTAAGGCAGTGGTGAAGCAAGAGAGGGATGGGAAAGAAACTAAGCAAGGCAAATCCCAGTGTCATTCTGACTGCAGGGAGTTCTGGAGAGTAAATTATACCAAAGAGTTGACGCAACTTGAAGGGAGTTGGGCTTTCCTGTTCCAGCCAGTCATTGGCCAAGGGCCTTGGGGTAGAGGATGGCAGTGAATGTAAACTCCCAGGCGTTTCCAGTTCTCTGTGTCTGAAGGGTGGCTTCAGGTTTGGTATGGGCTGTTAGAAGCCAAAGGACACTGAAGCTGGGAGAGGCGTTCATAGGAAAAGTAGAAGGGATAAGAGGGCTCTTGGGCAGAAAAGTGAGAGTATCTGCTACAATGGGAAAATATCCTCATTGGTCAGGGATTCATCAGAGATTACCCAAAGTATAAGGATCTGCTCTCAACCAGGAATGGAATACCAGCTCATTCTCCCAGACGTCTAGAGAGAGAGTATGATGTCCAACTATCTGCAAGTGATCTAATACTGAAAGCCACAACAAGCAAAGGAACATTTAGAGGAGGGTGTGTAAGGGAACCACCATTCCTCTCCTCCATTAGGTACTTCGTACTCTGTCCTCATACAGGGCAGAGAACAGAAATACTGACTCAGTTATATTAGCTTAGGCCCTCATAGAACCACCTTCATTGTGTAGTAGGTCAATGCTTGTAAAACCCACCAACCAAAGAGCTCCAGGAACACACTAGTCATTGTTGAGCTCATTGCAGAAAAAAAAAAAAAAAAAAAAAACATGTACCAGAGGAATCGTGGAATGTCTTGGAAAGGGGGAGCGGCCAGGGACCTCTGACTGAATTTGGGTTTACTCCAAGTGATTTCCAAGAGAAATTAGGGAAGAAGGGGACATTCTAGATTGGACAATTTCAAGAGCAGGAGCAATCCAATGTTTTGGCATCTTAATAGTTTTCATACAGGACAAACAAACTATAGAAATGATCCCTGAAAGTATTGTTTTCATATAGGATAAGCAAGGCTGGAATTGTCACTGGTAAAGGAACAGCAGTCACTCATGTTAGTCAGAGAAGGAGGATGTTTAGTCATTTTTTGTGATTACCAAGTGGTTTTATCTTTATCTTGTTCCAAATATGATCATGGGGTGGCCTTGTCCCAGCACTGTTTATACGAGTTGAGACCTGGCTGCCAGCAGGTCCGTTTCTCACTTTCTCTGCTTGTCAGCAGGATGTATTTCATTTTCTCAATGACACACCCTTTCTTTCTCACAAAAGCTAAAAGAAACAACCCTACTAAATCTGCTCCTGCAGCAGCAGTACAAATTCTAAGGAGCATGCCAGCCCTTGCCCCACCTGGGATATGCCACAAAACCCCCATGGGAATTTCATTCAGAATTTAACACCAAGAAAAATGATTCCACTTGAGACATGATAGCCTTTCTTCATCATGATAGTAAGGTCTAGGCGATCCATCTTACTTTTTTTTTTCTTTTAGCTTTTAGGATTCTCAGAGCCAAATGTGAGACTCCTTTAGACATTGACCTTTATGTTTAGCACATTTGCACTCACTTTTCACCCTAATCTGAATTTTCTATTTCCATTTTACTATTTTTTTCCTGGTATTGTTAGCTTCTTCAGATAAAAGTGGGGAAGAAATGAAGTCCCACTTTGAGCCATGTTGCACAGCTTGAAGCTAATACAAAATTAGATCTTGCATCAGTTCCCAGTTATTTTACGGATGTAATCTGTCTCTTATAATTTAAGGGAAGAGCATCTATCGTTTCCTTCTTCAATTTCCTTCCTCCCCATAACATAGTATACAGAAATGGGAGATAGATGTTATCTGGAAACTATTTGCGATGGGATTCTTGCAGTCAGACAGTAGAGGTCACCATGGAGCTGTGCGTGATGGAGCTCACAGACTAGGAAACTTAGCTGAGTGGGTCTGAAATGATAGAAGACTTAACTATTCGATTCAGATGTGTATTCTTTTTGCTCTGGTCATTCAACAGACAGCACTCTGCAGTGGTTGGCTTCGATGTCACTTTGGTAATATAATTGTTTAGAGGAGAGAAGGTGGCTTTTATATATTGTTTACCATAAAAAATTCCATTTTAAGCACTAAGGAACTCTGAAAAAAATGGTTACAAAATGTGTTTACTTAAATATTGTGAAATGAGGATGGAAATTCGCAGTGCAGGGTGTTTGTCATCTGCTCATGACTAGCAGATGTCCGCCTCCCCCTCCTCCTTTGCAAGCTCAATGACTCACATTTTACAGGGTGTGCAAATTGAAATTTCGAAACTCTCCAGAGTAGAGGTGGCAGTGCCATAACTTGATGCAGGAGAAGTGTGCCAGCCAGATGACTTTGCCAGCCAGCATGCTGCCAAAGACTTCACAAAATGTCTCTCTTATTGGAAAGAAAAGCGTTTGGATGTCTCTCTGCACGTGTTCGACGCGCCATTTCTGAAAGGATACAAGGTATGCTTCAGGCTGTGGGTGAACCTGTGTGTATGAAAGGGAGCAGGTAGTCTGCCAGCCCAGAACTCGGTAGTAATTGCTCCTGCCAAGGTGAATCATGCAAGATAGACTCACCTGTTTTGGCTTGTCAGCTCTAGGATGGTGGCAAGTCAGCCTTCAGCCATCGATAGAACAAAGTCTGAGCTATTATCACATGCTCCAAAAATAGGAGGTTATAGTTTAGAAAGATATGTCATCTAAGTTCAAAGTTTTTTTTCTCTTTTGTTTAATTAAGAGGAACTCTGAGTCTGCTGCTTAACCAAAAAATGAGGGCTGTATTTTAGGCAATTCTATTTGTTTAAAAAAATAGAGTCCTGCGAGCCAGGAGGACTAACAGCAAAATTGACTTTTACCTGCAGATGTCACTTCCCTTCATGTGGTAACTAGTTACCAAAGATGCCCCCCTGAAATGAACTGCACCTCCTGGTATTCACACCTTTGTGTGGTCCCTTCCTTTTAAAGCCAAAGAAAGCTTTGCAGCTTCCACTTGGGTCTCCTGGAACACTCACTCTGGGAGAAGACAGCTGTCACGTAAGAAGCCTGACTACCCTGAGATCACTTTGCTTTGAGGAAGCTCAAGCTGCCACCTGAAGAGGCTGTGTGGAGAGAGAAATGCCTGATAAGCCCCTAGCTGTTTCAGGCATCTCAGCTGATAAGCCAGACATGTGACTAAGGAAGCCATCTTGGACATCCAGCTGAGGTGAGGCTTCTGATGACTCCATCCATCTGACTGTAACCACCCGAGAGAATGCAACATCACCTAACTGAGCTCAGTCAACCTATAGGACCATGAGAGATAATAATAATTTTTTTAAACTACTATATTTTAGTGTAGTTTGTTACACAGCAATAGATATAACCCAAACACTTCAGATTGAGAGAGAGAGATTGAGAGAGAGAGAGAGAGAGAGAGAGAGAGAGAGAGAGAGAGAGAAAGTTGAACATGAAATGCAATTGCACTAACCTGACTCCCTTCTTTTTTTCTCACCTCAGATAGTGTCTATGAGCAAATCTCATAATCTCTATTTTATTTTTTCTTTTTCACTTTTCAGATTTTTTAAAGTTTTTAAAATTGAAGTATAGCTAATTTAGAATGTTTTGTTAGTTTCAGGTGTACAGCAATGTGATTCAGTTATATAGGTTGTTGGAAGCACTTTTGATAAGGCCTGAACCTCCAATATTTTCTAAGGGAACTTAGACACTAGTGATGTGATGAACATGCAAGTGAAGACAGAAACAGAATGGCCTTAGGGGCTGCATCAGTTGGGGACATACTCTATGGAGCTATGAAGTAGGAGAGAACCTGGAAGTCATTCAATGCAACAGGAGAATTGTCAGCCCTTGGGGCCCCTTTCTTTGTTCATTATTGAGTACCTAGACATCTAAAATGTGTAAATAACTGGAAATGGACAAAAATGTCCAGACAGGTTATTTCGAGTAATGAAGAGATGATGTTATCAAAGAAGATTAAAGGTTCTAAATTAGGGGAGCCTAGCTGAACAATGGTTAAGGAATGGCAGCATATGAGGATGTCAGTGCCAAAGAGAAAGGTGTATCTTAGTCACTTGCAGCTTTGGGTTAGAGCCTATGAGGGAGGAGGAAGAAGGGGGACAGAGAGCAGTGGAGTCAAGACGAAGAGACAGGCTTAGGATGTATAAATAGTAGGATTTTTAGGTTAAAATCTCTTCAGTCAACCACAGCCATTGCAATTTAAGCAGGCAAATTTTGATATAGCAGAAAAAGTACCAACATGCCTATTGGGAGGTCTTTGTCCTGCTACCAACAGGCAGTATAGACTTGGCAAGTACCTTGCCTTCTCTGGGTCTCAGGAAGGCATGTTGTACTTATAAAAGACTCTACATAGTTTTATATCAATTATAATAAAATGAGCAGTAGCACTTTATGCAATCTAAGCTCCTTTTCAACTATAAAAACCTTATGGTTCTAAACTGTAGAAATAGGAGACAGTTTTAGAATTTAAAAATTAAGTAATTAGGCTTATAGGCTGGAGATACGTATAAAAAGCTTTGATTGAGATTTTGTGTAATACATAATGGAAAATGTTTAGGTAAGGGTAAGGATCTTTATTTTATTTCTTGATATATCCCAAGTACCTAGAACAATGCCAACATGTAGCAGATGCTAATAAACATATTTGTGGATTGACTGAATGAGCTATTCCTGGGAAATCAAGGACAAAAATGGCCTAAAAAGCAGACACATCAACTATAAGTCTGTCCTTATCTCTTATTTTTATGAAATTTTCTCACTTAGTTCTATTGCTTGGCAAACACTGATATACAAATTTCTAAACAATATTTAGTCTTGCTTCTCTTCTTTATTTTAAAGATAAATAGGGAGACATGTATTTTTCCAACTAATGTTAACTCACTAGTTTATAATTTTTTTATTTTTACATTTTTAATTAAGAAAAATCTCAAGCACATAAACAGAATACCCACCACCCCGATTCAGCAATTATCAACATTCTATGATTTTAGTTTTATTTATACCTCCATCATTTCTTACTCCCACTGGATTATATGTGATTATTTTTTAAAATAGATTTTCCTCCATCTAATAAAACAAAATTTAGCATTCTAGTTATCTTGTCCTAGTGTGCTCATTTATAGGTGTTTCAATTTCCCAATTTTTTAGTATATTACTGAGTTGCATAGAACTTCTTTAGGGTGCTATTTCTTCTGACTCTGGATTCAGTAAAATTGCAACCATTTTAGAAAAGCTCTCTGTGGATGAGCCCCCTTGTACACAGGGTTTCAGAGTTGTTCTGTTCAGATGTCTTGGTTACAAACATTAGAACTCACCATAGCTGGTTCAGCAGAAAACATATCTAACAGATTTGAGAAGGCTCAATAGACCCCCGGAGAGGATTAGAGACCCAGGCTTGAAGATATGTGGGCAGGAACAACACTCAAATGGCATTTCAGGATGGGGATCCAGAAAAGGATCCATCATTGCTGTCACTGGGCGCAGACACCACAGATTGCCCCATTGATCCCGGGCAATGGAAGCTGAACTGCTGTCATCGTTGTCCCTGAAAGCCATTGCCTCTGCCATCACCTTCAGAGAATGGTCTCCACCGTGTCTGCTTCCTCATGTTTGTCTCTTTTAAACTGAAATCTCATTAAGTGCACTTCATTGGCTGAGTCTATTCATTGGCTGAAGTGTTTATGCCCTAGCTTCCAGGAAGGCTGGGCGAGTGAGTTTCTGGATTCTAGGTTTGGAAAACCAGACTCATAAGGTGGGCCATTCCCCAAATTTAGATGTTCAAATGTTCTGGATGGCCACAAATTATGACATGTGTTTATTAAAGTATCTTTAAATCCAAAATGGTCTTTGAAGGAATTCCTAGACCGTATGAAAGGGATAATACAGTTGATTGACCTACATGCAAGAAACAATGTGTTCATTTCTTCTCGGAGAGGAGAGGGATCCTTATTCTTTTAGCTTTAAAAAAGCCTACCTGGGAAAAGAATCTACAAAAGAGGGGATATATGTATATGTATAACTGATTTACTTTGCTGTACACCTGAAACTAACACAACATTGTATATCAACTATACTCCAATAAAAAATTGTTTTTAAAAAGTCATATGCACTATCTTCTCTTGCTTTAATATCTTCTCTCTTCTGAATTCTCTCCAAAATCTTCAAACCTCTCAGCATTTCCTCCTCTTCACAGCTTGCCCCACTGTACCACCGTAGAGTTTTTCTAAGATAGTTTGTATTCTAAGCCATTCTTTGACAGAATATTTTCTTTACAATTTTCTTTCATTTAAAAAGTGCTTTCTAAAGTATATATGCTTCCTTTATAAGGAACAATACATCTCAAGAGCTATAAAAAGACGATGTTAACTCACATACACTAACTCACTCCCCAGGAATTTTACAATTACAGGCATGTTGAGATACTTTCTCTAAGTGAATGTAGTAAACCATCTACTTTCTATTTTAGAAAAAAAGAAAGAAAAAAGGCAGACCAAGGAGGTAAGATATTCACTCTTATAGACTTATGAAGATGCTGCAAACCATTTATAATTCATATCAAACCTCTTTAATTTGACCTACATCATCCATCATGTCCCTTTCTGTTACTTGCTGGAAGATCATACTCACTCTTTCAAATGAAATTTCGATAATAATTTTCCTTTAAAATGACAAAAAGGGCTTTACATTAGGTAAAGAAATACTGAAATGTGTTTATTATACATTATCCGGAATAATAAAATAAATATACCAAAATGTCACTCTAGAAAATGATTTTGTGTATCAGATAACTTATACTAGCCTTCCCTGAGGGATATAAACCATGAAGCTAGCACAGCACAAAAACATCTCTCTCCATAGTTAATTTTCTTCTCTGTATCACTAAAATACCAAACTCAGATACTTACATAATAATCACTAGTATAGTCATTTTAAATGTTTGAAGCATTTAAATTGTCCTCTCTTCCTTTAAGAAATATAATTTAATAGGCAATTCAGTGAAAATATACTACCCAAATGTTTGATGGCTTGAACTAAAATCAGCCTTTAGGCAAAGCTTGTTTTATATTGTTTAGATTTTTGAGGGGTCGCGTTCTTTTTTGTTTTGTATTTCATCATAGAATGCAAATGAAACATTTAAGAGATTGAGGCCAAACTGAATGTCAATGTGAAATATGAATAAGGTCAACTTTATTCTGATTAATCAGCTTCTGGACTTGACTAAAACACAGAGTTTCATGATAGAAAGGGTTTGAATATTTTGCAGTCTTTGTTACTAGTTTGAGGGAAAAAAGTATTAAAATATTATTCCCTTCCATAAAAATGTTAAATGCTTACTCTGAAACAAAGAAAAAATGAGATTTACAACCTCCAATAAGCACTGACAGAGGTAGGAAAGAAAAAAAGCAAGAATAATTTAAAATAAAGTTTGTATTAGTTTTCTATTGCTGTGGAACAAACCACCACAGATTTAGAAATTTAAAACAATATGCATTTATTATCTTACAGCTTCCATAAGTCAGGAGTCTGGTCACTACTCATCTGAGTCCTCTGCTCAGGGTCTCACAAGGCTACAATCAAGGTGTCAGCCAGGCTGTGTTGTCATTAGAGGCTTGACTGCGGAAGGACATCCTTCCAGGTTCCCTTAGGTTGTTGGAAGCAGTTATTTCCTTGTGACTGCAGAACTCATGGCAGCTTTCTTTTTCAAGCAAAAGAAAGGAGAGTGAAGAGCTAGTCTGCTCAGAGGCTTCTATATAAATTGGAAAGTAATCACAGGAAAGAGAGCTCATTATCTTTGCAATATTCTGTGGGTTAGAAGCAAGTCACCAGTTCTGCCTGCACTCAAGGGGAGGTGATTATACAGAGTGTGAACATGGGGCCATCTGAACATCATAAGAATTGTCTCGCCCACCATTTGAAACACAATTTAAACAAACGCCAATGAAATCCAAGGCAGACAGTTTACCAGAGGCAGTGCGTTTGATTCATATATTTGTTGGTATTTAACTATGAGATTAGTAACCACAAGACTCCCAGGTATTTCAAGGATTTAAAGGTAACCTGTTGAAAGACTCTTTTGGCTATGCAAAACCTAGCAGAGTACATTGCCCTGCTGTGGCCTTAGCCAGTTTTCAGCTTTGACCACAGACGAGCTTCATGAGTCCACCCTGTCCACGGTGTACAGGGTCTTATATAAGTATAGCAAGCACAGGCAATCGTGTCTGTGGCACCACGGATGAATTACCCCTACTCAAGTGAATAGGCATGGAGACCCTCGAGGGACCACAGGGTCTGGTTCAGCCACTGTGAGCACAGTCTTCCTTGAATGTCAGCAGTGAGTTTAGTCATCTCATGAGGAGAATCAAACAGAAGTGAGGTTAAACACCCTTCAGGTGAGAAAAAAATAATATGGTAAGTAGTAAAATATGGAAATGAAGGGCTACAGTTTCTCTTTTGAAAGCATACTTCGCTACAGTTCTTAAATTCAAATGCTGTAGCCTGTATGCATTCTCTTTAGCATGTGTCATGTACATAAACAGGATTATGGACCAAAACTAATGTGGGAACTGAGGATAATATACACGTTATATATTTTCCACCTTGTGGAAAGAAGAAATAAACTATA
Source organism: Orcinus orca (assembly GCF_937001465.1). Lineage (NCBI taxonomy): Eukaryota > Metazoa > Chordata > Mammalia > Artiodactyla > Delphinidae > Orcinus > Orcinus orca. The sequence goes on from NC_064580.1 coordinate 41,031,255, forward strand.
CTCCTGTGTTAGTTTGGATTCTCTGAGAAGCAGATGCTGAAACAAAGTTAGGAGGGCAAAAGGTTTACTGGGGAGTAATATCCATGAGGAAACAGGATTTAGAAAGGAATGTTGCATCTGCCACAACTCCATATGGCCCACGGAGGTCACAGATCTGACCTTCAGTTAAAAAAATCAAGAATCTCTATGGCTTTCTAGTATCTGGCCCCTGTTTACAACAAGGAGGACTATTTCACAGAACCCCAGGGGCTGAGGCAAATTCTCAGAGGTTGTCCATCTCAATTCTTCATCTTTAGACAGGGATGCATTGAATCATCCTGATGGTGGGGGACTTTCCCATCTTTGAAAAGGCCCAGGTAAGTGGTTCTACAAATCTCTTGCTCAGCTAGTTCACTAAAAGGTTGTAGACATTTGAAAATTTCTAACTAAATCCACCAGATCTATCTCAGGTTAGGAGCAGGGCAGTATTTTCTGGTGGTTCCTTTTCTTTTGCTAGTCCTTCACATGTTAGGATTCACTATTATACTCTTCTTATTCTAAACACTTCTCCAAGGAGAACTCATCCACTACCATGGCTTCAACTTTTACCTGTATAGTAGTGGTTCTCAACTAGGGGCTATTTTGCTTTTCAGGGGACTTCTGGCAATGTCTGAAGAAATTTTTGTTGCTATAATTGGGGAGAAGCTACCAGTATTTAGAGGATAGAGACAATGGATGCTGTTAAATATCCTACAGTCCCCCACAACAAAGAATCATCCAGCAGAAATTCTCAACAGTGCCAAGGTTGACAAACCCTGCTGTATAGAGACAACTCCCATTCCAGATCTCCTACCCAGTTTTCACTCGCAAGCTCTACACGGCAAGATGAGGAATCTTTGACTTATTTTCTAAATAAAGTTAAAAGCAAGGCCGTCAGATAAAGAGGTGCAGGGGAGCAGAACTGACTAACCTCTCCATTAGATATAGGAGGCGGTCACAGTGCCTGCCTGGGCCCACAATACTTTTAGGGGTCCACGAAAATGTTTTAATTTTAATTTCTTTTGAAATCAGAAGGAAACAAATGACTATGGCAACAATGAATATATAATCATGAATCAACCTGGGATTATATTTGTCTTTATTCCAACTCAGTGGTAAAACATAATTTTTAGGTTTATTTTCTTAATAGAGGAAGAGTCTCATGAAGGCAAAAGTGTCTACGGGTCACAAAAATCATAATACAGTCGTTTTAGGGAGGAGAAGGAGGTGTAGGAAATGTGAAAAGTGGGTAAAGTGTGTAACATCCTTGTGGGCAGTGGGAAAACAGCTTTAGGGAAAAGAAAAACAGCTTTAGAGTTTTGGTAAGACTGCTGGGTGTTATTACATGTGCACTTGGGGTTGGTATTCACCAATTTATAGGCATACTAACCAGTGCTGTAATTCTCTAGTAAAGCTCAGCTGCATGGACATGGCACAAAGCAGGCAAGTGTTTGGGATTTTATAGCACTGGCCACTTGGAGTAAGGGAGAGAGAAGTAAAGGAGATCAGAGAATTTGCAAAAGAATTTATATAATTATGAACTGAGGGGGCTAAACTGAACAAAGAGTGAATAACAGAATGGAGCCTTTGGAACGAGATGGAAAAGTCAATGAATTAGAGATTCCAATCAGGTTGAAAAAAATTAACACATGTGTTCTGATTTGTGAGATTTTGGGAAGCCAGCATGTGTCCAAATATCTACTGCAGCATACGTCAAGAGCTAAAAAAGTTGACCATATAGATTAGTTACTCTGGGAGTTGCCAGAGTCATTTTGTCAATTTGTCAAACTTGCCAATTTCTCAGTTAAAATGCAGACATTATTAAGAAAGGAAAAAACTATATTCTTTTTGGTTAGCACCTTAGGTTATAGCTAGTTGTGATTAAGATCCAATAGGGAATAGGACCTTGAATGTGGGCCTAGGAAGCAGGCCAATTCAAACAAAGATCTATTTGCCAAAAATCAATTCAACTTGTAGAATGGCCAACACGACAAATTGCCAACTGCAGTATAATTGATTCACCAAAAAAATATTTCTGTTTACTAGTATAAAATTTGTAGCAATCTGTGTCGAATGAGACAGTTCACCAGCCACTGAAGATTTTCTAAAGTTTAATTTCAGTTAATATAGTTTAGCTTGGGTTTCACTTTTAATTTGCTGCAGCCATTTTACCACAGACATTTTACAGTAGATTTGTCAGTCTAACTCAGTTGAACCTCATTTTCTTGGGCGATTCACATTTCAGAAATTGAGCACTTTTCATCTGCTTATTGGGAGACAGTTTTCCAAGGCTCTCTCATGTTTCTGTACATCTTGTAAGCAAGATAACCATCTTGTAAGACAAGACTGTCTTTGTTCTGGACTGTCTTTTCAAGGTTATTTGTATAGTGAACGGTGTTTCCCTCCTAAGCAAAGGGCAAGAATGTTTACTTTCCATTTCAAAAGATTTGGGTTCCTAAGCTCAGAATTCTTCTCCTGTAATACAACCCACTGCCTGTGTGTGGGTATCACCTGGCCCTCTACCCATCACCTTGTGGGAATTGGGGCTCCAGGAACCTGCTCAAAAATGCTGATAATCTAGCTGCCGCTGTTTCTTTGAGTAATAAATTGCACTTCACTTCTGACCTAGGAATCTTGTGTCTTATACTGGCACCCATGAAACTGTGTCAGACTAAGTTTTTAGATTACGAGTGGAGTGAAATCTCAGACACTTCCTAGCTCTTGACACTGCCCAAAACATATACAAAATATTCATTTTTATCAAGCTAGTTTAAAAAGTCTGAATTAAAATAATTACAAAATACTAGGACCTGAATTTAAAATACGTTGGATGAGCAAATCCCTCTACCTTGGTTCTGAAATCCTTGGTATTTGAGATATGAGCAACAGTTGTAATTTGAAATACACAAGTAATTCTCAATTTAAAAGGTCATATATACAAAGTATTGAAAAATCTAGAATTCATTAAACTCTAGCTATCCATGATGAAAGGGAGGGGCAAAACAGCTGCAGAAAAACTAAAACTAGATTCAATATCTTTATATCAGTAACCTAAACTGCACAAAAATCTCCAAAAGCTGCTACAACAATTCCAGTCAATTTGAACTGCTATAAATGTTGTAAATGAATCAGATTTTTTAATAATTTGGAAAATTTCTTATTCACTGACTTGACCTAGGGGGAAAGGGAGGGGTCAGAGAACTTGGGGAGGTATGGGAGGCACCAAGGCAGATGTCCCCAACTGCATGGTTTAATCAAGAACACTAGCCTGTGGCCAAGGGAATTTTCATAGACAGATGAGAACTAGCCTCACTTGGCCTTTCTACCTGGAAATTGGTACAAAATAACTGTTCCATCCAATTAAAACAATCACATCTAGTAGAGGCTCTAGTGATTAGGAGCTAACATTTTGCTGATCTGGGTTCAAGACCTGGTTTTACAATTTTGCCTAATCTCTTGGCGCCTCAATTTCTACATCTTAAAAGCAGAGATAAGCATAACACTTGTTTCTCAAGGGTGTTGTGAGGATTAATTGAAATATGCATTTAAATTGCTTAGCATGAGAGCTGCCACACAGCAAGTGCTTAATAGCCTTAGTGTGAGATATTAGTAAAAATTAATTTTTTTGAATTGGAATTTCAAAGCATTTTTATCAAATATACTTATTTCCTTGCTTACTTTTGTGTTTTGGTAACTTTTTCTTTTAACATTTGGGGGAGAAAGACCCAAAGATTTAACACTGTCCAAAGGGCTAGATTAATATTGGGTGAGATTGATGTGTTTTAGAGAATGCAAATACTGCATACCACTTTAGATTCACAACAAGTGTGGTATTTTTAATCCATTTGCACTTAATTAATAAAGATATGGTGTTCTAAAAAGTATTTCATGTTCAAGCAGTTGTTTACCTCCTACTTTCTTTATAAGTTACCCTTTCCTCTTGGAGGCTTACTTTTTTTTGTTGTTGTTGTTGTTGTTTGTTGTTGTTTTTTTGCAGTACACGGGCCTCTCACTGTTGTGGCCTCTCCTGTTGCGGAGCACAGGCTCAGGACGCACAGGCTCAGTGGCCATGGCTCACGGGCACAGCCGCTCCGCGGCATGTGGGATCTTCCCGGACCGGGGCACGAACCCGCGTCCCCTGCATCGGCAGGCGGATTCTCAACCACTTGTGCCACCAGGGAAGCCCTGGAGGCTTACTTTTGGAAGTTGAGTGATATGGCAATTAATGTTTACCTAAAATAAGTCCACTTTCCTTTAAATACTTAGTGCTGCAGAGCCAGGTAAATAACGTGACTCAGTATCCCTAGAGGTAGAATTGTTGTCTTTATTGTCAAATAGACAACTTTTAGAAGGGAGAAGATTACCCTCAGGTGAATCCTGCTACCTTCTCCCGGCTGGAAATTGGTGAAAATTGGGGCAAGTCTGGGTACTGCTATTATTTCAATTACTACTGTTACTGGGTACAATTTATTGAGCGCCTGCTATGTGATAGGCACCTAACTTACATTTACTTATAATTTAGTTCTTGTAACAACCTTATAATGCAAGCATTATTATTGTACTACCTTTTTGCTGATGAGGAAGCAGGCTTAGAGTTTAAGGAACTTGCTCAAAATTATCCAACTTATAAGTGACAGAGCAAGATGTTGAACATTGAACCCTAAGTCCATCGCTCTGTGCTTCAATTGGGCCTGAAAAAACTTTGGTCCCAGATCATCAGCATTCTGGCTATATCCCAGGAGTGGCCTTAGTTAAGCCAGCATGAACCAGAGTAGGGAAGACACTGGACCCAGGAAGGACAGAGAAATCAAGATATGAAAAAAGAAGGTGTGTTGTAAGATCCTAAGGAACTAATCTATGTCAGTGTAGGTGGGTTGATGTGTAGGGTCCAGATTTGAGATTTATGTCTGATGATTGATTGGATGTATATGTGAGAGTGTGATATTCTGAATGGATCCAAAATTTATTATAGGGGTGGTTAACTGTAACTCCATTAACAGAGATAGAAGATGGTGGAGGAGCAGCAATTCATGGCAATGTGAGCTTTCTGACTGTAATGCAATTGACTTAGGAATCATTTACAGAAAGATAACTACACATGATTTTTAAAAAGATTTTTGGAAATGAAGAAATATAGCTCATAGTAACTATTGGTCAATGAAGAAATCATAATAGAAATTAGAAAATATTTAAAACTGAATAATAACTGAAATTTTGTATAGCAAAAGTTATGAGATGCAGTAAAGTGATATATAAAGTAAAATTTAGACCTTTAAATGCATATATTAAGATAGAAGTCTGAAACTTATCTCAGTAAAATAAACAAAAGTAAATTATGAAAGAGGAAAAATTTTAAATAAGAAAAATATTAATGAAATAGAAAAAATATAGAGATCGACAAAACCAAAAGATGCTCCTTTGAAATGACAAATAAAATGTATAGACCTCTGATGACACTGTGTAAGAAATCAAAGGGATAAGGAACAAATAACCAATCCTAAGAATAAACAAAAGATATTTACTATGATGTATGAAGCAAGCATTGGTAGAACTGAATAGATAAATAGACAAAACCACAATTACAGCTAGAGACTTCAAAAACCCTCTTGTAACAACTGATAAAACAGCTAGATGAAAATCAGCAAGGATATACAACTTAATAATACCATCAACCAACAGGACCTAATTCACATTTATAGAATACTCCACCCCACAACAGTAAAACACATTATTTTCAAGTGCCTATGAAATATTCATCAAGATAAACCATATTCTGAGTCATAAAACAAACCTCAACAAAATTTTAAGTTGAAATTATACACTGTATGTTCTCTGACCATAATGGAATCACACTAAAAATCAATAACAGATATCAGGAAAATCTCTAAACACTTCGAAATTAAACAAAACGCGTTCCAATAACTCATGGGTTAAAGAGGAATTCTCAAATGAAATTTAATTAAATGAAAATACAACATATCAAAATATGTATAATGCAACTAAAGCAGTGCTGAAAGGGACATTTATAGCACTAAATACTTACATTAGAAAGAGGAAAAGTCTCAAATCAATTATTTAAGTTTGTACCTCAGGAAACTAGAAAAAGAAGACAAAATAAAGCAAAACAAGTGGAAGGAAGAAAATAAAACACATAGAAGAACTCAGTGAAATACAAGAAAACAAATGAGAAAATCAATGAAACAAAAGCTGTTTCTTTGAAAGATCAATAAAATCAACAAACCTCTATCAAGAGTTACAAAAATAGGGCTTCCCTGGTGGCGCAGTGGTTGAGAGTCTGCCTGCCAATGCAGAGGACACAGGGTCGTGCCCCGGTCCAGGAAGATCCCACATGCCACGGAGTGGCTAGGCCCCTGAGCCATGGCCCCTGAGCCATGGCCGCTGAGCCTGCATGTCCGGAGCCTGTGCTCCGCAACGGGAGAGGCTACAACAGTGAGAGGCCCGTGTACTGCAAAAAAAAAAAAAGAAAAGAGTTACAAAAACAAAAAGAGAAAAGACCCAATCGCCAACACCAAAAATAAAATCGGATATCACCTGCAGCCATTAATAAGGATAAGAGAATATTAGAAACAACTTTATACACATAAGTTCAACAACTTCTATGAAATAGACCAATTCCTCAAAAACAACAAATTATCCAAACTCAACCAATATGAAATGGATCATCTGAGTGGCCCTATAAACATTAAAGAAATTGAATTTGTAATTTAAAAACTCCCCCCAAAAGAAATTTCTTGGTTCAAATGTTTTCACTGAAGAATTCTACCAAACATTTAAAGAATTAACACCAATTTCATGTAAGCTCTTCCAGAAATAGAAGAGGAAGGAATACCTCATAATACATTTAATGAGGCGAATATTACCTTGATATTAAAACCAGACAAATCAGTCCGAAAAAGAAACTACAGACCAATATCTCTCATGAACTTAGACACAAAAATATTCAAGAAAATATTTTTAGATAGAATCCAGCAAAGTCTAAAAAGAATTGTTACATCATAGGTATATTATTATAGTTTTTTATTGCTGCTGTAACAAATTACCACAAACTTACTGGTTTAAAACAATACATATTATTTTATAGTTCTGTAGGTTAGAAATCCAACATGGGTCTCACTGTGCTAAAATCAAGGCATTGGCTGTGTGACTTTTTGGAAGCTTTAGGGTATATGCTGTTTCCTTGTCTGTTTCAGCTTCCAGGTGTGGCCCACATTCCTTGGATCATGGCCCCTTCCTTCATCTTCAAAGCCGGCAACATTGCATCTCTCTAACCATTCTTGGTAATCAAATCTGTTTCTGATCACATCTGGGAAAGGTTCTCTGCTTTTAAGAATTCAGGTGATAAGATTGGGCCCACACTAACTATCAGAGATAATCTCATCTCATGATCCTTAGCCTTAATCTCGTCTGCAAATTCCCTTTTGCCATGTAAGTAACATAGTCACAGCTTAATGGGGATTAGGCTGTGGACATCTTTGGGGCCCATTATTCTTCCTACCTTAACTCCCAAGTAGGATTTATCCCATGTATGGCAATCATTGTAATCCACTACATCAGGGCTCCCCAACCACCGGGCCGAGGACAGGACTGGCCCGTGGCCTGCTAGGAACTGGACCACGCAGCAGGAGCTGAGTGGTGAGCAAACGAGTGAAGCTTCATCTGCCGCCCCCCATCACTCCCCATTGCTCGCATTACCACCTGAAACATCCCCCCACCCCACCTCCGTCCATGGAAAAACTGTCTTCCACAAAACCGGTCCCTGGTGCTAAAAAGGTTGGGGACCGCTGCACTATACCAACAGGCTAAAGAAGAAAAATCACATGATCATATCAATTGATGCAGGATGGTTGCTGAGCAAAATTCAACACCCATTCATGCTTTAAAAAAAAATAAATCTTAGTGTTGTGGTCCGTTCTGTCTGCTATAACAAAATACTATAGACTGGGTGGCTTATAACCAACAGAAATTTATTTCTCACAGTTCTGGAGGTTAGGAAGCCCAAGATCAAGGCACCAGCATGACTGGGGGAGGAGGGCTTTCATGCTGTTTCATAGCTGGTGTTTTCTCATTGTGTTCTCACATGGTGGAAGGGGCAAGGGATCTCTGTGGGGTCTCTTTTACAAGGCACTAATCCCACTCACAAGGGCTCTACCTCATGATTTAAGCAACTCCCAAAGGCCCACGTCTTAATAACATCATCTTTGGGGATTAAGATTTTAACATAGGAATTTTGGAGAGACACAAACATTCAGACCACAGTACTTAGCAAACTAAGACTAGGGAGGAACATCCTCAGGTTGCTAAGGAGCATCTACAAAACACAGGTAATCTCATACTAAAGAGTAAAAGATTGAATAATATATCCTTAAGATCAGGAACCAGATAAGGGTGGCTACTGTCACCACTTATATTTGATATAGTACTGGAAGTCCTAGCCAGTACAATAAGGCAAGAAAAGGATATAATAAAAAGATTCATATTCAGAACATATGAATACTCTTGCAAATGAATAAAAATCAAACCACCAAGAAAATGTTTATTATTTTCATTGCAAAAGAGCAAATACAGATGGCCAAATAACATAGGGAAAGGAGTGTATCATTAGTAATCAGGGAAAACCATAATGGAATACCAATGTAGAAACTCTACAGTTGCAAAATTTATGAAATCTGACAACATCAAGCATTGGCGAGGTTGTGCTAAAATGGGAAGTTTCATATACCACTGATGGGAGTGTAAATTTGTATAATTACTTTGCCGAAGTGTTTGACACTCTCTAATAAAGTTGAAAATATATACCTTAATCTCAGACACTTGTGTACCAGGCTATATGTTCAAGAATATTCATGCAATCTTTGTAATAGCACAACTTGAAAAAAATGTGATTTATCAATGTAAAGAATTTTTGTAGTATGTTCATACAATGGAATCTTATTAAGTAATTTAAAAATCAACAAATTACAGCTATGCAAAATTACGTATTTCTTCTTACATACATAAAGCTGAAAGAAAGAAATATGTCACAAAAGAATTCACACACCATAATTCCACTTTTTGAGACTCAAACAGGAAAAAATAAACTATATTGTTTATAGATGCATACATAAGTGGTAAAATTATAAAGAAATCAAATTATGACAAAAGTCAAGGAAACGAGTAATGTTGGGAAATAGGAGGGAGTTTTGATTGAGAAGAACAAGGTAGAGTGCTGCTAAAGAACTGGCAATATTCAATTTCTTGACCTGGATAGTGTTTTACAATTATTTGTCAAGCTATATACATTTCATGTACTTTTCTATATGTATGCTTTACTTCACAGTACTTACTAAAAGAAATCAAAATGTATAACAATTTCACAATAATAAAATATATTTTTAAAAGAAAATAACTACATCCAAATCAAAGACTTTAAAAAATATCAGAGTAACCCAAAGCAGAATAAAAACTAGTGAAGAACCAAATGTAAAATAGATAGCTAGTGAGAAGCAGCCACATAGCACAGAGAGATCAGCCTTGTGCCTTATGACCACCTAGAGGGGTGGGATAGGGAGGGTGGGAGGGAGGGAGACACAAGAGGGAGGAGATACGGGGATATATGTATATGTATAGCTGATTCACTTTGTTATAAAGCAGAAACTAACACACCACTGTAAAGCAATTATACTCTGATAAAGATGTTAAAAAAAAAACTAGTAAAGATAAAAGCAAAAATTGGGTGACACCATCAAGATGGTGGAGTAGGAGACCCCAACCTCTATCTGTTCACCCAGATCAATTATTAGCTACCCATGAACCAAAACAAAACAACAAAAAGCAGCTCTGGGAGTGCTCTGGAGTCTACTAAAGACACTTCAACAACAGAGTGGAATAAAAAACTTGAGAATAACCACACAAAAAGGGAAGGAAGACAGCTTCATTTTGCCTGCATCATCGCATCCCACAAGCCACTGGCACTGTTCAGCACCAAGAGGAGATTCCCAGCTAAAAAGAGTTCTCACAGGGAAAGGAAGTATGAGTGACCAGCTTCCCTAGCCCTTCAGGGCACTGCACAAAGGTTCTGCTTCAGTTTCACCCAACCCAGGGGCTGACAAAGCAGAGGTGCATAGAGACAGCAAGGAACAAGAACTAAAAGCAAGGGATACCAGTAGCCCTCATGCAGTGGGAGCAGTTGTGGCTCCAGTGACCTGCTCTGTAGACAAACCCAGCAGCTTTTGCCACTGAAAACACTAACAGCCAGCGCAGCTGCAAAAGACCACCTATTGATTACACTGGCTTTGCCGCACAGCTTTTTGCATTCCCTGATGCCTGCTGCCTGAGTCCCTCCCCACTCCTTCTTCCTGCCCCCTGCATCCTCCAGAGTCCAGAAACTGCATTAGTAGCTGGCCAAGGCCTCTGCAGCTGTGCTAGAGCAAGACACCAGCCTAGATCCTTGTGGCTGACCCACACTGCTGTGCACCTACTCGAGGCTAGACCCTCTAGCTCTGCACCCACATGCCCCCCAGCCTGACACCCATCACTGGCCTCCACTGCTGTACTGCACACCTAGAGGGAGACCTGCAGCCATGGCAGAGCATGCCAACAGCCAGGGTCCCCACAGCAGCTTGTGGGCTGGGATCAGGCCCTATCTTTTATCACTGACCTGCAACACTGTGTTACCGGTAGCTAATCCCTCCAGCTGTACACCTGCATGCCACTGACACAAACCCCACAACCAGCCTACACTGCTGTGCACCCATGACAAGACCCAGCAGCCATGGTAGTGCACACCAACAACCAGGGCCCCTGCAGCTACCAGTGCTGCCTACCCTGGTGCTCATCACTACCTGTGTTTGCAACCGGCACTTGCCACTCACAGGCACCTACAGCTGGCACTTGCAGCCAAGCCCATGCATAGCACAAGTTCTAGCTACTTCTGCTGCTTGCCCTGGTCCCTAGCTGCTGGACCTGGAGGCACTGATAAGGACCCCAATAGTCCTTGCAACCTCTACAGATCCTTGCGGGGCTTGCCAAGGACCATGCAGTTGTCAATGCTGTGGACTCCAAAAGTCTGAGCTGATGAGCCATCATGTCACCCTAGACCCAGTGCTGTCACATGCCCCTGCACTTGGGCCCAGTACCACTAGGCCAGGGGTCCCAGCATGCTCCAACATGCCCTACATACAGGTGACAGTCTTCCTGCAATGAAGTTAGTCCATAAAGTCTGGAGGAGGTGACTGCTTCTTCAAATGTGCAGACACCTACACAAAGCTATAGGGATCACAAAGAATCAGGGAAACATGACACTAACAAAGCAACATAGTAAACTTCCAGTAACTGATCTCAAAAATTGGAGATCAAGGAATTGCCTGACAAAAATATTCAAAATAACTTTTCTAAAGATGCTCAGAGAGCTACAAGAGAACACAGATAAACCAAAACTAACCCAACTCTGCTGGAAACTAAATAGACCAATATGATAGTTAATTATGTGTCAACTTGTCTGGACCGTTGTGCTCAGACATTTGGTCAAACTTTATTCTGGCTGTTTCTGTGAAAGTATTTTTTGGATGAGCTTAACAGTTAACCAGTGGACTTTGAGTAAAGCAGATTACTCTCCATAATTGGGCCTCATCTAGTCAGTTGAGGCCTTAATAGAACAAAGACTGACTTCTCCTGAGCAAGGAATTCTGTCAGCAGACTGCATATGGGCTCCAGCTGTAACTCTTCCCTGAGTCTCCAGCTTGCCAGCCTACCTTGTTAGTTGCAGAATTACAACATGTATTTAATTCACAACTTCCCAGAGTGTCTACTGTTAAAGTGGGGACATTGATTGGGAAGGAATGAGGTCCTGAAAATTGGAATGGGGATGTATGGGAGGACCTGATGAAGCTGGAGACGCTGAATCTCTAAATTTGAATGAGCCTTCTTTGCCAAAGGAAGTAGCCTTTCCACCTCCATCTAAGGAGATTAACCTTGCATTGTCTAAGGAACTGATATGCCCTTTACTGAGGCACCTGCTTCACAAGACACTGTTGAGTCTCCTCAGTAGCCTCTCCCAAAACCTCTCTTTATTTCTTGACCTATAACTAGACTCAAGTCCTAGGAGGCCCCTAAAGATGAGATCTTCAACAAAATAAAGGCCATATATGACAAGCCCACAGCTAGTATCATACTCAATGGTGAAAAGCTTTTTTCCTTTCTTTTTTTTTTTTTTGCGGTACGCGGGCCTGTGGCCTCTCCAGTTGCGGAGCACAGACTCCGGATGCGCAGGCTCAGTGGCCATGGCTCATGGGCCCAGCCACTCCATGACATGTGGGATCTTCCCAGAACGGGGCACGAACCCATGTCCCCTGCATCGGCAGGCGGACTGTCAACCACTGTGCCACCAGGGAAGCCTGTGAAAAGCTTTTCTTCTAAAATCAGAAACAAGATAAGGATGTCCATGCTCACCACTTCTATTGAACATAGTGCTGAAAGTCCTAGCCAGAGTAATTAGGCAAGAAAAAAAATAATAAAAGGCATCCAAATCAGAAAGGAAGAAGTTAAAATTGTAGATGATATGATGTTATATAAAGAAAACGCTTTAGACTACACACACAAAAAAACCCTGTTAGAACTAATAAATGAAGTCAGTAATTCAGTAAAGTTGCAGGATACATAATCAACATATGAATATCAGTTGTGTTCCTACACGCTAACAATGAGCTATCTGTAAAAGAAATTAAGAAAACAACCTCATTTACAATTTCATTGAAAACAATAAAATACTTGGGAATAAATTTAACCAAGGAAGTGAAAGATCTCTATACTGAAAACTATAGGACTCTGATGAAAGAAATTGAGGAAAGCACAAATAAATGGAAATATACCCCATGTTTATGAATTGGAAAAATTAATATTGTTAAAATGCCCATACTACCCAAAGTGGTCTACAGATTCAAAGCAATCTCTACCAAAGTTCCAATGGCATTTTCCACAGAAATAGAAAAAACAATCCTAAAATTCGTATGAAACCACAAAAGACCTTAAATAGCCAAAGTAATCTTGAGAAAGAAGAATAAAGCTGGAGACATCATACTTCTTTTTTTTTAAGTTTTGTATAGACTTTATTTCCAGACCATGTTATAAAATCTCGAATATCTATCCACTTGGTAACTGTATGCATATTCCTTTTTTAATTTAGTGCACATTTTAACATATATATCAATGACTTTAATAATTGTACAGAGTTGTGTAATAACCACACCAAAAACAGAATATAAAATATTTCCATTGCTCCAATAAGTTTTCCCATACTCATTTACAATCAATCACTTGTCCACATTCCTAGTCCCTGGCAACCACAGATCTATTTTCTGTGCCTACAGTTTTGTCTTTTCCAAAAGGTCATATAAATAAAATACATAACTGGAAACATAGAATGTTTTTGTTGCCTTTCATGTTTGGAGGCATCACACTTCTTGATTTCAAGTTATATTACAAAGCTACAGTAGCCAAAACAGCATGTATGGTACTGGTATAAAAATAGACTAGACCAATGCAATAGAATAGCAAGCCCAGAAATAAACCAACACATATATGGTCAACTAATCTTTGACAAGGGTGCCAAAATACACAATGGGGAAAAGACAGGCTCTTCAATAAATGGTGTTGGGAAAACTGGATATTCACATATAAAATAATGAAATTGGACCCTTACACCATATACAAAAATCTACTCAAAATGGGTTGAATACTTAAACATAAGACCTGAAACTATAAAACTCCTACAGAAAACATAGGCAAAAAGCCCCTTGACACTGATCTTGGCAATGATCTTTTGGATATAACACCAAAAGCACAAGCAACAAAAGCAAAAATAAAGTAGGACTACATCAAACTAAAAAGCTTTTGCATAGCAAAAGAAACAATCAACAGAGTGAAAAGGCAACCTATATAAAGGGAAAAAATATTTGCAAACTGTCTATATACTAAGGGGTTAATACCCAAAATATGAGGAACTCATACAACTCAGGAGCAAAAATCCCCAAAAATCTGATTTAAAAATGGGCAAAGGATCCAACAGACATTTTTCCAAAGTAGATATACAAATGACCAACAAATGTATGAAATGGTGCTCTACATCATTAATTATTGGGGAAATGCAAATCAAGACCGCAATTAGATATCACCTCATGCCTGTCAGGATGACTATTATCAAAAAGACAAGAGATAAGAAGTGTTGGCAAGGGTGTGGAGAAAAGGGAACCCTTATACACTGTAGGAATGTAAATTGGCACAGCCATTATGTAAAATAGTATGGAAGTGTCTCAAAAAAAATCAGTAATAGAATTACCATATCATCCAGCAATTCCACTTCTGGGTATATATCCAAAGGAATGGAAATCAGGATCTCACAGAGACATCTGCACTCCTATGTTCATTGTAGCATTATTCACAATAGCCAAGATATAAAGTAACCTGTGTCAGTCAGTGGATGAATGGAAAAAACTATATGGTATGTATGTACATACACACAAACACACACAAAATGGAATATTATTCAACCATAAAAAAGAAAGGAACCTCACCATTTGCAACAGCATAGATGGACCTTGTGGGCATTATGCTACATGAAATAAGTCAGAGAAGGACAAGTACTGTAAGATCTCACTAAAAAAGCCGAACACATGGAACCAGAGAGTAGAATGGTGTTTGCCGACAGCTGGGAGGAGGCAGAGTGGGGAAAATGAAGAGGTGTTGGTCAAAGGGTACAAACTTCCAGTTATAAAAGGCATAAGTTCTGGGGATCTAATGTACAGTATGGTAACTATAGTCAACAGTACTGTATCATATATTTGAAAGTTGCTAAGAGAGTATATTTAAACGTTCTTTCCATAACAACAACAACAAAATGGTAATTATGTGAGGTGAAGAATGTGTTAACTATACTTATTTTGGTAAATGTTTTGCAATATATAGGTGTATGAAATCCTCATATTGTGCACCTTAAATTTACGCAATGTTATATGTCTATTGTGTCTCAATAAAACTGGAGAATATGTATCTGTGCCCAAATTTCCATTTTTTATAAGGATACCAGTGACGTTGAATTAGGGACTCATCCTCCTTCAATGTGACCTCATCTTACCTAATTATATCGTCAACAAAGCTATTTCCAAATAAGGTCACACTCTGAGGTATTAGGGATTAGAACTTCAACATATGAATTTGGGGGGAACACAATTCAATCCATAACCATATGTATCAAATATACATATAAAGGATAGTTTATGGATATGCAGGTAGGTAGTGAATGTCTAGAACATTACAGAAATGTTATATACCAATTCAAGGATAGTAATTACCTGTAGAGAGTGAGGGAGCTAGGAGGAAATGTTTAGTAATGAAACTCTAACAGTATCCTTAACTTCATCTTAATAAAAAAGTTCTGTAGCCAATATGGCAAAATAACTTTTAAATCTAAGTTCTGAGTGGTCGGTATCTAGATGTATGTTGTACTGTTTTCTGAACCCTTCTGAGTATTTAACAGCTTGTGCCTATAAATGTTATTCATTCCCTAGAAAGACGCTACAATGGGACTGACTCACTAAGCCTAACAACACAGACAGCTTTTCCTCCAACAATTAGAGTATGTTATTGTTTTTTTATTTTAAAATCAAATGAGGTAGTTGCTTTGCTTTTAGTGATCCTGTTATATATATATATATATATATATATATATATATATATATAACTTTAAAGGTATAATCATATTCAGTGGGCTAAGATGCTTCCATGATGAGAGGTAAGCAGTATCTGAGACAGGCAGAGAGAAAAAATTTCTAACCCCACATATCATGCTTACGCCATGGCTTACTCTTTTTGACTGGAATGGGGGTAGAAACATGCAAAATCTTTGAAATCTTTCTTCCTCCCCCGTGCCCTTTACCTGTCCCTCTCTTTTTTTTCTCCTGGCTTGTGGGTTTCAATTCATTTAAATCCCATTTGTGAATTTGTTTCCTACCCAATACCAACTGCATATATTTACAGAAATTAAGAGGAGATCTGAATCAAAGGATCTCAAAGTCTAACCATGCTTCACCAATAGCAAACTGCTTGTTTCTGGGCAACTCTCTCAATATTTATTTATTTTTCATCCAGAAAATGAAAGATTTGGACTAAATAGTCTCAGATCTAAATGTGTTTAGAAGAACAAAGGTGATTGATGGAGCAGGACGTAAACATTTTATGTAACTTGTGAAAATGTAAAAATTTCAGTAAAATACGTATGTTTTCAATTATGTGATAAATTAGGTAGCTGATGTGGTTAATTTTTTCTCAGAGTGGAACACAATCACCTGTTTGTTCTAGTAACATGTACACACAATCTATGTTAATCTGACTCAATTATGCAGCCCACAACATAACATTATCCACACATTGAGACTCTTAAAAGTCCTTCTTGACAATGATAAAATTCACCTCTTAGGAAGGAAAAATAAATCTTTGTATAATCCAGATGCCAGATGCAGCTCTCATCCATAAGCCTTGAGTGTGTTTTTACTCTGAGCTAAACTTGACGCAATCTTGGCCTCTTAACCAACCTCTACAAGAAAGCCAATCATACAAAATATTTCCTAGGTTTTATGGAAGATTTTGTGGGGCCGCGGGGAAGAATCAGGTTGGATAACATGCAGTATCTTGTGTGAATACTCCCAAACAGAACCACCTCTCCTCTAAGTCTCTTCTTTGAGGTTTTAGCCACTGGCTCTCTCTCTTTCCCCAAACTTTGCCCCAAAGAGTGCTTGGTTAGCTCCTCCTCCTTGGATGACTCTGGTCCTTGGAGACTCTCTCCTCCCTCTTCGTATCCTTATCCAAGTATCTTCTCAACAAAGCTGGGCTGTGCCTACAAAGAAATTCTTCTAGACACTAACATCAAATTTTCCACATCTAGGCATTTGCAAGCAAAGTTCCCTTGCTTGTTGAAGACTGTATTTAATGTGGAAGTAGGCTTTTTGGCTCTAAGATCTTAATTATGTACAAAGCCTTCGACTCATGCCTGCAGGAATTATACCCCAATACAGCACGTTCAGCAGACCTTCCAGGCTATCTCCTAGGCACAAAAATTGTTAGCTGACAATGAAGTTTCCTTGGACCCAGCCCCTAATTCCATCAGAATGTGATCTACTCAGAAGGCCAGCTTTCCTATTCCATCCAAACTCGACTGGGAAAAAAATCTGCTTAATTAGAAGGAAAAATAGGTAAGTGGTTAACATTGTGCAAGTATAATTTTCTCAGATGATTAGACACTTTTTCTTTTGAAATGAATAAATAAAAGGGAAAGAGGGGCAGAATAATAATGATACAGGTTTTACCTTTTAAAAATTCGAATAAAATTAGCATAATTTCCCTTTTATTAAGCTACAGTAGATAGAAAGCACATTATATACACTGTAGGTGGAGATGTGGGTGGACACATAAGAGGGGTAATGAGGGAGCATTGAAAATACAGCTGAAATAATGAGCATGTAATATGAAGAACAGCAGCAAAGATCAAGCTGGAGGATGGAAGAATGCCTGCTTTGATTATAGACAAAAGGAATGGAGAACAGAAAAAAAGAGGGAACCATTCAGCTGAGCTGAGAAACTGGGGCAGCCTGGACAAATGGAGCTTGATATAGATGGGAAGAGAACAGGGGATACTTCACCATTGACTTGGGTTTAAAAAATGATAACCTTGTGCTTAAAGAGGAGGAAAGCACAATAATATAATTCATTAAAAAATCTAGTTTTATCTATACTAATCCTGATGGAAACAGAAGCTACACAACTTGCTTCCATTTGAACTGGAGCAACCTTGTTAGAATATAGGACATTGGGGCTTCCCTGGTTGCGCAGTGGTTAAGAATCCACCTGCCAATGCAGGGAACACAGGAAGATCACACATGCCGCAGAGCAACTAAACCCCTGTGCCACAACTACTGAGCCCACGTGCCACAACTACTGAAGCCCACGTGCCTAGAGCCCGTGCTCTGCAACAAGAGAAGCCACCACAGTGAGAAGCCCACGCACCGCAACGAAGAGTAGCCCCCGCTCAAAGCAACTAGAGAAAGCCTGCGCACAGCAACTAAGACCCAACGCAGTCAAAAATAAATAAAAATAAATAAATTTATTTTTCAAAAAAGAATATAAGACATTGGGTTTGATGGTCATTCTGTCCACCCCACTCAAAGTATGGACAACACAACCCTTGACACACACCCTTACTGCCCCATTCATTTTGCAAATGAGGAAACAATGGCCCAGTGCAGGCTTGTAGAAGTGATTTTTTAAACCTTAGAGCTTTGAGAAGCAGACAACCAAACCTCCATGTGTGATTTCTACAGAAAGGGCTCTGCTGCTTGACATATAGCAGAAACTGAATCAAGATATTATTAACAGGATTGAGGTAATTGATCTAGATTTTCAATGGATGTTTACAAACTAGTAGATGAATATGAATTTGGGATTTCTTAGCCTGATCTGTGCCAGGCATAGTATTTAGATGGTACCGTTGTTTCAGCTGCAAATCTGGGAAGTCCAGGAGTTGTGTGTACAATATTTTTCTCTCTCAAAACCTAGGCTGTTAGATGGCAGAGTCTCAGGTCCAAAATGGATCCTGGGATGTCATCCTTCCAGCCAGCTCTTTCTGCATCTCCCAGGCAGTGGACCCACTCTCTAACCTCTCTCCCTGCTCAGGATCATCTTCTCACGCTCTTCTAAGACTTTCTCACATCCTATCTACACCTCCTTTATCCCTTCCCATATTCCCTACTCTTTTCTTTTCAACGTGGTTGCCCTTGATGGTTATTGAGAAGAACTTTGATTTCTCAGCAAATATGAAGCCCAAATTTTCATTAATTTAAAAAAGTTGAATCTCCTTTACTCAAGGACAAGAATCATTCTTCTCCAGAAACATAATTAATTGTTTGGTATCCCCCTAGAGATTTTCCTTCTAGAGATCCTTCTAGAGAAAAGAAACCTTCTATATATATTAGGATAAACAACTCTAATGCAGCTGAATAAATAAGTAAAAGGTGAAATCTTCCCTTAAAACAAAGTAAATCCTTGCATCCTGCTCAAAGATCTGCTTCTTCCCATGATAGATAATCTGTTATTGGTATCTATCTTAGAACATGCAAATACCAACCTGCGGCATATAGCTTGTCCCCACATCAGCCTCTGGAGGAGTTCTGGCTGTGCTTAATAACTTGCCTGAGATTGTGCTGCTCTCAACCACCTTATCTAATGAAGCCCCCTCATTAGTCTTTGTATCAGCATATTATTTGTTCCCTTTATAGCACCTGAAATTATCGTGTCTATTTTCTTGTACTTAAATTTTCCTTGCGCTCCATCAGGGCAGTAACTATATTTCTCATGGTTTTTGTGTCATCCTCAGTGACTGAGTTTCTGGCACATAGTAGGTACTCAATAAATACTTGTTGAGTGTTTGGGTAAGTAACCTAATATGAGCTTGGTAATCTGCATTCTGCCACTCAAAGGCAGCTCTCTAGAATAACAACTCATCAGAAGCATCAACAGCCACCTGGATTGAGGATGCTGGGCTGAGTCAAGAGGTTGTCTAACCTCCTTTGGGCAGGAAACTTACCCTTACCTCACCTACGGTAGACTGAATCAGTGACACCAGTTCTTCACCCTTCCTATCCTCACCCTTTCTGTGGCCTTTAATTTTAGACTCAGTCATGTCTTGCTTTGGCCTACATGGGCAGAAATGATTCTGGGTCAATTCTGAGCCTAGGCTTTAAGAGGCTTTGCACATTTCTGTCAAGAGCTGAGCTGAACTGGAAAGACTTGAGCTTCCAGGTAGTCTATTAAGATAACAAGCCAAAATGAAATAACAGTCAACCATTTAATCACTTACTGTGGTAATATAAGCAAGAGACTAAACAAGAGAAAGTGGAAGCTGCCCCAATGTTCCATTTTCACCATGCAAGAGTACCAGGTGAAGGTCAGGTGTGTGCAGCAGATAGGAGCAATCATCTCACTGCTGAGGGAACCCCAAACAAAAGACTCCTGCTGTTTTATGGACCTGGGGGTTTGAGGAAAGAAGAGAAGAAAAGTTTAAAAGTGGAAAAGTACTGAATACTGAGTCAGAGTGGAGAAAAACATCTTCAAGGCTCCCTGATAAAATATTATCAGTAGGGGTATCTAAGAGAGACATTGGCTAAAGGCTTCCAATAAGGAGGCCTCTGAATGGAGGTGCCTTGGCCAGCAATGCAGTAATGCATAAGAGGATGGCTGGCCTTGGGGCTTGGGTCCTTGACTGCAATTCCCTTTAGAGACTACAATTCACTGTGCTCCAAATCTGGTGTGGGGAGAGTAGCTTTCCCTAATGAGACCTGCCAGGTAGAGCCTTTGTAATTGCCAGAGTGCTCAGGCCCAAAAGATCACATGTGGATTTTTGGCCAGGAGCCTGACCTCTCAGTTTAGACTTGCCCTCATGGACCATGGTTATTAACATAAGAAGGGCTTCCTCTAGTAACTGCTGCCCCTTTAGCCTGGGCCCCAGAATGTATGCATGTGGAGCAGAGTCATCCCTGTTGACCTACAGACTTGCAGTTAAAAGCAGAGATGCCCTAGCCATGAGAGCATGAAGCAAAACAATCAAGTGGAGCCCAGGCTACCTCAGCAGAACCAACTTAACTGATCCACAGATCCATGACGATAGATGCTGGCTATTTTTATTATTATTTAATTTTTATTTATTTTTTGGGTCTTCATTGCTGTGCACAGGCTTCTCTAGTTGCAGCAAGTGGGGGCTACTCTTCATTGCGGTGCGTGGGCTTCTCATTGTGGTCGCTTCTCTTGTTGCAGAGCATGGGCTCTAGGCGTGCAGGCTTCAGTAGTTGCGGCATGCGGGCTCAGTAGTTGTGGTTCACGGGCTTAGTTGCTCCGTGGCATGTGGGATCTTCATGGACCAGGGATTGACCCGTGTCCCCTGAATTGGCAGGCAGGTTCATAACCACTGCACCACCAGGGAAGACCCAGATGCTGGCTATTTTAAGCCACCGAGTTTGGAATATTTGTTATACAACATTACTGTGGCATAGCTAATAGATATTCTACCCTCTTTCCAGCCACTGTGGATGTCCTTATTCCAATCAAAAATTACCAAGTATGCAAAGAAACAGAAAAATACCACTCATAGTGAGAAGAATAATCAATCAATCAAGAGAAGCCCAGAAATGATATAGATTAGTAGACAAAGACATTTAACTTGTTAACATATATTCAAGAAGCTAGAAAACAAATTGAACATGTTGAGAATGGAAAATAAAACCAAGATATAAATTGAACTTCTAGAGATAAAAAGAACCCCAAAGGATATAGCTTTGTGGAACAGAAGATGCTAAAGTTGTCTATTACTATGGATAGGGTAAGGATGGGTGATAAGGAACGTTAAAGTTGGAGAGATGCACAGGGGCCAAACCCTGTAGTGTCTTAGGATAAGGACAAGAGGCTTTTAAACTGTAAAGAACAGTTGGTTGAATGAGTAGATAGTGATGCCATTAATTAAGCTTTAGCAGTATAGGAGAAGAAGCAGCTTTTTAAAAATTTATTGATGTGAAACTGATGTAACAAATTTAACCATTTAAAAATGAACAATGCAGTGACTTTTAGTACATTCACAGTGTTGTACAACCACCACCTCTATCTAGCTCTAAAACATTTCCATCACTCCAAAATAAAATCCTGTTCCCAGTAAGCAGTTTCTCTCCATTCCCTCCTCCGCCAGCCCCTGGAAACCAACAATTTGTCCTCTGTTTCTATGGATTTGCCTGTTCTGGATATTTCATATAAATGGAATCATACAATACATGAACTTTTATGTCTGACTTTTTTCACTTAACATAATACTTTTGAGATTCATCCACACTGTAGGATGTATCAGTATTTCATTCCTTTTAAAGGCTGAGTAATATTCCATTGCATGTATATATGACAATTTGTTTATTCATTCATCCAGTAATGGACATCTGTTTTCACCTTTTGACTATTGTGAATAGTGATGTTATGAACTTGTGTGTACATGTATTTGAGTACCTGTTTTCAGTTTTTTGAGTATACACCTAAGAGAAGAATTGCTGGGTCATTTGCTAATTCTATGTTTAACTTTTTAAGGAACTGACAAAATATTTTACATAGTAACTGTACTATTTTACATTCCCACCAGCAATGTGTGAGGGTTCCAATTTCTCCACATCTTCACCAACACTTATTATTTCCAATTTTTTGTTGTTGTGGCCATCCTAATGGGTATAAAGTGATAACTCATTGTGGTTTTTAATGTTCCTAATGGCTAGTGACATTGAGCATTTTTTCATGTGTTTATTGGCAAGTTGTATATCTTCTTTTGAGAAATGTCTATTTAAGTCATTTGCTCATTTTTTAATTGGGTTGTCTGTCCTATTGTTCTTGAGTTGCAAGAGTTCTTTACATATTCTGAATACTAGACCCTAATCAGATATATGATTTGCACATGTTTTCTCCCATTCTGTGGGTTGTCTTTTCACTCTCTTGGTAATATCCTTTGATGCAGAAAAGTTTTCAATTTCGAAGAAGTCCAATATTTTTTTTATTTTATTGCTCATGTTTTTGCTATCATATCTAATTATCCACTGTGCAAATCCAAGGTCATAAATACTTACTCCTATATTGTCTTCCAAGAGTTTTATGGTTTTATCTCTTATATTCAGGTCTTTCACACATTTTGAGTTAACTTTTGTATGGTGTGAGACCAGGGGTCCAACTTAATTCTTTTGCATGTGGATATGCAGTTGTCCCAGTATCATCAGTTAAAGAGGCAATTATTTTTCCATTGAATGGTTTTGACACCCTTGTTGAAAATCAATTGGCCATAGATGTATGGTTTTCTATTTATCTCTCAATTCTATTCCATTAATCTATACATATCACTCTGTTTTGATTACTATAGCTTTGTAGTTAGGTTTGAAATTGGGAAGTGTGAGTCTTCCAATTTTTTCTTCTTTTTCTAAATTATTTTGGCTATTGGAGCCCCTTGCAATATCATATAAATTTGAGAGTTGGCTTTTTCATTTCTACAAAAAAATGCCACTAGAATTTTGATAGGGATTGCATAGAGAAGCAGGTTTTAAGGTAAAGCATGAGTTTGGTTTTGAGCACAATGAGTTTTGGGCACTTGTGGGAAATTCAAGATACTTATGTATAAGGAATCAGGTATATGTTCTAGAGCTTAAGAGAGAGGTAGGAGTGGAGATGCATATTTGGGATATGAGTATGAATGAAACCATGGCTATTGATGAGATCTTTTGGGAAGAGTATATAGAGGGAGAAGAAAGGAAAATCCTTGGATTGGCCAATATTAAGAAAGTGTAAGGGAAGAAGAGCCTGTGAAAATAATTTTATAATAGAGGGATAATGGAGAAGGTAAGTGAACAAGAAAAGAGTGTTACAGTAGAAACCAAGAGAGGAGACAGATTTAATACAAGCAGTGTCTCATGTTGCAGAGAATTTATAAGTCTGAAAAGCAGTAAATTGATTCGACAGTCATGAGGCCATTGGTGACCTCAGGCATGTCAGTCTGTGTGGACTGTGGAGGCTGAAACCTGGCTAGGGTATGTTGGTGCATATACAGGAAGAGAGAAAGAGGGGGCAACCAGAAGTCTGGAATATTTTTTTTAATATCTTGGCTGTTAAATGAAGGAGAAAGATAGAGATAGTGCAAGAGGAGAATACAATGTTATTGGAAGGTTTAGAGGCCACAGTAAAGTACCTCAAAGAGGAGAGAAGTTGAAAATAGAGAAGAAAAAGGAAGTAATGATTGGAATAAGGTCTTGGATATGTAGAAGATAAGGGGGATATGGAAGAAGTTGCCTTGAGCAGGAGGAAGAACAGTTTCCACAGCCTACTCTCCTTCTTTAAAATGAATGATCAAACTTGAAGCTAAATGCAGATAAAAATGACTCATAGGTATGGGGGGGGATTATGGAAGTTCAATACCTGATAGCCTTGATATTCTAGATGAAATAGGAGGTAAATTCACCTGCACTAAAGAGATGAAGTACTTGAGGTTAGTAGAGCATCCATTCAGAGAAATAGGAGGAGAAGCTAGTCAGAAATAAGGTAGCAAATTAATAAGGAGTGCTGAGGGTGCTGAGGTTGGATACCCTAAATATGTGGTAACCTTAATTCATTCAAGGATGTGATGTTCAGCACTAACATTCAGCAGCCCAGATGTGGGAGCAGAAAAGGAAGATGGTAAGATTGATCTAAAGTTGAAAACTGTAAGAAGGATGTGGTAGAAAGACAATGGACTTGATTTTGAGTGCAAGGGTACAGTGGTTGAGTGCAACAGGGTCAAGGTTGGATAGGTGAGGAAGTGAAGCCAAACAGGGTTAAAGCACTGGCAATAAGATGGCTCTGTGGTCTCTCTGTGTGAGGTTAAAGAACTGAAGTAAGGGAGAGAAAAGACTGAACGGACAGGAGGATAAGATCCAGAATGGTACATTAGAATATAAGAGTTCAGAGGTGGAGCTGGATATTAGGGTCTAGGGTATGACGATCAGAGTTGGGTCACTGAAGTAGTGACAGGTGATGACTGCTGGTGTTTAGGATATTTTAAGGAACAGCCATGAGGCCAGGATGCTGGATGGGTTCACATGGATATAGAAGCTATCCAGCATGAAGACAGGACATGACGAAGAGAAGAAAATAGCAAGCTGGTGTTCAGGCCCTTAATGAACAAAGGGAACAGGTGAAAGTTTCAAAGAGGGATAGGAGGAAGTATATACAGTTGACACAAACCTTAACAAGGGGAGGTTTCTTGCCCCAGGTTGGAGGAGTAATACTCTGCCAGTTTTATTGGGATGTTAGGAGACATAATCAAGCCACAGCTCGTGATATGTGAATGTAGAAGAATCAGGCTTCTCCATAGAAGAAGTTTCAGAAGAGGTGTTGTGCTCTGGGGAGAGCAGGAGATAGTGCTCTGTTAAGAGGTTGAGAATATAAAGGAGGTTATTTAGAACAGAATAAGGGTCTCTGAGGAAATGGTTGGAGGGAAATCAGCAGTGTGAGAAACATCCAGGTGCAATGAGAATAAGGAATAATAATAATAACATATTGTCAGGTACCATGCCAAGGGCTTTATGTGTTTATCTTATTTAATAATTACACTAATTCTACAAAGTAGGTATTATCTCTCTTTTTCATATGAATAAATTGAGATTGAGGGCACTTAGAAACTTGTCTAAAGTTATGTATCTAAAAAGTCAGGGTCAGCAGTGTCTTCAGAATTTCAGATGGAATGTGGGCAGGGGGTATTTTGTGCCCTTAAAGAAGGAATGAGAGAGTGTGGTGGCAGAGAGATCAGATCTAGGGAGACACCTGTCCCCTTGGTTGGAGGGGCAGATTCATAGCTTTTTACATATGGCCCTAATTCTTATTATATTTAAACAATCAATCTACATGGGTTTCTGGGGAGAAATATGAAGAGAGGTTCGGGTTCGGAAAAACTTTTTATTGGGAAGAAGACTTGGGAATGGCTTATTTAATGTATTCTCTTCTCCACATAATTAATGAGATGCTGGAAATTTCCTTCTGATTCAAACTTTTTCCAAAACCACGACTTCAGTGTAAACAGAGATAATTAATCAAGGATCTGCTATCTGAGCTCTGGGAATGTAGCAATAACAGGATTGTAGAGACAAAACGTGATTCTTTCTTTAGTTTTTATGTCTCTTTCCCTCCTGCCACCAGCAGTGCCCCTCCCATGGCCTTCTGCTTTTTAGGTTTGTAAAGTTGTGGTAAAAGCTTCATCAGTACTCACTCAAATCCCTTCAGGTCTTTCTTACTGTTTCTATGCACCCCTATGCTGGGTTTGGTGTGCTTTACCTCTAAAGGTTACAATTCAGACAATTCTGATGACTGCTTTCTTTGCCTGGGACAGCCTTTAGCCAGTGACTAATGGATGTGGCAATATGAAAGCTCAGCCTGCTTACCTCATGCCAAGACAGTTTGGAGGCATAATTTACATGCGAGAGTTCCCCTGAGAGTTCAAGCTGAATCTGTCCTCCATGAGATCTTGCCTAAAATTGCACCCTGGTTTTGCTTCTTCCCCTTCTCTGTCCTGCTTCCCTCACTTCTTTCCTAGTTTCTTCTGGGAGCACTTTAAAAATAAACCACACACATGAATCCTTAACTTAGGTCTGCTTCTGGGGAGCACAACTTAAGACAGGGAACCAGATAACTAATAAAGGGAAGTTCATTTAGACAGAAACTTTGAGAATAAATTTGAAAATGTAATTTAACATGTAAACAAAAATACATGAACAACAACTAAAGTACTAAAATAAAGTATGGGTGAATTACTTCATAACTTAGACATGGAAAAAGCTTTTCTAACTATGACTTAAAATCAAGAAGAAATGAAAATAAAATATTGATAAATTCCACTACATAAAACTGAAAATAAAATTTTCTTGAAAAAAGCAACATAAGTAAAAAAAGACAAAATGAAATTAAAAATATTTGTGTCTTATATCACAGACAAATGGCTAATCTTCCTGACATATAAAGAGCCATTAAAAATTGAAAGGACAACAAGGATGCACACTCTTGCCACTTCTATTCGACATAGTATTGGAAGTCCTAGCCAGAGCAATTAGGCAAGAAAAAGAAATAAAAGGCATCCAAATCAGAAAGGAAGAAATAAAATTGCCTCTGTTAGTAGACGGCATGATCTTATATACTGAAAACCCTAGAGACTCCATAAAAACTGTTATACTTAGTAAATGAATTCAGTAAAGTTGAAGGATACAAATCAACATACAAAAATCAGTTGCATCTTTATACACCAACAATGAACTATCAGAAAAGGAAATTAGGAAACAATCCATTTACAATAGAATCAAAAAGAATAAAGTACTTAGAAATAAACTTAACTAAGGAGATAAAAGACTTGTATATTAGAAACTACAAAATATTGATGAAAGCAATTAAGTCACAAACAAATGAAAAGACATCCCATGTTCATGGCATGGAAGAATTAGTATTGTTAAAATGTCCATACTACCCAAAGTGATCTACAGATTTAATGCAATCCTTATCAAAATTCCAATGGCATTTTTTTTTTTTTTTTTGCAGTACGCAGGCCTCTCACTGTTGTGGCCTCTCCCATTGCGGAGCACAGGCTCCGGACGTGCAGGCTCAGTGGCCATGGCTCACAGGCCCAGCCGCTCCGCGGCATGTGGGATCTTCCTGGACCGGGGCACGAACCCATGTCCCCTGCATCGGCAGGCGGACTCTCAACCACTGCGCCACCAGGGAAGCCCCCAATGGCATTTTTTTTTACAGAAATAGAAAAAACTATTTAGAATTTATATGGAACCACAAAAGACCATGAATAGCCAAATCAATCTTGAGAAAGAAGAACAAAGCTGGAGGCATCATGTTTCTTGATTTCAAAATATATTACGAAGCTGTAGTAACCAAAACAGAATGTATGGTACAGGCATAAAGACAGACATATCAACAAAAGGAACAGAATAAAGAGCCCAGAAATAAATCCACACATACACAGTCAAGTGATCTTTGACAAGGGCACCAAGAATACACAATGGAGAAAGGATAATCTCTTCAACAAATGGTGCTGGGAAAATTGGATAACCACATGAAAAAGAATGAAATTTACCCTTTATCTTACACCATACACAAAAATCAACTGAAAATGAATTAGAGATTTAAATGTAAGACTCAAAACTGTAAAACCTCTAGAAGAAAACATAGGTGGAAATCTTCATGACATTAGTCTTGGCAACAATTTCATGGGTATGACACCAACAGCACAGGCAAAATAAATAAATAAATATAATAAACAAGTGAGATTACATCAAACTAAAAACCTTCTTCATAGCAAGGGAAACAATTAACAGAATGAAAAGGCAACATACAGAAAGGGAGAAAATATTTACAAACCATATATCTGATAAGGAGTTAACATCCAAAATATATAAGGAACTTCAACTCAGTTGTAAAAAGCAAATAACCCAAATTAAAAAAATAGGCTAAAGGACTTGAATAGACATTTCCTCAAAGAAGACATGCAAATGGCCAACAGGTATATGAAAAATTGCTCAGCATCACTAATCATCAGGGGAATGTAAATCAAAACCACAATAAGATATCATCTCGCAACTGTCAGGATGGCTATTATCAAAACAACAAAAGACAACAAATGTTGGAAAGTATGTGGAGAAATTAGAACTCTTGCACACTGTTGGTGGGAACACAAAATAGTGCAGCCTCTTTGGAAAATGGTGTGGAGGTTCCTCAAAAAATTGAAAGTAGAACTACCATAAGATCCAGTAATTTCGACAATGGCTCCTTTTCCTCTCTTCCTCCCAGAAGCACAAGGGGATTTTTCTCTGCTATTCACTGCAAGATCCAGCACTCCTATGTTTATTGAAGCATTGTTTATAATAGCCAAGATGTGGACACAAATGTCAATCAACAGATGAATGAGTAAAAAATATGGTCTATACATACAATGGAATACTATTCAGCCTTTAAAAAGAAGGAAATTCTGCAGTATGTGACAACACGATGAACCTTGAGGTTCATTATACCAAACAAAATAAGCCAGGCACAGAAAGACAAATACTACATGATTCCACATATTTGAGGTATCTAAAATAGTCAGTTCATAGAATCAAAGAATGGAATGTTGATTGCCAGGGGCTGGGGAAATGTTGAAATGAGGAATTACTAATCAATTGACATAATATTTCAGTTAAGCAAGATAAATAAGCTCTAAAGATCTGCTGTACATCATACCTAGAGTCAACAATAACATAATGTACACTTCAAAATTTAAGAGATTAGATTTTATGTAAATGCTCTTACCACAATAAAATAAAAATTGAAAAATAAATATGTATTTTTTTAAATTGAGAGGAAAAATACCAAAAGCCCAATAGAAAATGAGAAAAGTGACAGAAAAATTGCAGGAAAAGAAAGTGAAATGGCCCTTAAACATATGGAAATATGCTTAAAATCACTCAGAATAGAAATACAAATTACTACTGCTCAAACATATTTTATGTTTATTAAGTTGGCAAAAGTGAAATACTTGACAAAACACCCTGTTCAAGGCTGTGCAGAAACATGTGCGTTCATGATAGTGGGAAGTACAAAATGGCAAAAGCCCTTTCGTGGGGAATTTGGCAATATCTAATGAAATTAAATATGTACATACTCTTTTACTAAGCAGTACTGAAGATATACCTCTGCAACACTAAATGATATATACATGTGTATTAGTCATGTATTATTTGTAACAACAAAAGGTTGAAAACAATGTATGTCTGTTAATATGGACTGATTGAATAAACTAGCCACATAATGGAGTACTATACAGTGATGAAGAATTTAGAACAAACTCTATGAGTTGATATGGAGTAATTTGTAAGATGTATCAAGTAAAAAAAATCAAGGTGTAGAACAGTCTATATGGTCTGTGACATTTTGTGTATGGAGGAAGGGAGAAATAACCCACACACACATGCACATATATAAAACAGTGTGTGTGTGTGTATGTATACACACGTTATTTACATTGTGTATACAGTATACATATATAACAATATACAAGATATACACAAAATAATATGTAACTATATATATGTTTATATTTGCAATAAAACCACAGGATGGACAATCAGAAACTAATAAAAATTGCTACTATGGATATATAAATAAATGGGAGGAGGGTAGCAAGACAGAATGGATACTTCTCTGAGGATACCATTCTGTGTAGTTCTCACTTTTGCAATATATTAATATTTTACATATTCAAAAATAAAATTACATCAAAAAAGTAGAAAAAGAAAACCCTAATATTGACCATAAGAAACAGAAGAATTTTGCTATAAGTCAAATTGATAACATAACCACACAGAGAAAAAAGAATTACAAATTATTTCAAGGGACTTTTGAACACATTTCTGCCGCCAATACTCTATATATTTAGTAGCATATATTCTAAAGATGAAAAGAGCTGCAGAAAAATGTTTTAAACTTTACTCAGTCAGTTTACTGTTAATACTATCAGTTTCATTTGAATATAGTTTAGAATGAAGTAATTTGGCAATTTGATCATGAATGAGAAAATTGCCTTATTTTATTGTAACAAGAAATTTTTTTTAATGTATAAGCCCATAGTGATATTCAAAGAGAGGGAGGGAGGGAGGGACACAGAGAGAGAGAGAGAGAGAGAGAGAGAGAGAGAGGGAGGAAGGGAAGAAAGCTCTTCTATGCAGAAGAATATCAGCTAATAAAGTGCAGAAGAAATGACATAATTTAAAAGTCCACATTTTACATGTTCTCCAGTAATAATTGATTCAGGCAAAGATCATCAATAGATGCTAAAACGTCATTAAGTGAAAATTTGCTAGGGAATAGGATATCCTCACAATGCCAAAGTATCCCCTACAGATTTCTTACTAATTGCAAAAAGAAAAATGTGATTTTCCAACGGAAAGACCCCGTAGCAAACCACCTTAACTAAGTGATCAAACTTTGCGTAACTAGTAGAGGGCCAACCTGACATTATCTGCCCCATTATGTGATGTAATATGAAGTATACAGAATTATCTATGAATGCTTATGAAGTATTCTTTTCAATTCTGTTGAAGTTGATTCTAATCAACCCTTAACCTAACTTACAGTCTACAAGGAAAACAGTGGAAAGAGGAACAAATTAAATGAGCTCAAGAGGAAATAATCAGACAAATCTAAGATGCAGAATAAAACAATTGTCCTGGACTCTTCAATAAGTCAATATCATGAAATAAGTGCTGGAGAAGGGAGACTGCTCTAATCTAAAAGAAACTAAAGAAACGTTAACAACCATATGTGCAAACCTAGGTTGTTTTCTTAGTTCTAAAGCAATAGCTAAATAAGACGTTATTGTGACAGTGGGGTAATTTGAACATTGTATTAGTTGTCTATTACTACCATTTAGTGGCTTAAAACAACAAATATTTATTATCTCACAATTTCTGTGGCCTTAGCTGGGCAGTTCTGGCTCAGTATTTCAGCAGGGGCTGCACTCGTTTGAAGACTTGACCAGGAGTGGAAGATCTGCTTCTCAGTTTACTCCCATGGCTCTTGGCTGCAAGCCTCAGTTCCTCAACAGGTGAGCCTTTTTATAAGCTGCTTGAGTGTCCCCACAGCATGGAAGCTAACTCGCCCCAGAATGAATGATATAAGAGAGAGTGATCTAAGAAAGAAAATGAGCACAGAAAGACTTAGTGTCTGAAGTTACATACAGTCACTTTTGCTTTATTCTATTCATTAGAAATGAGTCACTAAGTCCAGCTCACACTTATGGGGAGGGTAATTAAGCTCTGCCTCTTAAAACAAGCAGGATCAAAGAATTTGTAGATATATTTTTAAAACAACTATAAATATGGGCTGAACACTAAAAGATATGTTAAAATTATTAATTTTCTTAGGTGTGATAACTTAGAAGATTGTCATTCTAAGGAGATGTGTGCAGAATTTAGGGTTGAAGTGTCATAATGGCAAACAAAAGAAAGAGATGAAACAAATATGGTGAAATATTTGCATTTATTGAGTCTGGAGGGAGGGTATATGGATGTTCATTGAATCATTCTCTCAACTCCTCTCTGTGCTTACAGTTTTTACAGTAAAAAATGGGCACTAAGTATGTACAAAGCACTGTGCCTGACATGTGCTAGATGTTGGGAGTGGGAGGCAAGACTGATGGTTCATACAAAAAAGTTAGAGGTAGTGAATGGAAGGAAAAGAGTTGAGGGTATAGGTTGAGAGGTTGGATGCAGGAAGGGAAAAGGGAAGAGTGAAGCAAAGTATGAGGAGTTATGAAGTTATAGAGGGAGTATAGAAGTAGTCATCCTTACTTTTCAAAATTGGGCCCCAATTTTGAATGACCACTTTTTAAAAAAATTTTATTGGAGTATAGTTGATTTACAATGTTGTGTTAGTTTCAGGTATACAGCAAAGTGATTCAGTTATACATATACATGTGTTCATTCTTTTTCAGATTCTTTACCCATATAGGCTATTATAGAATACTGAGTAGAATTTCCTGTGCTTATAGTAGGTCCTTTCTGGTTATCTATTTTATATATAGTAGTGTGTGTATGTTAATCCCAAGCTCCTAGTCTTTCCCTCCTCACCACGTTTCCCCTTTGGTAACCATAAGTTTGTTTTAGAAGTCTGTGATTTTATTTCTGTTTTGTAAATAAGTTCATTTGTATCATTTTTAGAAATTAGATTTCACATATGAGTGATATCATAGGATATTTGCCTTTTTCTGTCTGACTTACTTCACTTAGTAGGATAATCTCTAGGTCCATCCATGTTGCTGCAAATGGCATTATTTCATTCTTTTTTATGGCTGAGTAATATTCCATTGTATATATGGACCACATCTTTATCCATTCCTCTGTCGATGGACATTTAGTTTTCTTCCATGTAATGGCCACTTAAATATCCCAATTTCTTGAAACTTTGATGAGGAACAAACCATTTACATAGTTTCAAAGCATCTCTCCATAAATTACATACTTATTCCAATGGGAAAAATAGTGACTTTACAGTTGACAAACCTGGAGGATACCAGCTTCACCAAATGATGAAAGTTCAACACGACCAAAATTAAGGCAAACATTGTTACATGCTCCTGATATATATGAGATACTAGAAAGGGTACAACGTTATTTAAATAGTATTGCTGTTAAAAAGCAGAAACTAACACACCATTGTAAAGCAATTATACTCCAATAAAGCTGTTAAAAATAAATAAATAAATAAATAGCATTGCTGCCAAAAATTCTGACCTGAAGCCAATCATGAGGAAAAATCAGACAAACCCAAATTGAGGATCAGTCTACAAAATAACTGGCCTGTGCTCTGTGTGGTGATAAACAACAACAGCAACAACAACAACAACAAATGTTAAGGAGATGCTCCGATTGAAGGAGATGGGAAAGGCATGGCAATCAAATGCAGTGCATGATCCTGAATTGACTACTGGATTAGGAAAAAACAAAATAGCTATAAAGGTCATTATTGAAGCAATTGTGAATTTGAAGTGTGGATTAAATAACAGCATTGTATCAATGTTGAATTTCCTGATTTTGATTGTTGTACTGTGGTTAATTAAGAGAATGTCCTTGATCTTAGGAAATGTACACTAAAGTATTTGGTAAAGGGACTTGATGTTGCCAATTTACCTTCATTTGAGAGTATTTAGTTCAAAAAATTATGCACATGCACACAGAAAGAGGGAAAAAATAAGAGAGGTGAACAAATAAGACAGGTGAGCAAAACATGAACAATTAGTGAATCTGAGTAAATGATGTAGGAGAGATCGTTACACTATTTTTGCAATTTGAAATTAAAGTAAAAAGTTAGCAAAAAAAAAGTTACCCCCAAAATCCACCTTTTCAGTATGTGCAACATTTGAGAGCAGACCAGATGGAAGCGCCGCTCTCTGTGTTCAAATACTAACCCTGGTATAGGATTCAGGGTGATTAGAAGACAAAATGGTCCAGTCCCAAATAACCAAATTGATCCTTTAATGACACATGGTTCGCAAAATCGAAATGTCTCTAGTTTTTGTCATTAAAAATCACAAGTAATTTAATTGTGTAAAACGAATGTATGGTGTTTTAGATGCAGAATAATAAATGCTAAGACCAGGTAAGAAGCTACACCCCAGCTTGGGTTGATTGGTCCCCGGAGCAGAGAGGAGTCTAGTGCATATGCCAGGCTGTGGTGTATACAGTGTCTACACACAGAGAGGTTAGTCCCCAAATGGAGAGGGAGGGAGGGAAGAACAAGTAAGGCGGCCGGCAGGACCATTCTCCTGATTAAAGGAGGCCATGGGTGCCAGGAAGCTACAGCCCTTCTCACTTGAGCCAGCAGCATCAGGCCTTTGCAGCCACCTCATTAAGAAGAGTCCATTCTACATAAGTGAGTGTTTCCCAGAAATATGGATTATTTCTGTCCCCTTAAAATTCATAATGATTGCCCAGAAAGCCCCAGGTTTCCTGTAATGTCTATTAAAAATTCCAGATAGGTTGAATCCCCACTATTTCCACTAAGAGAAATAAAATAGTAACACTAAATTACGCTGGTTCTTAGATGATGTACCCAGTGGAGAGAAGGTGTAATATTGGATTGAACGTGCAATCTCTCAGGATCATTACTAAAATACCTGATAGTCTCTTAAAAATTGTAATATATCTCTTTCTCTTAAAACTGAAGTTCAGGAAAACCAGTTCAATGATTAGAGTTTGTTCCTTTTTTTTTCTTTTTGAAATATTAAAACTAAAAGAGTTTAATAGGGAATGTGAGCTGAGGTTGGCTTTGATTCCTGAACTACTGTTTCTTTAAGGCCATAGAGCTACTTTTATTTCAGAGTTACCTTATGTTTCATAGGAAGGAAGAAAATTGATATTTATTGACTGCCTACTATGTGCTAGGCATTGCACTATTTCATTTCATCCAGAGTTTAGCTTATTCCAAACTCAGAGGAAAAAAATAAGAAAACAGTAAAGCAATTTTTTTTTTTAGAAAGGAATAATGTCAGTACCATTTTGTTCCCTGAATACAAATTCTAGACCTATACATTCCAATACATTTTCACACATATTCTGTGGCATCTAAGTATTCATGTTCCCCTTGGTTATTTTTGTCAACAAGAATTCCTTACTGTAACGATTTTTTTATTCTTCATTTCCTGACGGTTTCTTTTTCTTATAGACTAGAATACTTAACCATATTATATCGATAAGGCAGATTGTGTCATATTTTCTCCTTTTTACTTAAAGACAATATAAAAGCATTGCAGAAGATTTGGCAAAATGATGCGGGGGGGAGCATCTAAAAATCTTACAATCCTATGACAATAATGCTTTCCAATTCTGTGTACTGCCTTCCACTCTTTGTTCATAGTTACACGTTTTTACATAGTTGCAATAAAAGCATATGTGCCATTGGGGGGTTTTACTCACCTTCTAAATATCTTACTATGTAGATGTCAAAATTTCAGTATTATAATTCTTAGTGCCAGAGATATTCAATCAAGTGGCCATACCATAATTTCTTTGTGTGCCTCTACAATTAAATAGCTATATTTTTCCCTATTTTTCAGCATTAGGCAACTTGTATAAAAAATATCTTTACCTGTAGAGCATTTACCTTCTTTTTGGATTGTTTCCTTAAGACAAAATCCTATGAGATATGAGCACTTTTATGGCAATTGACCTTTCTTGTCAAATTGCTTTCTCAAAGTACTGTAATCAAATGATGACCTTTCCACATCAAGTGTGTGCCAGAACTACCACATTCTCCTCAGCACTTGTTCATTACTTGATTATTTCAATCCTAGTGCTTTGGGGCTCATTTAGTAGATAAAACATCATATCATTTAGTTTCCTATGGTATCTCCTATTCGACTTTTTTTTAACTTAAAGGCTTTATTTTTTTAGAGCAGTTGTATGTTCACAGCAAAATGAAGAGAACATTTTTCCATGTACCCTCTGCCCCCACACATGCATAGCCTCACCCATTATCAACATCCCTCATAGATTGCTATATTTGTTACAATTGATAAACCTATATTGAGACATCATTATCACCCAGAGTCCATCGTTTACATTAGGGTCCTCTCTTAGTGTTGTACATTCTAAGGGTTTGGACAAATGTATAATGACATCTATTCACCATTAGAGTATCATACAGAGTAGTTTCACTACCCTAAAAGTCCTCTGTCCTCTGTCTGTTCATCCCACACCCTTCTCAATCCCTGAAAACCACTGAGCTTCTTACTGTCTCCATAGATTTGCCTTTTCCAGAATGTCATATGGTTGCAATCATACTGTATGTAGTCTGTTCAGGCTGGCTTCTTTCACTTACTAATATACATTTAAGATTCCTACGTGTCTTTTCATGGCTTGATAGCTCATTTCTTTTTAGCACTGAGTAATATCCCATTGCCTGTATGCACCACAGTTTGTTTACCCATTCACCTGCTGAAGGACATCTTGGTTGCTTCCAAGTTTTGGCAATTATGAATGAGGCTCCTATAAACATCAGTGTGCAGGTTTTTGTGTAGACATTTTATTTGATCTTTATCTGCATATCTTCAATTGTAATCAAGGTTAAACATTTCATCTTATGTGTATTTACTAAAATAGTTAATTTTTGTGTCAATGTTCTGTCTTTTTCCCAACTTCTATTGATATCTTCATGTTTTGTGTTTTGGCCAATTTCCACTTTTTTGTTTTAAAGCTAATATCCCTGAAAATTATTACCTGAAACATTCTCCTCGGTATGTAGCTTGCTGTTTAATTTTGTTTGTCAAAATGATGCTTTTGATGCTTATATGGTTGAATCTATGTTTTCTTTTGTGCTTTCTCCTAATGCTTTAAAGTTTTTAAAGTTATCTCTACTCCAGATACCTAAAAATATTCAACTTTATGTCTTAACTTGTTAATATATTTATAATTTATTTTGGTGAATTCTGTGAAATTCTTCTAAGTTATTCTTTTCCTGAATTGCCGCCACTTATCTGAACTGCAATATTTTGAATGCTTCCTTTTTGTTATCTGCCATCTTATCTATTTCTGGATTTTCCATTCTATTCCATTGATCAGTATCTGATCTTCCTCTACTACCACATTATTTACATTACTGTTGCTTATAAATAGGCATTTTTATTGTGTTTGTAATAGGGTCTGTATTAGTCAGCTTGGGCTGCTATGACAAAATGTGACAGACTGGGTGGTTTAAACAACAGTCACTTATTTCTCTTGGTTCTGGAGGCTGGGAGGGCTAAGATTAAACTCAGTTCCCAATGAGGTTCTCTTCCTGACTTGCAGATGGCTGCCATCTTGCTGTGTCCTCACATGGCTGAGAGAGTCTGAGCTCTCTGGTGTCTCTTCTTGTAAGGACACTAATCCTATCAGATCAGAGCCTCACCCTTGTGAACTCATTTAACTTTAATTCCTTCCTTATTCTAAATACAGTCATATTGGGGGTTAACGAACAGCAACACATGAATTTGTGGGGGGCACAATTCATCCATAGCAGGATCACATTTCCCAATAAGCATCCAATCTAATTATGTTCCTGACCCTATAATTCCTGACCCCTGCATATCGTAGCAACCAGCCACGACCCCAACAGCTACTTCTGATCATCATCCTAGATCCTCATCCTTAGGCCCCATGTTACTGCTCTGACTGCTTGCACTATACCACAACTCCCATGATTTGATTTTGAATCCCTGCAGTCCTGCATGGTTCTACCTCTCTAATCCATTCTTCTTTAGGCCCCCTTTGGCCTCAAGTGGAAATCTTCAGTGAATTGTCCTCAGGTCAGCCCCCGGCTCCCTACGTATGTAGTTTCTTCTCAAAGGATGAGGCACATAATTGGTTTCACAATTCACTTTCCACCTGCACATTGACTCATAATACAGGGCTCTGTGACACTACCTCTACTAACTGTGGTTTAGGTCAATAAAACAGGTTTGTATTTCAGGCTTCTTAAACTAGAACTTTAGGATAGGACTTCCCGTGTGTAATGGGTTGCTAAAATCAATACTATTTGCATGTAATATTCTTTTGCCACATGTTTCTAATATTGTTCTCTTACTCTAGATGTTGTTCTCACTGTTATGCTTCCATCTGGTTGGGCAGGCATGGGTGGCCTGCTAACTGAGCATGTCATCATGGTGACAAAGACCTTTTCCTTAAGCTTCAGACTCTTCCTCAAAGCACTAGGGAAAAGCTGAATCCTAATTTGGAATGAAGGGCTTCATTCAAAAATTCATTCACTCCCAGAAAATGTAATTTGGTCTTTTGTTTTCCATTATAAGGAATCTCTTAAAATAAAATAGTAGTTGAGATTCTAAATATTTGGCCAGAGACTATCTTTGTCCTCAGCACTTAATGCAGTACCTGGTACATAATAGATGCTCAATAAATATTTATGGAATGCAAGGAAAAAGAGGTAAATTTAAACCTGGAAGCTGAGATCAGCTTTTAATTTTATATTCTGGGGTAATTTGTTGGCTTTATGAATGTATGACTCCTTCAACTTCGGTACGCCAAGATGCTGCTCACAGGGACAAAATTCTGAGTCCCAGGATCGTTCCTCCAGTGATTTGGCCAGAAGTGTGCTTCACAGCAGGTGGGTATACTAGAGCTCTCTGCCTAAAACCTATAAGAGGGTAGGAGGATTTTATTCATTCTTCCATTCTACAGGTATTTAATGTGGTTCCAAAGATGAGAAGAAGCAATGTGCCGGCATAAGACAAGAACAGAGACTGTAGGGATTCAAAGAAAGCTAACATTGAAATTGATGTTGAGCCTGCATTTTTAAAGGTAGAATGACCTTAGAAATCATGAAACCAGTGGTGATTGGTGATAAGGGATTCACTCTTGTCTCCTAACCCCCAAAGTTGGATCTTAAGAAAGTCATAGGATTAGTATTTCCACCACTTTTCTTTTTTTTTTTCACCACTTTTCTTTAAAAACAGCATCATATCATTCTGATACATCACATAGAAATTGTAATTTATGGAGTGGGGATTCAGGAGTGAATTTAATGTCAATTCTCATCAAATTCCTACTGTGCCAACTTTCTATTTTACAAGTCTCTCTTATCCGGAACAGCATCATTCAACCTCACTGCTTCCCATTTTAAAATTAATCATTTGCTCTGTGTCTGTGCTTTGTAACTTCTCTTGTCCTCTGTTATTAAGTCTGTGGTTTGAGGGACAGTCTACTTGAAAGGTATTAAGAAAAAAGTTTTATGGCCAGAGCAGCACACTCTTGTTAGCAAAGCGACTTGTGCCACTTACCCAACAGACTGTAGAACATTCTCAGCATTTTGTTCGGGACTCTTAAGAATGTGGTCCTAAGGACTTGGCAGAATCCTTACTCTTAGAGGATAGAGAACCCTGAAAATGAAGAAATTCAGAAATTCATGGGTATGAAACAGGCACCCAGAGATGTGAAGATGCTGCAGTCTAATCTTGAGGATTCCAAGGTACCAAATAGAGGAAGTGCACTAGCACAGCACTTCTCAAACTTTAATGTGCACATGAATCACCTGGGGATCGTGTTAAATGTAGATTCTAATTCAGTAGATCTGGAGGGAGGCCTGAGATTCTGCATTTCTAACCTGCTCCCAGGTGATGCTCGTGCTGATGATCCATGGACCACGTCCGAGAAGAGTCTTAGTAAATATAACACTTAATAAAGGCTCTTTTATGACTTATTTATTTACATCCTCTTTTCCAAGAAAAAAAATCGTTGCCATTTATAAAGCTATGGGCAATAAAACAAGATTAAAAAATAAAATAAAGGAAGAAATTGAGGTTAAGGGGGGAAAAGTAAGAAAGGAAAAGAGCATAAGTCTGGAGGATCAGTGTACATAGGAAATGCAAATAATTGTTCCCTGAATAACTGCTAGAGGAGGGAAAGTATTTCTGTGCTTTTTAATAACCAGAACAAACTGAAAAATGATCTGTTACAAGTCTTACAGTGTTTGTGAGATAAAACCTTCCCAGCGCTCAGCAGAAGCAAGTAGCATTGAGCACCAGGGGCATCATTTCCTGTGGATAACCATGCAAGAGGCTCAAGGTGAAGCAGTAAGCAATATTCTTCAACATGTTCTGAGAGGAAATAGAATGCTAAACTCTTTGTTTTAATAATGTATGCATCTGTATAGGCCAATGACATAGTGCCAACGTGTAGATTTATGACTCTCTGATGCTCTGGCATGTATCAAGGATAAGATTTAGGATCTCTAGGTTGAAAGGACTGCATGTCCTTCAGTATGGATTATTTATACAGATGTAAGTCTTATATATGTATGTAGCTCAGGAAAATTTCTGTAACAAGATGCATAAGAAGATATGGAATGATTTTGTTCAAAACAGAGGACAAGTCCGCCACTAAGCACAGCCCCTCAAGATTTGCTAAGATGTAGACCAACTGGTCCTTCAATTATCCACCCTATCACCAATCTCCAGAATATATATGAGAAGGCTAGATAGTTGCTAGTGTGATCTTTGAAAGGAATTTACAGAGAAGAAGAGAGACGTGGCATTTTCCCCTCCTCCTGTGGGGAAGGATAGGGGTTTTCTTTTGCTCAGTCAATTCTGGAGTCTCAAGAAAAGTATTTGGTGAGGGACTGCTTCCTAAAAACATGCCTAATGCTGTTTCTCAAATTTTTTAGGCAGTGGGGTGCTAGTAAATGTTTAACAACCTGTTCTCCAGAAAGGGAGTGAGGGTGGGGGAAGCCCTGATTTGTAGCACTTGCTGATTTCTGTAGTGTAAATATTTCCATCATGGCCAATTTCAAGCTACAAGCCTGAAATCACTGATGTGATGTCACAACTGACGTTGTGAAGAGATGTGTACAATCATCTTGCAGCTCCAAACACCACTGATTTTAGGTAAATTCCATGTTCTTACAGTAATGGGCTCCAGCCCATGCCTTTTTGTAGACTCCTTCAACATTAGCTCTGGGCTTGATCATGTGACTTGTTTTCAGTCATGGGAAATCAGCAAGCGTGACACAAGCAGAGGTTTAGAAAGTACCTGTGCTGTGTTTGGAGCTTTCCTTCTTGGAATGCTTCACCATGTAAAGAAGGCTGGGATAGTCTGCCGGAGGATGAATGATCACTTGGAGATATGTGACCCAGCCAACTCCCAACACCAACTGCCAAATATATGTGAGTAAGGTCATCTTAGACCATCCAGCCCAGTCAAGCCACCGGCTGACTGCAGCTGTATGCGTTACCACAGGCCACAACAGCAGAAAAACCACCCATCTGAGCCCATCCCAAATTGCTCACCCACATAATTTTGAGCAAATAAAGTGTTTTTATTTAATTGAGGTAACATTGTTTTATAACTTTATATAGGTTTCATGTGTACATTATATTTCAACTTCTGTATATGCTGCAGCATCTCACCACCAAAAGTTTAGTTTCCACCTATGAAAGTGGTAGTTGTTTTAATCTACTAAGTTTGCATGCAATAATAGATAACTGATACACCATACATGCCTCCCCTGGAGATTGGGATGCACATGAGTAATTATGCTGGTAGAGTAGCTCATGATGGCATGGCATGGAGAGAAGGGTCAGCACTAGATCAAGCCACACTACCATCTTATAGTGAGCAAGGTCAAGTCCTTATCATGAAGGGGATCTTTGAAAGGACCCTACCCAAAAAGGCTCCTGCTGGGGTGAAAGGGTCCCACAAGAATAGAGATTGTGGGGAGTTCTCTGGAAGCAGGAGATGAGGGCGTATTATAAGAGAAGTCTGTCAGAAAGCTTATTACCCATATCTGAAGGAAGGTACAGTGAAGTAGCTTCCAGCAATGCACCTCATGAAAGACTTAGGGTTTGGATGCCTACCAAGATAAGAGGGCATTCAACAGTCAAGAGAAACACAAACAACAATAACTCCAAGCTCTCTTTTCTCCATTCCTTCCTTAAAGGAGCCACTGGTCAGTAGAATAAAGAATAAAGTAGAATAAAGCTGTTTCCTGTTTGTATTGTACCAAATCCAGCCAATTCTATAACTTGCAAAACTTACGCTTGCATCTAAAGAACTTTTAAATAATATTTAATGCATAATGAATGACTTATGAACACCCAATAAAAAATAATACTGTCTCATTCATTCATGCATTCATTCATTCAGTATGGATTGAGGGTTACTTTCTGCCAGGCAAGTTGTAAGATCTAAAAATTTAGCAATGAACAATATAGAGTTCTTACCTTCATAGAGCTTACATTTTAGTGTTGGGGACAGATAAAACAGATAAATACATAATCAAGTATCAGTGAGAAGTTCTCAGATGAAAATAAACATTTATTTTCTGATACCATTCCAATGGGTGAAAGAGTATCACCTCATTATTCTGGGTAAGGGTGATAGTCCAGGTTTTCCATTGAACTTCCATTGATCCCTGAGTGGAAGTGGCTCCTTGTTACTCCTTAGTGAGGGCAGGAAGCCAAAATTGCAGATGAGGCGAAGACAGCAGGGGAGCAATGGAAGGCAGAGATGTTACCTTTCATCAGGTCCTAACATTTCCCAAGCAACCAGGGAAGTTCTCAATATGTAGTTACTTAAGACAACTTAAATATTCAACACAAAGAAGGTAGATAATTAATGGTGACTTCATAAAATGGAATACTATCCACCAATGGCCACAAATGTATGATAGCTATATGCATCAATATGGATGAATCTCAAGAAAGTAATGTGACTAATAAAAAGCAAGTTACAGAAAAGAAAACATATACTGTGTTTCTAATCATATAAAGCTTGAAAACTAAGCAAAATATTTTTTTAGGGATACCTAAATGGGTGTAAATGAAAAACTATAAAGAACAATAAGGGAATGATTAACAAAATTGAAGACAATAGTTGATTCTGGAAGAAGGAATGGGGTATGACTGGGGAGAGGTATACAGAAACTTTCAAAAGTATAAGTAATGTTCCAGTTCAGCAATTCTCAAACTTTGATCTGTGTCAGAACCACGTGGGGAATTTGGTAAAACAAAACAAAACAAAACAAAACAAAAAACCTGAGTTCTATCTTATTTCCAGGGGCTTGGGCCTCTATGTTCTCTATTAGATCTCCAGAGAATTCTGATAGACACCAAGGTTTAAGAACCAAGGTTAACTCTTAAGATAGGTACTGTGTAAACACAAGTTTATTTTGTAATTATCTTTTAAGTATATATGTACATTACATACACTCCTTTATATATATAACACATTCCATTAAAAATTTTAGGTAGTTCCTTTAATGGTCTTGTCTATACTTCCTAGGCATGAAAACTTCCAGCAGCCCAAGCCTCTTGACCATGACTGAACAGACCTCAGTATACTTTATATGATAGTCTCCATTCAGAAATCAGATTGTCTAGTCTAGTCTGAGTCAAAACTCCAAACTTGATTTAACATTAAACTGTATTTCTCTCCCAGTTTAAGCCTTCTTCTGACAAGAAGTCTGCAGTAGAAAAGGTGAGGTGTGGTTGATATGGTTGACTTCTTTTTTTCCCCTTAAATCCCCCTCCACTAACTGCTAGAGTCAAATCCACTGCAGTCATCAGTACTATTATGATACGTCTACCTTTTTTCACTTTAGCTCTACAGCCCATTCTCCACACAGCAGCCTCAATAATATTTGTTTTAATTTTTTTAATTTAAACTAATTTTCAGCTTATAGAAAAGTTGCAGAAATAGTGCAAGAGTATTCCCTTATACCCCTCATTCAAGTTTCCCTAATATTAGTATCTTATATAACCATAGTACACTTACTAAACACAGGAAATTCACTCCAGTACAATACTATTAACTAAATTACATGCTTTATTCTAACTTCAGTGGTTTCCCCACTGTCATTTTTCTCTTCCAGGATCCTATTTCCAGGATCACATTGCATTTAGTCGTTGTTTCTGCTTCATCTCCTCCATCTATAAAAGTTCTTCACTTTTTCCTTAACTTTCATGACCTTGACACTTTTGAAGAGTATTAATCAGTTATTTTGTCAAATGTCTCCTGATGTAGGTTTTTCTGATGTTTTTTAATGATTGGCATGAGGCATTTTGGTATGCCTTTATTTTAGAACTTTCAGAACTCTCCAGTACACTAAGAATAAAATCAAACACGTACCCCAATTTGGCATCGTCTGACCCTTAAATTTGTTCTTGATTCACCTTAAGTCACTCTGGTCTGGCCACAGTGGTTAGTTTGAATTCCTCAGGAAGCAGACTCTGAGATGAAGTTCAGTGTGCAAGCTGTTTATTATGGAGCTCCTCTGAGACCAACCCCTATGAAAGGAAAGGAAGAAAGGGGAGTGGGCATGTGGAGAAATTGAGCTGCATGTGACAGACTAGACTGATCCTACATGGAGCCCTGGGGCTAGAAATGGTCTTTCTGGGTTGTACCCTTTTGAAATGAGATGGCCAAGCCTTATACTCCCTACATGCATTGATAACTGGATGTAGCCCATCTTGGAAAAGATGTGACCTTAGTGGCATGGCACCTGAAGACACTGACACTGAAAGTTGTTTGCCCTTAGCACTCCCAGCAGCTGGGACAATAAGTACTTCAATGAAGGGGGATCTAGGTAGCACATGACAGTGTTCCACCACACTGTCTTCCAGTTTAAGGTCTTTTTCCCTTCAGAAATTTTTATGTACTTGTCCTTCCAGCTGTTGTGCTTCCCATTGGCTATTTGCATAGATGATTCATCCCCATCCTTCAGAAATCAGCTAAAACATCAGTGTCTCAGTGAGGCCTTCCTGGCTTCCTTTTTCCTACTTCATGATTTACGATTACATGTCTGTTTACTAATTTACTATCTCCCAATGAGACTGAGAGCTCCATAAAGGCAGGAAGCACATAAATTTGATTCACCTCTGTTTACTACCACTTAACATGGGGCCAAGTCCATAGCAAGTCTTCAATAAATTGTTTAAAAATTAGTGAATAACAAGATGAATGGATGAAATAAAATATAATAAATCTGGGTTTTTTTGGACAGAACTTCAGAGTATGGTAAATAGTCACAGACAACCAGGAAATGATCTAGGGTGTGTGGTGTGGTACAATCTCCTTAAGTTAAGGAATTCAGGGAATGGAAAACATAGTGAGAGACTCAGAAGTCAAGGAAACTCAAACCTGTTGTTGAAGAGGTGTTTTAGTCTGCTCAGGTTGTCACAATAAAATACCATGGATTGGGCTTCCCTGGTGGTGCAGTGGTTGAGAGTCTGCCTGCCGATGCAGGGGACACGGGTTCG
This sequence comes from Orcinus orca, assembly GCF_937001465.1. Taxonomy (NCBI): domain Eukaryota; kingdom Metazoa; phylum Chordata; class Mammalia; order Artiodactyla; family Delphinidae; genus Orcinus; species Orcinus orca. The sequence goes on from NC_064580.1 coordinate 41,076,181, forward strand.
TGCCCCGGTCCGGGAAGATCCCACATGCCGTGGAGCGGCTGGGCCCGTGAGCCATGGCCGCTGAGCCTGTGCTCCGCAATGGGGGAGGCCACAACAGTGAGAGGCCCATGTACCACAAAAAAAAAATACAAAAAAACACGTGGATTGAGTAGCTTAAACAACAGAAATTTATTTTCTCACAGTTCTGGAGCCTGGAAATCCAAGATCAAGGTGTCAGCATGCTCAGGTTCTGGTAAGGGCCTTCTAACTGGCTTGTAGATGGCTGTCTTCTTGCTTGGCTTGCTGGCTTGTCCTCACATGGCAGAGAAAGAAAGAGAACAAACTCTCTGGTGTCTCGTCTTATAAGGGCACTAATCCCATCATGAGGGTCCCACCTTCACGACCCTACCTAATCCTAATTACATCCCAGTGGCCCTATCTCCAAATACTATCACACTGAGGGGAGGGCCTCAACATATGAATTTTGGGGGACACAATTCAGCCCATAGGAAGATACAATGCATTTTGTATTAAGTTTGTTTAAAAGACTATTAACTTACCTACTTTTCATTGTTTATCTAAAAGACTCAACACATTAGTTTATTATCCATTTCTAAAGCATATAATTAGTGCTGAAGGAATAATATCACCACATATTAAGTTTGAAATACTAAAGATATATTTCTTAGGACAACACATGCTGTTGGTAATTGAATATGAGCAACATACTAACCTTTGAGATTAGCAATTTTTAAAAGTTCATGTGGGACTTCCTTAGTGGTGCGGTGGTTAAGAATCTGCCTGCCAATGCAGGGTACACGGGTTCGAGCCCTGATACGGGAAGATCCCACTTGTCGCGGAGCAACTGAGCCCATACACCACAACTACTGAGCCTGCACTCTAGACCCCGAGAGCCACAACTACTGAGCCCGTGTGCCACAACTACTGAAGCCCATACACTTAGAGCCCATGCTCCGCAACAGGAGAAGCCACTACAATGAGAAGCCCACACACTGCAATGAAGAGTAGCCCCCACTCGCTGCAACTAGAGAAAGCCCACGCACAGCAATGATAACCCAACCCAGCCAAAAATTAATTAATTAATTAAATTAAAAAGTTCATGTGCATTAGAATTTCCAGAGGATCTGGTTAAAATGTAGATTCCTGTGCTCCATAGCTGGTACTTCTGCCATTTTATTGGTTTTTGTTATTTATTTATTTATCTATCTATTTACTTATTTATTTATTTTTGGCTGTGTTGGGTCTTTGTTGCTGCATGTGAGCTTCCTCTAGTTGCTGTGAGCAGGGCCTATTCTTCCTTGCGGTGCACGGGTTTCTCATTGCAGTGGCTTCTCTTGTTGCAGGGCACAGGATCTAGGCACACAGGCTTCAGTAGTTGTGGCACATGGGTTCAGTAGTTGTGGCTCATGGGCTTAGTTGCTCCGCGGCATGTGGGATCTTCCTGGACCAGGGCTTGAACCTGTGTCCCCTGCATTGGCAGGTGGATTCTTAACCACTGCGCCACCAGGGAAGTCCCACTTCTGCCATTTTAAACAGAGCCCCAGGTGATTCTACTATAGATGAGTGAGGATTGCATTTTGAGGAATATGTTACTGGTTACATCAGAAATAACTTGGTCCTTCAAAATGAGTTCAACATTCTGCTGCCTCCTTCCTTGGCATGACTGCAAGGGCATTGACAACATTTACAGATGATTTGGTGGTGTTTATGACGTGCAAGATTCTTAAGCAACAGAGAAAAAGGAAAGGTATTCCTGATAGCCAGCAGACAACTGCTCCCACTACAAAAACATGTTCACACAGAGAGACACAGACAGAGACAGACAGAGACAGAGAAAGAAAGAGAGAATGATGCACCAGAATTTGACTGTGGTTGGGGGAGAGTTGGTTGGCAGCTCTTGGAGAGCCAGGAGATGGGTGAAGCCTAACACAGCACTGTCACTGAGTGAATAAGCATAACGACTTGAAAATTTTTAATCTTTTTAAATTAGTACTTTTGGAGCAGCTTTAAGTTCACAGCAAAACTGAAGTGAAGGTACCGAGATTTCCCATATACCCTCTGCCCCCTCCACACATGAATAGCCTCCCCCATTATCAACATCCCCCACCAGAGTGGTAAATTTTTTACCACTGATGAACCTACATTGACACATCATAATCACCCAAAGCACACTGTTTTCATTATGTTTCACTCGTGGTGGTATACATTCTATGGGTATGGACAAATCTATAATGATGTCTATCCATCATTATGGTATCATGCAGAATATTTTCACTGCCCTAGAAATTCTCTGTGCTTCTCCTAATCATTCCTCTCCCACCCCAAAGCCTGGCAACCACTGATCTTCTGTCTCCATAGTTTTGCCGTTTCCAGAATGTCATATAGTTGGAATCATACAGTATGTAACCTTTTCAGATTGGCTTATTTCACTTAGTAACATACAGTTAAGTTTCCTCCATGTGTTTTAATGGCTTGAAAGCTCATTTCTTTTTAGTGCTGAATAATGTTCCATTGTCTGGATGTATCACAATTTATTTATCCATTCACCTACAAAAGGACATCTTGGTTGCATTGAATCTATAGACCAAGTTGGGAAGAACTGACATCTTGACAGCATTGCGTTTTCCTATCCATGAATGTTTTCCTCTGAATATCCATGAACTTTCCCTCTGTTACTTAAGTACCTCCATTTATTTAGTTCTCCTTTTTGTTCATCAGAGTTTTGTAGTCTTCCTCATATAGATCCTGTACATATTTTGTTAAATTTATCCCTAAGTATTTCATTTTTGAGTGTGCCAATGTAAATGGTATTGTATTTTTAATTTCAAATTTCACTTGTTCATTGCTGGCATACAAGAAAGTGACTGGCTTTTGTAGATTAACCTTGTATCCTGCAAGCTGGATATAATCGCTCATTCCAAAAGTTTTTTGTTGATTCTTTAGGATTTTCTACTTTTAGACAATCATGTCATTTGTGAACAAAGACAGTTTTATTTTTCCTTCCCAATCTGTATGCCTTTCATTTCCCTTTCTCATCTTATTGCATTAAGTAGAACTTCCAATATGATGTTGAAAAGGAGTGGTGAGGGGGGACATCCTTGCCTTGTACCTGATCTTAGTGGGAAAGCTTCTAGTTTCTCACCATTAAGTATGATGTTAGCTCTATTCTTTATTAGTTTGAGGAACTTACCTTCTATTCATAGTTTACTGAGAATTTTTATCATGAATGGATGTTGGACTTCGTCAAATGCTTTTCCTGCATCTATTCATATGATCATTTGATTTTTCTTTTTTAATCTGTTGATGTGATAGATTACATTAACTGATTTTTGAATGTTGAACCAATCTTGCATACTTGGCATAAATCCCACCTTGTCATGGGGAATAATTCTTTTTATACATGGTTGGATTTGATTTGCTAATATTTATTGAGGATTTTTGCATCTGTGTTCATAAGAGATATTAGTCTATAGTTTTCTTGTAATTTTTTTCTGGTTTTGGTATTAGGGCAATGGTAGCCTCATAGAATGAGTTAGGAAGTAACCTTTTGCTTTAATTTTCTGAAAGAGATTGTAGAGGATTGGCATAATTTCTTCCTTAAATGTTTGGTAAAATTCACCAATGAATCCATGTAGGCCTGGTACTTTCTGATTTGGAAGATTATTAATTATTGATTAAATTTCTTTAATAGGCCTATCAAGATTATTTATTTCTTCTTGCATGAGTTTTTGTAAATTGTGTCTTTCAGGGACTTGGTCCATTTCATCAAGATTATCAAATTTGTGGGCATAGACTCGTTCATACTATTCTTTTTTCAGGGTGTGAATTTTTTTTTTTTTAACATCTTTATTGGAGTATAATTGCTTTACAATGGTATGTTAGTTTCAGCTTCACAACAAAATGAATCAGTTATATATACACATATATTCCCATATCTCTTCCCGCTTGCGTCTCCCTCCCTCCCACCCTCCCTATCCCACCCCTCCAGGCGGTCACAAAGCACCAAGCTGATCTCCCTGTGCTATGCGGCTGCTTCCCACTAGCTAACTACCTTACGTTTGGTAGTGTATATATGTCCATGCCTCTTTATCGCTTTGTCACAGCTTACCCTTCCCCCTCCCCATATCCTCAAGTCCATGCTCTAGTAGGTCTGTGTCTTTATTCCCGTCTTACCCCTAGGTACTTCATGACCTTTTTTTTTTCCCCCTTAGATTCCATATATATGTGTTAGCATACGGTATTTGTCTCTCTCTTTCTGACTTACTTCACTCTGTATGACAGACTCTAGGTCTATCCACCTCATTACAAATAGCTCAATTTCATACTATTCTTTTATCAAGATTTCAATGTCCATAGGATCTGGAAAAATGTCCTGTCTTTCATTTCTGATATTAGTAATTTGTGTCTTCTTTTTTTCTTAGCCTGTCTAGAGGCTTATCAATTTTATCATTTCAAAGAACCAACTTTTGATTTCCTTGATTTTTTAATTGATTTCTTCTTTTCATTTTCATTGATTTGTGTGCTAATTCTTATTATTCCTTTCTCCTACTTACTTTGAAATTAATTTGCTGTTTTTACTATTTTCCTAATGTAGAAACTTAGATTATTGATTTTAGACTTTTATTCTTTCCCAATAAATGCATTCAATGCATTTATAAGAAAAGAGGCACTGCTTTTGCCACACACCACAAATTTTGAAAAGTTGTGTTTTTATTTTCATTTAGTTCAAAATATTTTTTTATTTCTCTTGAGGCTTCTTTGAGCCATGTGTGATTTAGAAGTATGTTTTTAACCTCCACATATTTGGGGATAATAGCTTTTTAAAAAATAAATAAATGAGGGAAGACAGTTAAATAAAGACTTTTTTTGTAATCTGGTGTAGCCCAGCCCAGCACAATCGAGGCTCTCAAAATAAATGGGAGCATAAGAATATTATTTTTATCTCCCTGCTGGACTTCTATGTTTAATAGGACTCATTTCTTTCCATACCAAAGAGCATTAATGGAATGCACGACAAGATTAGCTAACATGAATTAAATAGAATTTAATTATCATAAATTTAAAAGAACCACCACAGCTGCTATGAGCAATGTGGAAAAATGGAAAAAGTGAAATACAGTTTGGCTTCCATTATGATTAACACTATAGAAAAGATTTTATTTCCTATTATTATTATCACTCAAGTGTTGCTACAAATATTTTTAAATCCATTCTAATCTGGTAACAGAACTGACCATGGAAAGTTAAATTATTTATTTTCTTGCTTTATTCAATTTATGGACTGAAAAGTTACCTTCATTTAATTAGGGGTTAATATAGTGATGAAATAGCATGAATCATTATTAAAATGGAAGAGAAAGATTAAAAAATTAAACCAACCACTTTGTATTGATCATCTGTTTTTAATCTCATTATTTTTCTGATTTGTATATTTTATTAGAAGTGATATTAAATATATTAATGAAACCTCCTTCTCTGACAAGAAACATAATGCAAAGTTCTCTTTCTCAAATCATTTTAATTATCAAGAACATTAATATGAATTTAAAAATCTAGAATTGTATGGATATATAAAACCGAACTCAAACACGAAAACCACCCTGACGCTTACCTAAAAAGGTAGGTGATATTGACATTAACCTACAAATATACTTTTTTAAAACATATTTATTGGGATATAATTGCTTTACAATGGTGTGTTAGTTTCTACTTTATAACAAAGTGAATCAGTTATACATATACATGTACCCCCATATCTCTTACATCTTGCGACTCCCTCCCTCCACCCTCCTATCCCACCCTTCTGGCTGGTCACAAAGCACCGAGCTAATCTCCCTGTGCTATCTGACTGCTTCCCACTAGCTATCTATTTTACATTTGGTAGTGTATATATGTCCATATATACACTACCACTCTCTCACTTTGTTCCAGCTTACCCTACCCCTTCCCCACATCCTCAAGTCCATTCTCTAGTAGGTCTACATCTTTATTCCCATCTTGCTCCTAGGTTCTTCATGACAATTTTTTTTAAGATTCCATATATATATGTTAGCATACGGTATTTGTTTTACTCTTTCTGACTTACTTCACTCTGTATGACAGACTCTAGGTCCATCCACCTCATTACAAATACGTCAGTTTCGTTCCTTTTTATGGCTGAGTAATATTCCATTGTATATATGTGCCACATCTTCTTTATCCATTCATCTGTTGATGGACACTTTGGCTGCTTCCATGTCCTGGCTATTGTAAATAGAGCTGCAATGAACATTTTGGTACATGATTCTTTTTGAATTATGGTTTTCTCAGGGTATATACCTAACAGTGGGATTGCTAGGTCATATGGTAGTTCTATTTTTAGTTTTCTAAGGAACCTCCATACTGTTCTCCATAGTGGCTGTATCAATTTACATTCTCACCAACAGTAGGAGAGAGTTCCCTCTTCTCCACACCCTCTCCAGAATTTCTTTTTTTTTTTTTTTTGGTACACGGGCCTCTAACTGTTGTGGCCTCTCCCGTTGGGGAGCACAGGCTCCAGCGGCGAAGGCTCAGCAGACATGGCTCATGGGCCTAGCCGCTCCATGGCATGTGGGATCTTCCCAGACCAGGGCATGAATCTGTGTCGCCTGCATCGGCAGGCAGACTCTTAACCACTGCGCCACCAGGGAAGCCCGCTACAGCATTTCTTGTTCATAGATTTTTTGATGATGGCCATTCTGTCCAGTGTGAGATGATGTCACACTGTAGTTTTTTGTTTTGTTTTGTTTTGTTTTGTTTTGTTTTTTTGCAGTACATGGGCCTCTCACTGTTGTGGCCTCTCCTGTTGCGGAGCACAGGCTCCGGACGCACAGGCTCAGCAGCCATGGCTCATGGGCCCAGCCGCTCCGCGGCATGTGGGATCTTCCCAGACCGTGGCATGAACCTGCGTCCCCTGCATCGGCAGGTGGACTCTCAACCACTGTGCCACCAGGGAAGCCCACATTGTAGTTTTGATTTGCATTTCTCTAATGATTAATGATGTTGAGCATTCTTTCATGTGTTTGTTGGCAATCTGTATATCTTCTTTGGAGAAATGTCTATTTAGGTCTTCTGCCCATTTTTGGATTGGGTTGTTTGTTTTTTTGTTATTGAGTTGCATGAGCTGCTTGTAAATTTTGGAGATTAATCCTTTGTCAGTTGCTTCATTTGCAAATATTTTCTCCCATTCTGAGGGTTGTCTTTTGGTCTTGTTTATGGTTTCCTTTGCTGTGCAAAAGCTTTGAAGTTTCATTAGGTCCCATTTGTTTATTTTTGTTTTTATTTCCATTTCTCTAGGAGGTGGGTCAAAAAGGATCTTGCTGTGTTTTATGTCATAGAGTGTTCTGCCTATGTTTTTATCGAAGACTTTGATAGTGTCTGGCCTTACATTTAGGTCTTTAATCCATTTTGAGTTTATTTTTGTGTATGGTGTTAGGGAGTGTTCTAACTTCATGCTTTTACATGTAGCTGTCCAGTTTTCCCAGCACCACTTTTGAAGAGGCTGTCTTTTCTCCACTGTATACTCCTGCCTCCTTTATCAAAGATAAGGTGACCATATGTGCGTGGGTTTATCTCTGGGCTTTCTATCCTGTTCCACTGATCTATATTTCTGTTTTTGTGCCAGTACCTTACTGTCTTGATTACTGTAGCTTTGTAGTATAGTCTGAAGTCAGGGAGCCTGATTCCTCCAGCTCAATTTTTCATTTCCAAGATTGCTTTGGCTATTCGGGGTCTTTTGTGTTTCCATACAAATTGTGAAATTTTTTCTTCTACTTCTGTGAAAAATGCCAGTGGTAGTTTGATAGGGATTGCATTGAATCTGTAGATTGCTTTGGGTAGTATAGTCCTTTTCACAATGTTCATTCCTCCAATCCAAGAACATGGTATATCTCTTCATTTGTTTGTATCATCCTTAATTTTTTTCATCAGTTTAATAGTTTTCTGCATACAGGTCTTTTGTCTCCTTAGGTAGGTTTATTCCTAGGTATTTATTCTCTTTGTTTCGATGGTTAACGGGATTGTTTCCTTTTTTCTCTTTCAAATTTTTCAACTTTAGTGTATAGGAATGCATGTGCATTGATGTTGTATCCTGATACTTTACCAAATTCATTGATTAGCTCCAGTAGTTTTCTGCTGGAGTTTTTAGGTATCGCTATGTATAGTATCATTTCATCTGCAAACAGTGACAGTTTTAGTTCTTCTTTTCTGATTTGGATTCCTTTTATTTCTTTTTCTTCTCTGATTGCTCTGGCTAAAACTTCAAAAACTATGTTGAATAATAGTGGTGAGAATGTGCAACCTTGTCTTGTTCCTCATCTTAGTGGAAATGGTTTCAGTGTTTCACCACTGAGGATGATGTTGGCTGTGGGTTTGTCATATATGGCCTTTATTATGTTGAGGTAAGTTCCCTCTATGGCTACTTTCTGGAGGGTTTTTATCATAAATGGGTGTTGAATTTTGTTGAAAGCTTTTTCTGCATCTATTGATATGATCATATGGTTTTTCTCCTTCAGTTTGTTAATATGGTTTATCACATTGTTTGATTTGTGTATATTGAAGAATCCTTGCATTCCTGGGATGAACCCCACTTGATCATGTTGTATGATGATTTTAATGTGCTATTGGATTGGTTTGCTAGTATTTTGTTGAAGATTTTCGCATCTATGTTCATGAATGCTATTGGCCCGTAGTTTTCTTTTTTTATAACATCATTGTCTGGTTTTGGTATCAAGGTGATGGTGGTGTCGTAGAATGAGTTTGGGAGTATTCCTCACTCTGCTATATTTTTGAAGAGTTTGAGAAGGATAGGTGGTAGCTCTTCTCTAAATATTTGATAGAATTTGCCTGTGAAGCCATCTGGTCTTGGACTTTTGTTTGTTGGAAGATTTTTAATGACAGTCTCAATTTAAGTGCTTGTGATTGGGCCGTTTATATTTTCTATTTCTTCCTGCTTCAGTCTTGGAAGGTTGCGCTTTTCTAAGAATGTGTCCATTTCTACCAGGTTGTCCATTTTATTGGCATAGAGTTGCTTGTAGTAATCTCTCATGATCTTTTGTATTTCTGCAGTGTCTGTTGTCACTTCTCCTTTTACATTTCTAATTCTATTGATTTGAGACTTCTCCCTTTTTTTCTTGATGATTCTGGCTAATGGTTTATCAATTTTGTTTATCTTGTCAAAGAACCAGCTTTTAGTTTTATTGATCTTTGCTATTGTTTCTTTCATTTCTTTTTCATTTATTTCTGATCTGATCTTCATGATTTCTTTCCTTCTGGTGACTTTGAGGGATTTTTTGTCTTCATTCTCTAATTGCTTTAGGTGTAAGGTTAGGTTGTTCATTTGAGATGTTTCTTGTTTCTTGAGGTAGGATTGTAATGCTCTAAACTTCCCTCTTAGAACTGCTTTTGCTGCATCCCATAGGTTTTGGCCATGGTGTTTTCATTGTCATTTGATTCTAGGTATTTTTTGATATCCCCTTTGATTGATTCAGTGATCTCTTGGTTATTAAGTAGTTTATTGTTTAGCCTCCATGTGTTTGTGTTTTTTACAGATTTTTTCCTGTAATTCATATCTAGTTTCATAGCGTTGTGGTCAGAAAAGATACTTGATATGATTTCAATTTTCTTAAATTTACCAAGGCTTGATTTGTGACCCAAGATATGATCTATCCTGGAGAAAGTTGAATGAGCACTTGAGAAGAAAGTGGATTGTGTTGTTTTTGGATGGAATGTCCTATAAATAGCTTAAGTCCATCTTGTTTATTGTATCATTTAAAGCCTGTATTTTCTTATTTAATTTCATTTTGGATGATCTGTCAATGGGTGAAAGTGCGGTATTAAAGTCCCCTACTATGATTGTGTTACTGTCGATTTCCCCTTTTATGGCTGTTAGCATTTGCTTAACATATTGTGGTGCTTCTATGTTAGGTCCATAAATATTTACGATTGTTTTATCTTCTTCTTGGATTGATCCCTTGATCGTTATGTAGTGTCCTTCTTTTTGTCTTGTAATAGTGTTTATTTTAAAGTCTATTTTGTCTGATATGAGAATTGCTACTCCAGCTTTCTTTGATTTTCATTTGCATGGAATATCTTTTTCCATCCCTTCACTTTCAGTCTGTATCTGTCCCTAGGTCTGAAGTGGGTGTCTTGTAGACAGCATATATACGGGTCTTGTTTCTGGATCCATTCAGCCTATGTCTAAGTCTCTTGGTGGGAGCATTTAATCCATTTACATTTAAGGTAATTATTGATATGTATGTTCCTATTACCAATTTCTTAATTGTTTTGGGTTTGCTTGTTTCCTGCTTAGAGAAGTTCCTTTAGGATTTGTTGTAAAGCCGGTTTGGTGGTGCTGAACTCTCTTAGCTTTTGCTTGTCTATAAAGGTTTAATTTCTCCATTGAATCTGAATGAGATCCCTGCTGGGTAGAGTAATCTTGGTTGTAGGTTTCTCCCTTTCATAACTTTTAATATGTCTTGCCACTCCCTTCTGACTTGCAGATTTTCTGCTGAAAGTTCAGCTGTTACCCTTATGGGGATTCCCTTGTATGTTATTTATTGTTTTTCCCTTGCTGCTTTTAATATTTTTTCTTTGTATTTAATTTTTGAAAGTTTGATTAATATGTGTCTTGGCATGTTTCTCCTTGGATGTATCCTGTATGGACTCTCTGTGCTTCCTGGACTTGATTATTTCCTTTCCCACATTAGGGTAGTTTTCAACTATAATCTCTTCAAATATTTTCTCACTCCCTGTCTTTCTCTCTTCTTCTTCTGGGACCCCTATAGTTAGAATGTTGGTGCATTTAGTGGTGTCCTAGAGGTCTCTGAGACTATCCTCAATTATTTTCATTATTTTTTCTTTATTATGCTCTGCAGTAGTTATTCCCACTATTTTATCTTCCAGGTCACTTATCCGTTCTTCTGCCTCAGTTATTCTGCTATCAATTCCTTCTAGAGAATTTTAAATTTCATTTATTATGTTTTTCATCATTGTTTGTTTGTTCTTTAGTTCTTCTAGGTCCTTTTTAACGTTTCTTTTATATTCTCCATTGTATTTCCAAGATTTTGTATCATCTTTACTATCATTACTCTGAATTCTTTTTCAGGTAGACTGCCTATTTCCTCTTTATTTTTTTGGTCTGGTCAGTTTTTATCTTGCTCCCTCATCTGCTGCATGTTTCTCTGCCTTCTCATTTTGCTTAACTGACTCTTTTTCAGGTCTCCTTTTTGCAGGCTGCAGGTTCATAGTTTCCATTGTTTTTGGTGTCTGTCCCCAGTGGCTAAGGTTGGTTCAGTGGGTTGTGTAGGCTTCCTGGTGGAGGGGACTAGAGCCTGTGTTCTGGTGGATGAGGCTGAATCTTGTCTTTCTGGTGGGCAGGTCCATGTCTGGTAGTGTGTTTTGGGGTGTCTGTGACCTTATTGTGATTTTAGGCAGCCTCTCTGCTAATGGGTGGGGTTGTGTTCCTCTCTTGCTATTTGTTTAGCATAGGTTGTCCAGCACTATAGCTTGCTGGTCATTGAGTGGAGCTGGGTCTTAGTGTTGAGGTGGAGATCTCTGGGAGGGCATTCGCCATTTGATATTACATGGAGCTGGGAGGTCTCTGGTGGACCAATATCCTGAACTCGGCTCTCCCACCTCAGAGCACAGACCTGAGATCCGTTCAGAACACCAAGGCCCTGTCAGCCACACCACTCAGAACAAAAGGGAGAAAGAAAGAAAGAAAGAGAGAAAGAAAAAGAAAGAAGAAAGAAAGAGAGAGAGAGAGAGAGAAAGAAAGAAAATTAATAGAATAAAAAATAATTATTGAAAATTTAAAAAGAAAATTAAAAAGTAATAAAAAGAGGAAAAAAAGAAAGAAGTGAGCAACCAAACCAAAAAACAAATCCACCAATAATCACAAGTGCTAAAAACTATACTAAAAAAAAAAACAAAAAACGGACAGAGAGAACCCTATGACAAATGGCAAAAGTGAAGCTACACAGACAAAATCACCCAAAGAAACATTCACATACAGACCCAAAAAAGAGAAAAAGGAAAAAAATATATATGTCATTGCTCCCAAAGTCCACTACCTCAATTTGGGATGATTCATCGTGTATTCAGATATTCCATAGGCAGGGTACATCAAGTTGATTGTGGAGATTTCGTCCGTTGCTTCGGAGGCTTCTGGGAGAGCTTTCCCTTTCTCTTCTTTGTTCACACAGCTCCTGGGGTTCAGCTTTGGATTTGGACCCACCTCTGGGGTAGGTCGCCTGAGGGTGTCTGTTCCCGCCCAGACACGACGGGGTTAAAGGAGCCGCTGATTCGGGGGCTCTGGCTCACTCAGGCCAGGGGGAGGGAGGGGTACGGATGTGGGGCGAGCCTGTGGAGCAGAGGCCGGCGTGACGTTGCACCAGCCTGAGGCTCGCCGTGTGTTCTCCCAGGGAAGTTGTCCCTGGATCACGGGACCCTGGCAGTGGTGTGCTGCACAGGCTCCTGGGAGGGCAGGTGTGGATAGTGACCTGTGCTTGCACACAGGCTTCTTGGTGGCAGCAGCAGCAGCCTTAGTGTCTCTTGCCCGTCTCTGTGGTCCGCGCTGATAGCCGTGGCTCGCGCCCATCTCTGGAGCTCGTTTAGGCAGTGCTCTGAATCCCCTCTCCTTGTGCACCCTGAAACAATGGTCTTCTCCCTCTTTGGCAGGTCCAGACATTTTCCAGGACTCCTTCCCGGCTGGCTGTGGTGCACTAGCCCCCTTCAGGCTGTGTTCACACAGCCAACCCCAGTCCTCTCCCTGGGATCTGACCTCCGAAGCCCGAGCCTCAGCTCCCAGCCCCCGCCCATCCCGGCAGGAGAGCAGACAAGCCTCTTGGGCTGGTGAGTGCTGGTCAGCACCAATCCTCTTTGTGGGAATCTCTCTGCTTTGCCCTCTGCACCCCTGTTGCTGTGCTCTCCTCTGTGGCTCTGAAGCTTCCCCCCCGCCACCCCCCCCCCCCCCGTCTCCACCAGTAAAGGGCTTCCTAGTGTGTGGAAACTTTTCCTCCTTCACAGCTCCCTCCCACTGGTGCAGGTCCCGTCCCTATTCTTTTGTCTCTGTTTTTTCTTTTTTCTTTTGCCCTACCCAGGTACGTGGGGAGTTTCTTGCCTTTTGGGAAGTCTGAGGTCTTCGGCCAGCGTTCAGTAGGTGTTCTATAGGAGTTGTTCCACATGTACATGTATTTCTGATGTATTTGTGGGGGGGAAGGTGATCTCCACGTCTTACTCTTCCGCCATCTTAAAGGTCTCTGCCTTACCTGCTAGTGTTGGAGGGTCTCCTGCAGAGGCGGATGGGCGGCTGTCTAATCTCATTTTAATGGAAGGGAAAGTTAGTCTCCCATCCCCTGCCCCCCAGATATGATTTCATTGTAGGTTGAACGCTAATAAATAAGTAGTTTCTGGGTTTTCTTTTGTGATGAGAGAACATTAAAAAAATAAAACTATTGCTTAAAACATCTTTCTCTTGTGTGAGAAACAAATAAAATAGAATCCAATGATGTGACTATGTTTGCAACGATTGTTTGTTAAGCCTGAGACTTTTTAGAAACAAGTATACAATTATTCATCTAATCTAAACTTTCCATTTTTCTGTTTTCAGGTCAAACTCCCAAGTGTTTGAGGTCAGATTTTGATGGAACACCCAGATGTCCTCAGCTGTCACGGAGAATACTTACCATATTTGCTTGCATATTTCCCCCATTATATTGACAGATATTAGTTATTAACAAAGAAGAAAGAGGTGGATTAACGAGTTAACCTAGCAATCACTGTAGCCTGGGGCCAAAACCACCCTTGCCATGATCCAAAGTTTTCAGCTTTATTGTATTCTTTCAGAAATAAGCCATTGTTTCACGTGGCTAGTAAAATAATAAAAATAATAATAATAATAAGAAGAAAAAGAACTAATGCCTATTTAGCACCTGATACCCAACTACACAAACGCGTGTGCACACACACCATTCTGCCTCTTCTCTCTACCATAGTTGTCATCCCCTCCTCACATACCCATCCTCCTCTCTCCTGGTGAAAAACTGTCAAAGGGGCTTACTGAATCCTGCAGCAGTCTTTGAGATGCATTGGTTTGGTGTGAAATGCATTCACTGGTATGGAAATGTGGCTTTAACAAAGGGTTCTTCATATTGGACCAAATGTTTGCAGCATTATGTAGAGCACTGTTTGTACTTCAGAAAGAAGGATCAGCAAGGGAAGGAATGGGGCAAAATGATTTTCTTGGAGTTGTGGGGAAATTTTTCTTTGTTCATAATAGCCCTATGAATAGGACAAATGTGGAAATACTGCCAGAACTGAAAAATCCCAGCCTATAGTAACTGCCACTATTAGGGAACTTCCAGAGGACTGGGAAGTACTGCTGTTTGCTCCCAGCAAAAATTAGGAGAAAAGACGTTCCCTTACCTGTTGTTAATTGCCAAAACACATGTGTCAAGCCTTCTTTGAGCAAGAGCTGTGTGGGAAATTTACACACAAGTGGAGAGAAAAAGGAGGCAATGACAGAGTTTTGCTTTCTATTGTCTTTTGAATTTTCTCAAGTATAGCAAATGCTGAACATCCCAGAGGAATAAACTCTTAAGGCTTGGGAAAGATGGATACTAACAAGACATACCTTTTTCATCTTTGCCAGGTTAAGGCGATCTAAATAGTTCCTTCTGTTTCAAATGACCATGGATGCCCGGAGTAGAAAGACTCACAGGCAATGTGTAAGTTTGTGTCACCATGTCACCGTGTCTGGGTAAAGCATTTCTGTCAAGTCCTTAGCTGTGTTCCACAGCACTATTGAATTAAGGTGCTGCTTTCAGCAATCAATTTAATGATCAGTGCAGCCAAACAGTGGTTTTGTATTTTTTAGCTGAATTGGTTGATTATGTTACTGAATTGATTAAATTAACTGGCCACTTTAAGGCCAGAGGGAAAATGCCGCATACTCACCTAGAAGAAAATGTGGGGAAAAAATGATCATTTTCCCACAGTTGAGGAAAATCATCACTTTTTTATAATGAGAAATCTATACTGTTTGTGGTACTTCAAAATGATTACTGAGGGGCTTCCCTGGTGGCGCAGTGGTTGAGAGTCCGCCTGCCAATGCAGGGGACACGGGTTCGTGCCCCGGTCCGAGAAGATCCCACATGCCGCGGAGCGGCTGGACCCGTGAGCCATGGCCGCTGAGCCTGCGCGTCCGGAGCCTGTGCTCCGCAATGGGAGAGGCCACAACAGTGAGAGGCCCGCGTACCGCAAAAAAAAAAAAAAAAAGATTACTGAACTTCTTTTAACTACCCACTTTTATGCTCAGCACCAGGCAAAGTATAGGTAGTATACAAAACTGGACAAACCATTGTAGTCTCTGCTCTCCTGGAGCTTATAGCTTAGATGACATGAGAGAGATTTGAATAAATAATTAGACAAATAAATAAATATGTACAAATGACATGTGTGCTTTATACTTTAAAAAATGAAAAAAGCTATGCAAAGTAGCTTTGATTTTTCCTTTCTTTTTTCCTTCCTCCTTTCCTTTCTTCTTTTCCTCATTCTTTCCTACTTTTGCCCTCCCTCTCTTTCTTTTTTCTTGTTGCGTGGTTGGAGAATGTGTAGGTTGAAGGAGGCTGGAATATGTAAATATGAGGTAAACCTAAGAGACAACATGAAAAGTTTCCTCAAGTTAAAAAAAAAAAAATCATGGGAAGAAGAAAGAATAGCAGGGTATAAGAAAGGGAGTGGAGTAGGGAAGGAAAAACACCAAAGACCTTATGAATTCCACTTAAAATATACAATAATGGCAATTAATGGCTTAGGTTGGTAAGCTTAGGGAAATAAAACCAGAGGAAGGAAATCATCTAAGAAAGAATTTTCTTCACTTTTCTATAAGTGATAAGTTTTGTTTTATCTTGTTTCTAAGATGTTCTCATGAAGTTTTTTTATTGGTAGAATTTTGGATGGAGTAATTAATTACTGGCTCAGAGGCATGAAATGTAATGCCCATGGTCACACATTGGGATAGAACTGGGTTGGGCCTCCAGGCCTCCTAATGCCTAAATTGGGGTTCTTTTCACTGTATCACACCAATTCTAAGTAAAGAAAGCTTTCCAGTGCAATGCCTCATTATTTTTAATGGACAACTTTGTTTACATATAATCAAATTGTCTACAGTTTGCCTGGAGGTGGGAAACATTTCCCACCTCTCCTGGTTGCTTGTGATCACACTTCTGGCCTCTGTCCAGCCCTTACTCAGATTTACCTTGTGGATGAGATTGGGAGAATTAACTGGGCAAGTGCAACTCTGTTCCTTTCTCCTTCTGGTATGTGCCTGCAGAGAGCTGTGAGTTTCCATGGGAGAGACCTGTGACAGGCAGGTAATTCTCCTAAATGCCTTGATGCAGTATCAGGAAGCCTAGTCAGCCACCCACCCAAGCTTCATTCTCCAAACAACTTTATCAATAACAAAGCTGATTTATCTCATCTTTCAAGTCCTACAAGCTCAAATACTAGTAGAAGTCATCAGTAAATCTATCTGTGAATGGGCTTTTCTTTGTGAGAAGTTTTAAAATTACTAATTCAATCTCTTTATTTGTTTACCTCCATTCAAATTTTCTATTTCTTCTTGAATCAATGTTGGTAGTTTGTATCTTTATAGGAACTTTTCCATTTCATCTATGCTATCTAATTTGTTGGCACACAGTTGTTCATAGTATTTCCTTATAATTCTTTTTGATCTGTAAGGTTGGTAGTAACGTTCCCTCTTTCATACCACCTTTAGTAATTCGAATCTTCTCTCTTTTTATCTTGATCAATCTAGTTAAAGTCTTGTCCATTTTGTTGATCTTTTTAAAGAGCCAATGTTTAGTCTCATTGATTTTCTCTATTGGTTTTGTATTCTCTATTTCATGAAAGTCTGCCCTGATCTTTATTATTTCCTTTCTTCTGCTTTCTTTGGGTTTAGTTCCCTCTTCTTTTTCCTATTCCTTAAGGTGAAAGGTTAGGTTATTTATCTGAGATCTTTCTTTTTAAAAATATAGATGTTTGGAGCTATACATTTCTCTCTAATCACTGCTTTAGCTGCATCCCATAAGTTTTGGTATATTGTATCTTTACTTTCAGTCATCTCAAAGTATTTTCTAATTTCCTTTGTGATTTATTCTTTGATCCATTAGTTATTTAGAAGTGTGTTATTTGATTTCCACATATTTGTGAGTTTCACAAATTTTTCCTGTTGTTGATTTCTAATTTCATTTCACTGTGATCAGAGAAATACGTTGTATGATTGCAATCCTTTAAAATTTATTGAGGCTTGTTATATGGCCCCACATATGGTCTATCCTGGAAAGTGTCCTCTGTGTACTTAAAAAGAATGTGTATTCACAATGTTCATTGCAGCACTATTTACAATAGCCAGGACATGGAAGCAACCTAAATGTCCATTGACAGATGAATGGATAAAGAAGATGTGGCAGATATCTATACAATGGAATATTACTCAGCCAGAAAAAGGAATGAAATTGGGTTATTTGTAGTGAGTTGGATGGACCTAGAGACTGTCATACGGAGTGAAGTAAGTCAGAAAGAGAAAAACAAATACCATATGTTAACTCATATATATGGACTCTAGAACCCTAGTGGCAGAGCAGGAATAAAGATGCAGACTTGAGGACACGGGGAGAAGGAGAAGCTGGGACGAAGTGAGAGAGTAGCATTGACATGTATACACTACCAAATGTAAAATAGATAGCTAGTGGGAAGCTGCTGCATAGCACAGGGAGATTATCTTGGTGCTTTGTGACCACCTAGAGGGGTGGGATAGGGAGAGTGGGAGGGAGGCTCAAGAGGGAGGGGATATGAGGATATATGTATACATATAGCTGATTCATTTTGCTGTACAGCAGAAACTAACACAACATTGTAAAGCAATTATACTCCAATAAAAATGTAAAAAAAATGTGTATTCTTCTATTGTTGCATGGAGTGATCTAAAAATGTCTGCTAGTTCTAGTTGGTGTTGTTCAAGTCTTCCATTTCCTTGTAGATCTTCTATTTTTTCTAGCCATTATTGAACATGGGTTATTGAAGTCTCCAACTATTATCATTGATGGCTCATATAGTTCTACTTTAACTCTATGAATATTTCCTTCCTAGCCCTCTATCCATCTGCTATACTTGTAAACCATATTTAAACCTTAATACCCCACCACAGTTCATCCACCTCTGCTCCTTTTGTCCAAACACACACCAGAGAGAGGTACAAAAATTTGGAGATGGATAGTAGTAAACATGGAGGGATCCCTGAGCTTGGGGTTATAAAGGATCAGCATAGAACACTAGTGGTAGACTTAAAACATCAGTTCCAGTTAAATATGACTAAAGTCTAAATTCAGTTAAACTAGGAAACTTCAAGGCTCAGTGCTCTAAGTTGTATAGTAAAAATCACAGATGAGTATGATTTCATAGTCAATTGATTTTTGACAAGTGTGCCAAGACAACTTAATGAGGTAAAGAATAGTCTTTTCAACAAATGGAGCTCAGACAACTAGACATCCACATGCAAAAAAAATTGAAATTAAATCTCTACTTGACATCATATGCAAAAATTAATTCAAAAAGGATCATAGTAAATGTAAGAGATAATAATATAAAACTCTCAGAAGAAACCAAAGGAGTAAATCCTCATGACTTTGGGTTAGACAACATCTTCTTAGATATCACACCAAAAACATAAGCAATAAAAGAAAAAATACATTAATTGGAATTCAAAAAAAAATTAAACTTCTGTGTTTCAACAGACACTATTAACTGAGAAGACAACTCACATAAAGGGAGAAAATACTTGGAAATGATATATCTGATAGGAACTTGTAAATAAAAAACACTTGTAACTCAACAATAAAAAGACAATTAAATGAATTAAAACACGGGGAAAGAATATGAATAGACATTTCTCCAAAGAAGATGCTTGTAAATATTTATGTACCCAACATAGGAACACCTAAATATATAAAGCAAATATTAACATACATAAAAAAGGAAATGGACAGTGACAATAATAATAGGGGACTTTAATACTCCTCTTACAGCAATGGATAGATCATATAGACAGAAAATCATTCAGGAAACATGGGCCTTAAATGACACATTAGATCAGAGAGACTTATAAAGATGTATACAGAACCTTCCAGTCCAAAACAGCAGAATACACATTTTTTATCAAGGGCACATGGCACAATTTCCATGGTAGACCACATTATACCACAAAACAACTCAATAAATTTAAGAAGATTGAAATCATATCAAGTACCTTTTCTGACCACGACAGTATGAAACTAGAAATCAACTACAAGACGAAAACTGGAAAAAACACAAGTACGTGGAGACTAAACAACATACTACTTAACAATCAATAGGTCAAAAATAAATAAAAGGGGAAATTAAAAAATACCTTGAGACAAATAAAATTGGAAATGCAACATCCCAAAATCTATGGAATGCAGCAGATGCAGCAAAAACAGTTCTAAGAGGAAAGTATAGAGCAATACAGGCCTACCTCAAGAAACAAGAAAAATCTCAAATAAAAATCGAAGTTTAGACCTAAAAGAACTAGAAAAAGAAGAATGAACAAAGCCAAAATTAGTAAAAAGAAGGAAATAATAAAGGTCAGAGGGGAAATAAATGAAATAGAGACTAAAAAAAATTGAAAAGATCAATAAAATTGAGAGCTGGTTCTTTGAAAAAATAAACAAAATTGACAAAACTTTCATTAGACCCATCAGGAAAAAAAAGGGAGAACTCAAATAAATAAAATCAGAAATGAAAGAGAAGTTACAACTGATACCACAGAAATACAAAGGGTAATAAAAAACTACTAAAAACAATTATAAGCCAAAAAATTGGAAAACCTAGAAGAAATGGATAAATTCCTAGAAATATACAATCTTTCAAGACTGAATCAGGAAGAAGTAGATTATCTGAATAGACCAATAACTGGTAATGAAATTGAATCAGTAATCAAAAAACTCCCAACAAACAATAGTCCAAGGCCAGGCAGCTTCACAGATGAATTTTACCAAACACTTCTTAAAGAACAGTTAGTACCTATCCTTCTCAAATTACTCCAAAAAATTGAAGAGGAAAGAAAGCTTCCAAACTCATTCAAGGAGGCTAGCATTACCCTGTTACCAAAACCAGATGAAGATTCTACCAAAAAGGAAAATTACAGGCCAATATCCTTGATGAAATAGGTGCAAAAATCCTCAACAAAATATTAGCAAACTGAATTCAACATTATATTAAAAGGATCATGTACCATGATCAAGTGGGATTTGTCCCAGGCATGCAAGGATGGTTCAACATCAGCAAATGAATTAATGCAATACACCACATTAACAAAATAAAGGATAAAAATCATGATCATCTCAATAGATGCAGAAAAAGCATTTGAAAAAATTCAACACTCATTTATGATAAAAACTCTCAACAACCTGGGAATAGAGGGACCATACCTCAACAGAATAAAGGCCATATGTGACATCCACAGCTAACATCATACTCAATGGTGAAAAGCTGAAAATTTTTCCTCTAAGATCAGGAACAAGACAAGGATGCTCACTCTCATCACTCTTATTCAACACAGTATTGGAAGTTCTGGCCACAGCAATTAGAAAGGAAAAATAAATAAAAGGCATTCATATTAGAAAGGAAGAAGTAAAACTGTCACTATTTGCAGATGACATTATACTATATATATATAGGAAACCCTAAAGACTCCACCAAAAAACTATTAGAACTAATAAATGAATTTAGTAAAATTGTAGGATACAAAATTAATATACATAAATATATTGCATTTCTATACACTAATAATGAGCTAACAGAAAGAGAAATTAAGAAAACAATTCCATTTGCAATTGCAACAAAGAGAATAAAATTCCTAGGTATAAATTTAACCAAGGAGGTGAAAGAACAGTACTTAGAAAACTATAAGATGTATATGAAAGAAATTGAAGATGACACAAATAAATGGAAAGATATACTGTGCTCATGGGTTGGAAGAATTAATATTGCTAAAATGCCCATACTACCCAAAGCAATATAGAGATTCAAGGCAAACCCTTTCAAATATCAATGGTATTTTTCACAGAATTGGAATAAATAATCCTAAAATTTATATGGAACCACAAAAGATCCTGAATAACCAAAGAAACTGTGAGAAAGAAGGACAAAACCGAGGCATCATGCCCCCTAACTTCAAATTATACTACAAAGCTATAGTAATCAAAACAGTATGGGTATTGACACAAAATATAGACATATAGATCAACGGAACAGAATAGAGAGCCCAGAAATAAACCCTTGCACATATGGTCAGTTAATCTACAGCAAAGGTGGAAAGAATATACAATGGAGAAAAAACCATCTCTTCAATAAATGGTGTTGGGAAAATTGGACAGCTACATATAAAATAATATATCCAGACCACTGTCTTACACCATATACAAAAGTAAATTCAAAATCGATTAAGGACTTGAATATAAGACCTGAAATCATAAAACTCCTAGAAGAAAGTATAGACAGCTCTGTTTTGCATCTGACTCCTCATGCAAGGGCAACAAAAGCAAAAATAAACAAGTGGGGGGGGGGAACTTCCCTGGTGGCGCAGTGGTTGACAATCCACCTGCCAATGCAGGGGACACAGGTTCGAGCCCTAGTCTGGGAAGATCCCACATACCATGGAGCAGCTAGGCCTGTGCGCCACAGCTACTGAGCCTGTGCTCTAGGGCCCACAAGCCACAACTACTGAGTCTGCATGCCACAACTACTGAAGCCTGCATGCCTAGAGCCCATGCTCCACAACAAGAGAAGCCATCACAATGAGAAGCCCATGCACCGCAACGAAGAGTAACCCCAGCTACCTGCAACTAGAGATAGTCAGCCCACAGCAATGAAGACCCAACAGAGCCAAAAATAAATAAATAAATTTATTAAAAAAAAAAAACAAGTGGGACTACACCAAACTAAAAGCTTTCGTACAGCAAAGGAAACCAGCAACAAAATAAAAAGGCAACCTACTGAATGGGAGAAGATATCTACAAATCATGTATCCAATAAGGAGTTAATATCCAAAATCTACAAAGAACTCATACAACTTAATATAAAATAACAAACAATCTGATTTTTAAAAATGCACAGAGGACCTAAATAGACATTTTTCCAAAGAAGACATATGGATGGCCAACAAGCACATGAAAAAATGCTAAACATCATTAATCATCAGGGAAATGCAAATCAAACCACACCTAACAAAAAGACATAAAGTAACAAGTGTTGGTGAGGTTGTGCATAAAAAAGAACGCTTGGGCTTCCCTGGTGGCGCAGTGGTTGAGAGTCCGCCTGCCGATGCAGGGGACACGGGTTCATGGCCCAGTCCGGAAAGATCCCACATGCCGTGGAGCAGCTGGGCCCGTGAGCCATGGCCACTGAGCCTGCGCGTCTGGAGCCTGTGCTCCGCAACGGGAGAGGCCACAGCAGTGAGAGGCCCGCGTACCACAAAAAAAAAAAAAAAAAAAAAAAAGGAACCCTTGTTCACTGCTGCTGGGAAAAACACTAATTCAAAAACATATATGTACCCCAATGTTCATAGCAGCATCATTAGCCAAGATATGGAAGCAACCTAAGTATCCATTGATAGATGAATGGATAATGAAAATGTGTTATATATATACAATGGAATATTAGTTATAAAATAATGAAATCTTGCCATTTGTGGTAACATGGATGGACCTAAAGGTATTATGCTAATGAAATGAGTCAGACACAGAAAGAGAAATACCATGTGATTTCACTTACATGTCAAATCCAAAGAACAAAACAAAGGGACAAACAAAAGAAAACAAAAACATATTCATAGATACAGAGAAGAAACTGCTGGTTGCCAGAGAGGAGGCTGGGAGTATAGGTGAAATAAGTAAAGGAGATTAAGAAACACAAACTTCCAGTTGTAAAATAAATAAGTCATGGGGATGTGTAATATACAGAATAGGCTGTATAGTCAATAATATTCTAATAACTTTAAATGGTGACAGATAGTAACTTGACTTATTGTGGCAATCATCTCATAATGTATATAAATGTTGAATCACCATGTTGTATGCTGAACATAAAGTGATGCAGCCCCTTTGGGATATAGTTCTTTTGTTCCTCAAATAATTAAATATATAGTTACCGTATGATCCAGAATTTTTACTCTGAGGTATATTCTCAAGAGAACTGAATGCATATGTCCTCGCAAAGACTTGTACATGAACCACAATGTTCACTGCAGCACTATTTACAATAGTCAGGATATGGAAGCAACCTAAGTGTCCATTGACAGATGAATGGATAAAGAAGATGTAGCACATATATACAATGGAATATTACTTGGCCATAAAAAGAAATGAAATTGAGTTATTTGTAGTGAGGTGGATGGACCTAGAGTTTGTCATACAGAGTGAAGTCAGAAAGAGAAAAACAAATACTGTATGCTTACACATATATATGGAATCTAAAAAAAAAGAAAAAGGTTATGAAGAACCTAGGGGCAGGACAGGAATAAAGATGCAGACCTACTAGAGAATGGACTTGAGGACACGGGGAGGGGGAAGGGTAAGCTGGGACAAAGTGAGGGAGTGGCATGGACATATATACACTACCAAATGTAAAATTGATAGCTAGTGGGAAGCAGCCGCATAGCACAGGGAGATCAGCTTGGTGCTTTGTGACGACCTAGAAGGGTGGGATAGGGAGGGTGGGAGGGAGATGAAAGAGGGAGGAGATGTGAGGATATATGTATATATATAGCTGATTCACTTTGTTATACAGCAGAAACTAACACACCATTGTAAAGCAATTATACTCCAATAAAGATGTTTAAAAAAAGACTTGTACATGAATGTTTATAGCAACATTGTTCATAAAGCCAAAAATAGAAAAAATCCTGAATATCCATCAACTGAAAAATGGATAAACAAAATGTGGCATATCCATACAATGTAATATTATTTAGCTGTAGAAAGGAATAAAGTACTGATATACGCTACAACATGAATGAACCTGAAAACATTATTCTAAGTGGAAGAAGTCAGACATAAAATGCCATGCATATCGCATAATTCCATACAATCATAAAAAGCACTGAATTGCATACATTAAAATGCTGATCTTTATGTGAATTATATCTCAATAAAACTATGATTTTTAGATATGAATAAGATAACTTCCCTACTTTTAAGAAAGTGCCCTCAGGACAAACTCTTGTCACCTACCTGGGAGGAGATGCTTCTCCTGAATATCAGGGGAATGCCAGAACCCACTGAGCCAGCTGTGTGTCCATCAGGACTCCTGGCATATACACAGTAGACACTCAGAAATTCTTGTTGGAATAAATTGGTTTCTACCAAATTCTCTCAGCTTGTCTGAGGGAAACTCAGTCCCCTGGCTGGATCACTCTGATCCTAGATACCTATCTTGTCTACCTGGATGATTACTACCTCAGAAAAAAATCTTTTTTCACTAACTGTCCTAGTGGATATGAGTCTGATTTGTTCTACCTCCAACCAAGCTCCATTTCTAACCATGCTGGGTAGATCTCTTTTCAGTTACCTGTCCAGTGAACTCAGATGGTTGGAGAGGAAATATGGTCTTATACAAGAGCATGGACTCCAAGACCTCACAGTCTCCAGCTGAGATAAATAGAAAAACCTGGTCTCTCCTCTTTCTCCCCATCCCCCTTTCCAACCTCACACTGCAGAGTGATCTTTTAAAAAAAAGTAAATTGCATCCTGCCTCTTTGTTGCTATATTGCTAACAGTAATTGAATGTTTAATGTCTAGTACATTTCTAAGCCCTTTATGTCTACTGACTCATTAAATCTTCCCAACAATAAATATTATTATTATTCTTATTTTATAGATGAGCAAGGTAAGGCACAGAAAGGTTAAGTTGCTTATCCAAGATGATACATCCACGAAGTGGTTGGGGTGAGAAATTAATCCAGACAGCGTGGCTCCAGAGCCCTTGACCTCAGCACCACACCATCCCCCTCTCAATGGCTATATATTCCACTAAGAGTAAAATCTTTACCATGGTTTTCAAGGCCTGAATGATGTGGCCCCTGCTTTCCTCATCTCTTAACACCAACCAGTATCTCGGATCACCACGCTCCACTCACACTAGTCTGCTGTTAATTTCTAGTATGTGCTAAGCTCTGTCCCACCTCAGCACCTTTGCACTTTCAGTTTTCTCTGTAATGCATCTACTCTCCTCTCCCTCCCTCATGTGTCTGGTTGTTTAAATATTACCATGTCAGGGATGTTCCCTGATCGTCCTCTCTTGAGAAATATCCTCCTCTTCAGCTTTCCATCCTAAGACCATGCTCTTGCAACCTCATCATTTCCATCAGATCACTTTTCTCAGAGGATTTACCAGGTTGTGAACTGCCACCCCTGCTGGAGTGTGGGATTTTTTTTTTAAAAACAACTTCATTGGAGTAAAATTGCTTTACAGTGGTGTGTTACTTCCTGCTTTATAACAAAGTGAATCAGCTATACATATACATATGTCCCCATATCTCTACCCTCTTCGATCTCCCTCCCTCCCACCCTCCCTATCCCACCCCTCCAGGTGGTCACAAAGCACCGAGCTGATCTCCCTGTGCTATGCGGCTGCTTCCCATTAGCTATCTATTTTACATTTGGTAGTGTATATATGTCCATGTCACTCTCTCACTTTGTCCCAGCTTACCCTTCCCCCTCCCCGTGTCCTCAACTCCATTCTCTAGTAGATGTGCATCTTTATTCCCGTCTTGCCCCTAGATTCTTCATGACCATTTATTTTGTTTTAGATTCCATATATATGTGTTAGCATACGGTATTTGATTTTCTCTTTCTGACTTACTTCATTCTGTAGGACAGTATCTAGGTCCATCCACCTCACTACAAAAAACTCAGTTTCGTTCCTTTTTATGGCTGAGTAATATTCCATTGCATATATGTGCCACATCTTCTTTATCCACTCATCCGATGATGGACACTTAGGTTGTTTCCATGTCCTGGCTATTATAAATAGAGCTGCAATGAACATTTTGGTAAATGCCTCTTTTTGAATTATGGTTTTCTCAGAGTATATGCCCAGTACTGGGATTGCTGGGTCGTATGGTAGTTCTATTTTTAGTTTTTCAAGGAACGTCCATACTGTTCTCCATAGTGGCTGTATCAATTTACATTCCTACCAACAGTGCAAAAGAGTTCCCTTTATCCACAAACTCTCCAGCATTTATTGTTTGTAGATTTTTTGATGATGGCCAATATGATCGGTGTGAGATGATATCGCATTGTAGTTTTGATTTGCATTTCTCTAATTATTAATGATGTTGAGCATTCTTTCATGTGTTTGTTGGCAATCTGTATATCTTCTTTGGAGAAATGTCTATTTAGGTCTTCTGCCCATTTTTGGATTGGGTTGTTAGTTTTTTTGCTATTGAGCTGCATGAGCTGCTTATAAATTTTGGAAATTAATCCTTTGTCAGTTGCTTCGATTGCAAATACTTTCTCCCATTCTGAGGGTTGTCTTTTCATCTTGCTTACGGTTTCCTTTGCTGTGCAAAAGTTTTAAGTTTCATTAGGCCACATTTGGGTAGTTTTGGTTTTATTTCCATTTCTCTAGGAGGTGGGTCAAAAAGGATCTTGCTGTGATTTATGTCATAGAGTGTTCTGCCTATGTTTTCCTCTAAGAGTTTGATAGTTTCTGACCTTACATTTAGGTCTTTAAACCATTTTGAGTGTATTTTTGTGTATGGTGTTAGAGGGGGTGTTCTAATTTCATTCTTTTACATGTAGCTGTCCAGTTTTCCCAGCACCACTTATTGAAGAGGTGGGCATTTCTCCACTGTATATTCTTGCCTCTTTTATCAAAGATAAGGTGACCATATGTGCATGGATTTATCTCTGGGCTTTCTATCCTGTTCCATTGATGTATCTTTCTGTTTTTCTGTCAGTACCATACAGTTTTTATTACTGTAGCCTTGTAGTATATTCTGAAGTCAGGGAGCCTGATTCCTCTAGCTCCGTTTTTCTCTCTCAAGATTGCTTTGGCTATTCGGGCCCTTTCGTGTTTCCATACAAATTGTGAATTTTTTTGTTCTAGTTCTGTGAAAAATGCCAGTGGTAGTTTGATAAGGATTGCATTGAATCTATAGATTGCTTTGGGTAGTAGAGTCATTTTCACAATGTTGATTCTTCCAATCCAAGAACATGGTATATCTCTCCATCTATTTGTATCATCTTTAATTTCTTTCATCAGTGTCTTATAATTCACTGCATACAGGTCTTTTTTCTCCTTAGGTAGGTTTATTCCTAGGTATTTTATTCTTTTTGTTGCAATGGTAAATGGGAGTGTTTCCTTAATTTCACTTTCAGATTTTTCATCATTAGTTTATAGGAATGCCAGAGATTTCTGTGCATTAATTTTGTATCCTGCTACTTTACCAGATTCATTGATTAGCTCTAGTAGTTTTCTGGTAGCATCTTTAGGATTCTCTATGTATAGTATCATGTCATCTGCAAACAGTGACAACTTTACTTCTTCTTTTCTGATTTGGATTCCTTTTAATTCCTTTTCTGCATTGATTGCTGTAGCTAAAACTTCCAAAGCTATATTGAATAATAGTGGTGAGAGTGGACAACCTTGTCTTGTTCCTGATCTTAGTGGAAATGGTTTCAGTTTTCCACCATTGAAGACGATGTTGGCTGTGAGTTTGTCATATATGGTCTATATTATGTTGAGGAAAGTTTCCTCTATGCCTACTTTCTGCAGGGTTTTTATCATAAATCGGTGTTGAATTTTGTCAAAAACTGACTCTGCATCTATTGAGATGATCATATGTTTTTTCTCCTTCAATTTGTTAATATGGTGTATCACATTGATTGATTTGTGTATATTGAAGAATCCTTGCATTCCTGGGATAAACCCCACTTGATGATGGTGTATGAACCTTTAATGTGCTGTTGGATTCTGTTTGCTAGTATTTTGTTGAGGATTTTTGCATCTCTGTTCATCAGTGATATTGGCCTGTAGTTTTCTTTCTTTGTGACATCTTTGCCTGGTAGTGGTATCAGGGTGATGGTGGCCTCGTAGAATGAGTTTGGGAGTATTCCTCCCTCTGCTATATTTTGGAAGAGTTTGAGAAGGATAGGTGTTATCTCTTCTCTAAATGTTTCATAGAATTCGCCTGTGAAGCCATCTAGTCCTGGGCTTTTGTTTGTTGGAAGATTTTTAATCACAGTTTCAAGTTTGGTGCTTGTGATTGGGCTGTTCAAATTGTCCATTTCTTCCTGCTTCAGTCTCAGAACGTTGTGCATTTCTAAGAATTTGTCCATTTCTTCCAAGTTGTCCATTTTATTCGCATATAGTTCCTTGTAGTAATCTCTCATGATCCTTTGTATTTCTGCAGAGTCAGTTTTTACGTCTCCTTTTACATTTCTAATTCTATTGATTTGAGTCTTCTCCCATTTTTTCTTGATGAGTCTGGCTAATGGTTTATTAATTTTGTTTGTCTCCTCCAAGAACCAGCTTTTAGTTTTATTCATCTCTGTTATCGTTTCCTTCATTTATTTCTGATCTGATCGTTATGATTTCTTTCCTTCTGCTAACTTTGGGGATTTTTTGTTCTTCTTTCTCTAATTGCTTTAGGTGTAAGGTTAGGTAGTTTGTTTGAGATGTTTCTTGTTTCTTAAGGTAGGATTCTATTGCTATACACTACCCTCTTAGAACTGCTTTTGCTGTACCCCATAGGCTTTGGGTCGTCCTGTTTTCACTGTCATTTGTTTCTAGGTATTTTTTTATTTCCTCCTTGATTTCTTCAGTGATCTCTCGGTTATTAAGTAGTGTATTTTTTAGCCTCCATATGTTTGTATTCTTTACAGATTTTTTCCTGTAATTGATATCTAGTCTCATAGTGTTGTGGTCGAAAAAGATACTTGATGAGATTTCACTTCTCTTAAACTTACCAAAGCTTCATTTGTTCCCCAAGATATGACCTATCCCGGAGAATGTTCCATGAGCACTTGAGAAGAATGTGTATTCTGTTGTTTTCGGATGGAATGTCCTATAAATAAATATCAATTAAGTCCATCTTGTTTAATGTATTATTTAAAGCTTGTTTTTCCTTATTTATTTTCATTTTGGATGATCTGTCCATTGGTGAAAGTGGTGTGCTAAAGTCCCCTACCTGATTGTGTTACTGTGGATTTCCCCTTTTATGGCTGTTAGTATTTGCCTTATGTATTGAGGTGCTCCTATGTTGGTTGCATAAATATTTACAATTGTTATATCTTCTTCTTGGATTGATCCCTTGATCATTATGTAGTGTCCTTCTTTGTATCTTGTACTTGTCTTTGTTTTAACGTCTATTTTGTCTGGTATGAGAATTGCTACTGCAGCTTTTTTCTGATTTCCATCTGCATGGAATATCTTTTTCCATCCCCTCACTTTCAGTCTGTATGTGTCCCTAGGTCTAAAGTGGGTCTCTTGCAGATAGCATATATATGGGTCTTGTTTTTGTATCCATCCAGCCAGTATGTCTTTTGGTTGGAGCATTTAATCCATTTATATTTAAGGTAATTATCGATATGTATGTTCCTATTACCATTTTCTTAAATGTTTTGGGTTTGTTATTGTAGGTCTTTTCCTTCTCTTGTGTTTCCTGACTAGAGAAGTCCCTTTAACATTTGCTGTAAAGCCGGTTTGGTGGTGCTGAATTCTCTTCGCTTTTGCTAGTCTGTAAAAGTTTTAATTTCTCCATCAAATCTGAATGAGATCCTTGCTGGGTAGAGTAATCTTGGTTGTAGGCTTTTCTCCTTCATAACGTTAAATATGTCCTGCCAGACCCTTCTGGCTTGCAGAGTTTCAGCTGAAAGATCAGCTGTTAACCTTATGGGGATTCCCTTGTGTATAATTTTTCCCTTGCTACATTTAATATTTTTTCTTTGTATTTAATTTTTGATAGTTTGGTTAATATGTGTCTTGGCGTGTTTCTTGGATTTATCCTGTATGGGACTCTCTGTGCTTCCTGGACTTGATTGACTATTTCCTTTCCCATATTAGGTAGTTTTCAACTATAATCTCTTCAAATATTTTCTCAGTCCCTTTCTTTTTCTCTTCTTCTTCTGGGACCCTATAATTCGAATGTTGGTGCATTTAATGTTGTGCCACAGGTCTCTGAGACTCTCCTCAATTCTTTTCATTCTTTTTTCTTTACTCTGATCTGCAGTAGTTATTTCCACTATTTTATCTTCCAGGTCACTTATCCGTTCTTGTGCCTCAGTCATTCTGCTGCTGATGTCTTCTAGAGAATTTTAAAATGCATTTATTGTGTTGTTCATCACTGTTTGTTTGCTCTTTAGTTCTTCTAGGTCCTTGTTAAACGTTTCTTGTATTTTCTCCATTCTATTTCCAAGATTTTGGATCACCTTTACTATCATTATTATGAATTCTTTTTCAGGTAGACTGCCTATTTCCTCTTCATTTGTTAGGTCTGGTGGAGTTTTGCCTTGCTCCTTCATCTGCTGTGTGTTTCTCTGTCTTCTCATTTTGATTAACTTACCATGTTTGGGGTCTCTTTATCATAGACTGCAGGTTCGTAGTTCCCATTGTTTTTGGTGTCTTTCAGTGGCTAAGGTTGGTTCAGTGGGTTGTGTAGGCTTCCTGGTGGAGGGGACTAGTGCCTGTGCTCTGGTGTATGAGGCTGGATCTTGGCTTTCTGGTGGGCTGGTCCACGTCTGGTGGTGTGTTTTGGGGTGTCTGCAGCCTTATTATAATTTTAGGCAGCCTCTCTGCTAATGGGTGGTGTTGTGTTCCTGTCTTGGTAGTTGTTTGGCATAGGGTGTTCAGCACTGTAGCTTGCTGGTTGTTGAGTGGAGCTGGGTCTTGACGTTGAGATGGAGATCTGTGGGAGATTTTCGCCATTTGATATTACGTGGACCTGGGAGGTCTCTTGTGGACCAGTGTCCTGAAGTTGGCTCTCCCACCTCAAAGGCACAGCCCTGATGCCTTGCTGGAGCACCAAGAGCCTGTCATCCACACAGCTCCAAGTAAAAGGGAGGAAAAAAGAAAGAAAGAAAGAGGAAGATAAAATAAAATAAAATAGAGTAAAATATAATAAAATAAAGTTATTAAAATAAAAAATTATTTACTAAAATTTTTATAAGTAGTAAAAAAAAAAGAAAGAAGAGTGCAACCAAACCAAAAAACCAATCCACCAGTAATAACAAGTGGTAAAAATTATACTAAAAAAGGAAAAAAAGGACAGACAGAACCCTAGGAGAAATGGTAAAAGCAAAGCTATACAGACGAAATCACACACAGAAGCATACACATACACATTCAGAAAAAGAAAAAGGGAAAAAATATATATATCGTTGCTCCCAAAGTCCACCTCCTCAAGCTGGGATGATTCGTTGTCTCTTCAGGTATTCCACTGATGCAGGGTACATCACGTTGATTGTGGAGATTTAATCTGCTGCTCTTGAGACTGCTGGGAGAGATTTCCCTTTCTCTTCTTTCTTCGCACAGCTCCTGGGGTTCAGCTTTGGATTTGGACCCGCCTCTGCATGTAGGTCGCCTGAGGGCATCTGTTCTTCGCTCAGGCAAGACGGGGTAAAAAGAGCCGCTGATTCGGGGGCTCTGGCTCGCTCAGGCCTGAGGGAGGGAGGGGTACGGAGCGCGGGGCGAGCCTGTGGCGGCAGAGGCCAGCGTAACGTTGCACCAGCCTGAGGCTCACCATGCGTTCTCCCGGGAAAGCTGTCCCTGGATCCCGGGACCCTGGCAGTGGCGGGCTGCACAGTCTCCCCGGAAGGGGGGTGTGGATAGTGACCTGTGCTCGCACACAGGCTTCTTGGTGGTGGCAGCAGCAGCCTTAGTGTCTCACACCCGTCTCTGGTGTCCACGCTGATAGCCGCGGCTCGCGCCTGTCTCTGGAGCTCCTTTACGCGGCGCTCTGAATCCCCTCTCCTCGCGCACCAGGAAACAAAGAGGGAAGAAAAAGTCTCTTGCTTCTTTGGCAGGTCCAGACTTTTTTCCCGGACTCCCTCCCGGCTAGCCGTGGTGCACTAACCCATTCAGTCTGTGTTCACGCCGCCAACCCCATTCCTCTCCCTGCGCTCCGACCAAAGCCCGAGCCTCAGCTCCCAGCCCCGCCCGCCCCGGCGGGTGAGCAGACAACCTCTCGGACAGGTGAGGGCTGGTCGGCACCGATCCTCTGTGCGGGAATCTCTCTGCTTTGCCCTCCGCACCCCTGTTGCTGTGCTCTCCTCCGTGGCTCTGAAGCTTCCCCCCTCCACCACCCGCAGTCTCCGCCCGCGAAGGGACTTTCTAGTGTGTGGAAACCTTTCCTCCTTCACAGCTCCCTCCCAGAGGTGCAGGTCTTCTCCTTATTCTTTTGTCTCTGTTTTTTCTTTTTTCTTTTGCTCTACCCAGGTACGTGGGGAGAGTCTTGCCATTTGGGAGGTCTGAGGTCTTCTGCCAGCATTCAGTAGGTGTTCTGTAGGAGTTGTTCCACGTGTAGATGTATTTTGATGTATTTGTGGGGAGGAAGATGATCTACACGTCTTTCTCTTCCGCCATCTTGAAGCTCCTCCTAAAACTGGACTGTGGCATCTTGAAGACAGGAACTATCTGGTTGGTTCACCTGTCACCTAGCTCTCTATCTGTCACAATGTCAGCACTTAATCAAAACTTGCTTAATGAAGTTGAAGAGGACTTAATCCATACCTTTGTTAAAGGACTTATCAACTTATATTGCCATTGTTTTGAATCCCTTAAAGTCAGACTCTATTTTGTTAATTTTTATGCTCTTTGCATCTGGTATATAATAGTATTCAATATGATTTAATATATATTGAATAAAGAGAATGAAAAAGGAGTGAGCCATTAAGGACTGGGATTTTTCGGGGAGGGCTTTACAGAGGAGGTATACTTGAATGACTTACTTCTTTTGCCAAAAACATTTTTTCAAACATAAAAGACATGCATTTTTAAGGCTCCTTATGAAGCAAACATTTCTTGCTAAACAACATATCAATCATTCAAATGTAACTGAGAAAATCCCATATGGATACTTTTGTTGCAAAAAGCCATGGACTTAAGTTATAATGTGAACTTACAGAAAAAGATAATTTTGCCAAACATTTAAGTAGTGACAAGGTGTTAATGCCAGTTTCCAAAGTCTCAAAGTGGCAGACTAAATCTACACACACCTTCTGAACTGGACCAAGAGCCAACTGATTTAATTCTCAACAATTGTAGCTGCTGGGAATCAATTATTTTTCAATTCGAATGAGTGATCAAGAAGACAGAGATGAGTTAAATCAGTTGTTGTGTAGGCTGTTCATTTTACTCAAGGTTAATTAACCTATATTTCATCATTCTTATAACACAGTGCTTAACATAAATATCTCTGAAGTCAGAATGCTGGATTAGAAGCCCAGCTCTATCATTTACCTGCTGTGTGACTTCAGACAAATTATTCTCTGAGCTTTGGTTTCCTGGCTTGTAAAATGGCGCTAATGATAGTACCTGCCTCAGTGAATGTAAAATGCTTCACACAGTGCCTGGCACACAGAAATTCTTCAGTAAGTGATGTATGTTAATAGTAGCATTTTGGCTCATGTAGGGGAGGAAGCACTTAATTGGCTATCAAGAGATTTGAATTTTAGTA
Organism: Orcinus orca; assembly: GCF_937001465.1. Taxonomy (NCBI): domain Eukaryota; kingdom Metazoa; phylum Chordata; class Mammalia; order Artiodactyla; family Delphinidae; genus Orcinus; species Orcinus orca. The sequence continues at coordinate 41,109,953 of NC_064580.1, forward strand.
CCAGTTCTGCCACTAATTAGTTGTAGGACTTTGGGCAAATCCTTTGGTCACTTTCTGTTCCAGCTTCCTCTTTGATAAAATGAGGGTGTTTACATGACTATTTGTTTCAGGTATCTAGTGCTGCATAATAAACTAAAACATAGTGTCAACACAACAATAATTCATTATTCTTGTGATTCTGTGGGTCGACTGGCAGCAACTGGGAAGTCCTTTTGCTCTATGTAGTATAGTTATTGTTACTCAAGTACCTGCATTCATCTGGGGGTCTGGCTAAGTCAGTAACATGGAAAGTGGCCTTTCACCCTCTAGAGTCTCTCTCCTCGTGTCCTCTCCTCATTCCATAGTCTAACTCAAGTGTCTTTACAACAATGCTCCCAAGCTGGAGTGTTCCAAAAGGACAAGTACCAAGAGTTGTTCCAAAAGGACAAGTGAAGGGTTTATCGAGTCTCTGTGTCATCTTGCTCATTGATGTTCCATTCATCCAAGCCAGTCATATGGCCAAGCCCGAGTCAGTTTTGGAGAGAACTACACAAGGGCATGAATACTGGGAGGTGTGTTTCATTGGAGGCCACCAGTGTAACAGTCTGCTCTACCATGATTCCAGATTTTCTTCAGAGTCAGCATATGCCAATTTATCCAGCATTTATTATCTGAATTTCTTTCTATGCTTCTTTCCATTTTGTAATTTTGCTTCTCAACACACTATTGTTTCTGTAATGTGGAAGCCATCATAGATCGAATTCTCATGTATTAAAAAAAAAAGCTGTAAACAAGTTTCCCACTTTTATTTTTATTGTTGCTGTAGTTTTCCCTATCTGTTGATGTGGCCCCTAATTTTCCTAGATCCAATATACTTTAAAATGTTAATTTTCAATCACTTAACTTCTACATATGATTCCCCACCCACAAAAATGCAAGCCCATTTTCTTTTTTTTAATTAATTTTTTTATTGGAGTATAGTTGATTTATAATGTTGTGTTAGTTTCTGCTATAAGCAAAGTGAATCAACCATGCATATACCTATGTCCACTCTCTTCTAGACTTCATTCCCATATAGGTCATTACAGAGCACCGAATAAAGTTCCCTGTATAAACACCTTTTCTTAAGCTTCCTTTAGTCCACTCTCTTCCCCACCTCTGTTCTCCTTCTCTAAATCCCCGAGAGGCTCTTACATAGGTTTTTTTTTTTCATTTAAGAATGACTTTTTATTTTTATTTTATTTTTTTAACATCTTTATTGGAGTATAATTGTTTTACAGTGGTGTGTTAGTTTCTGCTTTAAAACAAAGTGAATCAGTTATACATATACATATGTTCCCATATCTCTTCCCTCTTGCGTCTCCCTCCCTCCCCTCCTCCCTATCCCACCCCTCTAGGTGGTCACAAAGCACTGAGCTGATCTCCCTGTGTTATGCAGCTGCTTCCCACTAGCTATCTATTTTACGTTTGGTAGTGTATATATGTCCATCACTCTCTCACTTTATCACAGCTTATCCTTCCCCCTCTCCATATCTTCAAGTCCATTCTCTACATAGGTTTTACAGCTCTAGCTGCCCCTTACATCCTACTGGGAAGAAAACAGAGGCAGCTCTCTTCACCTAATGTTGAAGGGCTGCTCTTGTGTCGCATGTATCAGCAAATGCAGATCATATGCCTCCTGATACTAGAAGGAAAAGTTCCTAAGTTTCTGTCCATCTGGATGCCTTCTAGAGGATGTGTACATTCAAGAAAACCCCCATCTCCCCAGCTGCAGCCCCATGTGCACTAGTGTCATTGCACCCACTGTGTTCTTTGTCTTCTACCCAGATTTCAGAAGGGGAAGCAACAAACTACTGTTCATAAGAACAAGCTGTTTTACTCCCTTTTCAGGGACATACCCCATTGCTCATATAAGGACTTTATGCAGAGGTTGGGTTTTTTCATCTCAAAATGCCTCATTCTAGTCTCTGGGAGAGTCATTTCAGGTTGAAGTGGAAACCCAGCAACTATCTGGTTAATGGGATCAAATTTGGGCAACAGGAGGTCTGGCTGAGTTACAGAGCTTAGCATTTAGCAACAATGAAGAGCTTGGAGTTAGGCATTCCATAAGGCCAAAAAAGGCTTGTTAAAAGGCATTTCAGGAAGCTAAACAGTCACTTCCCTGGGATTCTTCTCCTTAGAAATCAACAAAACAAAAATCCCACGGATCTTATCTGATAATTGCTATTAACTATGTCATAATATTTTCCTAATATTATCTGATTTGTCATTCATAAAACACAGAATAGAGCTAGGGTGGTTCTTTCAAAAAAGCATCATGCCAGGAAGTTACTAATATCTCAAATTGTCACAGCTTCAAGGGAGCACACTGAGCACACTGACGAAATTTTTTGAAACTATGCATTTTATAAAACAATATGGATCCATTAGTGAAACATCAGCACTGAATACAAACCATCTGACATGTGTGCTCCTTTCTGAAGACAGATTAAAAATACATTCTTGTCATTAATTTGCTAACTTTTAATTTAATGTAAATATATCTGAGGCTAATGTGTGTTTTGAAAAGGATTCAATGACCAGTAAAAATCAAATGTTCCAAAAAGTTCCATGTCTATGTAAATGATCCAAGAATCATTTACATAAGTGTTGCTTATATGTGTATTGTAATAAAACCATTTTTAAAAAACAATTTTAACAAGAGAGACACTAGAAAGAATAAGTTAAATACATCAAAATATAAAATATATTTTTCCTTGCATCTGTTTCTAACAGTACTGTATAATGGAAACACTTTTAGTTTAAAAAGACTAGGATTTTGCGTATGCATAGAAAATATCTGGGAGAATCTACAGGAAAATATTAACAGTGTTTGACTCTGGGAAAAGAAACCAGGGGTGGCAGGGAGATTTACTTCACATTTTATATACTCATAATATCGTGGATTTTATAACATTGTCATGCATTACTGTATCATAGAAAATCAGTTGAAAAAAGACAAACTTAAGCTTTTTAAAAATTTTATTAACCTTACCCCCAGGTCAGAAGTAGAATTTAATAGGGATCTAATTTATAGAATTCACAGAATTTGAGTTGGAAAATTTTGAGATCATCTGTCCCATTACATCATCTATTTCTAAACCAGTGCTAAGTTTACTCAGTTTGCCTAGCACCAAATACAACTACATTCCAAAAGAGCTAAAGAATGTGGGCAGCCCTTGGAATTCACCTTAATGGAATTTGACCTACAGTTGAAGGTGTGTGGTGTAGGTTTCTGCTTTAGCCCTTAGTGTCATTAAGTGTCGAGATCATTCCTTGAAGGAATGGATAGGATGGTCAGAATAGGTGTTTGCTTACTAGGGTGAGCCTGAGGGCACCAGAAAGTTTCCCTCCCATCTTCCTCCTAATTTTCCAATACATTCCAGAACAGATTCAGACTTCTGAACGAAGACACTGACATTTACTGAAATGCACATGTCCCTGTGAGATGTAAACAATGAAACATAACCACAAAGAAGAATTGATTCTACTGATTCTTTCCTGAAAGTTGGGAAGAAAGCAGGTGGGGAAGGGAGAAGAAAAATCGGGGGTACCAGAGAGAGGAAAGAGATTACGGAAGAAAACTTGGCCTGCTTCATTCTTCTGCCTACCCAATTATATTTCTGTGTAATAAGCTTTAGAAAATGGCTTTTAGTGATAACTCCAGACTTTCTAAAACTTAGCAACACCAGAAATTCCCCAAGTTCTAAAATCCCAGCAGCTCATCTCCTCAGTGGTCTTACTGCTGTCTCATCACCTTTTGCTGGGGAGAGGACAGTTAATCAGTTTGCTGTATGCTTGTATGGAGACCCTGAGCCCAAGGCTTTGCTTGAAAACAATGTAGTGAATATTGAGTATCACGATCTAGTGGGAAAGGGAAACATTGAACAACTGGAAGGAGAGCTATGAAGAAGTTTAGGATGCTATGGGAGAGCATGTGTGGGTACACACACAGACTCTCCTCATTAACCACTATTCAGCATTCAGGACTCCAGGGATTGGGCCCCCAACTCCTGGTAACCTTCCTTAACTATCCATGGCATACTGACTGAATATACATCTCTCATTGTTTTTTCAGCAATGTATTGTAATTACTGTTTTTCTTACTTATTTTCTTCACTAAACGCTAAGAATCTCTGTGGGCAGTGACAGTGTTCTCCATCAAAACCTCTCCTAACACTGTGCCTGGCATATAGCAGGTGCACAATACATTTTGGTTGAAGGAAGGAAGGAAATGAAGCTACTTAACTGCATTTTAACACTAAAATGATAAACTTCTTTCTAAAAAGAACACAAATTTCTGAAGAATTATGAATGCATTCCTCTCCCAACAATGATTCTTATGAGCTCTCCATGGCTGTGGCTTGAGTGTGAGACTTACAAACAACATTTGACAGCAGTCTCCTTCCCCGTCTTCCAGGAAAAGAAAATTTTAAGTGATGCTTATTTAAGAACTCTCAGGTTTTTGCATGGGTATTAAGATTTGGCATTTGTGGGGAGGAATGGTTAGGCAATGAGTTGAAAATAAGAGAAGAAAAGAATAAAAAGTAATGGAAAAGACCAGTCTATCTGGGTGGGGAAAACCAGGATGAGAGCTGAGAGAATTGGCAGAATCTCCAGGGAAATCTTGTGTTAGCTTGGCTATTCCCATTTCAAGTCTGCACATGCCTCTGGAACTCCCTGAAGCCTTTTGTGGGGAAAAACCCCACCTACAGTTTCTGGATGAAACGTTCCTCCAGACCTCCAGAAATGAGTCCCTTGGTCTTCCAATTACTCATTTCCTGGAGAAGTCATAGCTGGTCTATCCTGACCTTCAGAGCCTGAAGGAGTGTGGTTTCATCTTCCGAATTCAAGAAAAGTTTAGGGAAGTCAGTCAGAAAAGCCTCAAAAACCAATCTGTCTTCTGCTTTATTTATCAAAAGCTTCATGAACATTTTTACTGGTTCTTTCTTTGGCATGTTCTGGGTGAATCAGCAGGAAAACAGAGTGACTTCACTGCCAAATTGAAATTCAAATCTGCAAAGGATGTTATTTCTAGTTTTGAAAAACTGTGCTCAGAACCTGAATCTAAAGTAATGATACATCCTTTCTGGCCTTATGTAAAGTCATCCCTATAACCTGTAGCTTGGCATGATCTCTAGTTTTAGCAGTGCTGTTATTACCTATATTTATTTGCCGCAACAACTGCAGTCTTGTTTTCCACCTTGACATTGGTAACAGTAGCTTACCTTTCAAGGAAAATATATTTATATTACCCTTACCTGTGTATGATTACCTGGCAAGCAGAAAAGTGAGTCTTGTGAATTTGCCATCCATAATTTCCTCTTCCCTTATGCCAAGCTCTTGGAATTTTAACATGTTAATGGGCAAGATTTCCTTCAATTCAGTAATGTCTTTTTAGGCTGAGTGTGAGTATGGCCTATGGATTTGAGTTCTAGACTGCAGCAAGCAGAAAACTTGTTAATGATCCCTCTCTGAAATAACTTCCATCAATCCAAAGAAGCAGATAATCCCCTTCCACATATAAGGCAGCATGTTTTGCAGTGCTGTATTACAGGAATACCTTTGTGGGCTTGTGAGAAAACTTGGCCTAAGTACTTCAGCATCTGTAGGCAAGTGAGCTTGCAGTTCTCTCCAGTCTAGTCCTTCCGTCAGAGAATGACACATGCACCATGATATTAATAAAGTCCATGGGTCATGAATGGGTCTCAATCATCAACTGTGCTATATGTATAGTAGACCTACCAATTGCTTCAAAAGAAAGAGAGTTAAGGGTATGTAATCTGTTATATATAACAGATATATATTTTTAAAATTTGGATTTATGCTTAAGGCACCACTAAAGCAGTGAACCAAGCAACTCATTTACCACCACAAGTAGAATGATCCATGGATTCTGGGAGGCTACATTGGGTGGACACTAAAACTTTCATTCCATTTATTCCCTGCCAAAACTCTTGGGATGATGAAATTTTTATTAACAGAATGTTCTCATTAAGAAGGAAAAAGGCAGCAATATCATCAAGACAACAATATATGTTTTTCCCAACTTTAGTCCCTCTCACAAGAAGATCAACTAGCAACTATCCATAGACAAGACACCATTGTGAAAATCCCAGAACCCAGGGGTGAGGTTGAAGCATCCCCTTAGACCACAGAGACTGAGAAAGACTGCATTAGAAGGGTAGGAAGAGCTGCTACATTCTGACCACCTTACCCCTCCCTCAGACCAGCACAGTGCCAACACCAAGAGGGCCCTCCTGGACCTATGGTTTCTCTATTGAGTAAAAGAGAGCCCAAGATGGACATCCAGGTCCATTAACATTGTGAAGTGCTTCCCAGGAGGCCCACTTGGGGAACTCTGCAGGGTTTGACCACTGATGATCAGATAGAAATGAAGAGGAGCAGGGCTTATAACAACCAATACTCAGATCTTGCCAGACCACATTTCTCCTCCCAGCTGTGTTCAAGCAGAGATCCCAGCCAGTAACTCTGCCCATCTGTAGAGCTGAGTTTGTGTTTCTGTATGGCTGGGGAGTACAGTGGTCTTTTCTGCCTGTTTCAGGCCACCAGCCAGCAAGCTATGCCAGCTGTGGAGCTCATTCTATGGCCCTACACAGGCAGGAAACCAAATTTGAATCCCTATCTACTGCTGAATATAGCTCCCAATCCTGCTTGACCAGCAAGCATAAACAGAGAACCCAGGCAAGCTCACAGCCAATGCTACAGTCACATATGCAGTAGCACTCAAGCAGTGAGTCCATCTGTAGAGCCAAGTCAATGGTCCCATCTGGCCAGGGAGCTTGATGTACAGTTCTTCCTGATTTGGATCACCACCCAGTGGACTGCCGTGGCCATAGAGCCTACACTACAGACCCACACAGGTAAGGAGCAAATGTGAAGCCACGCCCAGCTGCTCGGTATAGCCTCCAGTCTCACCAAACCAGGAAGCCATACCGGAGAATCTGGGCAGCTGCAGAGCCCATCCTACAGCCATGCTTGGGCAGGAATGAAGCCAGCAGTCCTGCCCAACAGTGAAGTATAGCCTCTGGCCCTGCATAACCAGGGAGCCTTAACAGTGACTCTGGACAGCCTTAGAACACAGCCTACAATACCACCCAGCCACAGAACACAGCCTACAGTCTTTCTCACAGCAGAGCCCATCCTATGGGCTTGATGGATTGCTGAATGCAGCCCAAAGCCTCACTCAGGCAGTGAGCTCAGCCAGTGATCTTGTCCAACCACAGACCATAGCTTGTAGTCCCTCCCAACCAAAAACCTGGACAGTGACCCTGTCCAACCATGGAGCAAAGTCTCTAGCCCCACCCTACTCTAGGATACAACTGGAGGCCCCTCCTGACCAAAGAGCCCAGCAGTGACCTTGATCACCAGCAGAGCACAGTCAGTGACCTACCTGATCATGAAGCCCAGCCTACAGCCCAGCCCAACTTTGGGGCACAGCCTGCTTCCCCACCTAATTACAGAACACAGCTTCAGTCCCTATCCAACTAAAAAGTCCTGCCTGTAGCCCTGCCTAAACACAGAGTTCAGCCAGCAGCACCATATAGTCAGGTGTCACAGCCTGAGATTCCTCCCCACAAGACACGATTGCAGAACCAAGCCAGTAGCCCTGCCCAGTCAAGGAGTCCAGCCATGGGAACCATCCTGTCAGGGAACACATCCAATGACCTTGCTCATCAAAAAGTGATTGCAGAGCCCAGCTAGTGGCCCTACCTAACCATAGAGCATAGCCAGCTGCCCTGCCCAATCAAGGAGCTCAGTGGCCCTGCTGGAATGTGGAGCAGGTTCAACAAACTGCAGACCCCAACCAGCAGCATTACCCCTGACCTCAAAGCAAAAACAGTGGCCTTGCCCAAACAGAGACCCTGAAAGCAACAGCTACCTGCCCAAGGATGCTACCAGCTGACTCGTCCAGAAATCCAAGCTGAGATTATTTGGTGAAGGACCATCCATATGAAGTGAATCCGTAAACTCTGGAAGAGGAGACTGCTTATGCACATGTGTAGATAGTGATTCAAGGAATCAAGGATCATAAAATATCAAGTAAACATGTCAACACCAAAGGAAACTAATAAAGCTCCAATAACTAATTGTAAAGAAACGGAGATCTATGAACTATCTAACAAAGAATTCAGAATAACCCTCTTAAAAAAGCTCAGTGGGGCTTCCCTGGTGGCGCAGTGGTTGAGAGTCCGCCTGCTGATGCAGGGGACACGGGTTCGTGCCCCGGTCTGGGAGGATCCCACGTGCCGCAGAGCGGCTGGGCCCGTGAGCCATGGCCACAGAACCTGTGCTCCGCAACAGGAGAGGCCACAGCAGTGAGAGGCCCGCGTACCACAAAAAAAAAAAAAAAAAAAAAACCTCAGTGAACTACAAGAATACAAAGACAGCTTAAAAAAATTAGGAAAACAATCCATTAACAAAATGAGAAGTTCAACAAAGAAATAGAAACCATAAAAAAACCCCAGAAATCCAAGAGCTGAGGAATATAATGACTTAATTAAATAATTCAATAGACAACTCCAGCAGCAGAACCAACCAAGCAGAAGAATCCATGAACTAGAATGTAGTCATATGAAATTATCCAGTCAGAGGAGCAAAAAGAAAAAAGAATGGAAAAGAGTGAAGAAAGCCTACAAGACTTATGAATACATACATATATATATGTGTATACACACACACACACACAGACACACACACATATTATAGGAATCCCAGAAGAAGAAAAGAGAAAGGGACAGAAACTCTATATAAAGAAATAATGGCTGGGGGTGGGGAGGTGGGGGGTGGCCAAGATGGTGTAGTAGGAAGACCCTGAGCTCACCTCCTCCCACAGGCTCACCAAAATTACAACTATTTACAGAGCAACTATCCATGAAAACAACCTGAAGGCTAGGAGAAAAGATCTTCTACAGCTAAAGATGTAATGAAGGAATCACAACTAGATGGATAAGAGGGGCAAAAATGAAGTATAGCCAAGACCCATACTGCCAAGTAGGTGACCCACAAATGGGAGGATAATTACAACCGCAGATGACCTCTGCAAGGAACGAGGGGTCTGAGCCCCACATCAGGCTCCTTAGCCTGAGGGTCCTGCACCAGGAAGATAAGCCTCCAGAACATTTGGCTCTGAAGGCCAACAGGGCTTACTTTCAGGAGACCCAGAGGGCTATGGGGAAAGGGCACACACAAAATCTCACATGCTTTGGGACCCAGGGCAGAAGCAGTAATTTGAAAGAAGCCTGGGTCAGACCCACTTGTTGATCTCAGAGAGCCTCTGGGAGAGGCAGGAGGCAATTAAAATTTACCCTGGGGACACAGATGCTGACAGCAGCCACTTTGGGGAGCTCATCCCACCAAAAGGCCACTGGTGCTGGTAAGCATCATTTTGGAATTCTCCCTCTAGCTTATTAGTGCCAGAACCTAGCCTGGCCTACCAGCCAGTCAACACTAGTCCTGGGATGCCCCAGGCCAGGTAGCTAGCTGGGCAGGGACATGGCCCCACCCACCAGGACCTCCCTGAACCCCTGGCTGCCCTGGGACTGGCTCCACCTACTAGAGGGTCCCGAAATTGGCCCCACCCACCAGTGGGCTGACACTACTCCCAGGATCACCTCAACTCAGGCCTCACCCACCTTCCAGCTGGCAACAACTCCAGGACCCCAGGGCCCTGAAGCCAGAGACCCTAGGACCTGTTTCCTCCCACTAATTGGCCAGCACTAATCCCAGGTATTCCTGGACCCTGGAACCACCTACCAACAGGCGAACACCAGCTCTGGGACTCCTGGCTCCACAGCCAGAGACCCCAGGACATGGTGTCTTCCATCAGTAGGCTGGCACTAGCCACAGGACCAAGCCTCACCCACAAGTGGGTGGGCACCAGTCCCAGGATCCCCTGGGCCACAGCTCTACCCACCATTGAGCCAAAACCAGGACAGGGGCTCCCCTGGCTGTGCAGTCAGCCACACCAGCACCCAGCCCCACCCACAAGTAGCCAGCAGTCTCCATACAAGGCAGAGCCTGAAAACCAACCATATTGGAGGCCAGCCCCACCCACAACTGTGCCCACAGTAGTCAGCCCACCATAACAGAACTAACCACACAGCCAACATAGAGGGCACTCCCAGAGCATATAGCTCTACTGACCAGAGGGGAGTGCACTGCTGGGTCCCATAGGACATTTCCTACATAAGGCCACTTCTCCAAGACTGCGAAGCATAACCAACTTACCAAATATGTAGGAATAAAAACAGAAAATTAGGCAAAATGAGGTGACAAAGAAATATGTTCCAAATGAAGGAACAAGATAAAAACCAAAAAAAGAACTAAATGAATTGGAGATGAGCAATCTACCCAGTAAAGAGTTTAAGGTAATAATCATAAAGATGTTCAAAGAACTCAGGAGAAGGGACTTCCCAGGTGGTCAGATGGTAAAGAATCTGCCTTCCAATGCAGGGGATGCAGGTTCGATCCCTGGTTGGGGAACTAAGATCCCACATGCTGCGGGACAACTAAGCCCGCATGCCACAACTACTGAGCTCATGCGCCTCAATGAGAACCCGCATGTCACAAACTACAGAGCCCACGTGCCCTGGAGCCACAACTAGAGAGAGAAAAAACCCACATGCCACAACTAGAGAGAAGCCCAAGTGCCGTGATGAAGAGAATGTGCACTGCAATGAAAGATCCTGCATGCCTCAATGAAGATCATGCATGCTGCAACCAAGACCCAGCACAGCCAAAAAAAAAAAAAAAAAAAGAACTCAGGAGAAGATTAGATGAACAGAGTGAGAATTTAGAAGTTTTTAACAAAGAGTTAGGAAATATAGAGAAGAACCAAACAAAGCTGAAGAATACAATAACTGAAATAAAAAATACACTAGAGGAATCAATAGTAGATTAGATGAAACAGAAATGGATCAGCAGACTGGAAGACAGAGTAGTGGAAATCACTGAAGCTGAACAAATAAAAGAATTTAAAAAATGAGGACAGTATAAGAAAACCCTGGGGCAACATCAAGCATCCTAACATTTGCAATATAGGGGTCTAGAACAAGAAGGGAGAGAGAAAGGGACAAAGAACATTTTATAAGGTATAATAGCTGAAGACTTTCCTAACCTAGGAAAGGAAACAGATACTCAGGTCCAATTCGTACAGAGAGTCCCAAACAGGATCAACCCAAACAGGACCACATCATGACACATTGTAATTAAATTGACAAAAATTAAAGATAGAGAGAATATTAAAAGCAACAAGGAAGGGGCTTCCCTGGTGGTGCAGTGGTTGAGAGTCCGCCTGCCGATGCAGGGGACACGGGTTCGTGCCCCGGGTCTAGGAAGATCCCACATGCTGCAGAGTGACTGGGCCCGTGAGCCATGGCCGCTAAGCCTGCACGTCCGGAGCCTGTGCTCTGCAATGGGAGAGGCCACAACAGTGAGAGGCCCGTGTACCACTAAAAAAAAAAAAAAAAGCAACAAGGGAAAAGCAACAAGTTATGTACAAAGGAAACCCATAAGGCTATGAGCTGATTTTCAGCAGAAATTCTGCAGACCAGAAGGAAGTGCAAGATATATTTAAAGTGATGAAAGGGAAAAACCTAAAATCAAGAATACTCTACCTGGTGAGGCTCTCATTCAGATTTGAAGGAGAGATCAAAGTTTAACAGACAAGCAAAAGCTAAAAGCATTCAGCACCATGAAACCAGCTTTGCAAGAAATGTTAGAGTTCTCTAAGCAGAAAAGAAAAGGCCCTGACTAGAAATATGAAAAGTATGGAAGGAAAAATCACATTGGTAAAGTAAAATATACAGTAAAGGTAGTAGCCCAACCACTTATAAAGCTACTAGGAAGGTTAAAAGACAAAAGTAGTAAAATCATTTATATCCACAGTAAATATTAAGGGATACTCACCACTTTTATTCAACATAGTATTGAAAGTTCTAGCTACAGCAATCAGATAAGAAAAAGAAATAAAAGAAATCCAAAAAGGAGAGGAAGAAGTAAAAATGTCAGTTTGCAGATGACATGGTACTGTACATAGAAAATACTAAAGATGCAACCAAAAAGCTACTAGAATTTATCAATGAATTCAGTAAACTTGCAGAATACAAAATTAATATACAGAAATCTGTTTCATTTCTATACACTAACAATGAACTATCAGAAAGAAAATTAAGAAAACAATCCCATTCACAACTGCATCAAAAAGAATGGAATACCTGGGAATAAATCCAAGGAGGTTAAAAATCTGTACTCAGAAAACTGAAAGACACTGATGAAAGAAATTGAAGATGACACAACAGATGGAAAGATATACCATGCTCATGGACTGGAAGAATTAATGTTGTTAAAATGACCATGCTACCCAAGGCAATTGAGAGATTCTGTGTAATCCCTATCAAATACCACTTGCATTTTTCACAGGACTAGAACAAATAATTCTAAAATCTGTGTGGAAATACGAAAGACTCTGAATAGTGAAAATGATCTTGAGAACAAAGAAGAAAACAGAAGATATCACATTCCCTGATTTCAAACTATACTACAAAGCTACAGTAATCACAACAGTATGACACAGGCAAAAATACATAGATTAATGGAACTGAATAGAGAGCCCAGAAATGAACCCACACTTATACAGTGTTAATTAATCTATGACAAAGGAAGCAAGAATATACAATGAGGAAAGTACAGCCTCTTCAATAAGTAGGAAAACTGGACAGCTATATACAAGACAATCAAACTGGACTACTTTCTCACACCATGTACAAAACTAAATCAAAATGGATTAAAGACTTAAACATAAGACCTGAAACCATAGTACTTCTGGAAGAAAACATAGGAAATATGCTCTTTGACATAAATCTTAGCAATAATGTTTTGGATATGTCTTCTCAGGCAAAGGAAACAAAAGCAAAAATAGACAGATGGTTCTACATCAGACTAAAAAGCTTTTGCACGTTGAAGAAAACTATCAACAAGTTGCCTACTGGATGGTAAAAGATATTGTAAATGATAACTGACAAGGAGTTAATATCCAAAATATACAAGAACTCATACAACTCAACATCAAAAAATAAAGAGTTTGATTTAAAAATGGACAGAGGACCTTAATAGACATTTTTCCAAAGAAGACATACACATGGCCAACAAGCATATTAAAAGCTCAACATCAATGCAAGAGGGAAGAGATATGGGGATATATGTATATGTATAACTGATTCATTTTGTTATAAAGCAGAGACTAACACACCATTGTAAAGCAATTTTACTCCAATAAAGATGTTTAAAAAATAAAATAAAATAAAAGCTCAACAAAACTAATCATCACGGAAATGCAAATCAAAATCACAATGAGATATCACCTCATGCCTGTCAGAATGGCAATTATCAGAAAAACAACAAATAGCAAATGTTGGCAAGGATGTGGAGAGAAGGGAACCCTTGTGCATTGTTGGTGGCAGCATAAATTGGTGCAGCCACTATGGAGAACAATATGGAGATTCCTCAAAAAATTAAAACTGGAGCTACCATATGATCCAGCAATTCTACTTCTGGGTATTTATCTGAGGAAAATGAAAACACTAATTCAGAAAGATATATGCACCCCTATGTTCGTTGCAGCATTATTTACAATAGCCAAGATATGGAAGCATCCTAAGTGCTCACTGATAGGTGAATGGATAAAGAAGATGTAGTATATATATACAATGGAATATTAATCAGCCATAAAAGAGAATGAAATCTTGCCATTTTCAACAACATGGATGGACCCAAAGGGTATTATGCTAAGTGAAATAAGTCAGGAAAAGAAAAATACTGTATGACTTCTCTTATATGTAGAATCTTAAAAACAAAACAAAGGAACAATCATAACCTAACAGAAACAGAGTAATAGATACAGAGAACAAACTGGTTGTTGCTAGAGAGGAGGGGGTTTGTGGGAAGAGAGAAATAACTGATGGAATTTAAGAGGTACAAAGTTTCAGTTACAAAATAAATGAGTTACAGGTATAAAATGTACCTTGTGGGAATATAGTCAATAATTATGTAGTATCTTTGTGTGGTGACAGATGACAACTGGGCTTATTATGGTGACCATTCTGAAATCTATAGAAATATTGAATCACTATGCTGTGTACCAGGAACTAACATAGTTTTGTAGGTAAATTATACTTCAAAGGCAAACAGAAACAAGCAAACAAATTCATAGAAAAAGAGATCAGATTTGTGGCTATCAGAGGCAGGGTTTAGGGGAGGGGGAATTAGATGAAGGTAGTCAAAAGGTACAAACTTACAGTTATAAGATAAATAAGTACTAGGGACATAACATAAAACATAACAAAGAAGATTAACACTGCTGTATGTTATAAATGAAAGTTGTTTAAGTGAGTAAATCCTGAGTTCTCATCACAAAGAAAAATTGTTTTTTCTATTTTTTGAAATGTTGGATCTATATGAGATGAAGGATGTTTACTAAACTTACTGTGGTAATCATTTAATGAAGTATGTAAGTTGAATCATTGTGTCATACACCTTAAACTTATACAGTGCTATATGACAACATATATCTCAATAATACTGGGGGAAAAACCCTAAAGTAAATATGGCAGATAAAGTTGGGTTGTGGATACAAGATTTTATCTCTTCATTTTCTATTGCTTTCTGTATGTTTTTAACTTTTCACAATAAAACCAATTCCCTACACTCTCTCAAACACACAAAAAGAAAAAGAAATAATGACTGAAAACTTTCCAAATACTGTGAGAGAAATGTATACTCAGATTCATGAGCCCCAAAATACCCCAAATAGGTAACACCTGAAAAGAAGCACATTATAATTAAATTTGAAAGTCAAAAACAAGAAGAGAATTTTGAAAGCAGCAAAAGAAAACCACCTCATCACATACAACGGAACCCGCATGAGATTATACAGCATAATTCTCCACTGAAATTTTGCAGGCCAACAGAGAGTGGGGTGATGATATATTCAAAATACTGAAAGAAAGAAACTGTCTATTAAGAATACTATTATAGGAAGATGGCGGAAGAGTAAGACGCGGAGATCAGCTTCCTCCCCACAGATACACCAGAAATACATCTACGCGTGGAACAACTCCTACGGAGCACCTACTGAACGCTGGCAGAAGACCTCAGACCTCCCAAAAGGCAAGGAACCCCCCACGTACCTGGTTAGGGCAAAAGAAAAAACTAAACAGAGACAAAAGGATAGGGACGGGTCCTGCACCAGCGGGAGAGAGCTGTGAAGGAGGAAAAGTGTCCACACACTAGGAAGCCCCTTCGCGGGTGGAGACTTCGGGAGGCGGAGTGGGGGAGCTTGGGAGCCGCGGAGGAGAGCACAGCAACAGGGGTGCGGAGGGCAAAGTGGACAGATTCCAGCGCAGAGGATCGGGCCGACCGGAACTCACCAGCCGAGAGGCTTTTCTGCTCGCCCGCCGGGGCGGGCGGGACTGGGAGCTGAGGCTCCGGCTTTTGTCGGAGCGCCGGGAGAGGACTGGGGTTGGCGGCGTGAACACAGCCTGCAGGGCGTTAGTGCACCGCGGCTAGCCGGGAGAGAGTCCGGGGAAAAGTCTGGACCTGCCGAAGAGGCAAGAGACTTTTACGTCCCTCTTTGTTTCCTGGTGCACGAGGAGAGGGGATTAAGAACGCTGCTTGAGAGAGCTCCAGGGACGGGCGCGAGCCGCGGCTGAAAGTGCGGAGCCCAGAGACGGACATGAGACGCTAAGGCCGCTGCTGCCGCCACCAGGAGGCCTGTGTGCGAACACAGGTCACTAGCCACACGCCCTTCCGGGGAGCCTGTGCAGCCCGCCACTGCCAGGGTCCCGGGATCCAGGGACAACTCGCCCGGGAGATCGCACGGCACGCCTCAGGCTGCAACGTCACGCCGGCCTCTGCCGCTGCAGGCCCGCCCCACACTCCGTGACCCTCCCTACCCCCCGGCCTGAGTGAGCCAGAGCCTCCGAATCAGCGGCTCCTTTAACCCCATCCTGTCTGAGCAAAGAACAGACGCCCTCCGGCGACCTACACGCACAGGCGGGGCCAAATCCAAAGCTGAGCCCCTGGGAGCTGTGAGAACAAAGAAGAGAAAGGGAAATCTCTCCCAGCAGCCTCAGAAGCAGCGGATTAAAGCTCCACAATCAACTTGATATACCCTGCATCTGTGGAATACCTGAATAGTCAACGGAATCATCCCAAATTAAGGAGCCCTGTGGATGAAAGGCTCTTGGTGCTGCAGCCAGGAGTCAGTGCTGTGCCTCTGAGGTGGGAGAGCCAACTTCAGGACACTGGTCCACAAGAGGCCTCCCAGCTGCACATAATATCAAACAGCAAAAATCTCCGAGAGATCTCCATCTCAACGCCAGCACCCAGCTGCACTCAACGACCAGCAAGCTACAGTGCTGGACATCCTATGCCAAACAACTAGCAAGACAGGAACACAACCCCACCCATTAGCAGAGAGGCTGCCCAAAATCATAATAAGTCTACAGACACCCCAAAACACACCACCAGACGTGGACCTGCCCAACAGAAAGACAAGATCCAGCCTCATCCACCAGAACACAGGCACTAGTACCCTCCACCAGGAAGCCGACACAACCCACTGAACCAACCTTAGCCACTGGGGACAGACACAAAAAACAACAGGAACTACGAACCTTCAGCCTGCAAAAAAGGAGACCACAAACACAGTAAGATAAGCAAAATGAAAAGACAGAAAAACACACAGCAGATGAAGGAGCAAGATAAAAACCCACCAGACCTAACAAATGAAGAGGAAATAGGCAGTCTACCGGAAAAAGAATTCAGAATAATGATAGTAAGGTTGATCCGAAATCTTGGAGATAGAATGGACAATAGAATGGACAAAATGCAAGAATCAGTTAACAAGGACCTAGAAGAACTAAAGATGAAACAAGCAACGATGAACAACACAATAAATGAAATTAAAAGTACTCTAGATGGGATCAATAGCAGAATAACTGAGGCAGAAGAACGGATAAGTGACCTGGAAGATAAAATAGTGGAAATAACTACTGCAGAGCAGAATAAAGAAAAAAGAATGAAAAGAACTGAGGACAGTCTCAGAGACCTCTGGGACAACATTAAACGCACCAACATTCGAATTATAGGGGTTCCAGAAGAAGAAGAGAAAAAGAAAGGGACTGAGAAAATATTTGAAGAGATTATAGTTGAAAACTTCCCTAATATGGGAAAGGAAATAGTTAATCAAGTCCAGGAAGCACAGAGAGTCCCATACAGGATAAATCCAAGGAGAAATACGCCAAGACACATATTAATCAAACTGTCAAAAATTAAATACAAAGAAAACATATTAAAAGCAGCAAGGGAAAAACAACAAATAACACACAAGGGAATCCCCATAAGGTTAACAGCTGATCTTTCAGCAGAAACTCTGCAAGCCAGAAGGGAGTGGCAGGACATATTGAAAGTGTTGAAGGAGAAAAACCTGCAACCAAGATTACTCTACCCAGCAAGGATCTCATTCAGATTTGATGGAGAAATTAAAACCTTTACAGACAAGCAAAAGCTGAGAGAGTTCAGCACCACCAAACCAGCTCTACAACAACTGCTAAAGGAACTTCTCTAGGCAAGAAACACAAAAGAAGGAAAAGACCTACAATAACAAACCCCAAACAATTAAGAAAATGGGAATGGGAACACACATATCGATAATTACCTTAAATGTAAATGGACTAAATGCTCCCACCAAAAGACACAGATTGGCTGAATGGATACAAAAACAAGACCCATATATTTGCTGTCTACAAGAGACCCACTTCAGACCTAGAGACACATACAGACTGAAAGTAAGGGGATGGAAAAAGGTATTTCATGCAAATGGAAACCAAAAGAAAGCTGGAGTAGCAATTCTCATATAAGTTATATATATATATATATATATATATATATATATATATATATATATGTAGTTTGCTTGAGTGCAGTGTTTTTTGTTTTCTGTACTGAATTCATTAGCATGGGTCGGTATAAAATTTAGCATAGGTCAATATGTAATTTGTAAACTAATAAGGTCTTAAAAGTGAGGAATTAAGTCTTTTAAATTTAATTATTTATTGTAAAGAGCAGAATAGCATACATAAACAGGTGCCTAAGGAAAACTTGTATTCTAATATGGAACTCTCATGAACACCTTTTTTTTTTTCTTCTAATGGTATGATAGTAGGCCATTTGATTATTTTTATGGCTTTAACTTTACAACAATGAAATATTCGTAAATTTTAAAAAGTATTTTTCTTTATTTGATGCAGGTGGGATACTGGAGAAATGAAAGGTCAAACATCTATTGAGGAATCCATACTTGTCTTTATATTGTGTACTTTTATTTCAAGAACTGATTTAAAATTCCTAAAAGGATGCTATAATAAGTTATTATGCCATTTTACAGACTGAATTAAGTGAATTTCAGGGAGGTATGAAACTTGCCTAAGGCTATCCAGCTACCAAGCGGTAGAAGTGAGAATTAAATCCAGGTATACCTATAAAAAAAAATAAAAAAAATAAAAAAAAAAAAAGAAGGCGAGGGCAGCACCAGGGTATGGGGTTGTTAGTTTTATAGGGGTGAGTAATTTCATACGCTGATGAGTGGGAGGAGTATTCCAGCTAATTTGGGGAAGGGGTGGGGATTTCTAGGAATTGAGCCACCGCCCACTTTTTGACCTTTATGGTCATCCTTGGAACTGTTGTGGCACCTGTGGGTGTGTCGCTTAGCTTGCTGATGTGTTACAATGAGTGTATACTGAGGCTCAAGGTCTAGTGGAAGTAGACTCGTCCGCCATCTTGGACCTATTTTGTTCTAATCAGTTTATGTTGTGTCCTTGGGCTATGTAATTCTTTTAAAGGTTGTGCCCTGCCCCCTTTCCTCCTGTTTCATATTGAATATATAATATTTACCAGAGTATGTTTTAATAATTAATACATGATATATTGTATAATTAATTTATATATCATATATATAATGATATCTATAGGTATTTGTTCTAATAAGTCATTAAAAATAAATGAATATTCAAAAAAAAAAAAGAATACTATTATAACTGGCAAAGCCATCCTTTACCAATGAAGGGGAGATAAAGATATTCCTGAACAAACAAAAGCTGAGGGAGTTCACTACCACTAGAACTGCCTTACAAAAAATGCCAAAGTGCATTCTTCAAGTAGAAATAAAAGGATGCTAATTAACATCACAAACAAATAGGGATGTGTAAAACTCACTGGTAATGGCAAATGTATGGTCAAAGTCAGATTCTCTAATATTATAATGGTGGTGTATAACTCACAACTCTAGATTAAAAGTAAAAGACATAAATGTATTAAAAATACCCACAACTATAATAATTTGATATTGGATACATAAAATTGAAAAGGTATAAATTATAACATCAATAACCTAAGTTGTAAGGAAGGGATAAGTAAAAGTATAAAGTTTATGTATGCTCTAGAAGTTAAGTTGTTTTTAGCTTAAAATAAAATGATGGTTGGGGACTATACTACCCTATTCTCAACAATGGATAGATGATCCAGACATGTATATATTATATGTAAGCTTCATAGTAACCCAAAGAATAAATCTATAATAGGTATACAAAAGATTATGATAAAGGATTCATAGCATACCACTACAAAAAGTCATCAAACTGCAAAGGAAGACAGAAAAAAGATAAGCAAGGAAAAATGGATCTACAAAACAGTCAGAAAAAAAAATTTAATGGCAAGTAAGTTCTTACCTATCAATAATTAAATATAAATAGATTAAATTCTGCATTCAAAAGACATAGAATGGCTGAATGGATTAAAAAAAAACAAGATCCAATGATGTGCTGCCTACAAGAGACTCACTTCAGCTTTAAGGACACATATAGAGTGAAGGGATGGAAAAAGATATTTCAAGCAAATAGTAACCAAAAGAAACCAGGGGTAGCTATATTTATATCAGACAAGATATACTTTAAGTTGAAAGTGTTCAAAAGAGACAAAGAAGGTCATCACATAATAATAAAGGGGTCAATCCATGGAGAAGATATAACAATTGTAAATACTTATGCACTCAAATTGGAGCACCTAAACATACAAAGCAAATAATAACAGAATTAAAAGGAGAAATAAACAGCCATACAATAATAGTTTAGGACTTTAATACCTCACTCTTAACAATGGATCAGTTGTCTAGAGAAAATATCAATGAGTAAACAGTGGATTTGAACAACATTATAGACCAAACGACCTAACAGACATATACAGAACATTCCAACCAACAGCAGCATAATACATTCTTCTCAAGCACCCATGGAATATGTTCTAGGATAGGTTATGTGTTAGGCCACAAAACAAGGCTCAACAAATTCAAGAAGATTGAAGTCATACTAAGTATCATGTCCAATCACATGATATGAAACTAGAAATCAATAAGAGGAGGAAAGCTGAAAAATTCACAAATACATGGAAACTAAAAAACACACTCCTGAACAACCAATGGATCAAAGAAGAAATCAAAATGGAAATAAAAAATATCTTGAGACAAACAAAAATGAAAACATAACATACCAAAACTTAAGGGAAGCAGCAAAAGCAGTTATAAGAAGGAAGTTTGTAGAAATAAACATGCAAAAGAACAAAGAAAAATCTCAGATAAACAACCTGATTTTACATCCAAGGAATTAGAAAAAGAAGAACAAACTAAGCCCAAATTAGCAGAAGAAAAGATATAATAAAGAGGACAGCAGAAATAAATGAAATAGAGAATAAGAAAACAACAGAAAAGATGACCAAAACCAAGATCTGGTTCTTCAAAAAGTTAAGCCAAATTGACAAACCTTTAGCTAAACTAACCAAGAAAGAGAGAGACCCAAATAAGTAAAATTATAAATGAAGAGGAGACATTACAACTGATACCATAGAAATACAAAGGATCATAAGAGACTATTATGAAAAATTAAACACCAACAAATTGGATAATCTAGAAGAAATAGATACATTTGCAGAAACATGCAACCTCCCAAGACTGAATCATGAAGAAATAGAAAATATGAACAGATCAATAATGACTAAGGGGTTTGCATCAGTAAAAAAAATTATCAACAAAGGAAAGCCCATACCAAATTACTTCACTGGTTAAGGTTAACTCTACCAAATATAAGGATGAATAAATGCCAATTCTTCTCAAACTCTTCCAAAAAAAAAAAATGAAGAGGAGGGAAAACTCGCAAATACATTTACAAGGCCAGCATTACCCTGATAGCAAAGGCAGATAAGGACACTTCAAGAAAAAAAATCTACAGGCAATATTCCTGATGAATATAGATACAAAAAGGATCAACAAATTACTAGCAAACCAAATTCAACAGCACATTAATAAAATCATATATGATTATCAAGTGGTATTTATCACTGGGATGCAAGAAGGGTTCAAACTATGCAAATCAATAAATGTGATACATCACCTTATCAGAAGGATAGATAAAAATCACATGATTACCTCAATAAATACAGAAAAAGTATTTGACAAAAGTCACCATCCATTCATGATAAAAACTCTCAAAAAATAGGTATAGAAGGCCATACCACTACACAATAAAGGCCATATTTGTAAAGCTCACAGGTAGCATCATACTCAACAGTGAAAGATTGAAAAGGTTTCCTTTAATAAAATGATCAAGACAAGGGTTCCCACTCTCATCACTCTCATTCAACATAGTAATTGAAGTCCTAGCCATAGAAATAAGGCAAGAAAAAAAAAAAAAGAAAAGGCATCCCAATTGGCAAGGAAGAAGTAAAATTGTCTCTGTTTGTAAATGACATGATCTTATATATGGAAAATCCTAAAGACTCCACCAAAAAACTGGAAACTAATCAATGAATTTGGTAAAGTTGCAGGATATAGAATCAATATACAAATATCAGGTGCATTTCTACTCACTAACAATGAATTAGCCAAAAAATAAAGTTAAAAATTCCCATTTACAATAACATCAAAAACAACAAAATACATGCGAATAAATTTAACCAAGGAGGTGAAAAATCTGTCTACTGAAAAGTATAAGAAATTGATGAAAGAAATTGAAGAAGACACAAATAAATGGAAATATACCCCATGTTCATTGATCAGAAGAATTAATATTGTTAAAATATCCATACTACACAAAGTGATCTATAGATTCAATGGAATCCCTGTCAAGATTCCAATGGCATTTTTTACAGATATAGGAAAAGGCAATCCTGAGAAGGGAGAATAAAGCTGGAGGCATCACACTTCCTGAATTCAAACTATATTACAAAGTTACAATAGTCAAAACAGTATAGTACTGATATATAAACAGACACAGAGCAATGGAACAGAATAGAGAGCCCAGAAGTAAACCTATATGTATACAGTCAACTAATATTTGACAAGGGAGCCAACAATACTCAATGGAGAAAAGGTAGTCTCTTCAATAAATGGTGTTGGGGAAACTGGACAGCCACATGTAAAGGAATGAAATTGGACCCCTATCTTTCACTACTTGGAGAAATTAACATGAAGTGGGTTAAATAAAGACTTACATGTACAACCTGAAACCACAAAACTCCTAGAAGAAAACATAGGGGAAAACTTCTTGATATTGGTCTTGGCAATGATTTTATAGGCATGACACCTAAAGCACAAGCCACATAAGCAAAAATAAACAAGTGGGACTACATCAAACTAAAAGCTTCTGCACAACAAAAGAACACTCAACAAACTAAAAAGGTAATCTATGGAATGGGGGAAACTCTTTGCAAACCACATATCTAACAAAGGGATATTAACCCAAAATATATGAGGAACTCATACAACTCAATAGCAAAACAACAAACAAAAAACCAATTTTAAAAATAGGCAAAGGACCTGAGTTGACATTTTTCCAAAGAAGACATTCAAATGACCAACAGATACATGGAAAAGTGCTCAAAGTCACCAATCATTAAGGAAATGCAAATCAGAAACAAAATGAGATATCATCTCACATTTGTTAGAATGGCTATTACCAAAAAGACAAGTGATAACAAGTGCTTGTGAGGATGTAGAGAAAAGGAAACATTTTGTACTGCTGGTGGCAATGTAAATTGGTACAGCCACTATGGAAAGTAGTAATTAAAAATAGAACCATCATATGATCCAGTAATTCTACTTCTGGGTATATATCCAAAGGAAATGAAATCACTATCTTGAAGAGATATCTGCATTCCATGTTCACTGCAGTATTATTTGTAATAACTAAGACATGGAAACAACTTAAGTGTCCATCAGTGTATAAATAGATAAAGAAAAAAAAATATATATATACACACACAGACACACAAAATGGAATATTCAGCCATAAAAAAAGAAAGAAATCTTTCCATTTGCAACAACATGGATGAAACTTGAGGGCATTATGATAAGTGAAATAAGTCAAAGAAAGACAAATACTGTATGGTCTCACATATATGTGGAATCTAAAAGAGTTGAATTCATAGAAACAGAACAGATTGGTTGTTGCTAGGTGCAAGGATTTGGGGGGGTGGGGGAAACTGGTGAAGATGGTCAAATGGTCCAAAATTCTAGTTATAAGGTGATTAAGTTCTGGAGATATAATGTAGAGCATGACTATATTTAATAGTACTATATTGTATATTTGAAAGTTGCTAATAGAGTAGATTTTAAAAGTTCTCACTAGATAGAAAAATTGTAATTCTGTGAGGTGATGGATGTGTTAACTAATCTTATTGTGGTAATAATTTTGCAATATATACATATATAAAATCACTGCATTATACACCTTAAACTTATGTAATATGTTCAATTATATCTCAATAAAGCTGGGGGGAAAGTGGGGGAAACCCTAAATGACTGAAAGCTAATGTTTAATCAAATCTAAGGAGTTTGCCCCATTCTCCCATTTCTGGAGTAGATTGTTACAGTTTTATTTTTCTGTTTTGGGCTGTTCAACAAGAGCTGATTGTGCAGCCACAACTTAGCAATGTGGCTCATGTGACTCATCCAAATTGGAGCACAATTAGCAAAATGTGTTCCCAAAAATGGCAGTTTCAATACTAAATTCTGGGGAGAAACCAGGAGACATGGAAGACAAAATAGCACAGGGAAAATGGTAACTAAGTTTTACTAAAGTAAAGAACATTTGTCATGACTTTGAGTGAAGAGAGTCAAAGTCAGAATGATTTGGGAGTTTTTAAAAGTTACTATTAGAATTCCCAACCTGAAGACCAGTCATAGTCTGTAGCATTTTTTGAATGGGAAAAAATATGTAGACTCCAAATATTAGACTCAGGAGAATAGTGTACTTGTCAGACTAAGCAAACCCTCCAACTTTAGCAATTCTAAATTTAGAACCAACCTTGAACAGTTGAAGGTCTGTGTCTACAGGGGCTGAAAAAGGAAACTTCTTGGTTTCTACTCCTTAGTGCCTATTAGAAAAACAACTCCTTGATTCCAGGGTCGATGGGGACAATAAAGGGACAGATTTTTTTCCCTTTATATCTCAAAGTTGAGTCAGTTGTCAACCAGAGTTTGGTCACGATGTAGACTGCAGACCTGTGTTTCTCAAGTATGCAGCTATGACCTGTGGGGATATGAGGAGATGCAGGTAGTTTTAGAAAGTAGACCTATAGAGCTGCCAACATATAAAACAGATGTAGAGAAGAATTGATAAAACAAGGTCTTACAAATGCCTTGTTTTCTTGCTCTGGAGCCCTCTTTTGCCCTGTACTCTGATGTGGGGTAGAAAAGCATTTCTGCCTGGCCTCACTCAGGAAGTGAAATTTGACCTGAGCCCTGAAGTGTGCAGGAGAAGAAAACAATGTTTCAGACAATGTTCAGATAGAGCTGTGGGTAGGCCCTGTGTCAAAGACATTATGGCACATTCAAGGCACAGAAATAAGGTTAGTGTGGCTAAACCATAAGGAGTGAGGAGGAGAGTGGCTGGAAGAATAGATAAAGTGTCAGATCACCCTTGAAAGTCTTGTCATTTTCATTTGTATATCCTTACACTCAGAACAATGAGTAGCCAATGAAGGTTATTTGGAGAGACACTGCATACTCCAATTCTCATTTTGTGATTACTCTGTATGGATTGTGCTGAATGGATTAGAGGTTGACAGACTGGGTTCAGGAGACCTTTCAAGGGACTATTCTAATAGACTACACAAGAAATGATTATAGCTTAGACTAAGGTGGTAGAAGAGGAGATGGATGGAAGTAGATGGGTATAGAAGAGAAAATTGACAGGGCTTGTTGATGGATTGGTTATAAAGAGTAAGAGAGATGTAGGTGCCAAAGAAGATTCCAGGATTTCTATCATGTCCAATTTGGTGGAGCTACTGACTAAAGTAAGGAACACTAAAAGAGAGTCAGATATTGGAGAGAAAGCATAAGGTCAGACTTGGCCTGTTGAATTTGAGGTATCTTTGAAACTTGAAAGGGAAGTTGCTAAGTAGGAAGGACATTGGATATTCTGGTCTGAATCTCAGAGGAGAGGTTTCAGATGGGGTTATATCATTTTAATAATCAGCTGTGCTTGTGAATGAGTTTGCCTCACAGGAAGAGTTAGAGAGAGACAAGACAAAGGGGCCTTAGACAAACTGAGTCTTGAGAGACTCTGTTAATGGGCCTATAGAGGAGGATACTCCTCCTACATAGAAGTAGGAGGAAAACCATAGGAACATGATGTCAGGAAGAGAGAGTTTCAAGAATTAGCTAAAATATAACAGTGTCAAAATTAATAAAAATTCTTGAATGAGGAAATCTACAAGGTAGAAACTTTAAGAAAACTTGGCCTGATGGTGGAAATAAAAGTGTTATTATAGATAAGGAGAATGGTCAGTGGTGAGAATTCCAGGGTTGTAAAAGTTGCAGGTTCATCAGAATGAGTTGTCCTCAAATGGGATTTGTAGTTTGGGCTGCTGGTACGGTTTTGTCTAATTTTGGTAGCAAGAGATGTGAGTATTAGGACTGGGCTTGGGTAACTGTTTCAGGGGATGGCCTAGGGGATCACTAAGGAATGAGAGGTTAAGATTTCTTTTCACAGTGAGAATTGTCCTTTTCTTTGTCCTCAGCCCAAACAGTGGTTCCAACTGACTTGACAGGAGCTGACTTCTTGCTACATTGCTTCTGCCTCCATTTCTAAAATGATTCTTAATCTAATACAAATTTATAACAACAAATTAATGACCTGAAAACACGTGATTTGGTTAATTATAGATATATACGTTTATTCCAGTTGTTATGTCTCCTCTTTCATTTATGATTTTATATATTTAAGTCTTCTCTCTTTTTTCTTAGTCTGGCAAAAGGTTTGTCAATTTTGTTTATCTTTTAAAAAACGGCTCTTAGTTTTGTTAATCTTTTGAAATTGTTTCTCTGGTGTTTATTTCTGCTATTATCTTTGTTATTTCCCTTTTGTGGCTAACTTTGGGCTTAGTTATTTTTCTAGTTTTTTGAAGTATAAAGTTATTTATTTGAAATCCTTTTCTTCTTAACATAGGTGTTTATCACTGTAAAATTCCCTCTTAGAACTGCTTTTACTACATCCCATAAGTTTTGGTATGTTCTGCTTCCATGTTCATTTGTTTCAAGATATTTTTTTAATTTCCCTTTTGATTTCTTCTTTGATCTATTGGTTGTTAAGGAGTATGTTGTTTAATGTTCACATCTTTGTGAATTCTCCAGTTTTCCTCCTGTTATTGATTTCTAGTTTCATACCATTATGGTCAGAAAGGATAC
The DNA here is from genome assembly GCF_937001465.1 of Orcinus orca. NCBI lineage: Eukaryota > Metazoa > Chordata > Mammalia > Artiodactyla > Delphinidae > Orcinus > Orcinus orca. Next base: position 41,136,789 of record NC_064580.1, read on the forward strand.
TTGGTATGATTTCAATCCTCTTAAATTTGCTAAGACTTTGTTTTGTGGCAAAACATATGATCTCTCCTGGAGAATGTTCCATGTGCTCTTGAGAAGAATGTATATTCTACTGCTATTGGTTGAAAGGTTCTGTATATGTCTGTTAGGTCTTTAGCCTAAGTATAGTTCAGGTCCAGTGTTTTTGTATTGATTTCATCTCTGGATGATCCATTCATTGTTGAAAGTGGGGTATTGAAGTCCCCTACTATTATTGCATTACTGTCCCTCTTCAGATACGCTAATATTTGCTTAATATATTTAGATGCTTCTCTGTTGGATGCATATATATTTATAATTGTTACGTCTTCTTGGTGAATTGGTCACTTTATCATTATGTAATGACCTTCTTTGTCTCTTGTTACAGTTTTTGACAAAATCTCTTTTGTCTGATATAAATATAGCTACCCCTGCTTCCTTGTGGTTTCTGTTTGTTTGGAATATCTCTTTCCATCTCTTTAATTTCAGCATACGTGTGTCCTTAAAGCTGAAGTGATTATCTTGTAGGCAGAATATAGCTTGGTTTTGGGTTTTTTCCCGTTCAGTCACTCTGTATTTTGTTTGGAAAATTTAATCCATTTGTATTTAAAGTAATTTATTGATAAGTAAGGATTTACTAATGTCATCTTATTCATTGTTTTCTGGTGGCTTTGTAGTTCCGATATTCTCTTCTTCCTCTCTTAACGTCTGCCTTTGTGAATTGATAATTTTCTGTAGTGATATGCTTTCTTTTTTTAAAATTATTTATTTATTTATTTTATGGCTGTGTTGGGTCTTCGTTTCTGTGCGAGGGCTTTCTCTAGTTGTGGCAAGCGGGGGCACTCTTCATAGCGGTGTGGGAGCCTCTCAATATCATGACCTCTCTTGTTGTGGAGCACAGGCTCCAGATGCGCAGGCTCAGTAATTGTGGCTCATGGGCCCAGTTGCTCCGTGGCATGTAGGATCCTCCCAGACCAGGGCTCGAACCCGTGTCCCCTGCATTGGCAGGCAGATTCTCAACCACTGCGCCACCAGGGAAGCGCTGTAGCGATATGCTTTGATTCCCCTCTCTTTATCATTTGTGTCTCTACTGTAGGTTTTTTTCTTTTTGGTTCCCACAAGGCTTATATAAAACATCTAATAGGGCTTCCCTGGTGGCGCTGTGGTTGAGAGTCCGCCTGCCGATGAAGAGGACGTGGGTTCGTGCCCCGGTCTGGGAATATCCCACGTGCCGTGGAACGGCTAGGCCCGTGAGCCATGGCTGTTGAGCCTGCACGTCCGCAGCCTGTGCCCCACAACGGGAGAGGCCACAAGAGTGAGAGGCCCACATACTGCAAAAAACATTTTTTAAATCTAAGAAATATAAGTCTATTTTAAGCTGATAACAATTTAACGTGGATCACATACAAAAAATCTACCCTTTTACTGCCCTTCATTTTATGTTTTTGATATGACAGTTTACATCTTTTAATATTGTGTATCCATTAACAAATTACTGTAGAGGGCAGTTTGTTGCTGAATACTAATTTTTCTTTCTGCATCTTGCAATTTGTTTATAAATTCTAATAAGTTAGGTTTTCTATACAGACAATAATCTCAACTTTGACAAATAACAATTTTCTATTTCTTCTTTTGGAGTCCTGATAGCTTTAATTTCTTTCCTGACTGTGCTCATTATGACAATTCTAAACATACAAGTGCTGATAGCAGAGGCCCTTGTCTTATACATGCTCTTTAAGGATATGCTGTCAACATTGTTACATTAAGTATGAATTTTGTTCTAAAATTTTTAGATATCCTTTGGATAAATGGAGTTCCTTTATATTCTTTTTTTTCTTTACATCTTTATTGGAGTATAATTGCTTTACATTGGTGTGTTAGTTTCTGCTTTATAACAAAGTGAATCAGTTATACATATACATATGTTCCCATATTTCTTCCCTCTGGCGTCTTCCTCCCTCCCACCCTCCCAATCCCACCCCTCTAGGTGGTCACAAAGCACCGAGCTGATCTCCCTGTGCTATGCGGCTGCTACCCACTAGCTATCTATTTTACATTTGGTAGTGTATATATGTCCATGCCACTCTCTCACTTTGGCAAAGCTAACACTTCCCCCTCCCCATATCCTCAAGTCCATTCTCTAGTAGGTCTCTGTCTTTATTCCTGCCTTACCCATAGGTTCTTCATGACATTTTTTTTCTTAGATTCCATATATATGTGTTAGCATACGGTATTTGTCTTTCTCTTAATGACTTACTTCACTCTGTATGACAGACTCTAGGTCCAATCACCTCACTACAAATAACTCAATTTCGTTTCTTTTTATGGCTGAGTAATATTCCATTGTATATATGTGCCATATCTTCTTTATACATTCATCCGATGATGGACACTTAGGTTGTTTCCATCTCCTGGGTGCTGTACATAGAGATGCAATGAACATTTTGGTACATGACTCTTTTTGAATTATGGTTTTCTCAGGGTATATGCCCAGTAGTGGGATTGCTGGGTCATATGGTAGTTCTATTTGTAGATTTTTAAGGAACATCCATACTGTTCTCCATAGTGGCTGAACCAATTCACATTCCCACCAGCAGTGCAAGAGTGTTCCCTTTTCTCCACACCCTCTCCACCATTTATTGTTTGTAGATTTTTTGATGATGGCCATTCTGACCGGTGTGAGATGATACCACATTGTAGTTTTGATTTGCATTTCTCTAATGATTAATGATGTTGAGCATTCTTTCATGTGTTTGTTGGCAGTCTGTATATCTTCTTTGGAGAAATGTCTACTTAGGTCTTCTGCCCATTTTTGAATTGGATTGTTTCTTTTTTTGTTATTGAGCTGCATGAGCTGCTTGTAAATTTTGGAGATTATTCCTTTGTCGGTTGCTTCATTTGCAAATATTTTCTCCCATTCTGAGGGTTGTCTTTGGGTCTTGTTTATGGTTTCCTTTGCTGTGCAAAAGCTTTGAAGTTTCACTAGGTCCCATTTGTTTATTTTTGTTTTTATTTCCATTTCTCTAGGAGGTGGGTCAAAAGGATCTTGCTGTGATTTACGTCATGGAGTGTTCTGCCTATGTTTTCCTCTAAGAGTTTGATAGTTTCTAGCCATACATTTAGGTCTTTAATCCATTTTGAACTTATTTTTGTGTATGGTGTTAGGGAGTGTTCTAATCTCATACTTTTACATGTACCTGTCCAGTTTTCCCAGCACCACTTATTGAAGAGGCCATCCTTTCTCCACGGTACATTCCTTCCTCCTTTATCAAAGATAAGGTGACCATATGTGTGTGGGTTTATCTCTGAGCTTTCTATCCTGTTCCATTGATCTATAAGTCTGTTTTTGTGCCAGTACCATACTGTCTTGATTACTGTAGCTTTGTAGTATAGTCTGAAGTCAGGGAGCCTGATTCCTCCAGCTCCATTTTTCGTTCTCAAGATTGCTTTGGCTATTCGGGGTCTTTTGTGTTTCCATACAAATTGTGAAATATTTTGTTCTAGTTGTGAAAAATGCCAGTGGTAGTTTGATAAGGATTGCATTGAATCTGTAGATTGCTTTGGGTAGTAGAGTCATTTTCAAAATGTTGATTCTTCCAATCCAGGAACATGGTATATCTCTCCATCTATTTGTATCATCTTTAATTTCTTTCATCAGTGTCATAATTTTCTGCATACAGGTCTTTTGTCTCCTTAGGTAGGTTTATTCCTAGATATTTTATTCTTTTTGTTGCAATGGTAAATGGGAGTGTTTTCTTGATTTCACTTTCAGATTTTTCATCATTAGCGTATAGGAATGCTCGAGATTTCTGTGCATTAATTTTGTATCAGGCTACTTTACCAAATTCATTGATTAGCTCTAGTAGTTTTCTAGTTGCATCTTTAGGATTCTCTATATATAGTATCATGTCATCTGCAAACACTGATATATTTACTTTTTCTTTTCCGATTTGGATTCTTTTTATTTCCTTTTCTTCTCTGATTGCTGTGGTTAAAACTTCCAAAACTATGTTGAATAAGAGTGGTGAGAGTGGGCAACCTTGTCTTGTTCCTGATCTTAGTGGAAATGCTTTCAGTTTTTCACCATTGAGGACAATGTTGGCTGTGAGTTTGTCATATATGGCCTTTATTATGTTGAGGAAAGTTCCCTCTATGCCTACTTTCTGGAGGGTTTTTATCATAAATGGGTGTTGAATTTTGTCAAAGCTTTCTCTGCATCTATTGAGATGATCATATGGTTTTTCTCCTTCAATTTGTTAATATGGTGTATCACATTGATTGATTTGCGTATATTGAAGAATCCTTGCATTCCTAGGATAAACCCCACTTAATCATGGTGTATGATCCTTTTAATGTGCTGTCAGCTTCAGTTTGCTAGTATTTTGTTGAGGATTTTTGCATCTATGTTCATCAGTGATATTGGCCTGTAGTTTTCTTTCTTTGTGACATCTTTGTCTGTTTTTGGTATCAGGCTGATGGTGGCCTCATAGAATGAGTTTGGGAGTGTTCCTCCCCTGCTATATTTTGGAAGAGTTTGAGGAGGATAGGCGTTAGCTCTTCTCTAAATGTTTGATAGACTTCACCTGTGAAGCCATCTGGTCCTGGGCTTTTGTTGGTTGGAAGATATTTATTCACAGTTTCATTTTCAGTGCTTGTGATTGGTCTGTTCATATTTTCTATTTCTTTCTGATTCAGTCTTGGCAGGTTGTGCATTTCTAAGAATTTGTCCATTTCTTCCAGGTTGTCCATTTTGTTGGCATAGAGTTGCTTGTAGTAATCACTCATGATCTTTTGTATTTCTGCAGTGTCAGTTGTTACTTCTCCTTTTTCATTTCTAATTCTATTGATTTGAGTCTTCTCCCTTTTTTTCTTGATGAGTCTGGCTAATGGTTTATCTATTTTGTTTATCTTCTCAAAGGACCAGCTTTTAGTTTTATTGATCTCTGCTATCATTTCCTTCATTTCTTTTCCATTTATTTATGATCTGATCTTTATGATTTCTTTCCTTCTGCTGACTTTGGGGTTTTTTGTTCCTCTTTCTCTAATTGCTTTAGGTGCAAGTTTAGGTTGTTTATTCGAGATGTTTCCTGTTTCTTAAAGTAGGATTGTATTGCTATAAACTTCCTCTTAGAACTGCTTTTGCTGCATCCCATAGGTTTTGACTCGTCATGTCTCCATTGTCATTTGTTTCTAGGTATTTTTTGATTTCTTCAGTGATCACTTCGTTATTAAGTAGTGTATTGTTTAGCCTCCATGTGTTTGTGTTTTTTACAGATCTTTTCCTGTAATTGATTTCTCGTCTCATGGCGTTGTGGTCAGAAAAGATACTTGATACAATTTCCATTTTCTTAAATTTACCAAGGCTTCATTTGTGACCCAAGATATAATCTATCCTGGAGAATATTCCATGAGCACTTGAGAAGAAAGTGTATTCTGTTGTTTTTGGATGGAATGTCCTATAAATAATAGTTAAGTACATCTTGTCTAATATGTCATTTAAAGCTTGTGTTTCCTTATTTATTTTCATTTTGGATGATCTGTTCATTGGTGAAACTGGGGTGTTAAAGTCCCCTACTATGATTGTGTTACTGTCGATTTCCCCTTTTATCGCTGTTAGTATTTGCCTTATGTATTGAGGTGCTCCTATGTTGGGTGCATAAATATTTACAATTGTTTTATCTTCTTCTTGGATCAATCCCTTGATCTTTATTTAGTGTCTTTCTTTGTCTCTTGTACTAGTCTTTATTTTAAAGTCTATTTTGTCTGATATGAGAATTGCTACTCCAGTTTTCTTTTGGTTTCCATTTGCACGGAATATCTTTTTCCATCCCCTCACTTTCAGTCTGTATGTGTCTTTAGGTCTGAAGTGGGTCTCTTGTAGACAGCATATATATGGATGTTGTTTTTGTATCCAATCAGCCAGTCTGTGTCTTTTGGTTGGAGCATTTAATCCATTTACATTTAAGGTAATTATAGATATGTATGTTCCTATTCCCATTTTCTTAATTGTTTTGGGTTTGTTATTGTAGGTCTTTTCCTTCTCTTGTGTTTCTTGCCTAGAGAAGATCCTTTAGCATTTGTTGTAAACTGGTTTTGTGGTGCTGAACTCTCTCAGTTTTTGCTTGTCTGTAAAGGTTTTCATTTCTCCATCAAATCTGAATGAGATCCTTGCTGGGTAGAGTAATCTTGGTTGTAGATTTTTCTCCTTCATCACTTTAAATATGTCCTGCCACTCCCTTCTGGCTTGCAGAGTTTCTGCTGAAAGGTCAGCTGTTAACCTTCTGGGGATTCCCTTGTGTGTTATTTGTTGTTTCTCCCTTGCTGCTTTTAATGTTTTCTTTGTATTTAATTTTTGACAGTTTGATTAATATGTGTCTTGGCATGTTTCTCCTTGGATTTATCGTGTATTGGACTCTCTGTGCTTCCTGGACTTGATTAACTATTTCCTTTCCCATATTAGGGAAATTTTCAACTATAATTTCTTCAAATATTTTCTCAGTCCCTTTCTATTTCTCTTCTTCTTCTGGAACCCTTATAATTCAAATGTTGGTGTGTTTAATATTGTCCCAGAAGTCTCTGAGACTGTCCTCAGTTCTTTTCATCCTTTTTACTTTATTCTGCTCTGCAGTAATTATTTCCACTCTTTTATCTTCCAGGTCACTTATCCGTTCTTCTGACTCAGTTATTCTGTTATTGATCTCTTCTAGAGTATTTTTAATTTCATTTATTGTGCTGTTCATCATTGCTTGTTTCATCTTTATTTCTTCTAGGTCCTTGCTAAATGTTTCTTGCATTTTCCCTATTCTATTTCCAAGATTTTGGATCATCTTTACTATCATTATTCTGAATTCTTTTTCAGGTAGACTGCCTATTTCCTCTTCATTTGTTAGGTCTGGTGGGTTTTTATCTTCCTCCTTCACCTGCTGTGTGTTTTTCTGTCTTCTCATTTTGCTTATCTTACTGTGTTTGGGGTCTCCTTTTTGCAGGCTGCAGGTTTGTAGTTTCTGTTGTGTTTGGTGTCTGTCCCCAGTGGCTAACGTTGGTTCAGTTTGTTGTGTAAGCTTCCTGGTGGAGGGGACTAGTGCCTGTGCTCTGGTGTATGAGGCTGGATCTTGTCTTTCTGGTGGGCAGGTCCATGTCTGGTGGTGTGTTTTAGGGTGTCTGTGGACTTTTTATGATTTTAAGCCGCCTCTCTGCTAATGGCTGGGATTGTGTTCCTGTCTTGGTAGTTGTTTGGCATAGGGTATTCAGCACTTTAACTTGCTAGTCGTTGACTGAAGCTGGGTGTTGGTGTTGAGATGGAGGTCTCTGGGAGATTTTCACCGTTTTATATTTTGTGGAGGTGGGAGGTCTCTTGTGGACCAGTGTCCTGAAGTTGGCTCTCTCACCTCAGAGGCACAGCACTGAGTCTTGGCTGCAGCACCAAGAGACTTTCATCCACACGGCTCAGAATAAAAGGGAGAAAAAGTAGAAAGAAAGAAAGAGGATAAGATAAAATAAAATAAAATAAGATAAAATAAAATAAACTTATTAAAATAAAAAATAATTATTAAGAAAAAAATTTTTTAAGTAAAAAAAACCCAAAAAAACGGACGGATAGAATCCTAGGACAAATGGTGAAAGCAAAGCTATGCAGACAAAGTCTCACACAGAAGCAAACACATACACACAAAAAGAGGAAAAGGGGAAAAAATAATAAATGTTGCTCCCAAAGTCCACCTCCTCAATTTGGGATGATTCGTTGTCTATTCAGGTATTTCACAGATGCAGGGTACATCAAGTTGATTGTGGAGATCTAATCCGCTGCTCCTGAGGCTGCTGGGAGAGATTTCCCTTTCTCTTCTTTGTTCCCACTGCTCCAGGGGCTCAGCTTTGGATTTGGCCCCGCCTCTACGTGTAGGTCACCAGAGGGCGTCTCTTCTTCGCTCAGACAGGACGGGGTTAAAGGAGCCGCTGATTCAGGGGCTCTGGCTCACTCAGGCCGGGGGGAGGGAGGGGCACGGAGTGCGGGGCGAGCCTGCGGTGGCAGAGGCCAGCGTGACGTGCACCAGCCTGAGGCGCGCCGTGCGTTCTCCCGGGGAAGTTGTCCCTGGATCCCGGGACCCTGGCAGTGGCGGTCTGCACAGATTTTCCGGAAGGGAGGTGTGGATAGTGACCTGTGCTCGCACACAGGTTTCGTGGTGGCGGCGGCAGCAGCCTTAGCGTCTCATGCCCATCTCTGGGGTCCTTGCTGTTAGCTGCGGCTCGTGCCCGTCTCTGGAGCTCCTTTAAGCAGCGCTCTTAATCCCCTGTCCTCATGCACCAGGAAACAAAGAGGGAAGAAAAAGTCTCTTGCCTCTTCGGCAGGTCCAGACTTTTCCCCGGACTCCCTCCTGGCTAGCCGTGGTGCACTAATCCCTTCAGGCTGTGTTCACGCCGCCAACCCCAGTCCTCTCCCTGCGCTCCAACCGAAGCGAGCCTCAGCTCCCAGCCCCCGCCCACCCCGTTGGGTGAGCAGACAAGCCTCTCGGACTGGTGAGTGCTGGTCAGCACCGATCCTTTGTGCGGGAATGTCTCCGCTTTGCCCTCCGCAGCCCTGTTGCTGTACTCTCCTCCGTGGCTCTGAAGCTTCCCCCGTCCGCCACCCGCAGTCTCCACCTGCAAAGGGGCTTCCTAGTGTGTGGAAACTTTCCTCCTTCACAGCTCCCTCCCTCTGGTGCAGGTCCCGTCCCTATTCTTTTATCTCTGTTTATTCTTTTTTCTTTTCCCCTACCCAGGTACGTGGGGAGTTTCTTGTCTTTTGGGAGGTCTGAGGACTTCTGCCAGCGTTCAGTGGGTGTTCTGTAGGAGTTGTTCCACGTGTAGATGTATTTCTGGTGTATCTGTGGGGAGGAAGGTGATCTCCGCATCTTACTCTTCCGCCATCTTCCCCCTCTCCCCTTTATGTTCTTAGTTTAATAATTTTAAAATCAAGAATATTTTTAAATTTTATTAAGAATTTTTTGCATATATTCAGATGATTATAAAACTTTTTATTTAATCTGCTAATGTGAAAATTTCATTAGATTTTTTTTTAATCCAATCTTGCATTGTTGGGATAACACGTTTTGGTCATGATGATTATCTTTATTACACATCACAGTGTTCTATTTGATAATGTTTTTTGGGGATTTTGCATCTTTATTAATCAATGAGATAGCTCTATAATTCTCCTTTTTCATACTGCCAGAGTCAGGCTTTGATATAAAGTTTATGCTGGTCTCATGAAAAGAGTTGGGGAATTTCCCACTGTAATTGGTTATATAAGTACACTTGTTCTTTGTATGTTTATAGAAATAACCTGTAAAACTGTTGTGTTTGTGCTCTCTTTATGAGAGCAGTTTTTAAACTACTAATTTATGCATTTTATTTCTTCTTGAGTCAATTTTAGTTATTATATTTTCCTAGGAATTTGAATATTTGCCTAAATTTTTAAATATATAGACAAAGTTATTTATAACAATATAACAATCTTTTAAATGTCTGTATCCCTTGTCATTCTTAATATCATTTTGTCTGTTTTTTTCTCCCTTGATCCATTTTCCCATAAATTTGTAGATACATTAGTCTTTTCAAAGAATACACTATTGTCTTTATAAACCCTCTCTTAAGTTGAACACTTATCAGTTTAATTTTTTTTCTTCTTTTTTGGTTAAGCATTTAAGGCTATATATATTTCTCTCTAAATGCCACTTTAGCCAATTTTGTTATTTAAATATACTTTTTAAAATTAAAATCCAAAAGAGTTCTTGGATAAGAATTGTAGGAAACCAAAATGTGAAAAGGGAAGAAGATGAAGAGACATAAGGAAAAAAAAGGTGAGAGCCAGTAGAGTAAAAGAAGGCCCTGTACTCCATGATTTCACAACTCTCCATGGCCTTTAAGATCTACAGCAAAGCTGCTGAACTCGCAGTAATCTTAGTTGTGAGATGATTTTACTTGAAAACAGGTGAAGAAGCCGACCAGTCTTTTCACTTTCAATCATGTGGAGAGCAGAGAGAAACATTTGGAAATAAGCCTCAGGAGCAATTGGAAAACTGGGCTTTCGAAAGGCTGTGGAGTTTGGGCTCATGGAAAATTAATGACTGATTAGTGTAATAGAGAAACTATGCAGGTTTCAGTGTAATACTATGAGAGGCGGACCTATGTTAGATTGGCCTTTAAGTGCTTGTACAACATCCTTTGAAATTTCTTCCACTCCAAGATATTCACTTCTCACTAGCCAAACAGAGTAGAAGCTGGTAATAGATGGCACAGAGAGGGGTAAAGATAGCATTTTTTCCCCTGTTTTCCTGGATATGAATCAAAGAAAAGATGTGTGAGTAGCACCATCTTCAAAAAAATTTTTTTCCTGTTTTCACAAACTCTGGTATCTGCTCTGCTAATACACAGGAAAAGGATGCACCCACAAGTGCATAGTGATAGAGTGTTTGAAAACTGAAATAGAAATTATGCACTTTAACTTTTTATTTTATAAGTAGGAACTTTTTTGCAATTGTAGTTAGCTTAACAAGTAGAGGTATTTTCCTCGTGAGTAAATTTATCATGTAAGTTCACAGATATTTGAATGGTTAAAAAAATACCCAATTTAATAGAATCACACAAAAAAAGAGAAAAATGGATACCACCTGGTGATCATAACCTAACACAGTCTAACACTTTACTAATATATTTGAACAAACATAGTTTCAATTAGCTATTACCTCACATCACCACAAAAGTTAGTGGCTTAAAAGAACAATTATTTTATTATCTCTTATGGTTTCTGTGCACCAGGAATTTAGGGAAAATCTACTTTGGGTAGTTCTGGCTCTGGATCTCTCATGTGATTGCAGTCAGATAATAATTAAGCCTATAATAGCAGGGTGCTGAAACTAGGGACTGCTCAAGCATCTCTCATTCTTCATGGAGTCTCTTGGCCTTTCCATGTAGTCTCTCTACATGGTCTAGTCTGAGCTTCTTAGTAACTCAGACTGCTTGATGGTTGCTGAAAGCTTCAAGAGCAAATATTCCAGGTCATAAGGTAGAAGTTGAATTGCCTTTTATGACCTAGCCTTGAAAGTCCCATAACATTAATTATGCCATACTCTGGGTCAAATCAATCACAATATCCCACCTACTTTCAAAGGGAGGGGACATAGACCCAATCTCTGAATGGGGTGAGAGTCAAAACATTTGCAAATGTATTTTAAAATCACCACAAATATACAGAAAGTAGAGGAGGATATTTTACAGTCCTTGTTTAGAATGACTGAGTGTTGGTCAATCTTAAAATTGACCTTCCTTCACCCAGCTATTCAACCTACAAATACACACATTTTCAGTGTTTTAGATATTTGGAGTCTTGACTTTTTTCTTGCCATCACTTTTATTTTCCTTCAACATTAGGATCTACATTAGAAGAAAAGCAATCTTGGGCATGTATGCCACATGATAGAAGTCCTTAGGGGGAAAAAAAAGAAAGAAGCTACTGTTAATGACAACCCATTTTATACAACATATCAAGCTAAACTTCATACTTTTCTTTATCTCATTGAAACTGTCAGGCTATCTACTGCTGTGTAACAAATTACTCTAAACCCTTAGCGTTGCAAAACAACAATTAGATTAGTCTGACAAATCTGGGGGTCAGGAATTCAGACAGGGCACAGTGGGGCTGACTCATCTATGCTCCATAATAACTAAGGTCGAGGGGGGACCTTCAATATGGTGGAGGAATAAGATGTGGAAGTCACCTTCCTCCACACAAGTACATCAAAAATACTCCTACAAGTGGAACAACTCCTACAGAACACCTACTGAATGAGTGCAGAAGACCTCAGACTTCCCAAAAGATGCCTGAGGGCAACCTACATGCAAAGGTGGGTCCAAAACCAAAGATGAACCCCAGGAGCTGTGCGAACAAAGAAGAGAAAAGGAAATTTCTCCATGCAGCCTGAGGAGCAGTGGATTAAATCCCCACAATCAACTTGGTGTACCCTGCATCTGTGGGATACCTGAATAGACAACTAATCATCCCAAAATAGAGGCGGTGGACTTTAGGAGAAACTAGAGACTTGGGGTTTGCTGTCTGCAACTGATTTGTTTCTGATATTTATGTTTATCTTAGTTTAGTTTGTAGTGCTTGTTATCATTGGTGGATTTGTTTGTTGCTTTTGTTGCTCTCTTCTTTTTTTAAAATACTATTTTTTTACGTTAATAATATTTTTCTTCCTTTTCTTCCCCCTTTTCTTCTGAGCCATGTAGCTGACAGGGTCTTTGTGCTCGAGACTGGTGTCAGGCCTGAGCATCTGGGGTGAGAGAGCCGAGTTCAGGACATTGGACAACAAGAGACCTCCTAGCACCACGTAATATCAATCAGCAAGAGCTCTCCCAGAGATCTCTGTCTCTGTGATAAGACCCAGCTCCACCCAACGGCCAGTAAGATCCAGTGCTGGATGCCCCATGCCAAAAAACTAGTAATACAGGAACACAACCCCACCCCTTAGCAGAGAGGTTGCCTAAAATCATACTAAGTTGACAGACACTCCAAAACACACCAACCGATGTGGCACTGTCCAGCAGAGAGAAAAGATCCAGCACACACACCAGAACACAGGCACTAGTCCCCTCTATCAGGAAGCCTACACAAGCCACTGAACCAACATCACCAACTGAGGGCACACACCAAAAACAATGGGAACTTCAAACTTGCAGCCTGCAAAAAGGAGACCCCAAATACAGTAAGTTAAACAAAATGAGAAGACAGAGAAATATTCATTAGATGAAGCAGCAAGGTAAAAACCCACCAGACCAAACAAATGAAGAGGAAATACGCAGTCTACCTGAAAAAGAATTCAGAATAATGATAGTAAAGATGATCCAAAATCTTGGAAATAGAATGGAGAAAATGCAAGAAACGATTAACAAGGACCTAGAAGAACTAAAGAGCAAGCAAACAATGATGAACAACACAATAAATGAAATTAAAAATTCTCTAGAGGGAATCAATAGTAGAATAACTGAGGCAGAAGAACGGATAAGTGACCTGGAGATAAAATAGTGGAAATAACTACTGCAGAGCAGAATAAAGAAAAAAGAATGAAAAGAATTGAGGACAATTTCAGAGGCCTCTGGGACAATATTAAATGCACCAACATTCAAATTATAGGGGTCCCAGAAGAAGAAGAGGAAAAGAAAGGGACTGAGAAAATATTTGAAGACATTATAGTTGAAAACTTCCCTAATATGGGAAAGGAAATAGTCAATCAAGTCCAGGAAGCACAGAGAGTCCATACAGGATAAATCCAAGGAGAAACATGCCAAGACACATATTAGTCAAACTATCAAAAATTAAATACAAAGAAAAAATATTAAAAGCAGCAAGGGAAAAATGACAAATAACATACAATGGAACCTCCATAAGTTTAACAGCTGATCTTTCAGCAAAACTCTGCAAGCCAGAAGGGAGTGGCAGGACATATTTAAAGTGATGAAAGGGAAAAACCTACAACCAAGATTACTCTACCCAGCAAGAATCTCATTCAGATTGGACAGAGAAATTAAAACGTTTACAGACAAGCAAAAGCTATGAGAATTCAGTTCCACCAAGCCAGCTTTACAACAAATGCTAAAGGAACTCCTCTAGTCAGGAAACACAAGAGAAGGAAAAGACCTAGAATAACAAACCCAAAACAATTGAGAAAATGGTAATAGGAGCATACATATCAATAACTACCTTAAATGTAAATGGATTAAATGCTCCAACCAAAAGACATAGACTGACTGAATGGATAAAAAATAAGACCCGTACCTATGCTGTCTACAACAGACCCACTTCAGACCTAGGGACACATACAAACTGAAAGTGAGGGGATGGAAAAAGTTATTCCATGCAAATGGAAATCAAAAGAAAGCTGGAGTAGAAATTCTCATATCAGACAAAATAGAGTTTAAAATAAAGACTATTACAAGAGACAAAGAAGGACACTACATAATGATCAAGGGATCAATCCAAGAAGAAGATATAAAAATTATAAATATTTATGCACCCAACACAGGAGTACCTCAATACATAAGGCAAATGCTAACAGTCATAAAAGGGGAAATTGACAGTAACACAATCATAGTTGGGGACTTTAACACCCCACTTTCACCAATGGACAGATCACCCAAAATGAAAATAAATAAGGAAACACACGCTTTAAATGACATATTAGACAAGATGCACTTAACTGCTATTTATAGGACATTCCATCCAAAAACAACAGAATACACTTTCTTCTCAAGTGCTCATAGAACATTCTCCAGGATAGATCATATCTTGGGTCACAAATCAAGCATTGGTAAATTTAAGAAAATTGAAATTGTATCAAGTATCGTTTCTGACCATAACACTATGAGACTAGATATCAATTACAGGAAAAAATGTGTAAAAAATACAAACACATGGAGGCTAAAAAATACACTACTAAATGGCCAAGACATCACTGGAGAAATCAAGAGGAAACCAAAAAATACCTAGAAACAAATGATAATGAAAACAGAATGACCCAAAACCTATGGGCTGCAGCAAAAGCAGTTTTAAGAGGGAAATTTATAGCAATACAATCCTACCTCAAGAAACAAGAAAAATCTCAAATAAACAACCTAACCTTACACCTTACACATAAAGAAAGAAGAACAAAAATACCCAAAGTTAGCAGAAGGAAAGAAATCATAAAGATCACATCAGAAATAAATGAAGGAAACAATAGCAAAGATCAATAAAATTGAAAGCTTGTTCTTTGAGAAGATAAACAAAATTGATAAACCATTAGCCAGACTCATCAAGAAAAAAAGGGAGAAGACTCAAATCAATAGAATTAGAAATGAAAAAGGAGAAGTAACAACTGACACTGCAGAAATACAAAGGATCAGGAGAGATTACTACAAGCAACTATATGTCAGTAAAATGGACAACCTGGAAAAAATTGACAAATTCTTAGAAAACACAACCTTCTGACACTGAACCAAGAAGAAATAGAAAATATAAACAGAACAATCACAAGCACTGAAATTGAAAGTGTGAATAAATACCTTCCAACAAATAAAAGTCAAGGACCAGATGGTTTCACAGGCGAATTCCATCAAATATTTAGAGAAGAGCTAACACCTGTCCTTCTAGCCTCTTCCAAAATATAGCAGAGGGAGGAATACTCCCAAACTCATTGTATGAGGCCACCATCACCCTGATACCAAAACCAGACAAAGATGTCACAAGGAACGATAACTATAGGCCAATATCAATGATGAACATAGATGCAAAAATCCTCAACAAAATACCAGCAAACAGAATCCAACAGCACATTAAAAGGATCATACACCATGATCAAGTGGGGTTTATCCCAGGAATGCAAGGATTCTTCAATATACGCAAATCAATCAATGTGATACACCATATTAACAAATTGAAGGAGAAAAACCATATGATCATCTCAATAGATGCAGAAAAAGCTTTCAACAACATTCAACACCCATTTATGATAAAAACCATCCAGAAAGTAGGCATAGAGGGAACTTATCTCAACATAATAAAGGCCATATATGACAAACCCACAACCAACATCGTTCTCAATGGTGAAAAACTGAAATCATTTCCACTAAGATCAGGAAAAAGACAAGGTTGCCCACTCTCACCACTATTATTCAACCTAGTTTTGGAAGTTTTAGCCACAGCCATCAAGGAAGAAAAAGAAATAAAAGGAATCCAAATCAGAAAAGAAGAACTAAAGCTGTAACTGTTTGCATGAAATGATACTATACATAGAGATTCCTAAAAACTCCAGCAGAAAACTACTAGAGGTAATCAAAGAATCTGGTAAAGTATCAGGACACAAAATTAATGCACATGCATTCCTATACACTAATGATGAAAAATCTGAAAGAGAAATTAAGGAAACACTCCCATTTACCATTGCAATAAAAAGAATAAAATACCTAGGGATAAACCTGCCTAAGGAGACAAAAGAGCAGTATGCAGAAAAGTATAAGACACTGATGAAAGAAATTAAAGATGATACAAACAGATGGAGAGATATACCATGCTCTTGGACTGGAAGAATCAACATTGTGAAAATGACCATACTACCGAAAGCAGTCTACAGATTCAATGCCATCTTTATCAAACTACCAATTGCATTTTTCACAGAACTAGAGCAAAAAATTTCACAATTTGTATGGAAACACACAGGACCCCAAATAGAAAAAGCAACCTTGAGAAAGAAAAACGGAGCTGGAGGAATCAGGCTCCCTGGTTTCAGACTGTACTACAAAGCTACAGTAATCAAGACAGTATGGTACTGGTGCAAAAACAAAAATATAGATCCATGGAACAGGATAGAAAGCCAGGGATAAACCCACGCACATATGGTCACCTTATCTTTGATAAAGGAAGCAAGAATATACAATGGAGAAAAGACAGCCTCTTCAATAAGTGGTGCTGGGAAAACTGGACAGCTACATGTAAAAGAATGAAATTAGAACACTCCCTAACATCATACACAAAAATAAACTCAAAATGGATTAAAGACCTAAATGTAAGGCCAGACACTATCAAACTCTTTGAGGAAAACATAGGCAGAACACTCTATGACATAAATCACAGCAAGGTCCTTTTTGACCCACCTCCTAGAGAAATGGAAATAAACCCAAAAGTAAACAAATGGGACCTAATGAAACTTAAAAGCTTTTGCACAACAAAGGAAACCATAAACAAGTTGAAAAGACAGCCCTCAAAATGGGAGAAGATATTTGCAAATGAAGCAACTGACAAAGGATTAATCTCCAAAATATGCAAGCAGCTCATGCAGCTCAATATCGAAAAAACAAACAACCCAATCCAAAAATGGGCAGAAGACCTAAATAGATATTTCTCCAAAGAAGATATACAGATTTCCAACAAACACATGAAAGGATGCTCAACATCACTAATCATTAGAGATATACAAATCAAAACTACAATGTGGTATCTCCTCACACCAGTCAGAATGGCCATCATCAAAAATCTACAGGGAATTGTACCCCAATAAAGATGTTAAAAAAAAAATCTACAGGGGCTTCCCTGGTGGCGCAGTGGTTGAGAGTCCGCCTGCCGATGCAGGGGACACGGGTTTGCATCCCAGTCCGGGAAGACCCCACATGCCACAGAGTGGCTGGGCCCATGAGCCATGGCCGCTGAGCCTGCCCATCCGGAGCCTGTGCTCTGCAACGGGAGAGGCCACAGCAGTGAGAGGCCCGCGTACCGCAAAAAAAAAAAAAAAAAAAAAAAATCTACAAACAGTAAATGGAGAGAGTGTGGAGAAAAGGGAACCCTCTTGCATTGTTGGTAGGATTGTAACTTGATACAGCCACTATGGAGAACAGTATGGAGGTTCCTTAAAAAACTAAAAATAGAACTACCTTACAACCCAGCAATCCCACTACTGGGCATATATGCTGATAAAACTATAATTAAAAAAGTGTCATGTACCACACCTGTCTTTACAGCACTATTTACAATATCCAGAACATGGAAGCAACCAAAGTGTCCATTGAGAGAAGAATAGATAAAGAAGATATGGCACATATATACAATGGAATATTATTCAGCCATAAAGAGGAATGAAATTCAGTTATTTGTAGTGAGGTGGATGGACGTAGAGTCTGTCATACACAGTGAAGTAAGTCAGAAAGAGAAAAACAAATACTGTACTCTAACACATATATATGGAATGTTAAAAAAATGTTTCTGATGAACCTAGGGGCAGGGCAGGAACAAAGACACAGATGTAGAGAGTGGACTTGAGGACATGGACATGGGGAGGGGGAAGTGTAAGCTGGGACGAAGTTAAGGAGTAGCATTGACATATATACACTACAAAATGTAAAATAGATATCTAGTGGGAAGCAGCTGTATCACATAGGGTGATCAGCTAGGTGCTTTGTGACCACCTAGAGGGGTGGGTTAGGGAGGCTGGGAGGGAGATGCAAGAGGGAAGGGATATTGGGATATATGTATACAAATAACTGATTCACTTTGTTATACAGCAGAAACTAACACAACATTGTAAAGCAACTATAGTCCAATAAAGATGTTAAAAAAATGAATCATAAGTGAAGTTTGGTAAAATAAGGAAAAATATTATAAACTTTTAGCAGTAAGGTAAAAGTGACAGGTAAACCTAGAAGATATACTTTTAAATTATCCTTTATTTTAAGAAGACAAAATATTTAGAGTGAATGAGTAATGTTTGAAACTGTGATAGAACTGATAGGGGGGGAAAAGCAATAATAAAGATATTTGATTCTATAAGCTCAAGTAGGATACTGTGCATGAAATGAATTTAGGAAACAGTGCCCAGGAAAGTAGCACAGGGAAACACTGATAGTTTCTTCTTATTACACAAAAATAGTAAAAAGTGAAACTGAGATGATGATGGAGAGATAACTAATTACAATGAAATCATTTATCTGGACTAAAGTTCATGGTATGCAACCAACCTAAGTCCCTGTATTATGAATTTTAAGAATCCAAATGCTAGTATGTTCAAGCTTATACATAGTACAGATCATAAATGTATAGTGCTAATTTCTAACATAGAATATATTATTGCTTGCAATTCTAAATTCAGATGGATATATAATTCAACCCAGTTTTTTCCTACTCAAATATTATATGTCAATATATGTTATATAATCATCTGTAGACATTGTAAGATTTTCAGATTTTACTATAGCAGCATTAATAAATGATGCTGGGGAAAAAATAACTAAGGTCTTAGCTAGAGTGGACTGGAAGGGTGGAGAATGCTGTCATGGCCCTTCTGGGGTCATAACTCTGGGAACATGGCTCTAGCTGTTGGTTTGGTTCCTTGATTCTTTTCCACATGGTGTTTGCTGAAGCTGGAATGTCTAAGATGACTTCATCAGTTACCTGTCTGGTGCCTGTTCTTGGATAGCTGGAACAG
This sequence comes from Orcinus orca, assembly GCF_937001465.1. Lineage (NCBI taxonomy): Eukaryota > Metazoa > Chordata > Mammalia > Artiodactyla > Delphinidae > Orcinus > Orcinus orca. Next base: position 41,155,787 of record NC_064580.1, read on the forward strand.
CTGGATTTGTCTAGATCTCTCTCTCTCCCTCTCCATGCAGCCTCTCCCTATGGTTACCTTAGACTTCCTTACAGCATAGCGATCTCAGGCTAGTCAGACTTTTTACACGATAGTTGGCGCCAGCCAGAGTGAGTGTTTGAAGAGACCAGGTGGAAGCAGCGAGGCTTCTTATGACCTAGCCTTGGAAGTCACCCAGTGTACTTTCCACCATATTCTATCAGCCAAAAGTGAGTTACAGAGCCAGTGCAGATTCCAGGATGCAGAGGAAAGATTACACCTCTTCGTGGGAGAATAGCGGGTGCATATAGGGAAGGAATTGTTAGTGGCTATTGTGGAAACAAGCTACTACATTCCCTTTTCATAAGTGAGGAGAATGAGACTCAGAAAATTTAAATAAACTGTTTGTGATTATACAGTAAGTAAGAAAGTAAGTAAGGGGTAGGGAACACAAACCCAGGTAGTATGACTTCAAGTTGAGAACTCCTCTCACTTTATTGTGAAGCCTCTATGCAATCTATCAATTAGTGTTTCCCCATATTTGTTCCTTAGAAGCTCTGCTCCACAAAAAGCTATGGTTTGAAGTAATTTGGGAAACATTGCAAAACATATTTCTTTTTGGAGAATCAAAATGCACATTAATATGTAAAAGGCACTGAGATATCTCTTTAACTTTCCCAAAGTTGTTTGACAAAGGAACCTCTTTTTATTTATTTATTATTTTTTTGCGGTACGCGGGCCTCTCACTGTTGTGGCCTCTCCTGTTGCGGAGCACAGGCTCCGGACGCGCAGGCTCAGCGGCCATGGCTCACGGGCCCACCCGCTCCGCGGCATGTGGGATCCTCCCGGACCGGGGCACGAACCCGTGTCCCCTGCATCGGCAGGCAGACTCTCAACCACTGCGCCACCAGGAACCTCTTTTTAAATATAAGATCCATTAACATCAGTCCATGGAATATGCTTTCACAGATGCTGTATTTTTTTTAACATCTTTATTGGAGTATAGTTGCTTTACAATATTGTGTTAGTTTTTGCCGTATAACAAAGTGAATCAGCTATACATACACATATATCCCCATATCCCCTCCCTCCTGCGTCTCCCTCCCACCCTCCCTATCCCACCCCTCTAAGTGGTCACAAAGCACCGAGCTGATCTCCCTGTGCTATGTGGTTGCTTCCCACTAGCTATCTATTTTACATTTGGTAGTGTATATATGTCTGCATTAAATGACACAAAAGATGTGCTATTGTTGTTATGAAATGTAATATTACAGGAAGAAGTTCATTTAATGAGTACCATTGAACTGTCAAAATTACATAACAAGGCTATTTTCATGTTCTGATTAATCATCAGATTGAAATTGCTCTGCTTATGTATATGCAGTAAATTTTCATGAAAGAGAAATCTTATGTGACCAGAGACCTTAAGTCCTTGCCAATCTATCAGTGAAAAAAATGTTGAATTTCTGCCTGTCTAAAGAATTTGGGCACTTATATTTTTAATGTCTATAGAATGTTCAATTTTATTAATAAAAGATTTTACATGTCAAATTTACTTTTATTATATTGAAGAGAATTTTCTCACCTGTATATATTTATATAAGTTAAATATATCTTGTCTACATTCAGATAATTTCAGTCAATCTCTTTGGCACTTTCTATACGTCAAGCCCCTGTGCGTATGTATGTGTGTGTGTGTGTGTGTGTGTATACACACATATATAAACCAACATAACATCAGTCCTCAGAAACTTAAACATTATTTGAAAGAGATAGACCTTGCATATCTCAAACAATAATACTGCCAAACAAGGCTGTACAATAAAATGAAAAATGGAAGGTATCCCAAGTCAAATGCCTCCAACAGTCAAAAGATTGATGTGAAAAGGAAAGAAATAGAAGAGCTAAGTAACTGAAGCAGTTTTCATGGGGAGAGGAGTGGGACTTGACTTTCATCGTGGTGGATGTCACAGAATTTTAATTGGCAGAGAGAAGAAACCAGCCCCTGGTAGACAAAGCATGATCAAAGGCAAGTGTAGTGAATCCCATTTCCCCCCATTGCCTATGATCTTTGCCCTTTCTTCATGTCTCAACCTGCTCCTGCTTGTTTGCCCCTTCATGGCTAATCAAAGCTCTGTCTGGCAGCTGTGCTCGTCCACCACCTGGTCTGAGTCACTCAGAGCCAGCTGAAGTACCTGATCCCCCATTAAATAAAGCTCCCCAACAACTGTGATCCTCTTTTAGAACCAGATAGAAGTTTGGCACCAGCAAATCAAAATAATGCCTGAGTGTACAACAGGCAACTAAATCTGATGGATCCATTATTGAGACTAAATTTAGAACTAGAGAAAAGTATGACTGACTATAGTTGATTGATTACACCATTGGGGACCATTGCAAGTGCTCTAAAAAGGTAGTCACTGGGCAAAAGTAGGGTTTTGTGAGGATTATTCTCACAATAGAGCTGTATATAATTAACTGAAGAAAGGGGAGACTATAGACAGGGAGATCCATTGAGGAGGTGATTGAAGTTCACAAGTGAAGTGGTGAGAGCTGTTTTGATGTTAGGAGTAGACATAAAAAAGAGGAGATAAATCTGTTATATTTCAAAGAAAGATTTTCAGAACTTGGTGACAGATTGACCATAGGGGAAAACTTTGGTTTATTTCTAAAATGAGGGAATTAAAATAGATGCTTAATAAGTTTCCTTCAAACTATATAATATCTGTGAGTCTAGGATACCCACAGGGGAGAAAAAATTTAAAACTAATGTATTTTTGTCTTATAACTCAGGCTGCTATATATGATGAAATACCATAGACTGGGTGGCTTAAACAGCAGACATTTATTTTCTCACACTTCTGGAGGCTGGGAAGTCTAAGATAAATGTGCTGGCAGATTCAGTTCCTGTGAGAGCCCCTTCCTGGCTTGTTGATGGCTGCCTTCTTGCTGTATTCTTCCATGGTGGAGAGGGAGAGAACTAGCTCTCTAGTGGTCTTCTTATAAAGGCACTAATCCCATCATGAGGACTTCACCCTCATGACCTCATCTAAACATAATTACCTCTCAAGGGCTCCACTTCCTAATACCATCACATAGGGAGGGGGGTAGGGATTCAATATATGAATTGAGGGGGGCACATAAACATTCAATCCTTAAGAGTTCCCATTCTGAATTTTCTGTTGTTGAATTCTACCATAGTCTTAAACAGGGGTCTCCAACCCCCAGGCCATGGACCGGTACCGGTCCGTGGCCTGTTAAGAACCGGGGGCCGCACATCAGGAGGTGAGCGGTGGGCAAGTGAGCGAAGTTTCATCTATATTTACCGCCACTCCTCATCACACGCATTATTGCCTGAGCTCCGCCTCCTGTCAGGTCAGCGGCAGCATTAGATTCTCATAGGAGCCCGAACCCTGCTGTGAACTGCGCATGCGAGGGATCTAGGTTGCGCGCTCCTTATGAGAATCTGATGCCTGATGATCTGAGGTGGAGCTGGGGCAGTGATGCTAGCGCTGGGGATCAGCTGCAGATACAGATTATCATTAGCAGAGAGGTTTGACTGCACGGAGACCATAATAAATCAATTACTTGCAGACTCATATCAAAACCCTATCAGTGAGTGACAAGTGAAAACAAGCTCAGAGCTCCCACTGATTCTGCATTATGGTGAGTTGTAAAATTATTTAATTATATATTACAAGGTAATAATAATAGAAATGAAGTGCACAATAAATGTAATGTGCTTGAATCATCCCAAAACCATTCCCCCCCCAACCCTCAGTCCGTGGAAAAATTGTCTTCCACGAAACTGGTCCCTGGTGCCAAAAAGGTTGGGAACTGCTGGTCTTAACACTGGTGTTATTAAACTATGGTTATATTTGTGCATGCATTCGTGCAAATCATAATTATTTTTACTACGGAACTATACTCACATTGTGCAAGCATACATATTGCTCATAATAATTAACCATCTTCCTCCTTGATAACTTTGAGCAAGTCTTTCAACTTGTTTTCTGATTTATGTGTATCAGGATTAGGTTTGATTGAATGCAACATAAAAGCCATATAACAGTGTCTTAAACACAATAAAAATTTCTTTTCCACATGAAAGAACTGTGATGATAAGCTGTCTAGAGCTGATATGGCAGGTCTACAGATGTCAGAGACTGAGGCTCCTTTACTCTCTCTGCTACTCCATGCTAGCATATGGTTTCCATTTTCAAGACTGTTTCATCATCCAATATGGATCTAGAGCTCCAACAATCTAGACATCAGAAAGGAAGAAAGGGGAAAGGGGGGAAGAGCACACTTCCCAGTTAAATCAGCACCCTGTAAGGAGCCTTCTACAGAGTACCATACAACAGTTCTACTTACATCTTATTGGCTGCCCTGATCTTTAAGAGACAGTAGTTTTAGCCAGGCACTTTGTTGCTTCCATTAATACAGGGTTCTGGTAATCAAGAAGGCAAAAATCGATATTATCTCTATCATAATACGCTTAGTAATTAACAATATAGTTTTCTGAGTATTGAGTTCTATATCACTCTGGACTGTTTTATAAAAGCAAAGAAACATGAACATATTGTCTGAATATTGTATTGGTATCAAAATAAGATAATCTGTATGTATGTAAAATGACATTTTCCTCACACTTTGTTTAATTTTCCCTCAACAACAGAGAGCTGCCTGTTTGTAAAGTTTACCTTTATGGCTCAATGACACCATTGAGCCACTGTCTACTAAACCTGTATTTTAACTTTTTTCAGGTGAAGGGATGGACTTTCTCCAATTCATCCCATACTCTATCTTGGTCTCTCTAGTTGCAAGTGGCCTTCTATGGTAAGGGGAATGGCTAAGGTTAGAAGTACAGGATACTGATGCTAATATTCCCTGTGGAATAAAAACAATAAAGTTAGCAAAATTCCTGAAATCAACTCTTCTGCAGTGAAATCTAGTAGTTAGGTTTGCTCTGAATACATTTCCTCTGTTTTTACTTGGAAACACCACCTCCCATCAATATAGGTGACACAAGTGTGTTTGACCCTCTGTCTTACTTTGGGCTTCTCCAAATGCAGACTATAAAACAAGGACTTGGGTACAGGTGGTTAATTTGGGAGGCGATCCCAGAAGCACAGGCGAGAGAGTGAGGGAAGTGAAAGAGGAAGAGAGGAAAGTCAATAAAGGGTGAGCTAATGGGCAGTTTGCTCAATTTCACTGTGACCTTCAGAGGAAGTGTGTGGAACATGCCTCACAATTGTTCCATCAAGGGTGAGGGAAGCTGAAGTATTTATACATTAACTCCCATCCCTCACTACTTGTGGGTTGCTCCAGGTGCTGTGATACATCTAGCACTTCTGGGTTGCCCTACAGGAAGGCTGAATAAACCCTCAGGCAAAAAACAAAGCAGACAGGTTCAGGAACTTGAGGTTGAAAAGCTGTCAGCATACTGGAAACTCTTCTGCAGGTACCAATGAACTAGAGGTGGACGAGGCAAAAGTTATCAACAGGGTCTGCTACTTGCTCCTGAGACTCCATGTTCAGGGTGGTCACAGGTTTCATGCCTAATCAATCACAGTGCCATCTTCTGTGGTCACAGTGATTGGGTCAAGTATGGGCATGTAAGTGATCAAGCATTTGCTAGTTCACAAACACAAAACCAATGTCTTTCCTTCCTAAAAAAACACCCATTTGCTAAAAAGCCACCCATTTGCCCAGAAGTGACTTTTTTTCTCACAGGTCAGTAGGGGCTCCTCCTTACTGTACCTTCCCTTCTGTATTAGTTATCTATTCCTGAGTAACAAATTACTACAAACTTAGCAGCTTAAAATAGCATACAGTTTATGTGGGTCAGGAGTCTGAGTATGGCTCAGCTGGGTCCTCTACCAGGCTGCAATCAAGGCACTGGCCAGAGCTCAATTCTTATCCGGAGGCTCAACTGGGGATGGATCTGCTTCCAAGCTCACTCAGGTTGTTGGCAGAATTCGTTCCCTTTTGGTTGTAGAATTGAAGGCTTCAGTTCTTGCTGGCTGTCAGCTGGAGGCTGCCCTTAGCTCTTAGAGGCTTCCCACAGTTCCTTGCCATGTGACCCTCTCCGTAGGCCCCCTTAACAAGATGGCAGCTTGCTTTTCCAAAGTCAGCAATGGAGAAAGAGCATGAATCCGCTAGCCAGATGGAATTTTATAATATAATCACAGAAGTTACTTCCCATCACATTTGCCATGTTCTATCAATTAGAGGCAAGTCACAGTTCTTGCCTACATTCAAGGGGAAGGGAATTATAGAAAGGTGTGAATTCTGGGAGGTGAGGATCATAGGGGCCACCTTAAAGTCTGACACCCCTTCTGAGGTACTCAATTCTACCATGATAAGAAAGGTCACTCTCAGGGATTCCAAGGCCATCACTCCTTCTGAGGCAGGTTTCTTGCTTCTGCCTATACTGTGATGATTTGATAAGTTCTCTTTCTAAAAAAGAGAAAAATCTCACATATTTAATCTCTCATAGAGCGAGCTCTCTCTCTCTCTCTCTCTCTGTCTCTCTCTCTCTTTCTCTCTCTCTCTCTCTCTCTCTCTCTCTGTGGTAGAGCCTATGACAGATTTCAATGTACTTCAATTGTTTTGGACACCATGTTTCTCTTAGTGAGTCCCAACAACGAATTAGCCTTCTTGGCAATCATGTTACACTGCTGATTTAAATAATATTAAAACAAACTAATTCATCTAGGTCTTCTTGCGCTATGAACTGCCGTTCAGTCCTATCTGTTCATTTTTGCACTTTTCAGATCTCAGTGAATTACTTTATGTTTATCCCTATTAAATTTCATTCTGTTAATTTTTTGGACCATATTTTTTTTTACAAGTTTTTTGGAGTACAATTGCTTTACAATGGTGTGTTAGTTTCTGCTGTATAACAAAGTGAATCAGCTATACATATACATATATCCCCATATCTCCTCCCTCTTGCATCTCCCTCCCACCCTTCCTATCCCACCCTTCCAGGTGGTCACAAAGCACCGAGCTGATCTCCCAGGTTTGGACCAGGTTTTAAAAAGATTTTATTTGTTTATTGGTTTTGGATATCCTTCAAACTCTGGGTCATATGCAGGTTTGATAAATGTGTCTTATATGTATCAAGCCAGGTATTTGACTTAAAATGCTGAAAAAGGCAAAGTTAACCAGAGTCTGGAGGGCTGTCACCATGATAGACACTAACAAATTTATGCATTTAACACTGGTGTTGCTTGTTCCCAGTGACTCAACTTAGGTTCTTAGTGATCACCACTTCCTTTTCTAAAGTCTCCAAAACCATCTATTTAATAATCATTTGGTTGAGATGCAATATCAAGTTCACTGGTATATAGTTTCTGGAATCTAAATTTCTCTTCCTTTTGTAAACTGGGATACTATGGTAATGCACAGCCAGATACCCCTTTCAAGATTGAGGAACTCATTTTCCCAGTTGTTGGGATTTGGGGCTGTTGACGATGTACAGCTGAGTCCCTCTCTAGGCATTGCCCTCTGCTAGAGACAGCCACCTCTCCTAAGGTCACCAGTCCTGGGGTGGGGGTGGGGGGTAAGCCCACATTCATCACCTGGTGGAAATGAGTTTACAAAGGCCTGACTCTCTTGCCTCAAGGTAAGACAACCCTGTAAGGCCCTCCAACTCCAGAGCCCACCATGGGACCAACCCAGGTCTTTGTCATAATTTAATTGCAGTTCAATCTCTCCCTCTGTCCAGTTCTGCTTCCCTTACTCCTCTGTAAGTGTTGGTCCTAAAGGTACACTCTAATGTAAGTCTCAGACTCAGAGTCTGTTTACTGGGGGACCCGACCTGTAGTACCACCTCCATTCTTTTCAGGAGCCTCTCACACCCTCCAAAAGTCTTTCAGACCCCAGGGTATAATTTAAGTTCATTTTATTAGGTAAGCACTCTCAATCTCTCTCTAATTATCTTGTGCTTTTGTCCCTCAATAAATTGTTGGTTACATATTTTGGAGGCTGAAGATACTACTTAATTGTGAAAGAAAAAAAAGTTGAGGCATTTTGCTTTTACCCTGTGACCTATTCACATTCGGCGAGCACTTCCCTGCCTTGTACTTCTTGTTTGGTGCATGACTGATGGAGTCCTTTTTGTGCTCTTTATACATTCTATGTGCCTTAACTCACTCTGGACCCTGACCCTCCTGACACTGTTCATACTCCCCTCATGCCTTGTAGGCCTCAATAATGACTGATGGTAGACCTATAGGCCACCCACTAAGAGCACCCACTTTATAATTCAGAGGTGAAGTCTGTGCTTTGATACAGAAAAGTGCTATCTTGGTTTTATCACTGCCTCGCTTTTAACTTCTGGCTCATTTACAAAAAGGTTCTTTTTCTCCATCCCCCAAAACCACCCTGCCCAGCCCTGCTTTGGGTAGCAATTTTCCTACAACCAGTGCTTTTGAATAGACTTTTTGTGCCACGTTGTTTCAGACTATAGGAAGCCAGCCTAAGCAGTGTTAATGCATCTTCATGTTTTCCAGTCAAACTTCTAATTGAGTTGATTTCTATGACATTTAAGAGCCACCTACTCAACGTCAAATTTTTTCAAACTTACATTTGCACCTTTGTTTTATGCTGCCACCTAAACAAAACTCAGCACACATCGCATTTTTCTTTTAGGAAAAAAAAAGAATAATGTTCTGAGAACAAGGGAATGGAACTCCTGCCTCCCATGAAGTCCCAAGTAAAACAGAAGAATGATGGCTGTTAGAATAATAGCCATATTTATGCTGCTATGAGACATAATATTATCCAGACACATGCAAGCACCACATTTCCATGTATGTAAAGTTTAAGTCATTTCCAGTTAAAGGGGAAATCATTAGTATTGTCTGAACTTCAACAGATTGGCTCAACTTTTCTGGCTCACTACTAAATTCCCAGCACATGTCAAACTCCAACTGAAAAGGCTTCCTAGGGACTTCCCTGGTGGCTCAATGGTTAATCTGCCTGCTAACTCAGGGGACACGGGTTCAAGCCCTGGTCCAGGAAGATCCCACATGTTGCGGAACAACTAAGCCCATGAGCCACAACTACTGAAGCCCGTGTGCCACAACTACTGAAGCGCATGCACCTAGAGCCTGTGCTCCGCAACAAGAGAAGCCACCGCAATGAGAAGCCCGCGCACTGCAGCAAAGAGTAGCCCCCGCTCGCCGCAACTAGAGAAAGCCTGTGCTTAGCAACGAAGACCGAACACAGCCAAAAATCAATCAATTAATTAATTAATTAAAGTAATTGTTAGGCTCTGGAAAATGAAATGTGTACATTAAAAAAAATGAAAACGCTTCCTAATGTGGTGCATGTAAAATGAAATGGACTTGCAGTGGTTTGAGGTCTTGGATCACTGGGATCAGGCACTGAACCAAACTGAGCACACATGGTAATAAGCAAAAGAATGGGAACAGCATCTGAGATCTTCAGGCAAAAAATATTCAAAGAAATTTTCAAGATATGATTAGGGATCTAGCGGCTCTATCACCAGCCACGTGCAAAGGAGAATGTAGAGCAGGGTAGAGGCATTATGCACTAGCTGCCAAAAGGAAGCAGACAGAATTAGCATGACTTCATGTCTTATCTAGTTATTGTGGATTTTTAACTAAAGATTTCCAAAATTAATAGAGTGTAGATGAAGACTCTCTTTGCTCATGGGAGGGATACATCCTTGGAATTATGACTCCAGGACTTTTTAGGGGTGTGACCTTTGGCAAATTTCTTAACCTCTTTGGTCTCAGTTTCTTCCTCTGTAGAGAGCGAATGATAATGATAATTAATTCTAAGATTGTTGTAAGGATTAAATGAGATATGGCATTGAGAGAGCTTAGCAGAGTGCCTGGTTATAAAATAAAAGCCCAATGAATTTTAGCTATAAGTACAATTATGATTATTAAGATATAACATTAATTTTGATGACTTTTCATATGTGGCCTCCCTAATTGGAAATTTATCACCATTAATTAAGGATCAGCAGAGAGAGTCAGTTTCCCCATGAGTGGGCATTGGAAGGACAGGTTAGAGAAAGGGGGGATGCTCATAATGGTGGGTAAGGTCCTGTGTGTTTTATGGGTCTATTGCCATGTTTGTGGATCTGGACACTTTTTAACCCCTTTTAGCTAAATTTGGTGGCAAGTGTAGCTGGCTGCCAGCTCTCCTTGGCCCTTACCACCTTAAGTATGATTGAGGCAAAGATCTGACTCTTAATGAGAACACAGCCTCATCAGACTGCAGAGCCCTGCCCAAAGGCTGGGACACTTTTTATTTCATGGGGGCCTTACTTTTGTCAAAAGTTTACCAGCCTTGGGATATGGGGGCTGAGGTACTCATTGCCTCCTTTCTTGAAGGAAAATGGAAGAAAGAAAAAACAGAATCTCAGACTTCAGGTCTCTTTACAGCCTCAACCTTCAGGGATGGTGCCCCTCCCATTGGCGGAAGAGACCTTCATCTACTTCAGAGGCTTCAAACGCAGGTGCCTACAGCAGCCTAGAGCATAAGTGAAATAGACCAGGAGATCTGTAGGGCTTGGGATGACATGAGAGATCAGGTCTCTACAGAAGGCAGCTCCAGTGATGTTAGAGTCTCCATTTTTTCAAGAGAAGTGACAAATCTAGCTTTTTATGTGGAATCTCTTAGTTTTTAAATGTTGGCAAGGATTCAGGTTTTTAAAAACCCCATGTGAGCCAAACAAAATATTTCTATTTGCCAGACATGACCCAAGGATTGCCAGATTGGTACCCTCCTCTTCATGGTACAATTTTAGGTTTTTAGGGAGGTTCCTTTTGACCCCAAACATGTCCCCTCCCTTATGCTACAACACTGAAAGTCCAGCAGAGTCTTTCCCTGCTCTAAAACCTTTCCATCAAGATGCAAAGTTACCCTTGTGAAGAGCACATTGAGCACTCATCATTCACTAGCTGCTTAGATAATTCTAGCTCATTGCATCCATTTAGGGAATGGAGGGCCAGGGAAGTTGTAGAGGTGAGTGGGGATAGGGCAGTCCAGTGGAATCAACACCCAGAATTCTTTGCTCTGATGTTCACTAGTTGTTGTAGCCTCAAGGAAATCAGTTCTCTGGCATCCACTTTTCCTTATTTGTGAAAAGGAAATAATAATTGCTACCTCATGGGATTGTGGTGAGGATCAAGTGGAATAAGGCATACCAAATATCCAGCCTAGAGCAGACTGTCCTTAAATAAAAGTTTAATCTGGAGGGAAGAAGGAAAGATGTTCTGTTGCTCAGTCGTGGCCACACGGGATCTCTCAGAAGAGGGGTAAAAAGGGTGGGAAAGCAGGAGGGAATTGTGGGCAATCAGAGCATATCATTCTCTGGCCAGCAGCCCAGCTAGTACAGAGGGGATAATGTACTAAGGGAGAAACAGGCATATGATAATAACCCACAAACGCAGCCTGTTATACTGACCTGTATTCTAAGCTTACACAAGTCTAATTCATCCTTCCCATATTTTTGGCCACCTATGGATTTATTTTTCTGGATACTCTTTCTTTGACTTCTTTGCTCAAATCAATGTTCCATGCCTGCGTTTCTTACTTCTATAACACATAAGTGAGTTGTGAGCCAAATTTTTTGCTTTATGGAAAAAATTAAAACAACAAAACCTCTTATGTTTTGTGCTGTGCAGAACTCAGGAGAAATTTTAGAGAAGAAAATTTGATCAGAAGGAAACCAACTTAAGATGTGTATGGCAGGAGTGTAGGGTTGAGGAAGGAATGGGAGATAAACATAAAACTCCATCAATACGACAAAAGAAAATGACAAGTGAATTGAGTGCTACAGAATCACATGTCAGAAGCCTGACTTGGTAAAAATGTCCTACTGCCATGATACAAATGCCATAGAAAGGCAAGAGAAATTATGTACCATGTACCAAAAACACATTTCCAGATCCTAGTTTCTATCCCATGCCTTTGCTTAGCTATTCCAACTACAAGGGCCTGAGTTGCCTGTTTTGAGTGTTCCTAGAGGAAGAGATCAGGTTTTATCCAGGAAGCAGACCACAGGAAGACATGTTTCCCAGTTGAGTATTGAAATTTCCAACACCCATATACATGTGAATGTGAATGCATATGCACACACATATTCATGCACATGGCCAAAGTGCTTTGGATTTGTGTTACTGTATTTGACAAATCAAAGATGTTGGCAAATCTCCATACTCTGTGTGTTTTCTGTGGTTGGCCTCTTGTCTGAGGCAAAAGATCAGACAGGATGTTAACCAGGGGTCCAGATGTGGCTTTTCAGAAAAATACATTCCTTAGCTTGGCTTCTGTATGTCTTAGTTGCCAAGATCCACTCTTCTGTTTTCAACTCAGCCTAACTGCAGCACTCTTACCCCTGCCTCATCTCAAATGGCCACCACAGTGGTTGGTTTTGGTACTGGAACAGAAAGAAGGAAAAGCCTTGAGAATATATGTTTGATTCCACAACAAGCTGGAGAAAATGTGTCAAATGCAATCCACTGCCATATGTCAACTCCTTTCCATATCCAAGTTATTTCTGCAGGGAATATTGTCTAAAAAACTCTCATCACTGCATTTGTACAAGTGTGGTTTGGGTCTCTGGAAGAACAGATAATATGTTCAATTTGATCATCTAGAATCTTGGAAAAACGGACCACACTAGCAAGGGACTACCTTAATTTTATTAAACTAGAGCTTTGTTTTGTTTGGAAATTTCAGTATATGAAAACAAAGATAGGCTGGCCCTTTAAGAAACCTGATTCAATCTGGGACAAGACATAGGAATCTGCATTTTATAACAAGCTACCCAGGTGGTTCTGATATACAGAATTCCCTGACCTAACTTTGGGAACCACTGCTCTGTGTCACCTATGCCAGCAGTTTTCAAATTTTTGGAGCCCAGAATTTCTTTACATTCTCAGAAATTATTTAGAATACCAATGAGTTTGGTTTAAGTGGGTTATATCTATTGATATTTTTTATATTACCATATTTTACCATTTTCCATTTTAATTTTTATATTACCATATTAAAAATTAAAACTGAGAAAATTTAAAATATTTATAAATAATTTTTAAATAATAAACTTTTTTTCTTTTTTTTTTGTGGTATGCGGGCCTCTCACTGTTGTGGCCTCTCCCGCCGTGAAGCACAGGCTCTGGACACACAGGCTCAGTGGCCACGGCTCACGGGCCCAGCCACTCCACGGCATGTGGGGTCTTCCCGGACCAGGGCACGAACCCATTACAATTTAGCATAAGTAAAATATTTTTATGAAAAAATTTTTTCTAAAGCAAGGAAGAGTGCAGTATTTTACATTTTCAAATCTCTACTGTCTGGCTTAGTAGAAGACAGCTGGATTCTCACATCTGGCTTCTGCATTCTAGCTGTCGAAATATGTTGTTTTGATAGAAGTATATATATGAAGAAAATCCAGCTCACACAGACATGTAGGTGGAAAAGGGAGGGAGTATTTTAATAGCCATTTTAGATAATTGTGGGTATTCTTCTTTGGTACTACACCAAAATGCAACAAGTTTCAGTTCCTTAAAGGTTAATAGCAACATGGAATCTGAGACCCTATCAGTGAGCTTTTCATTCTCTGTTATTGGGGTTGGCAAAAAAGTTCGTTCGGGTTTTTCCATAAGATGTTAACAGAAAAACCCAACGATCTTTTTGGCCAACCCAATACATTAAAATTCACTGGTCTGTCTTGCACTTGGACTACCTTTTTACTCATGCATGATTTCATGAAACTATGAATTAGTCATTTGGAAAACATTGGCTCACCAAGTTTTTCAGATCTTCCAAATGTTGACACATTTCATTATACAAAAATTTAAAAATCATATTTATTAATATCAATACCAATCTCATCAGAAAAGGTCTTAAAGTATAGAGAACTTGACAAGCTTATGGTGATGGATATAGGCTTTCCAAAATTTTAATTTTCTCTTGAAAGCTGGAATTTTATCTTTGGCAACAAATACTGTCAGTTTTTCTTCTTCCTTCCTTCCTTCCTTTCTTTCTTTCTTTCTTTCTTTCTTTCTTTCTTTCTTTCTTTCTTTCTTTCTTTCTTTCTTTCATTCTTTCTTTCTTTTCTGTTGGAACAAATCTTTATTTAACCCATGAAGAGTATTGGATACTTTGTTGTACTGGAGATACAAAAATGAATCAAACTTACTACCCTTCATGAAGTCACAGGCAGTTAGGGGCTAGTTATTGAAAGTATCAAAACGTCATGGTAACTGCAAAATGAAAATCTACAATAGATACACACACAAAAAAGAAAAAGGAATCCAAACACAACACTAAATCACAAGTGAAGAAAACAAAAGAGGAAGGGAAGAAAAAACACCTACAAAAACAAACCCAAAACAATTAACAAAATGGCAATAAGAACATACATATCAGTAATTACCTTAAATATAAGTGGATTAAATGTTTCAATCAAAAGACATAGACTGGCTGAATGGATACAAAAACAAGACCCGTATATATGCTGTCTATAAGAGACCCACTTCAGACCTAGGGACACATACAGACTGAAAGTGAGGGGATAGAAAAAGGTATTCCATACAAATGGAAATCAAAAGGAATCTGGAGTAGCAATACTCAGACAAAATAGACTTTAAAATAAAGACTGCTACAAGAGGCAAAGAAGGACACTACATAATGATGAAGGGATTAATCCAAAAGAAGATAAAACAATTGTAAATATATAGCACCCAACATAGGAGCACCTCAACATATAAGGCAAATACTAACATCCATAAAGGGAGAAATCTATAGTAACACAATAATAGTTGGAGACTTTAACACCCACTTTCATCAATGGACAGATCATCCAGACAGAAAATCAGTAAGGAAACACAGGCCTTAAATGATACATTAAACCAGATGGACTTAACTGATATTTATAGAGCATTCCATCCAAAAGCAGCAGAATACATATTCTTCTCAAGTGCATATGCAACATTCTCCAGGATTGACCACATGCTGGGCCACAAAGCGACCCTTGGTAAATTTAAGAAAACTGAAATCATATCAAGCATCTTTTCCGACCACAACGCTATGAGATTAGAAATCAACTACAAGAAAAAAGCTGTAAAAAACACAAACACGTGGAGGCTGAACAACAGGCTACTGAACAACTAATGGATAACTGAAGAAATCAAAGAGGAAATAAAAAATACCTAGAGACAAATGAGAATGAAAGCATGATGATCCAAAACCTGTGGGACACAGCAAAGGTAGTTCTAAGAGGGAATTTTATAGCAATACAATCTTACCTCAGGAAACAAGAAAAATGTCAGTTGTTTTTCCCGAAATAACAGGTTCACTTCATTCATTGTCAAGAAAATATCTGTCAAATACTCAATTTCGGGGGCTTCCCTGGTGGTGCAGTGGTTGAGAGTCCGCCTGCCGATGCAGGGGATGCGGGTTCGTGCCCCGGTCTGGGAAGATCCCACATGCTGTGGAGCAGCTGGGCCCGTGAGCCATGGCCGCTGAGCCTGCGCGTCCGGAGTCTGTGCTCCACAAGGGGAGAGGCCACAATAGTGAGAGGCCCACGTACCGAAAAACAACAAAACAAACAAGAAGAAACCAAATACCCAAGTTCGAATAACCATGATTTGTCTGTCAGTTATTCATTCAAGTAAAAATGGTCTTCCATGAAAAAAAGCAACTAGCCCAGCTCACAACTCAATTGCACAAGTACTTTTCCTTGAGACGACTATCACACATTAGTGTGCAGTAGAAATGCTTTGTGTACACATCTCACTTTGTCACATGGAGTATTAAAATAAAATTTAAAAGAAAATACAGGCTTAGAGTTTGCTTATAAATATATTAATACAAGCTAACGTTTGAGAATCCTGAAGCACTGAGCACTCCTGATAGCTCTGGCCAGATGAAAGTCATATGCTCACTGGGGGTTAGGACTTCAACATATGAATTAGCAGTGGTGGGGGGAGGGAGACATAAATCAACCCGGAATATTTAGAATCATTCTGTGATTCGTATATGGATAAAATTTGAAAATTCACCTCAACAGATACACTCTAGATTAAAAGTGGCCCATCCTACTTTTTTTTTTTTTTTGCTGTACACAGGCCTCTCACTATCGTGGCCTCTCCCATTGCAGAGCACAGGCTCCGGATGCACAGGCTCATCGGCCATGGCTCACGAGCCCAGCTGCTCCACGGCATGTGGGATCCTCCCGGACCGGGGCATGAACCCATGTCCCCTGCATCGGCAGGCAGACTCTCAACCACTGCACCACCAGGGAAGCCTGCCCATCCTACTTATGAAGAAACTACCAAAATCCTGAGAAACACTGCCAACAACAACAAAAAACACACATCAAGTGAAGAACATCTCCCCACAACAATGGCCAAATCCAGTAGAGACTCAATTCAAATTTGATGGGCTTAGTCCATTGTTTTCTACAAAATTTGTGTTTCACTGTGGATTTGGGGGACAAGACAATAAATTGATTTGGGCTTTAAAAAATGAGGTAGATGTATAGACTGTGTATACACATTACAGTAGAAGTCAAAATCTTCTTTTTTTTCTCTAGAAGGACAGATATTTGCTCTAGAAAAAGCCTGTCATTGGGGATGCAATGGGGTATGACAAAAAAATGATATTATAAAAGTGTTGGGCTAGAGATTCAAGGATATTGCCTCAACTCACCTGTCTGGACCTCAAGAGATAGAAACAAAAGCATTTGCAAAGTGAGGCCAAGTAAAACTTGATTCCTAGCTAGGATTTTGCTTCCAAACTCAAACTGAACGAAACTGTGATAACTTGGGCTGGATCCCATGGATGGCTTATTTACCCAAGTAAAGTTGGCTTCAATGTCCTAGAACTAACACATCCTAAAAACCCACTCTGCATCTCTTTCCTAAGTTCAAAAGTTACTATTTTACTAGACCAAAAAGCTACCCCATACATCAAAGTTCATAGCGGCATTATTGACAATAGCCAAAAGGTGGAAACAACCCAAATGTACATCAACAAATTAATAGATAAACAAAATGCAGTATATACATACAATGGAATATTATGCAGACTTAAAAAGGAATGAAATTCTGACACATGCTACAATATGGATTACCCTTGAAGACATCATGCCAAGTGAATAAACCAGACACAAAAAGACAAATACTGTATGATTCCACTCATGTGAGGTATGCTGAGTAGTCAAATTCAGATAAATATTTAGTAGGGAAAAGACTTTCATTCAAATGCAAATATTTGGGGAAGATATAAGCACATTATCTAATGAAGTCAAGATAGTGAATAAATTGACAGTGACATTTGGGCAACACAGCTGCAAATAAAACCACAATTGATCCTAAGTATTGTTGTTGCCTGTTGGTTTATTTTTAGTCTTCTCATTCAGTTTCCAAAGTACTTTCTCCCTTTCTCCCCACACTTCCATCTGTTTCCATTTTTTCTCTATTCTCTAATTTTTCTCCTTCTTTTAATTCCCTTCTTCAATCTTTTTTTATTTTTTTTACGGTATGCGGGCCTCTCACTATTGCGGCCTCTCCCGCCGCGGAGCACAGGCTCCAGACGCGCAGGCTCAGCGGCCATGGCTCACGGGCCCAGCCACCCCGCGGCATGTGGGATCCTCCCGGACCGGAGCATGAGCCTGTGTCCCCCGAATTGGCAGGCTGACCCTTAACCACTGCGCCACCAGGGAAGCCCCTTCAATCATTTTTTACTTTTGCTTTACTTTTGCTGCTATTTCTTTGGCCTTCACACCTGCACTTGCTCCTGTCTGAGTCTTCCCTTCCCCCATTTTCCCCAGACTTGGAGTTTCTACCCAAGATGGGTTTTGTGGAAAGAGTAAAGCCTCTACCTCGTCTGTCTTTTGCTTCCTGCCATGCTCCTCAGTAATGACAATGGTGCAGAGAGACTCAAGATAGCCCAGGCATTTCAAACCTGGTAGTATAAAGGGTACCCAAAGAGGAAGAACTGACACAGTCTATTTTCAGTGACTGACAAGTTGTTAATAGCTAGAGTAGAACAGATTGAATCAGATGAGTTTTTCCTTATCACATCAGAAATTAGAACTGCAATTCAGCAAGGGACTCTACAAGCACATAATATCTTTGAGGGCAGAGACATCTCACGCACCTTGCACATAGTTGACAAATAAAAGAAAGTCATGTTTAATTGATATAGCTTATAATTGATATGGTTGGCTTTAATTGGCTTAACTAATTTAGTTATCTATGGTCACAGAGTAAGATAACAGGGTAAGATATTTTATGGATAGACAGTAAACTCTCACAGGGTAGAATTTCAGAGCACTGGCTCTGGAGCCCCATCCCTTGGGTTTGGATTCTGGAACTATCTTCCTTAGCTGTATGGTCATGGCTGAGTTACTTGAGTCCTAAAATATTTCTATTTCAAATAATATCAGGGCCTTTTGAGAGTTCTCTGGTCGTCTAGTGGTTAGGGCTCGGCGCTTTCATTGCCATGGCCTGGGTTCAATCCCTGGTCGGGGAACTGAGATCCTGCAAGCCAAGCATCATGGCCAAAATTTTTAAAAATAATAAATGAATAAATTTTAAAAAATCAGGGCCTTTATAAATATCTGGATTTACTTCCAATCACCAATTCTATAAAATGTGTTGAAGGCATATTTGATGTTGGGTTGCTGTGAGGGTTGTAACATTGGGCAGTCCCTGGGCTATAAGGAAGAACAAGGCAAGACTTTCATAGCTGTGCAGGTTGTAGACCACACACCCCAGATGTTCAGAGAGTGTGTGGTTATCTCACATCTCTTCATGTGACATTTCAAGGAATCCCTTGTAAGTATCCAGGGTTCAGACATGTGAGACCAGGAAAAAATACTCCATTTTGAATGAAGACATCAAAGTAAAGAAGTTAGTGTCTTACACAGAGAACACAGCATGCATGAAGACAAGCCCTGGAGAACAATGGAAGGAAAGACAGGTGGGAGTCAGATTGTAGACAGTCTGAATGACAGGCTGGAGAAACATTCCTCTGCATGCTTATCCTGGGCACTATTAAATCTGAAAGTGTCTTCTTTCTTCTCTTCTCCCTGCAGTGCAGGGGTAATGTCGGCAGCCCTCTCCTATCCCAGGAAAACCCCGTTCCATTTCTCACCCCAGTAGATATCCCTCCATCCATCCACCCATACCCTTCTAGCTTTGGGCAGTGAAGACTTGCCTCCCAGTCCATGGGCCAATGAGAATCAAGCTTGGCACTAGTGGCTGGAATTTGTTTCTGCTACCAGTGTGTCTTCTAGCAGGTCCAGAGGGAACTTATGGGTGTTCATGTCACCCCTAACTCCATCCTCCATCTCCATTCCCAAAGTCAGCAGACTTTCCCTGACTCCACAATGTAGTTACGTGGCCTACGTGATCTGGCTTCTGCTGGTATGCTTTCTGAGCCTCTGCTGGTACTGGAACCAACTTCAAATCCCACTCACTTGCTCATACTACCAGGACCCTTTCCTCCAAGAACAACATCCAGTCCCTTTATCCCTACCTTCACATCCATTGGATATTTCCATTTCCGAGATCCTGTCACTGGCTGTTCCAGTTATCTATTGCTGCTTAACAAATGACTCCAAACTTGGTGGTTTAAAACAACAGTTTATTATTATATCTCATGCTGGGTCAGGAATCCAAACATGGCACAGAGAAGCCCATCATGGCTCCACAAAGTCTGGAGCCTCAGCTTGGATGACTTGGACAGCTGAAGGATGAAATGGCTGGAGGCAGGCTGGGTCTCTATCTCTGTCTCTGTCTCTGTCTCTCTGTTTCTCCTCCCACATGGACTCTCCATGTGGCTAGCTTGAGCTGCCTCACAAAATGGAAAACTCAGGGTCATCAGATTGCTTAAATGATGGTTCAGGGCTTCAAGAAGAAAGAAGCAAAACCTGCCCGTCCTCTTAAAGGCTGGGTCTGGAATTGGCAGAGCATCACTTCTACCATATTCTATTTGTCAAAGCAATCACAGTCCATCCCAGATTCAGCAGAGGAGATATATATCTCACCTCTCAATGAGATAAGTGACAAAGAATTTGTGGCCATTTTTAACCCACCACATTGGACTTGATAGGAGGAATCTCCTCAGTAGAAAGTTTCTTATTGCTGTGTGTGCCTCCCCTCATCCTTCCTCTCATGTAGAACAGACCTTCAATTGCCTTTGATATCCAGCCACCTGGATCAGACTTGACTTTGCCATTTCCCCTCTGTTATGGGTTTAATTGTGTCCCCCCCAAAAGATATGTTGAAGTCCTAACCCCTAGTGCCTCAGAATGTGATCTTATTTGGAAATTAGGTCCTTGCCAATGTAGTCATATTAAAAAGAAGTCATTAGGTTGAGCCCTAATCCAATATGACCAGTGTCCTTATAAAAAGGGGAAATTTGGACATGCACAGAAGAAAGACAATGTGAAGAGACACTTGGAGAAGACAGCCATTTACGAGCCAAAGAATGCCAGAGATGACCAGAAGCTAGGAGAAAAACCTGGAACAGATTATTTCCTAGAGCCTTTAGAAGGAGCACGGCCCTGCCAATACCTTTACTTTGGACTTCTGAACTCCATAATTTATTGTGAGACAATAACTTTCTGTTATTCTAAGCCACCTAGTTTGTGGTACTTTCTAATGGCAGCCCCAGAAAAAGAGTACACCCTCTAACATGAAAACTTCAGACTGTAACACTTCTAAGTGTATCTGTATAGTCAAAAGAGTTTCCTTTACAATGGCCAAGCCCATCCCAAGAATCTTCCTCCTACCCCTCCCTGCTGTAGCCCCCAACATTCCTTCCAACTGAACCTGGAAGGCATAAAAGAGACATGCAGTACCTTCAGCATTCATTATCCTATTTAATTCCCGTAAGTAATCTATAAAGCAGTCTGTTAATCTGTCAGGCTGTTATAACAAAATACCACTGACTGCGTAGCTTATAAACAACAGAGATTTACTTCTCACAATAGTGGAGGCTGGGAAGTCCAAGATCAAGGTGCCAGCATGGTCACATTCCAATGAGAGCTCTCTTCCCAGTTCATAGCTGGCTCCTTTTCGCTGTGTCCTCACATGATGGATCTTTAGGGATCTCTCTGGGGTCTCTTGTATAAGGCACTACTCTCATTCATGGGCTCTACCCTTACAATCTAATCACCTCCCAAATGTCCCACCTCCTAAATCAGGCATTAGGATTTCAACATATGAATTTTGAAGAGACATATTCAGGCCACAGTAGTCAGGTATTAATACTCCCATTTTACAGAAAAGGAAACTGAGCCCCAGTGGTTATGGAACCTATTCAAGATCATGCAGTTATGAGCTACTAGGAAGATGACATTGGCTTCCATTGCGGAGCTCTCCCTGCCATAGCTTAGCAGCCTCCCTCTGCACCTGGACTCTTTTTAAGTGGGAAGGTGTTTTGAGTGTAGAATGTAATATTTATCTTAGTGCATTTCTTTTTCCAGAGGCAGCCCTTTTGTCTAAGCTGTTGTAAACAATCATTCCTTTTGCTGGATCTATTGCCATGAGCCAAACTAAAGGTTTCTAATAAAAGTAAATGACGATTATTACCTTAAAAGTTATGAGTGCCCGTTAAGGTCATTTAAAATGTTCCAAGGAAACCAAAGTAAGAAACTCTTAGCAGACATTTCTTGAACAACTACAGGTTAGTAAGTGCTACAGTGGTACAGGGCTGAGTAAGACATGGTGATCACCTGTCTTCAGGTAGTCAAAGAAACTAATAATAAACAGTAAGATATGTAATCCCATATCTCATAAGATACGTGATCTCACTTTTACACAGTGAGGCTAGATGGAAGGTTCACTTGAAATAACAGGTGGCTTCCTAAATTCATCAGCAGTTTTGCTCTGACATAAATACAACCTTCTTATTTCTAAATTGTTTTCATTTCTAGAAGAGAGAGTCTATTTGTCAGGCTTGTCCACAACTCTTTCCTAGGTGCAAAAGGTCCATCCTGAATCACTGTCAACTACCCTCTCCTTCAAAGCCTCTGATCACCCTATCTCCTTTGGCAGTGTTTTGATGGTTCAATACACATGAATGGGAAAAACATTTTAAAGCTCACTCCCAGGTCAACCCTTAGGCAGAGAACTTCATCACCATGGTGTGATTTCAGAATCACCAAGAGACATACATCTTACTCCTTAAAAGTGCCATCTTCCATTGATTTTGTTAGAGAACAAAAGTTGAGCTAATGCTTGATTCTTTTGCCTTAAATGAAAATTGCAACCTTCTGTGTATATGTATGTATGTTTACATATATGTGTCTGTATGTGTGTGAATACACATACATGTCTATATTTCTTAGCTTTATTCTCTGAACGTACCTGGAAACACTGACACGTCAATAACAATGAATATATCTAGTGCCATATCTTGTTTTCTAAATACTATTCTCTATTAAAAGGAACCAGGGCACCTTAGAGAAATGGATGCTTCCAGGGCTGAGGCATAGAAAGCATAAGATGATCCTGAAATATCTTGTTGTGCCAGAAAATAAGGAAATGCTCAAAGAATAGCGGGAACCTATCAAAAGGACACAGAACCTAGCTTGGAGGGACTCTCACTGGTGAAATATTGGATAATTTGAGGTTTAAAATAAATAATAATTCAGTAATGGATTACAGCCCAATGAATGTAATAAAAACCCATAAGTCTATACTGATATGAATAAATGGGGGGAAAGGAAAAGGTTTTCCTTAAAGGAGAATGCCAACTAATAAATGTAGACGGCATGACGGAGTTAGAAAATCATCAGCAGATGCCAAATCTCGTGAGTAGAAGTTGGATGAAGAACATATTGACATAGTCTCAAAGAATCTCCCCACATACTTATTAATTACCACGGGAAAACTAATAACCTTTCAGTGGAGAAGTCTCGCAGACGCCCCTTTAACAAAGGGATCAAATTTAACATCGCCAATATTGTGACAAACCAATGTTAGGTCCTTCCTGATACAGTGCACTGGAGAAGAACAACTTCACTTCTGTGGTGCTCCTATCAGAGGATCTAATCATGAAGAAACACCAGACAGATCCAAATTGAGGGACATTCTACAATATAACTAGTCTGTACTCTGCACAATTGTTAAGGACAAAAAAGACAAGGAAATGCTCATGGACTGCTCCAGTTTAAGGGAAATTAGAGTTACATGACAACCAAATGCAACGCATGATCCTGAGTCAAATTACGGATTGGCAAAAACAAAACAGTTATAAAGGACATTGGGACAATTGTGAGATTTGAATATGGAGTGTGGATTAGATAATAGCATTGTATAAGTGTTAAATTTCCTGATTTTCATTGCTGTACTATGGTTATGTAAGAGAATGTGTTCTTAGGAAATGCACGCTGAAGTACTTGGTAAAGGGGCTTGATGTCACCAACTTACTCTCAGATGTTTCAGGAAACAAATGAACTACAAATATATACATATATATTTGAAAGAGAGAGAATGATAAAGCAAACGAGGCAAAATGTAAATAATTGGTGAATCTGAGTAGTGTATACTATTGCAACTTTTCTGAAAATTTGCAATTATCAAAATAAATATTACAAATACTCATATATAAAAGTAAATCACTATTTTTTTAAAAAAGGCAAGCTTCTTAGTAAAGATACTATGGTAGTCTTTATTAGTCATATATTCTTTAATGGGGTGAGGTTATTAGTTCCACAGCAGCAGATGAAGAGTACTGATGAGCTGAACAGAGGCGAAAAGGCTTGGGGGCACTGGTTGTCTAGGAGAAAGAAGGAAGGCCACAGAGAAAAAATGGAGAGAACACAAATAAGATTCTGGGGGTGGCCAAGCTTTCCTTTGCCATCACTCTGCTATTCCAGTCTTAGTCACTCACCTCCTCCATCCTTGACACCCAAAGCAGATGGCATCTCTCAGAGAAAGAACATGGATCAATTCCATGCATGTTGTTTTGAGATAGATGACTCTTATTCCTGTCCCGTGGTTATGTGTCTTTTTCCCCCCATCCTTGTTGATTCCAGTAACTATGCCTGTGTATAGATATCCTCCTATTTAACCTCGTTAACTACAAGAAGGCAAGGGCATAACTGCTCAAAATATTTACCCTAATAGCGAGTAATAATATAAAGATGGGGTCACTATGAAGTTTTCTATGATCTGGTCATTTTCTAATTATCATTTATTCTTCTTTGATTTTGTTAATGTACAGAAATATTTCCTGAGCAAGAAGCAGTTTCATATTTGATTATCTTGTCTGAAATGGGGATTACAGTGAGGTAGTCCCAAAGGACTTAGAAATAAAATTGTCTTTTCAAAATCAAATTCTTTCAAAGAGAGAAGAGACCAAACTCAGCCCCAGGATTCTGGAGGTTAATCCCTGGAGTTGGTGTGCTACAAGCAAGAAATTTCTTGAAAGTTTTATGCTTTATAGTAAACATTTATACAAATTTTAAATTTCACTCTATATGCAATCTCTGTTTATATTAATACCACAATGTTTACTTTTGCCTTAAATCTTCAAGTGAAATTGTCCTCCAGGAAGATGGCTGATAATTGTTCTTTGGTTGCTATGAACCTTGGTTTTGTGTGTCTTGCGTTGAGAAAAATTCATGAGTAACAGAGATATTCATAGTCACCTTAAAGAGGGCTTTGAGAATTACAAGAGTTATTAACTAGATTGTCTTTATTGACTGAACAATACTAATAGCTTACCCTCATTGAACACTTTCTGTGTGCCAAGCACTCTTTTAAGGGTTTCATTCTTATGAACTCATTTAATCCTCATGACAGTTCTATGTGGTAGGTTCTGTCATTAACCCATTCTATAGATGAGGAAACTGAGACACAGAAGTTACTACCATAATGGTGGAACTGGGCTACTAGCTCTAGAGCTTGCACTCTTAGTTACGACACCACTGTGCCTCCGATCACAGGTGCAGCTCGATGACTGAACCTCATCCTTTTTTTTTTTCTGTTGAGGAATTTTTTTAACATCTTTATTAGAGTATAATTGCTTTACAATGGTGTGTTAGTTTCTGCTTTATAACAAAGTGAATCAGTTATACATATACATATGTTCCCAAATCTCTTCCCTCTTGCATCTCCCTCCCTCCCACCCTCCCTATCCCACCCCTCTAGGTGGTCACAAACCACCTAGCTGGTCTCCCTGTGCTATGCAGCTGCTTCCCACTAGCTATCTATTTTACGTTTGGTAGTGTATATATGTCCATGCCACTCTCTCACTTTGTCCCAGCTTACCCTTCCCCCTCCCCATATCCTCAAGTCCATGCTCTAGTAGGTCTGTGTCTTTATTCCCGTCTTACCCCTAGGTATTTCATGACATTTTTTTCCCTTAGATTCCATGTATATGTGTTAGCATATGGTATTTGTTTTTCTCTTTCTGACTTACTTCACTCTGTATAACAGTCTCTAGGTCCATCCACCTCACTACAAATAACTCAGTTTCATTCCTTTTTACAGCTGAGTAATGTTCCATTGTATATATGTGCCACATCTTCTTTATCCATTCATCTGTTTATGGACACTTAGGTTGCTTCCATGTCCTGGCTATTGTACATAGAGCTGCAATGAACATTTTGGTACATGACTCTTTTTGAATTATGTGAACCTCATCATTAGAGCTCAGAAAGCTGACTTAAGAGCCCACCAAGAGTGGATCTATCTCTCCAGGGCAACTTCTCATCAACACAGTGTATCCAAAAGGGGGATTTATCAGTGTGCTTTTGGAAATCAGAATCACAGGGATGGAAATTATTAAGCTCCCCGACCAGCATATTTTCTTCCTGTAGGAAGCCCTCCATGTGAGGACAAACCACAGCCAAAGGAAAATAGAGTAAGTCCCCTACATATGAATGAGTTCCATTCTGAGAACAGGTTTGTAAGTCCAACAAAGTTAGCCTAGGTACCCAACTAACACAATCAGCTATATAGTACTTTACTGTAATAGGTTTACACTACTTTTCAAACAAATAATACATAAAAAACAAATGAACAACAACAAAAAAAGAAAACATTTTTAATCTTACAGTACAGCACCTTGAAAAGTACAGTAGTACCAGCTACATCACTGCTGCATTTATGCTTGCTTCTGGGCATCCTGGGTTTGATATAAAGATACTGTACTACTGGACTCTGTACAGTACTGTAAAAGCACAACCACTTGTAGAGGATGCATACACGTGACAATGTACACCAGACATGTGAACTAATGTGACTGGACATGTGAATACACATTCGCATCTTTGAAATTTCACAACTTGAAGGTTTGTATGTAGGGGACTTACTAGACAGACTCCAAACAAAATGAGTTGATGAGTCCAGGGTTGCATGGTGTTGAACAAAGATTGTCTGATATTCATGCATCCTTCAGACTAAAGAAATCTGTTTCACCAAACAAGTTCCTTCATCAGGTCATCTCTCTTATGGAGATGGATACTAGAAATGCTGACACAAGTTTTTCCTGAAAAAAACAGGACTGATTTTGAGAACACTACTTGATGCAGTTCACCCAGATTTGGCATCTACAATGAGTACCTGTGCACATTCATCCACACTCCATCTGCCTCTTTGATTATTGCCTTGTACTGAGATGCTAAGTAAAATGCTATAGCATTCAAAATTCAGGTGCATTTCAATTTATGAAGACTCCCATTAGCCCTGAACAAGTTATGCCTTTCCTTGTCCTCAAGCCCTAGTTTACGTTATTCCTTCTGTCTAGATTGCTATTTCCATCACCTTCTTATCAAAATTCTCTGTATTCTTTTTGTTGGTAATTCAATTAAGTTTAATTAAACTCAATGAATAATATACTTGTAGAGATTAGGAAAATGGAATGCCATATTATTTAAATATATTTAAATCCAAGTAATTTCAAAGATTCACTGTTTTTTGCATGTCCTACTGCTTTTTTTAAAACATATTTATGGAGTATAATTGTTTTACAATGGTGTGTTAGTTTCTGCTTTATAACAAAATGAATCAGCTAACATATACATATGTCCCCATATCTCTTCCCTCTTGCATCTCCGTCCCTCCCACCCCCCATCCCACCCCTCTAGGTGGTCACAAAGCACCGAGCTGATCTCCCTGTGCTATGCGGCTGCTTCCCACTAGCTATTTATATTACGTTTGGCAGTGTATATATGTCCATGTCACTCTCTCACTTTGTCACAGCTTACACTTCCCCCTCCCCGTGTCCTCAAGTCCATTCTCTAGTAGGTCTGTGAGTTTATTCCCACCTTGCCCCTAGGTTCTTCAGGACCATTTCCATTTTCTTTTTTTAGATTGCATATATATGTGTTAACATACAGTATTTGTTTTTCTTTTTCTGACTTACTTCACTCTGTATGACAGACACTAGGTCCATCCACCTCACTACAAATAACTCAATTTCATTTCTTTTTATGGCTGAGTAATATTCCATTGTATATATGTGCCACATCTTCTTTATCCATTCATCTGTTGATGGACACTTAGGTTGTTTCCATGTCCTGGCTATTGTAAATAGAGCTGCAATGAATATTTTGGTACATGACACTTTTTGAATTACGGTTTTCTCAGGGTATATGCCCAGTAGTGGGATTGCTGGGTCGTATGGTAGTTCCATTTTTTGTTTTTAAAGGAACCTCCATACTGTTCTCCATAGTGGCTGTATCAATTTACATTCCCACCAATAGTACAAGAGGGTTCCCTTTTCTCCACACCCTCTCCAGCATTATTGTTTGTAGATATTTTGATGATGGCCATTCTGACCGGTGTGACATGATATCTCATTGTAGTTTTGATTTGCATTTCTCTACTGATTAATGATGTTGAGCATTCTTTCATGTGTTTGTTGGCGATCTGTATATCTTCTTTGGAGAAATGTCTATTTAGGTCTTCTGCCCATTTTTGGATTAGTTGGTTGTTTTTTTGATATTGAGCTGCATGAGCTGCTTGTAAATTTTGGAGATTAATCCTTTGTCAGTTGTTTCATTTGCGAATATTTTCTCCCATTTTGAGGGTTTTCTTTTCGTCTTGTTTATGGTTTCCTTTGCTGTGCAAAAGCGTTTAAGATTCATTAGGCCCCATTTGTTTATTTTTGTTTTTATTTCCAGTTCTCTAGGAGGTGGGTCAAAAAGGATCTTGCTGTGATTTATGTCATAGAGTGTTCTGCCTATGTTTTCTGCTAAGAGTTTGATAGTGTCTGGACTTACATTTAGGTCTTTAATCCATTTTGAGTGTATTTTTGTGTATAGTGATAGGGAGTGTTCTATTTCATTTTTTACATGCAGCTGTCCAGTTTTCCCAGTACCACTTATTGAAGAAGCTGTGTTTTCTCCACTGTATATTCTTGCCTCCTTTATCAAAGATAAGGTGACCATATGTGCGTGGGTTTATCTCTGGACTTTCTATCCTGTTCCATTGATCTATCTTTCTGTTTTTGTGCCAGTACCATACTGTCTTGGTTACTGTAACTTTGTAGTATAGTCTGATGTTAAGGAGCCTGATTCCTCTAGCTCCGTTTTTCTTTCTCAAGATTGCTTTGGCTATTCGGAGTATTTTGTGTTTCCATACAAATTGTGACTTTCTTTGTTCTAGTTCTGTGAAAAATGCCAGTGGTAGTTTGATAGGGATTGCATTGAATCTGTAGATTGCTTTGGGTAGTAGTCATTTTCACAGTGTTGATTCTTCCAATCCAATAACATGGTATATCTCTCCATCTATTTGTATCATCTTTAACTTCTTTCATCAGTGTCTTATAATTTTCTGCATACAGGTCTTTTGTCTCCTTAGGTAGGTTTATTCCTAGATATTTTAATCCTTTTGTTGCAATGGTAAATGAGAGTGTTTTCTTAATTTCACTTTCAGATTTTTCATCATTAGTGTATAGGAATGCAAGAGGTTTCTGTACATTAATTTTGTATCCTGCTACTTTACCAAATTCACTGATTAGCTCTAGTAGTTTTCTGGTAGCATCTTTAGGATTCTCTATGTATAGTATCATGTCACCTGCAAACAGTGACAGCTTTACTTCTTCTTTTCCGATTTGGATTCCTTTTAATTCTTTTTCTTCCTTGATGGCTGTGGCTAAAACTTCCAAAACTATGTTGAATAATAGTGGTGAGAATGGGCAACCTTGTCTTGTTCCTGATCTTAGTGGAAATGGTTTTAGTGTTTCACCATTGAGGATGATGTTGGCTGTGGGTTTGTCATATATGGCCTTTACTATGTTGAGATAAGTTCCCTCTATGCCTACTTTCTGGATGGTTTTTTGTCATAAATGGGTGTTGAATTTGTCAAAAGCTTTTTCTGCATCTATTGAGATGATCATATGTTTTTTCTCCTTCAATTTGTTAATATGGTGTATCACATTGATTGATTTGTGTATAATGAAGAATCCTTGCATTCCTGGGATAAACCCCACTTGATCATGGTGTATGATCCTTTTAATGTGCTGTTGGATTCTGTTTGCTAGCATTTTGTTGAGGATTTTTGCATCTATGTTCATCAGTGATATTGGCCTGTAGTTTTCTTTCTTTGTGACATCTTTGTCTGATTTTGGTATCAGGGTGATGGTGGCCTCATAGAATGAGTTGGGAGTGTTCCTCCCTCTGCAATATTTTGGAAGAGTTTGAGAAGGCTAGGCGTTAGCTCTTCTCTTAATATTTGATAGAATTTGCCTGTGAAGCCATCTGGTCTTGGGCTTTTGTTTGTTGGAAGATTTTTAATCACAGTTTCAATTTCAGTGCTTGTGATTGGTCTGTTCATATTTTCTATTTCTTCCTGGTTCAGTCTCGGAAGGTTGTGCATTTCTAATAATTTGTCCATTTCTTCCAGGGTATCCATTTTATTGGCATACACTTGCTTGTAGTAATCTCTCCTGATCCTTTGTATTTCTGCAGTGTCAGTTGTTACTTCTCCTTTTTCATTTCTAATTCTATTGATTTGAGTCTTGTCCCATTTTTTCTTGATGAGTTTGGCTAATGGTTTATCAATTTATTTTATCTTCTCAAAGAATCTCTCTTATCTTTTTTGTTCAGTTCTTAAGTCTGATGCACATGATTTCCCACTCGTACCTGTCCCCCCATACACACAGAAGAAAAGTATAGTGATTATTTTATTCTGCCTTATACTGTATTTTCTTATTTGTATCCCTATCCCAGTTTTTAACACCATTCCAGGACTCCCATGTTGGTCTGTCTTGGCCATGAATGTAGAATCTGTTCAGAAACAAATTTGTGGTGTATGTTTGACATGATTCAACTCTTGTTATATGA
Source organism: Orcinus orca (assembly GCF_937001465.1). Lineage (NCBI taxonomy): Eukaryota > Metazoa > Chordata > Mammalia > Artiodactyla > Delphinidae > Orcinus > Orcinus orca. The sequence goes on from NC_064580.1 coordinate 41,186,097, forward strand.
TTGTATCATAAACTTACATTTCTGGCCTAGGTCTCAAAACCCAATTGATAACAATAACCAGAATCCAATACACACTTATTAAGTGCCTACTACTTGCTGGAACATGGGGCTCTATATTGGAGGGGAGTGTTAATAAGATAGTCAGGTTCCATGACCTCATGGAGCTTATAATCTAGCAGGAAACACACATAAGGAAACAAGCAGTCACACCAACTGAGGGGGTAACATGTACAGTAGGAGAATTCACACTACAGTGTCCTAACATATTGTATGTTTGTGGAGACATCATGAGGAGGATATCCACAGAAAGTAGGTGTTAGATAGGCAAAGAAACCAAGAGAAAGCATTCCAGGGAGAGGGCTCAGCATGTGAGAAAGCAGGGAGGTGCAGTAGGGAATGACACATTGAAGGAGGTGGATGAAGTTGCTTAGGGAAAGAGAGTGAGGAGGCAGGGATGGCTGAAAGATGCAGCTGAGAGATACGCAGAAGTCTACCTTCAGATGATGTGTTTGCAGCCATTTTATAGCATTTGGACTTTGCCCTAAAAGCAGTGGTTAGGCATTGATAGTTTGTGTTCTATTTTTAGAAAAATCACTTTGGCTGCCACATGGTGAAGAGCCTGAAGCGGAACAAGGAATAGCAGGGGAGTACATGTGATCTTGGACAGCATCCATATCCTCTCTGTGTCTCAGTTTCTTCACTTGTGAAATGTGCAAAATAACAGTCTCTACCTCATTGAGCTGTGATGAGGGTTAAGTGAGTTAATATATGTAAAATGTCCTAGGCATTACCTGGCCTCTTATTAAACATTAGCTATAATTATTAAAGCATTTATTCATGTACCGTCAGAAAAGAACAGGTATATATACATATGAGTGTGCATAATATTTTAGGTTGGGTAGTTCAGCTTTTCTTTTATTTGTATCGTTAAAGACTTAGTCATTACCCTTTTGCTACAAACCAAGATGATTTTAGGATATGAATCATGTGTTTTAATTCTGCAAGCATACTTTCAACAATATTTTCAAATATTCCACATAGTTTCAACTTCCATGAAAAGTAAAGATGAGGTCAGTGTGAGGGACAATCATTTCAGACTGACAGACTCTTAGTTTCTGTGATGTGTCTGGACTGTGCTCAGCACTGTGGGTATAGCGAGGTGGTAGGGTCTCTCCCTTCCTTTGAACATCACAAATTTATAGCCTATCAGACCAAGAGACTGATCCAGTTGTCTTGAACTGGTTGGGCAGCACAAAAAGTCAGATAAACTCCCACAGCTTCAAGGCCACAAAGGCAAATCAGCAGTACCAAAGTGGGTGCTGAGTAGGGCTCAACAAAGGATACTCATCCCTAGCTAACAATATGGCAACTAGAACCAAGATTCAACATTTTCCTTCTCAAATTGGAGAAACAACCTCGAGAGTTTGTTTTGTCTTCACAACTCTCTATATCCAATCCTCTGAAGTCTTGTTCATTTATCATTTAGTTGCAAATATCAAAGACTAAGTTGGGATTCTTTATTCTAACTTTTTCAGTAGTTTTCATAGTGCACTAAACTGGAAGAAAGCCTCTGCTTAGCATGAATGGTTTCCGACATATCCACTAACTCCAACATTATCTTCGCCCAAACACTTCATAAGAAAGGCAGACCTAGGTCTGAAAAAATATATTTGGTTTCTATAAAATAAGTATTTTCACATGGAACATATCCCTGAACAGTTCACCATTTTGTTTTGTCTACAACAGTGGTTGAATGATATTTTTAAAAAACTTTTTATTGTAAAATAAAACATAGATACAAAAAATCTCACCACACAATGGAGTTGTGCCCTTGTAATCATCACCCAGGTCAAGAAAGAAAACTTTGTCAACCATCCTAGAAGGCTTCTCAATTCCCTGCCCCAATCCCAACCCCTCCTTCCCCCGAAAATAACCACTATCCTGACTTGCTTTTCTTTATTGTCTTGTCACCCACGGGTGCATTTCTATGTACTTTAGTTTATTCTTGCCCATTAAAAAACTGAAGTCGCTTAATTGACAGTTTCCTTCTCCATCTTCTTCATATTATTTATCTGTTGAGGAACTGGGAGAATTTGATCTGTAAAATTTCCCAGTTTGGATTTTTTAGATTGTATGTATAATTGTAGTGCATTTAAGCATATTCCTCTGACCTCAGTATTCCCTGAAAATTGGCAGCTGGTTCCAGAAGCTTGACCAGAATCATGTTCAATCTCTTTGGCAAAACTGTATATATATATAGGTGGTATTCTGTTCTTTCATTTGTAGGGTTATGTAATAGCTGATGGTCTCTATTTTTATATTATCAACTGTCAATGTTCGTATGCCTGGATTCACCAATTCACTGGGAAGCTGTAAAATGGTGATTTTCTAATTCTATTTTTTATTTTTATTAATTAAAATACTTTTATAAAGAGATGTTACCTCTCATTTATAATTGTTACTCAGTGAGAGGGTTCATGTAGGAAAAGCAGGATAAGTGTTTGGTTGCTTTCCCTTTATTATCCCCCAGCGATGACCAATGTGTTTTCTTAAATATTAAGAACTCATGGATTTAAACATGTTTGATGGATTTCAATTGCAATTATTATCCTTTGGAAGCTCAAATTGTCTGGTCTTTCGCCAGTATGAGCATCTTCCAAGTTGGCTCCCGAGGCTTTTTTTAATATCTCTGATTTGTTCAACCTGGATTCTCTTTTTCTCTCATGATCCTGGTTTGGGGTTATCTACCAAACTCTTTTATATCTCACATTGGTTTGTGTGAAGGTCTTTATTGGTAATTTAAGCACCTTTCTTCTTTTGCTTAAAGCAATGGTTCTCAAAGTATGATGTCCAGATCAGCATCATCAGCATCACCTGGGAACTTGTTATAAATGCAGATTTTCAGATCCCACCCCCAGCTACTGAATCAGATAGATACTCTGTGGGAGAGGCTCAGGAGTATATGTTTTTAAAAGTCCCTCCTGGTTATTCTGCTGAACCCTAAAATTTGAGAACCATGGCTTAATGAACAAACATTTTAGAGTCCTTGAGTGTATTACTACAGCTCTAGCCATTGCAAAGATCTGTTAATGCTGGAATAAAGATTGGTTTTCCTTCCATATATTTTGTCCAGTGCCTGTTGCAGCTGACAATTGCTTTAGGAATGGCATCTCTGGTTCTTTTAATGAGGCCACGGCTTTTGTTTTATTTGACCTGAGGACTGGGAGACCTGCTCTTATCTGCTAGGGTGAATATGATAATATCTTACTTTATAGTTTCTAGGAAGAGTCAGTAAGGTTCAATGAGCATTTATTGTGTAACTGCTGAGAGCCAGACTTGATGCTAAAAGAAAGGGATTCAACATAGACTAAGACACAGACCCTTCCCTTGATGAATCAGAGGAAATGTGTTTGGGAGCCTAGTATAAGGATGCTCAAGAAAGCAATGTCACTGTAGCTCAAGATTGCCCTTGGCCTTCCTGGAGTCTCTTGATAGTTCCATATATATCTCAGCCAAGAACTCATGCACCCCTGATGCTGTCCTAGCCCAGCCATGAACAGTGAACAACCTTATGACCCAACCTGTAACTTATGATCAGAGAGAAGCAAGACAAAACGTTTAGATCAGATTCTAATGAATGGACCTAAATTCCAGTGAACCCACCTTTCAGCCTGGGGTGGAGGAAAGTGGATCCATCCCTAACATTGGTAGAATTTTGGACAAAAATATCAATGAGTCCCTAAGACTGTGGCCAGTTTCTCTCTGCTCATATCCAACGCAGTTATGCACTGTGAGGGACCATGCACACAGCTATGTGAACATAAGACATTCCAGATTTCATATCCTACCTCCACCCATAGAACTATTCTCAGGGGGAAGCACCCCATGGTATATCCACCCTCAGGAAGACAGGCCCAGGGAAGAGGACTACACAGGTTCTGGAAACCAGTTTGGAGTCATCTGGGAAGGGAATCTCAGGGTCCCAGCTACCAAAAGCATGGTCCAGAAGAAGGACCACAGCCTCTGTATGGGCACATCTCCTTGGATTCATGGAATCCTCATCACACAGGGTGAAGCCATCCTAGAGAAAGGCCAAAGCAGGTCCTTCTAAGGAGCAGTGTACAGATTATCTATGTCCAAGGGTGGTGCTGGAGGAAGGTGGTGTAGGTGAAGTGTGCCCCTAAGTCCTTGGTTCAATGAGAGAGCTTGCACTCTCAGAGCCTTTTGGGTCAGTTTCTGGTTCTGATCCTGGCCATTTTGCCCAGTAAAGACTATCACTGAAGATATCAGCAAAGACACTAGCTCTGGTTCACAGTTGGATTTCAGAAAAAAAAGAGAGAAGACTCAAATATAAAATAAGAAATGAAAGAGGCAACATTACAACTGATACAGAAATACAAAGAATCATAAAAGACTACTATGAACAATTATATGTCAACTAATTGGATAACCTAGAAGAAATAGATAAATTCCTGGGACCATACAACTTACCAAGACTGAATCATGAAGAAATAAACCAATAACAAATAAGGAGATTGAATCAGTGATCAAAATCCTCCCAACAAAGTAAAGCCCACACGAGATGGCTTTATTCATGAATTCTACCAAACATTTAAAGAAGAATTAATATGAGTCCTTCTCAAACTCTTCCAAAAAATTGAAGAGGAAGGAACACTCCCAAACTCATTTTACTAGGCCAGCATTACCCTGATATCAAAGCCAGACAAGGACACTACAAGAAAACAACAACAACAACAACAACTATAGGCCAGTATCCTTGATGAGTATAGACACAAAAGTACTGAACAAAAATATTACCAAACTGAATTCAACAGTACATTAAAAGGATCACACACTTGATCAAGTGAAATTTATTCCTGGGATGCAGGGGAAATTCAACACATGAAAGTCATTCAATATGATACATAATGTTAAAAGAATAAGGGATAAAAATCATATTATCATCTCAATAGATGCAGAAAAAGCATTTGATAAAACTCAACATCATTTCATAATAAAAACTCTCAAAATATTAGGTATAGAAGGAATGATGTACATCAACATAACAAAAGGCATGTATCACAAGCCCACAGTTAACATCATACTCAATGTTGAAAAGCTTCCTCTAAGATCAGGAACAAGACAAGGATGCCCAGTCTTGCCATTGTTATTCAACATAATATTGGAAGTCCTACCCAGAGTAATTAAGCAAGAAAAAGAAATAAAAGGCATCCAAATCCAAAAGGAAGAAGTAAAATTATCTCTGCAGATGACATAATCTTATATATAGACAACCCTAAAGACTCAGAAAACTGTTAGACCTGATCAACAAATTCAGTGAAGCTGACGGATACAAAATCAACATAGAGAAATCAGTTCTGCTTCTACACTCTAAAAATGAACTACCAGAAAGAGAAATTAAGAAAACAATCCCATTTAAAATAGCATAAAAATACCTAAGAATTCATTTAACCAAAGAGGTTAAAAACCTGTACACTGAAAACTACAAGACTCTAATGAAATAAATTGAACAAAACACAAATAAGTGAACTATATGCCATTTTCAAGGATTGGAAAAATTAATATTGTTAAAATGCCCATACAATCCTAAATTATCTCCAGATTCAATGCAATCTCTAGCAAAACTCTAAGGGCATTTTTCACAGAAGTTGAAAGACAATCCTAAAATTTGTATGAAACCACAAAAAACCTCAACCAGCCACAGCAATCTTGAGAAAGAAGAACAAAGCTGGGGACATCACACTTTCTGAATTCAAACTATATTGTGAAACTACAGTAATCAAAACAATGTGGTACTGGCATAAAACATACACATAGATCAATGGAACACAATAGGGAGCTCAGAAATAAGTCTGTACATATGCAGTCAACTAATTTTTGATAAGGGCACCAAGAACACACAATGGGGAAAGGGTAGTCTCTTCAGTAAACGGTGCTGGGAAAACTGAATAGCCACATGCAAAAGAATAACTCTGGACTTCTATTTTACAGCCCTCGTAAAAATAATTCAAGTGGATTAAATACTTAAATGTAATATCTGAAACCATAAAATTCCTAGAGAAAACACATTCTGTGTTTTTCCTGCACAGAAAAACAATTAATAGAGTGAAAAGGTAACCTACGTAATGGTAGAAAATATTTGCAAACCATATACCTGATAAGGGGTTGATATCCAAAGTACATAAGGAACTCATACACCTCAATAGAAAATAAAAAATAACCTAAATAATGCCATTTTTAAATGAGTAAAGGACCTGAATAGACAGTTTTCCAAAGAAGACTTAACAGTCAACAGGTACATGAACAGGTGCTCAACATCACTAATCACCAGGGAAATGCAAATCAAAACCAAAGTGAAATATAACCTCACACCTGTTAGGATGGCTTTTATCAAAAGGACAAGAGATAAGTGATAGCAAAGATGTGGAGAAAAGGCCTAGTGTACTGTTGGTAGACACATAAATTGGCACAGCCATTATAAAAAACAATATGGAGGTTCCTCAAAATATTAAAAATAGAACTACCATATGATCCATAATCCCACTTCTGGCATATATCTGAAGGAAACAAAATCAGTATCTCAAAGCAATATCTGCACTCCCACATTCATTGTAGCTTTATTCACAATAGCCAAGATATGGAAACATCCTAAGTGTTCATTTATGAATGAATGAATAAAGAAGATTTCACACACACACACACACACACACACACACACACACACACACACACTATTATTCAGCCATGAGAAAGAAGGAAATTCTGCCACATTTGCAACAGCACTGATGAACCTAGAGGACATTATGCTAAGTAATTTATATTCCACATTTATATGTGGAATCTAAAAAAAAAGTCAAATTTATAGAAGCATAGAGTAGAATTGTGGTTACCAGGGGCTGGGATGTGGAGGAAATCAGGAGATGCTAGTCAAAGAGTACAAGTTTTCAATTATAAGATGAATAAGTTCAGGGGCCTAATGTATAGCATGATAACTATAGTTAACAATACTGTATTGAATACTTGAAATTTGATAAGAGACTAGATCTTAAGCATTCTCAAACACACAAAAAATGGTAACTATTAGAGGTGATGTGTACGTAAATTACCTTGATTGTGGTAATCATTTCACAATGTATACATATACCAAATTATCACATTGTATTCTTTAAATATGCACAATTTTTTTGAATTTTGTTTTATGTTATTTTTTTATACAGCAGGTTCTTATTAGTTATTTTATACATATTAGTGTAAATATACACAATTTTATTTCTTAATTATACCTCAATAAAGCTAGGGGAAAAAGAATCATTGTAGTATATGGTAGAAAATACTATAGTAGAGTTATACATATGTTTACTTACAGGGGTGGAGCGTGTAACCCATCCTGGGGGAGAGAAGTTGGCTAGGACCTATATGCACAAATGTCTCTCTATACCATGATGAATTTCCAGGCCAGGAACTGATATGTTTCTATGTGAAGTTTTAGAAGTTTTACTATGGAGGACAGGAGAGTTGGATTGCAAAAGGCAAGAGTAGATGATTTCTTGCCTTCCAAAAACATATTTATTGAGCACTTACTACACACCAGACACTTTTTTAGGGACTGAGAATACAACATCAAACCAAACAGACAAAATCCCTGTCATTATGAAGCTTATATTCTACTGGAGGGAAAACAGATAATAGCATGGAACTAGGGGAAGCACAAGGGATTTTTAGGCTGTGGAATTAATCTGTATTGTAGTGGTAGATGTATGATGCTGTGCAATTGTCAAAAGTTACAGAAATTTAAAGCACAAAGAGTGAAACTTAATATACACAAAAATTTTTTAAAAATCAACCAGGAGGTTGGGGGATCCCAGGATAGAATGCACACTATGACAAAAAAAAATCTAACTGTATTATGTAAGACATAACCTCACTGAGGAGACTGAGCAAAAGGTGCTGACCTAAGTAACTTTGACAAATGGTGTTTTCACTATACACACTAAGACTAAAGACAAAAGGGACTGTATAGGAACACTGAACGCTAGTTGTTAAAGTTGTTTCTCATGGGGATATGGCCTAATAATTCCAACATTGCTGTACATGTATACTGGGATGAACAAATAAATAAATGGATGGTGGGAGCCAGGCTGCTCACCACTGGTGAGGGAACTTACAGATAAGCAAAGAGAGAAGGCTAGAATGATCCATGTGATACTGGATTAGAGTCAAAGATATCAGTATAAATTTACATTTAGCTTAACACAGATACAGATGAATTCATACAGAAATAATTATAGATGTGAGTGCATACGTGAGTTTCTTAGGTTTGCCCTCTGAGAAGGCCTAGAAGCAAAGACACCCAGCAACAAGCACACCCAAAACCCAGATCCTGTTTTCTAATAACATTCTCTAAGAAAAGGAACTGGGACTTCTTGGAGAAATGCTGATACTAGGGTTGGGGCAGGAAATATACAAGATGAGCCTGGAGCATCTTGTAGCACCAAAAAGTAAGGAAGTGTTCAAATAACAAAATAATGTCAAAGTGACACAGGAGCCACCTGAAATAGTTCGCAATGGCCAAGGCTGGAACAATTTGAGCAAAAAATACATAATACAGTATTGGATTATAACACAGAGTATAAAACAAATATCTATGAGTCCATACTGATATAAGTAAATGGTTGAATAATAAATGGAGAAGACGCAAACCTCCAGCACACAAGAACTTCCCAGTAATTTAAGTAGATACTTCCTCATTAAGTAGGTAGAATTTAAGTCCCCACCTTTTGAGTGTGGGCTGTGCCTAGTGACTTATTTCCAAAGAGTAGAGTATGTAAAGGGGGGTAAAAGTAACTTTACAGTGGAGAAATCTGATAGACACTGTCTCAGATGATTAAAGTCAACATCAACAGTGATAAATCTTGTTGATAGTATGAACTTTGATATAATGTGATGAGAAGGGCACTTCACCCTATGTCCTTTCTCCCAAAACCCTATAACACCCAAACTAATCATGAGAAAAACACTAGGCAAACCCAAATTGAGGGACATTCTACAAAACATCTGATGGTACTCCTCAAAACTGTCAAGGTCATCAAAAACAAAGAAAGTCTGAGAAACTCTCACAGAGAGTAGAGGAAGCTAAGGATGAATGTCGTATGGTATCCTGGATGAGATCCTTGAACAGAAAAGGGACATTAGGGAAAAACTAAGGAAATCTGGATAAAGTATGGCATTTAGCTAATAATAGTGTATCAGTGTGGTCCCTTCGTTTTAACAAATGTACCCTAGCAATGTAAGAAGCTAACAACAGGGGAAATTGGGAAAGAGGCATATAGAAACTCTCTGTATTATTTCTGCAAATTTTCTGTAAATCTAAAAGTATTCAAAAATAAAGTATTTATTTACATAAAAATAACCAAATGATTATAGAGGTTTATTATAAGTGCTATGGAAAAAACAAAACAAGGTAAGGGAGATTGGGTGTGAGGGATCTGGGGGCTATTTTACACAGGGTGCTGAGGAAGGCCTTTCTGAGGAGCTGACATTTGAGCAGCAAGCCATGTGGGCATCTGGGGGAAGAGTGTGCCAGGAAGTGGAAACAGTGAGAGCAAAGGATCAAGGTGGAAGCTCTCAGGAAGGAGCCTTCTGAAAATGGTTCAGATGCAACAGAAAAAAGGTCTGAACCATGGCAGTGGTGGGAGGGAAGGAGGGAACACACCTGAGGAATCTTATTTTATGAACCAGGAAGAAGAAAAGGAGAATGGTCTAGAAGGAGAAAGGCCCTCTCACTGTGCACAGTTACCACACTATCATGTGGCAATGCTCAGGGTGCTATGGCTTTACCACTGCTCAGTACTTACTTCATCTGGTCCTCGCTGCAACCCTGGTATCCTCATTCTCACTTCTAGGAATCAAGACCCTGAAGCCCAGACTGAGAGTTTCCCAGCTCATAGCTTGCAAGGACAAACTGAAAAGTTGAAACTAGGCCTTCTGACCATATATCCCATGATTTTCCATTTTGCTTCTGTCCCAAAGTACTTTCTGTGACAGTACCAAGGCATCTTGAAGGAGGCAAATGTTGTGTGGTCCACTGAATCCTAGGAAGTTTGATGGGGCAAACAGTCACCCCTGCCCAAACCCCAGGGACAGGTCCTAGACAGTTTATACCTGACTCAGAGAAAAACTTTTACAAAGGTCTTATAAGTCCTGATATCAATAATGTCTCTTTACAACCTACATATAGAAGGTCAGGAGGACAGGTTTTCTGCTACTATCTTTTTAATTTTTATTTATTTTATTTTATTATTATTTTGGGGGGGCCATGCCGTGGGGCATGTGGGATCTTAGTTCCCCAAACAGGGATTGAGCCCGTGCCCCCTGCAGTGGAAGTGTGGAGTCCTAACCACTGGACCAATGGGAAAGTCCCTTTTCTGCTAGTATCTTGCCAACCTTTGATATCCCAAATGGATCTTGCGGCCTCATGCCTCATATTGCATGTGTGTGTATCTCTTAAATTTCTAGATTGCAGAACATATGTTCCTCTTTCTTCTTTTCTCATTTACACACATGTTCTTAGGGTTTCCAAGGGCTGTAACTGTCCCAAGCAAATTTTCCCAGGCCTAACAGCAACTGACTCCCCCAAATGCTTAGCTGAAAGTAAAACCAACCACAGGAAACGATCATCCTAAAGTAACACCCTTCTCGGTTCTCAGGCCTCCAGGAGATAATGGTGGAGTTTGGGAACAGGGCAGAACCCCAAGTTATCTACCTGAATTCACTCTAAATCTATTTGATTATCAGACCATGTTATAATGAATATTATTAGGCTTCTGAATCATCAGGCTCCTGGAACCATAATGTATCAAGATTTTTCTATGCTCTCTGCCTCTAATTTCAAAACATTTCTAACTTATTTTACCCCAAACCTCTTAGTAGTGGCTCCAAACCCATCTAGGAAAGGCATTGCATCCTGCTATCTCTGCACTTCTTCCCCTGCTTGGTTCCACCCCAACTCAGTGCCACCCCTCTCCTGGCACCAAAGAGCAGAATTTCTTCTCATCCCTGAAGCTCACCCATGACCATCTTCTTCTGAATGGTTATATGGAGTGTTCCTTAGCATTCTGGAACCTTTCTGGGTATTGAGCCTTTGCAAAGAGGACAGAATCTTATAGCATCGAGAAATTTGAGTGTGTGGAAAGATTTTTTTCTCAAGTCCATTTTGGTCTCAAAGAGGAAAAGGGTGTTTGTTAAAATGCTTATCTGTCCATAAGGATTTTATATTTCTAACAATCTAATTTAACTTGACCCTTCTTCATTTATTAATAGATTTTAGAGCAGCATCCTCCCTCCCTCTTTTACCCACTCTCCTTTATCCTTTCTAAAAGATATATGTTAATTATAATCTTCAGGCTTAGTTGCTCAGAAATGGATTAGGGTACTTCTTCAACTGTTAAATTATTCTCCGTTCCTGAAGGGAAATAATTGGAACATCTATGTCTGCAGCCATCTTGGAGAAAGACACGATATTGAAGGTGTTAAATTAAATTACACTGTGGTTCTAAGTTAAACTGTCTGAGAACTGACTTCCTTGACAGCTCTGATTCAGGCCTCCCAAAATGTCGCACACTATGACTCATACTTCCTTCTGGAAATGACAAAACTTCCTCACCACCCTGATCTAAGCTGCCTGCTTTTGGTCCTCCGTGCTCTCAGGAAGGGATTGAGTTGTATGTTACATTTTTTCCATGGTGGGCAAGGAAACCCATCTTTTGTTTTTCCAAAGGGAGAAACACACACACACACACACACACACACACACACACACACACACACACAAAGAATGACACACCGAAAATTCTTAAAATTAATACCAGGCAGAGAATCAATACCATCACCCCCACCCTCCGCACCCCTGGAAAATAAATAAATGATTTAAGAATTGTAAAAACAAGAGGGAGCTGACATTTTAACCATTTATGTCCCAAAGCTTTTTAAAAAATGTTCCATTTTCTAAGGGAAGAAAGGTATAGTAACTTTGCAAAGCTAATGTTTTTATTATTCAAGGTAGTCTTAAAGAGCTTAGATGTTGGAGGTAGCTAAAATTCAAAGCTGAGCAGTGCTCATATATTTCCCAGGGAGACTGCATTCCTTGTGTGTTGAAATGTTGCAGGGAAGAGCAAATTTGGGACACAGAAGAGAGGAGAGGAGAGGGAGGATGAGGAGAGGAAGGGGTACAATTGCCAACAATATTTTGTTCTTCTGAAATCTTCTGAAGTATAAATGTGTGCCCATCTGTGTATTACAATGTATAACCCAGCACTCATTAAAAAAATACTGTTTACTAGAGTGAAGAAGCACCTAGAATATTAACTCAGTATAAACATTTGCCATATTGTGAATAAGGATTTATTTTGAGGGTAAGGAATTTGAGATCAGAAGATTAAACATAGTTTTCTATTTTCCAGCTAAATTAAGTTGAAATTTTGATGAATATATATATATAATGTGTATGAAATAAAGAAGGGTATGCATATCTATACAGCCTTACATTTGTTCTTCGAGTTTTAGTACATGATGATTGAGAAGGAGAAAATTGCCTTACATACTTCATCTCTTTCTATCCTTACAACAAGGCAATGGGTATCAGTCCTGAGTTCTATTCCCAGCTCCACTACTGGGTTATTGTGGGCTAGTAATTTAATTGAAAATAGGTCAGATGACTCCCAGAGACCCTTCCAATTTAGAAATTCTATGGTTCCAAGATTTTAGCCATGGGATTTCTCTTCCTCTTTTCAAAGGAAACACCAAGAGGTATTGCTTCTTCTTCTTGACAGCTCTTGACTGTCACTTGGGGACCTCAATGGTTCTGCCAAACTCCATCTCCTAGGAGATAGGGCTTAGGAACAGGGCACTCACCCACCCCACTCTTTCTTGACCCCCTCTCCACTGGCAGATCAGCTGGCCTTTGGCCTGATTCTGAGAGGGGTAAGGAGGTCTGCCAGGACATAAGGCAGGATTCTTATATCCTTCCTTGATCACTATTGATTTGCATTTCTTTCAAACAATTTTATGAGTAGGTAGAAGCCCCCATTCATGTCACACACATTTCGGAGTGCTTGTTATATGCTTAAATCACTGTGCCACACCCTGGATATAAGACATAGTTGGGCAAGCCCTTAACTCTCATGAGCCTGCAAGCAATTATGCAATTGTGCTTTAGATCAGGGAGGCAAAGGGACCAGAAATAGTGCCCAATCAACCAACAATGGCCTCTGAAGTTTCACCAGTAATGATTCATTCTTTGAGTCTTTTAAGTTCCTTGAACTTTGAGAGTACTTTACTATAATTTTTTTAAATGTGCTTGGAATGAGGGAGGAGCCCACTTTATGGCCCTAAAGGAATGAGGTGAAGAGGAGGAAGAGCTGGGGAGGGGTGAAGAGACATCAAAGAGAAACCAGGGTAATTAACAAGGGTGGGGAGAATGGGTCCCAAAAGGTCAATGCTCATAAAAAACAAAAAATTTTAATTAATACATTAAACTAAGATCTGTTCTGATGGTAGTCTATTATCAGTTGGTCAGCCTGTTGGCAAACATTGAACTCCTGTGGTGTTCCAGGCGCTATTCTAGGTGTTGGAGATATATCAATGAACATGATAACACTGCTGAATGAAAGGAGCTTAAAGTCTATAGATAAGGAGAGAGGCAGGAGGGGAAAGAGGGAGGAAGTTAATTTCAAAGCTTAATAATGTCCAACGACTAAAGGGATAAAAGAAAAAGATAGCACAGGGTGTGACTGGGGATGGTGGGAATGGCTATTGTAGTTGGGGTGGTCAGAGGAGAATTTTCTAGGAGGTAATATTTGAGCTAAGGCCTGAATAATGAGATACAGGTAGACATGTAAATATTTGGGGGAAGAATTCCAAGTTAAAAGAACAGCAAATACAAAGACTCTCCACAGCCTGCTTGAGGGTCAGAAAGAAGGCTGGGCTGGTGTGACTGGAGTGCAATGGAGAAGGGGAGAGAATTGTAGGAGATGATGCTGGGAGTTGGGCAGGGGCCAGCTCGTGAAGGGCAAGCTGATGTCCTAATAACAATAACAATAATAATAGCAGCAGCTGGCATTTATTGCATCCTTGCACCCCGCCAAACACTTTCTGTGGATTAGCTTCTTTATTTGTCACATCTAGTCCGCGAGGTGGGTGCTATTTCCACTGTTCACATGGCCAATGGTACATGCTAGAGCTGGGGTGTGGAGCCCCCCAGGGTCTGACCCCAAGACTGGTTCTTTTTTTTTAAATTTTTTATTGGAGTATAGTTGTTTTATAGTGTTGTGCTAGTTTCAGGTGTACAGCAAAGTGAATCAGTTATACATATACATATATCCACTCTTTTTTAGATTATTTTCCCATATAGGCCATTACAGAGTATTGGGTAGAGTTCCCTGTGCTATACAGTAGTTCCTTATTAGTTATCTGTTTTATATATAGTAGTGCGTATATGTCAATCCCAGTCTCCCAATTGATCCCCAAAACTGGTTCTAGTTATTAAATATTTTACTCTACTGATATACCAAAGAAATCAGTGGACTCAAATACCTCATTGTGTACATATAAGATGAAGCATGCCCACTATCATCATCCAACTTAAAGTCTAGAAGATACTACGGAAGGGACCCTCTTTAAAAGTCTGTGTAAGAGTGGAGAGCAGTGCCTGAGAGTACAACCTGTGTGTGGTTGCTTTGTCTACTTCTTAGACAAATGTTGTAGAATGTTGGGTAGAATGTTGTTTCCCTTCCTTTATCTACCCTCAAGCCCACCCTGCCCAATGCTACTCAATATGGTGCCAAATTCACTCCGACATCTCTTTAGGACACACTTCCCAGAGAAGAGGCACTGGAGAAAGGTGAGGAACATGCTGGCAGAGCATCGAGAGCTCCATGTTCCAGACTTACTCCTGCCTTGATCACACTGGAGGGTTGTTAGAGATAACCATTTTGCCCTTTGGGCTTCTGTTTTCTCATCTGTAAAATGAGATTGGCCCTAGCTGGGAAACATAATAGGCAAAGGTAAATAGAAGCCCCCAGGGGAGTGCCCTAAACTTGATACTTTAAAAGAAATCATAATGTTTACTTGCTGAACTTCCACCCCTAGAGCCGATTGACATTTGCAGTATGGCTAGTGTAATAGGCAGAATAATGACCCCCAAAATGTTCATATCCCAATCCCAGGAACAAATGAATATGTTACCTTACATGGCAAAAGGGGCTTTAAAGGTAGATGTAATTAAATTAAAGATTTTGAGACGGGGAGCTTATCTTGCATTATCCAGGTGGGTCCAATGTAATCACAAGCTTCCTTATAAGAGGGAGGCAGGAGAGTTAGTGTCAGTGATTTGATGCGAGGAGGACTCAACCCACCATTTCTGGCTTTGAAGATGGAGGAAGGGGCCATGAGCCAAGGAATGCAGGCTGCCTCTAGAATCACTGGAAAAAGCAAGAGAACGGATTCTGCCCTCAGAGACTCCAAAAGGAGTCACCCTGCTGACACCTTGACTTTAGTCTAGTTAGACAGATTCTGGACATCTGACCTCCAGAACCATAAGATAATAAATTAGTATTGTTTTGAGCCACTAAATTTGTGGTAATTTCTCTCTTTTTGACAACTGTGTAGCTTTATTCATTAGGGTCTTAGTATAAAATTACAAAAGTATAGAATTAACCTCTCAAGATCAAAGTAGTTAGGCATTTTAGCAGGGAGCATTGCAGATGGAGATTCTGTCAATAGGAACCCAATAGGAAAAATATCCAGGCCGAACAAATCATGACCTGATACTGTTTCTCAGAGATTCTTCCTGATTCTGTCCAAAGACTTTTCCTAAGGTTTCTCTAGGCCAGACTGGACATGGTACCTTTATCCAGGTCTGTTACACAGAAGTGTTAAAAGTCATGTGATCTGCCATATCTTAATTGGTTACTTCTTATGGCAGCAATAGGAAACTAATACAGTTGGCCTAACCTTTGGCAATGCATGCTAGTGTTAATTCTCCATCATAAAGTCTCATAATAAAAACTCTAAAGAGAATCTCCGCTTTGTGCCTCATGACCTGGTTTCTTAAATTTGTGAGCAGTGTTCTGCATTGATTCATTCAGACGTTGGAGACAATCTTTCACACCCCTCTTATCTTGATTTCTTCTGCAACATCAGGTTGGTATTTGTCACTTCTTATCTCATAGGACACTCTTCTACAATGGAAAAAAATAACAAAATAAAAAAGCAAATCCACCTATATGCAAAAGTATTTGAGTTCTGTTTTAGAGAAATGTGCTGTATACAAGCCCCATATTTGCTCTGTGAGGGGCGTGGCACAAAATGACCACTTTTTCTTTACTCCATGAATAGCATTCTCTGAAAGTACAAAATATTCTTTGGATTCAGAGCCATGTGCCATATATACTGACAGATCTCACGACCCTCCTTCATTGACTAAATATAATAAATACAATGGGAGCTGTAAGAATTTTAAAGGTGGAGTCGTAGGCTTCTAGGTATGGTAGGGATCTTAAAGATCACTTAACTCCCCCTGTGAAAGCAAACGTCTCAGAAATGGGATATGGTGGGGATCAGTCCTTTGTTAAATTAAATTGGATCCTCGCTGGATCCTTGTAAGTTCGCACATGTCCCTAAAATTAACATAGAAATTGTGTCCTTCCCTGGTGTTACTCTGGAGCAGTGAGAAATAGCCCTCTTGGTCTATCCATGTAAAAGGAGCTGGGATGCCCAACTTCTGAGGCTGGGCATGTGTTCCATTTCCCATTAGCTTGAGCTAAGCCAAAATATTTTGAAGCTCTGAAGCTATTGCTACTACAGAAGCCAACCAATCAGATGAGATATTGATATTCTTAGAAGAGATGATTAAATAATTTGAGAGTAATTATCTACATCGAATGAAGAGTCTCGGAGAACTACACACTGCAGATTTCTTTCTAACCTAACACTGAGTAACAGACATTGTGGTTTAAGGTACCATAAAAAAGTTCTTCTTCAGCGTTTTTTGAGTTTAGAAGGGTAACAATCACGGGGATATTTTTTAAAGATATGAAATTTTTTGTTCTCAAGTTAAATAATTGACTAAATTGCCTTCAGAAGTAAAAAAATCTTTAAAAAGCCTGGCCCTGAAAGACTGATATAATTTCCCTTCTCTCATAATATAGCCTCAGATTACAAAATCCCATTTAAACTTCTCCTTTCTTTGAAACAAATGAGAAGCAGGAAAGTGAAAGTAAAACACCAGTATAAATATGGAGCTTTTCTAGGAGTGAAAAAAAAATATGCATGTATACAATTTCTCAGTAGTACAAATATTTCAATAGATCTTTTTGGAAAGTTCAACACAAAGAAAATCCACTTAACCCTTAATCAAAATGCTCTCTGTATTTGCTTTGCTCTTCTTGGCTCTCTACAATTAGAGTGTAGCAAGCATAAGTTTTTCTTAGTGAATTCCTGCCTTGTAAATCAATGACATTGGTGATGTTTCTTACTTTTTGTATCAAGTTGCTTAATTAAGACACCATACCTTTTAAGGGTTTGTAGTGTTTTAAGAAAACAATGGATACTTAGATGCTAAATAATAATGTCTGCCCAATTCAGAGCTTTTTGCCAAATCCAGGATCCTTTTATAAAAGGCCTTTTCAGTGGTCAAGGCACATTAAACTTGGAATTGAAAGGTCACTAAAAGACACTGAGATTTTCAATTAAGTGTAATTCCCTTCTCAAGAAAGGTAACACTTCTGATTTCTGCATGAATATTCTTAGGGAATGATGGAGAGGTGTATGAGGGGCAAGGTCCTTTAAGATCAGAAATAAGAACACCAGGGTCATAGGTGCATTTATATACAGCCTGCATGACGTGTTAAATGTTTTAAATTACTTGCCACTACTCAAAACCCAGGATTTTAATCTGTATTTCCTGCTTCTCTTGAAGATTTTGTCCCCCGTGGCCATATTTCCTCATGATGGGAGCTAGTAGGAGCTGCCAATGGCTACCCTTTAGGCAAGGCACAAGCTTGCCATCTCACCAGCCTCCCTGGGCCAGCTTTACCAATTTGTACTCCCTGCCTGACTGATGGGCTTGTGGGTTTGTGAACCTGGCTTGGTGTGTAAAGAAATCTGGCTGCTGCTTCTCTGGAAATTCGGGAGCACTCATGTCCTCTGATAGCTCTGTTGACGAGGAACCCTCCGTCTTCCATGTCCTGGGTGAGAAGTGTCTTGTCCTGAAAGCCTCCTGGGAAAATTCCAGGAGGCTCTTAGTGAGACTGAAGGAGTTGAGAAGCCTCCTTGGTACATACGGGATGCTTAATAAAACTATGAGTAGGTCTTAGTCTCCTCTTAGTCTTTTATCGTCTCTTCATTTTCAAGCCAAAATTGGCCATTAGGCAAATTATGAAGTAGGTGAAGTTAACTTTTGTAATCTCATTCTCTCCTTTTCTCTTCTGAGAGGAACTCAGCCCTAATCAATCAGATGGTCTATGGACTAACATAACATCACTCTCAGACCTCCAATGGCTTCCCATCACTTTAGAATAAAACCCAAAGTACATACCATGGCCAACAAGGCCCTACATGATCTGGCCCCTGTCTACCTTTCCATCTTTATCTGCTACCACTCTCCCCCTCCCTCACTGTGCTCTAGCCATAGTGAGGTTTTTACTATTTCCCAAACAGGCCAAGCAGGATCCCATCTAAGGGCCTTTCCATAGCTATTCCCCAAGCCTGGAAAGTGCTTCCCATAGGCAGGGATATAGCTAGCTTCCTCACTCCGTTTAGGCCTCTACTCAAATTTCACTTTCCCAGAGTTGGCATTGCCTAACAACTGACATATATAGCCCATTCTCTTTTTGTTTTGGTTTTTTGTTTTGTTTTATTTGTTTCGTTTTCTTTGTTTCTTGTTTTGTTTTGATTTTGTTTATTTGTTTGTTTGTTTTTGGTTGCGCAGCTTGCAGGATCCTAGTTCCCTGACCCCGGTGGTCTAGTGGTTAGGACTCTGGGCTTTCACTGCCAAGAACCTGGGTTCAGTCCCTGGTCGGGAAACTAAGATCCCACAAGCTGCATGGCATAGCCAAAATAAAATAAAATAAAGCTAATATTTTTAAAAGTAATAAAATAAAATAAATAGCCTATTCTCCCATCACAGTCCATCATTCCCTATCCCCTCATCCTGTTTTATTTTCATATCCCTGATCACTAATTTAACACTCTAGAGGAAATCCTCACTTTGCATGGTAGTGGGGACCATAAAAATTGTCATACACTTCTGCAAAGCATTCTTAATAATAAATGGGGAAAATTATGATTGCTCCATTAATGACCATTAAAATTTTTGGTCAAAACTTTAAAAACACTCCTATCATTGGTTATAAACATATAGAAATATGAAAAACTTATAAAATAAAGATTTATTTACTACACTGTAATTTTAAACATTAGGAATATTGAGAATTTAAATGTTTTATTTCTTTATAGAAAACGTATCAATTGGATGGACATTTCTCAAAAGAAGATATACAGAAGGCCAAAAGGTACGTGAAAAGATGTTCAATGTCACTAATCATTACCAAAATGCAAATCAAAACACAATGAGATACTGCTGCAAATCCATTAAGATGGCTATTATTCTACAAAAACACAGAAAATAACAAGTGTTGTTGAGGTTGTGGAGAAATTGGAACCCTTGTGGATTGTTGCAGAGATGTAAAATGGTGCAGCCACTATGGGAGATAGTATGACAGTTCCTCAAAAAATTAAACATAGAATTATCCTGTGATTTAACAATTCCAGTTTCACATCTAGATATATACATGAAAGAATTAAAAACCAAGGACTTGAATAGATATTTGCACACCAATATTCACAGCAGCATTATTCATAATAGCCCAAAGGTAGAAAAAAGCTAAATGGGATAAACAAAATGTGGTACATACATACAATGGAATATTTTTCAGCCTTAAAAAGATCTTAAAAAAAAGAAAGTAAATTCTGACACATGCTACAGTATGGATGAACCTTGAAGACATTATGCTAAGTGAAATAGGCCAGTCACAAAAGGGCGAATACTATATGACCCCACTTATATGAGGTATCTAGAGTAGTGAAATTCATTGACACAGAAGGTAGAGTAGAGGCTACCAGGGGCTGGGGGAAGAAGGGAATGGGGGGAGACCTTCAAGATGGCAGAGGAGTAACACATGGAGATCACCATCCTCCCCACAAATACATCAAAAATACATCTACACGTGGAACAGCTCTTACAGAACACCTACTGAACACTGGCAAAGGACCTCAGACTTCCCCAAAGGCAAGAAACTCCCCATGTACCTGACTAGGGCAAAATTAAAAAAAAAAAAAAAAACAGAGACAAAAGAATAGGGACGGGACCTGCACCAGTGGGAGGGAGCTGTGAAGGAGGAAGGGTTTCCACACACTAGGAAGCCCCTTCACGGGCGGAGACTGCGGGTGGCGGAGGGGGAAAGCTTCGGAGCCGCGGAGGAGAGCGCAGCCACAGGGGTGCGGAGGGCAAAGCGGAGAGATTCCCACACAGAGGATTGGTGCCGACCAGCAATCACCAGCCTGAGAGTCTTGTCTGCTCACCCGCCGAGATGGGTGGGGGCTGGGAGCTGAGGCTGTGGCTTTGGAGGTCAGATCCCAGGGAGAGGACTGGGGTTGACTGCATGAACACAGCCTGAAGGGGGCTAGTGCACCACAGCTAGCTGGGAGGGAGTCCAGGAAAAAGTCTGGACCTGCTGAAGAAGCAAGAGACCATTGTTTCGGGCTGCACGAGGAGAAGGGATTCAGAGCACCGCCTAAGCGAGCTCCAGGGATGGGCATGAGTCACGGCTATCAGCGCGGACCCCAGAGATGGGCATGAAACACTAAGGCTGCTGCTTGCAGCCACCAAGAAGCCTGTGTGCAAGCACAGGTCACTATCCCCACCTCCCCTACCAGCAGCCTGTGCAGCCCGCCACTGCCAGGGTCCCGTGATCCAGGGACAACATCCTCAGGAGAACACACGGCGTGCCTCAAGCTGTTGCAACGTCACACCAGCCGCCGCCACTGCAGGCCCACCCCGCACTCCATACCCCTCTCTCCCCCCGGCCTGAGTGAGCCAGAGCCCCCTAATCAGCCGCTCCTTTAACCCCGTCCTCTCTGGATGGGAACAGACGCCCTCAGGCGACCTACATGCAGAGGTGGGGTCAAACCCAAAGCTGAACCCCAGGAGCTCTGAGAAAAAAGAAGAGAAAGGGAAATCTCTCAAGCAGCCTCAGGAGCAGCGGATTAAATCTCCACAATCAACTTGATGTACCCTGCATCTCTGGAATACCTGAATAGACAACAAATCATCCCAAAATTGAGGCAGTGGATTTTGGGAGCAACGGTAGACTTAGGGTTTGCTTTCTGCATCTAATTTGTTTAGGTTTCATGTTTATCTTAGTTTAGTATTTGGAGTTTACTATCATTGGTAGATTTGTTTATTGATTTGGTTGCTCTCTTCCTTCTTTTTTTTTATTAAATATAGATATATATTTTTTTCCTTTTTCTCTTTTTGTGAGAGTGTATGTGTATGCTTCCTTGTGTGATTTTGACTGTATACCTTTGCATTTACCATTTGTCCTAGGGTTCTGCCTGTCTGTATTTTTTTTTTGTTTTTCTTTTTGTTTTGGTTCTTTTGTTGTTGTTGTTATTGGGGTTTTTACCACTTGTTAGCATTGGTGGATTTGTTTTTTGGTTAGTTTGCTCTCTTCTTTCTTTCTTTCATTTTTTAATAACTTTTTTAATTTTTTAATAATTATTTTTTAATTTAATGACTTTTTATTTTATTTTTCTTTCTTTCTTTCTTTTTTTCTCCCTTTTCTTCTGAACTGTGTGGCTGACAGGGTCTTGGGGCTCCGGCAGGTGTCAGTCCTGTGCTGCTGAGGTGGGAGAGCTGAGTTCAGGACATTGGTCCACCAGAGACCTCCCAGCTCAACATAATATCAAACAGTGAAAGCTCTCCCAGAGATCTCCATCTCAACGCCAAGACCCAGCTCCACTCAACGACCAACAAGCTACAGTGCTAGACACCCTATGGCAAACAAGTAGCAAGACAGGAACACCACCCCACCCATTAGCAGAGAGGCTGCATAAAATCATAATAAGGTCACCGAAGCCCCCAAACACACGACCAGATGTGGTCCTGCCCACCAGAAAGACAAGATCCAGCCTCATCCACCAGAATACAGGCACTAGTCCCCTCCACGAGGAAACCTACACAACCCACTGAACCAACCTTACCCACTGAGGGCAGACACCAAAAACAATGGTAACTGCAAACCTGCAGCCTGCAGAAAGCAGACCCCAAACACAGTAAGTTAAGCAAAAGGAGAAGACAGAGAAACACAGCAGATCAAGGAGCAAGGTAAAAACCCACCAGATCAGTCTACCTGAAAAAGAATTCAGAATAATGATAGTAAACATGATCCAAAATCTTGGAAATACAATGGAAAAAATACAAAAAATGTTTAACATGGACCTAGAAGAACTAAAAAGCAAACAAACAATGATGAACAACACAATAACTGAAATTAAAAATACTCTAGAAGGAATCAATAGCAGAATAACTGAGGCAGAAGAACGGATAAGTGACCTGGAAGATAAAATAGTGGAAATAACTACTGCAGAGCAGAATAAAGAAAAAAGAATGAAAAGAATTAAGGACAGTCTCAGAGACCTCTGGGACAGAATTAAACCCACCGGAGGGGGGAAGCTTCAGAGCCGCGGAGGAGAGCGCAGCAACAGGGGTGCAGAGAGCAAAGCAGAGAGATTCCCGCACAGAGGATCAGGGCCGACCGGCACTCACCAGCCCGAGAGGCTTGTCTGCTCACCCGCCCGGGCGGGCGGGGCTGGTAGCTGAGGCTCCGGCTTCAGTCAGATTGCAGGGAGAGGACTGGGGTTGGCGGCGTGAACACAGCCTGCAGGGGGTTAGTGCACCACGGCTAGCTGGGAGGGAGCCCGGGAAAAGTCTGGAGCTGCCGAAGAGGCAAGAGACTTTTTCTTCCCTCTTTGTTTCCTGGTGTGGGAGGAGAGGGGATTAAGAGCGCTGCTTAAAGGAGCTCCAGAGACGGGCGCGAGCCGCGCTACCCCAGAGACAGGCATGAGACATTAAGGCCGCTGCTGCCGCCACCAAGAAGCCTCTGTGCGAGCACAGGTCACTCTCCACACCTCGCTTCCGGGGAGCCTGTGCAGCCCGCCACTGCCAGGGTACTGATATCCGGGGACAGCTGCCCTGGGAGAACGCACGGCGCACCTCAGGCTGGTGCAACGTCATGCCGGCCTCTGCCGCCGCAGGCTCGCCCCACACTCCATACCCCTCCCTCCCCCCAGACTGAGTGAGCCAGAGCCCCTGAATCAGTGGCTCCTTTAACCCCATCCTGTCTGAGCGAAGAACAGACGCCCTCCGGCTACCTGCATGCAGAGGCGGGGCCAAATCCAAAGCTGAACCCTGGGAGCTGTGCAAACAAAGAAGATAAAGGGAAATCTCTCCCAGCAGCCTCAGGAGCAGCGGATTAAAGCTCCACAATCAACCTGATGTACCCTGCACCTGTGGAATACATGAATACACAACGAATCATCCCAAATTGAGGAGGTGGACTTTGAGAGCAAGATTTATTATTTTTTCTTCTTTTCCTCTTTTTGTGAGTGTGTATCTGTATGCTTCTGTGTGAGATTTTGTCTGTATAGCTTTGCTGTCACCATTTGTCCTAGGGTTCTATCCATCCGTTTTTTCTTTCTCTTAACTTTTAAAAAAATATTTTTTTAATAATAATTTTTTTTAGCAATTTTATTTTATTTTATATTACTTTATTTTATTTTGTTTTATCCTCTTTCTTTCTTTCTACTTTTTCTCCCTTTCATTCTGAGCTGTGTGGATGAAAGGCTCTTGGAGCTGCAGCCAGGAGTCAGTGTTGTGCCTCTGAGGTGGGAGAGCCAACTTCAGGACACTGGTCCACAAGAGACCTCCCAGCTCCACGTAATATCAAATGGCAAAAATCTCCCAGAGATCTCCATCTCAACACCAACACCCAGCTTCAGTCAAAGACCAACAAGCTACAGTGCTGGACACCCTATGCCAAACAACTACCAAGACAGGAACACAACCCCACCCATTAGCAGAGAGGCTGCCTAAAATCATAATAAGTCCACAGACACACCAAAGCACACCACCAGACATGGACCTGCCCACCAGAAAGACAAGATCCAGCCTCATCCACCAGAACACAGGCACTAGTCCCCTCCACCAGGAAGCCTACACAACCCACTGAAACAACTTTAGCCACTGGGGACAGACTTCAAAAACAATGGGAACTAGGAACCTGCAGCCTGCAAAAAGGAGACCCCAAACACAGTAAGATAAGCAAAATGAGAAGACAGAAAAACACACAGCAGATGAAGGAGCAAGATAAAAACCCACCAGACCTAATAAATGAAGAGGAAATAGTCAGTCTACCTGAAAAAGAATTCAGAATAATGATAGTAAAGATGATCCAAAATCTTGGAAACAGAATGGACAAAATGCAAGAAACATTTAACAAGGACCTAGAAGAACTAAAGATGAAACAGGCAATGATGAACAGCACATTATATGAAATTAAAAATACTCTAGAAGGGATCAATAACAGAATAACTGAGTCAGAAGAACGGATAAGTGACCTGGAAGATAAAATAGTGGAAATAACTACTGCAGAGCAGAATAAAGAAAAAGAATGAAAAGAACTGAGGACACTCTCAGAGACCTCTGGAACAACATTAAACACACCAACATTCGAATTATAGGGGTTCCAGAAGAAGAAGAGAAAAAGAAAGGGACTGAGAAAATATTTGAAGAGATTATAGTTGAAAACTTCCCTAATATGGGAAAGGAAATAGTTAATCAAGTCCAGGAAGCACAGAGAGTCCCATACAGGATAAATCCAAGGAGAAACATGCCAAAACACATATTAATCAAACTATCAAAAATTAAATACAAAGAAAATATATTAAAAGCAGCAAGGGAAAAAAACCAAATAACACACAAGGGAATCCCCATAAGGTTAACAGCTGATCTTTCAGCAGAATCTCTGCAAGCCAGAAGGGACTGGCAGGACATATTTAAAGTGATGAAGGAGAAAAACCTACAACCAAGATTACTCTACCTAGCAAGGATCTCATTCAGATTTGATGGAGAAATTAAAACCTTTACAGACAAGCAAAAGCTGAGAGAGTTCAACACCACCAAACCAGCTTTACAACAAATGCTAAAGGATCTTCTCTAGGCAAGAAACACAAGAGAATGAAAAGACTTACAATAACAAACCCAAAACAATTAAGAAAATGGGAATAGGAACATACATATCAGTAATTACCCTAAATGTAAATGGTTAAATGCTCCAACCAAAAGACACAGACTCGCTGAATGGATACAAAAACAACACCCATATATATGCTGTCTACAAGAGACCCACTTCAGACCTAGAGACACATACGGACTGAAAGTGAGGGGATGGAAAAAGATATTCCGTGCAAATGGAAACCAAAAGAAAGCTGGAGTAGCAATTCTCATATCAGACAAAATAGACTTTAAAATAAAGACTATTAGAAGAGACAAAGAAGGACACTGCATAATGATCAAGGGATTGATCCAAGAAGAAGATATAACAATTGTAAATATTTATGCACCCAACATAGGAGCACCTCAATACATAAGGCAAATACTAACAGCCATAAAAGGGGAAATCGACAGTAACACAGTCATAGTAGGGGACTTTAACACCCCACTTTCACCAATGGACAGATCATCCAAAATGAAAGTAAATAAGGAAACACAAGCTTTAAATGATACATTAAACAAGATGGACTTAATTGATATTGATAGGACACTCTATCCAAAAACAACAGAATACACATTTTTCTCTAGTGCTCATGGAACTTTCTCAAGGATAGATCATATCTTGGGTCACAAATCAAGCCTTGGTAAATTTAAGAAAATTGAAATTGTATCAAGTATCTTTCCGACCACAACACTATGAGACTAGATATCAATTACAGGAAAAGTTCTGTAAAAAATACAAACACGTGGAGGCTAAACAATACACTACTTAATAACAAAGTGATCCATGAAGAAATCAGAGAGGAAATCAAAAAATACCTAGAAACAAATGACAATGAAGACACGATGACGCAAAACCTATGGGAAGCAGCAAAAGCAGTTCTAAGAGGGAAGTTTATAGCAATACAATCCTACCTTAAGAAACAGGAAACATCTCGAATAAACAACCTAACCTTGCACGTAAAGCAATTAGTGAAAGAAGAACAAAAACCCCAAAGTTAGCAGAAATCATAAACCCCAAAGTTAGCAGAAGGAAAGAAATCATAAAGAAATCAGATCAGAAATAAATGAAAAAGAAATAAAGGGAACGATAGCAAAGATCAATAAAACTAAAAGCTGGTCCTTTTAGAAGATAAACAAAATTGATAAACCATTAGCCACACTCATCAAGAAAAAAAGAGAGAAGACTCAAATCAATAGAATTAGAAATGAAAAAGGAGAAGTAACAACTGACACTGCAGAAATACAAAAGATCATGAGAGATTACTACAAGCAACTCTATGCCAATAAAATGGACAACCTGGAAGAAATGGACAAATTCTTAGAAATGCACAACTGCCAAGACTGAATCAGGAAGAAATAGAAAATATGAACAGACCAATCACAAGCACTGAAATGGAAACTGTGATTAAAAACCTTCCAACCAACAAAAGCCCAGGACCAGATGGCTTCACAGGCGAATTCTATCAAACATTTAGAGAAGAGCTAACACCTATCCTTCTCATACTCTTCCAAAATATAGCAGAGGGAGGAACACTCCCGAACTCATTTTACGAGGCCACCATCACACCCTGATACCAAAACCAGACAAAGATGTCACAAGGAAAGAAAACTACAGGCCAATATCACTGATGAACATAGATGCAAAAATCCTCAACAAAATGCTAGCAAACAGAATCCAACAGCACATTAAAAGGATCATGCACCATGATCAAGTGGGGTTTATCCCAGGAATGCAAGAATTCTTCAATATATGCAAATCAATCAATGTGATACACCATATTAACAAATTGAAAGAGAAAAACCTATGGTCATCTCAATAGATAAAGAGAAAGCTTTCAACAAAATTCAACACCCATTTAGGATAAAAACCCTCCAGAAAGTAGGCATAGAGGGAACTTTCCTCAACATAATAAAAGCCATATATGACAAATCCACAGCCAACATCGTCCTCCATGGTGAAACATTCAAAGCATTTCCACTAAGATCAGGAATAAGACAAGCTTGCCCACTCTCACCACTCTTATTCAACATACTTTTGGATGTTTTAGCCATAGCAATCAGAGAGGAAAAGGAAATAAAAGGAATCCAAATCGAAAAAGAAGAAGTAAATCTATCACTGTCTGCAGATGACATGATACTATATATAGAGAATCCTAAAGACGCTACCAGAAAACTACTAGAGCTAATCAATGAATTTGGTAAAGTAGCAGGATACAAAATTAATGCACAGAAATCTCTGGCATTCCTATACACTAATGATGAAAAATCAGAAAGTGAAATCAAGAAAACACTCCCATTTACCATTGTAACAAAAAGAATAAAATATCTAGGAATAAACCTACCTAAGGAGACAAAAGACCTGTATGCAGAAAATTATAAGACACTGATGAAAGAAGTGAAAGGTGATACAAATAGATGGAGAGATGTACCATGTTCTTGGATTGGAAGAATCAACATTGTGAAAATGACTCTACTACCCAAAGCGATCTACAGATTCAATGCAATCCCTATCAAACTACCACTGGCATTTTTCACAGAAATAGAACAAAAAATTTCACAGTTTGTAAGGAAACACAAAAGACCCCAAATAGCCAAAGCAATCTTGAGAATGAAAAACGGAGCTGGAGGAATCACGCTCGCTGATTTCAGACTGTATTACAAAGCTACAGTAATCAAGACAGTATGGTACTGGCACAAAAACAGAAAGATAGATCAATGGAACAGGATAGAAAGCCCAGGGATAAACCCACGCACATATGGCCACCTTATTTTTGATAAAGTAGGCAGAAATATACAGTTGAGAAAGGACACCCTCTTCAATAAGTGGTGCTGGGAAAACTGGACAGGTACATGTAAAAGTATGTGATTAGATCACTCCCTAACACCATACACAAAAATAAGCTCAAAATAGATCAAAGACCTAAATGTAAGGCCAAAAACTATCAAACTCTTAGAGGAAAACATAGGCAGAACACTCTTTGACATAAATCACAACAAGATCCTTTTTGACCCACCTCCTAGTGAAATGGAAATTAAAAAAAAAAAAAAAAACCAAATGGGACCTAATGAAACTTTAAAGCTTTTGCACAGAAAAGGAAACCATAACCAAGACCAAAAGACAACCCTCAGAATGGGAGAAAATATTTGCAAATGAAGCAACTGACAAAGGATTAATCTCCAAAATTTATAAGCAGCTCATGCAGCTCAATAACAAAAAAACAAACAACCCAATCCAAAAATGGCCAGAAGACCTAAATAGACATTTCTCCAAAGAAGATATACAGACTGTCAACAAACACATGAAAGAATGCTCAACATCATTAATCATTAGAGAAATGCAAATCAAAACTACAATGAGATATCATCTCACACCGGTCAGAATGACCATCATCAAAAAATCTACAAACAATAAATGCTGGAGAGGGTGTGGAGAAGAGGGAACACCCTTGCACTGCTGGTGGGAATGTGAATTGGTACAGCCACTATGGAGAACAGTATGGAGGTTCCTTAAAAAACTACAAATAGAACTACCATATGACCCAGCAATCCCACTACTGGGCATATACCCTGAGAAAACCATAATTCAATAAGAGTCATGTGGGCTTCCCTCGTGCCACAGTGGTTGAGAGTCTGCCTGCTGATGCAGGGGACGTGGGTTCATGCCCCAGTCCGGGAAGATCCCACGTGCCGTGGAGCAGCTGGGCCCGTGAGCCATGGCCGCTGAGCCTGCGCATCCGGAGCCTGTGTTCTGCAACGGGAGAGGCCACAACAGTGAGAGGCCTGCGTACCGCACAAAAAAAAAAAAAAGAGTCATGTACGAAAATGTTCATTGCAGCTCTATTTACAATAGCCAGGAGATGGAAACAACCTAAGTGTCTGTCACTGGATGAATGCATAAAGAAGATTTGGCACATATATAGAATGGAATATTACTCAGCCATAAAATGAAATGAAATTGAGCTATTTGTAATGAGGTGGATGGACCTAGAGTCTGTCATACAGAGTGAAGTAAGTCAGAAAGAGAAAGACAAATACCATATGCTAACACATATGTATGGAATTTAAGAAAAAAAAATGTCATGAAGAACCTAGGAGTAAGACAGGAATAAAGACACAGATCTACTAGAGAATGGGCTTGAGGATATGGGAAGGGGAAAGGGTAAGCTGTGACAAAGTGAGAGAGTGGCATGGACATATATACACTACCAAACGTAAAATAGATAGCTAGTGGGAAGCAGCCGCATAGCACAGGAAGATCGGCTTGGTGCTTTGTAACCACCTAGAGGGGTGGGATTTGGAGGGTGAGAGGGAGGGAGACGCAAGAGGGAAGAGATATGGGAACATATGTATATGTATAAGTGATTCACTTTGTTATAAAGCAGAAACTAACACACCATTGTAAAGCAATTATACCCCAATAAAGATGTAGAAAAGAAAAATTTCACAACTTGTATGGAAACACAAATGACCCTGAATAGCCAAAGCAACGTTGAGAAAGAAAAACGGAGCTGGGGGAATCAGGCTCCCAGTCTTCAGACTATATTACAAAGGTACAGTAATCAAGAGAGTATGGTACTGGCACAAAAACAGAAATATAGACCAATGGAACAGGATAGAAAGCCCAGAGATAAGCCCACACACATATGGTCACCTTATTTTTGATAAAGGAGGAAAGAATATACAATGGAGAACAGCCTATTCAATAAGTAGTGCAGATGTAGAGAATGGACTTGAGGACACGGGGAGGGAGAAGGGTAAGTTGGGACAAAGTGTGAGTGTGGCATCTACTTATATATACTACCAAATTAAAAATTGATAGCTAGTGGGAAGCAGCCACATCGCACAGGGAGATCAGCTCAGTGCTTTGTGACCACCTAGAGGCATGGGATAAGGAGGGTGGGAGGGAGATGCAAGAGGGAGGAGATATGGGGATATATGTATATGTACAGCTGATTCACTTTGTTATAAAGCAGAGTCTAGCACACCATTGTAAAGCAATTATACTCCAATAAAGATGTTAAAAAGTAAAAAAAGGGAATGGGGAGTTAGTGTTTAATGAGTACATATTTTCAGTATGAGATGATGAAAAAGTTCTAGACATGGCTATTGGTGATGGTTGTATGACAATGTGAATATATTTAATGACATAACTGTACATTTAAAAGTGGTTAAAATGGCAAATTTTATGTTGTGTATATTTTGCCAATTAAAAAAACTTATGAAGAGTAATTTGAGCAGTGCTTGCCTCTTTCTTCTCATTGTAAAACTCATGACATTATTTTTATTCCTTGCTGAACAGCCATATTCCTTTCTAAGTTTGGACCAGCTTCCAACATTTTGTCCTTTGTGTTCTCAATGTCACGAAAAATCTCTAAGAGTTCCTTTAATGTTAACTTCTTTTGCTGGTATGCCTTCCTCTGGGACTTCTTCATCCTTTTCATGATGAGTCATGCTCACTTTTTTCATTTAAGCCCATAAAGTTACCTTTCTAACGTCCTCTGGCTGCAAAGCTAGAGCCTCTCAAACAGCAGCACTGTGTCCACATCTCAGAGTCAGCTATTTATTCTATAACTTCGTTTACTTTCTATTAGAAACCTGTAAAGTTACTTACACAGCACAGTAAAATTTCCTGACCTGCTGTGTGCATACTACTTGCTATATGCTTGAATATTTTCAATTGCATGACTTATATTTTTTTCAAAACTCAGCTAAAGAAATTGCATGAAATTGTATCCCTCTCTCTCTCCAGCTGTGTCATCAATAGCCTGTTATAAAGTCCATCTACTAGGCTTTAAATGTTGAAATAACTCCATGGTCCATTGGATGAAATTGTGTTTGGTGGTAAAAAGCAAATTTTCACATTTCCATTCAAGAGAATCAGGGTGACCTGGAGCATTATCCAACAGTAGTAGTGGTTTTCTTTTGTTATCACATAAACTTTTTAAATTCAAATGTATATATATATATATATTTTTTTTTTTTACATATACATGTATCTATAAAAGTTAAATTATTTTCCCTGCAACGTCTCTCTGTCACTGGAAGACAAGGAGGCAATACAACTACATGCTTTGCTGTCCTTGTGTGAGCTGAGCAACAGATGTGCAGTGACTAGTCACTGATTCACTTTGAAAAGAAGGGATGTGATTGGTCACTGATCATACCATAACATGCATCTCTTATTTACATATTGATTTGTGGACTGGAGAGCTAGCAGTGAAATTTGTATTCTATGCAATTACTCATAATTAATTTATGGTGAGGACTGAAATTTGAACTGTGTTGTTGGGTGACTACTGTTAACTAAATCATGGTGATTGAAATTCATGTAAATCGGAACAATGCAAAGTGAGGACTATCTGTATTACACATCTACTATTTGCTTGTTATGTTTCCCCCACCAGAATGTAAGTTAAGTGGGATGGAGACTTAGCCTATTTTATTTACAGTTATATTCCTAATGCCATAGAACAAAGCCAGAGTAGGGGCTCAAAAATACTTGTAGAAAAGGAGGAAAGGAAAGACAGAGAATGGAAGAAAGGGAGGAAGGAAGGGGAGAGAGAGGTAAGATCATCAAGTTAGATCAACTGTCAAGATCCTCAGAGAAGCAAAAGAACTTTCTCAAAGGCACCCAGCTCTCCAAGGTTCTGCCTTGGGGTCTGACATGTACCCCCTAACCTGCGTTGTTCTTCTTGCTCTTTCTCTCCTTCTCTCCAAACTTTATTTCAAGTTATGCATTCACATGAAGATGTGACTAACAACACTTTGGGACCTTAATCAGTTGACCTTTGAGGAGGGATTAGAGCCTTACCTCAGAAGGCCACAATCCTGTGGGGGGAGGTGACATTAGGGTCTTCCCAGACTCCCTAGTATCAGACTACAGAACCTACTAATTCTTAGTCTATGTCAAACTATTTGCATTTTCTTTCCTAATGTCCTTGTGTGGTGCTACAATCAGAGATCACAGGATGCTGGGGTTTTCCTCTGAGTATCTCACTCCCCTGAGGTTAGGTTTCTAATCTACTCATGGCACTCCGTTGTCCCAGAGCAGATGGGGCAGCCTGGCCAACTCAGAGGGGGAAAACACTGACTTCAGATGAAAAATTTCTGTTTCTGTGACTAAGGACTTAGTCAGCTACCTGGTTTAGGACGTACTATTTGTCAGAAAGTAGATCTGGAGGAAATATCACTCATTCTAGCTAGAGTAATCATTTTCAGTACATTTTTTACTCATGAAATTTAAAAAGAATGGGGTGCCAGTTTAACCTTGTGGTTAAGGTTATGAATGAGAACAGAAGTTTAAATTACCCAGGGAGGTCCCCTTAGTCAGAGTTTCAGAGCATTCCAGACTCTTGTGTCAATTAAAGCACATTGAACTTCAATAGAATAACAAAAAGGCAAGCAGCGGTCTGTTTGGAGACTCCGCCTCTTCCCCTAATGTTCTGCTCACTTGCCCTCTCTCCCCCTCCCTCCTTCCTTCGCTCTCTCTTTCCCTCTTTTTCTTCCTTTCTTTGTTTCTCTTTCTCTCTCTTTCTTTCCTTCCTTCTTTCCTTGAAAAAAGCAACTGTTCTTTACAAGAATAAAATTACTTAAGTAATTAAATGGAACTGACCTTAGCTGATATCTTCTAAGTTTCTAAATCCAAGCTCTATATCAACAATTATATGTTTTCTTTAATTTTCAGATCTTTTGCTTTTTCCCTTTCCTTTTCCATATTCCTCCTATACCCTCAGATCACCATACTTTGGACCTCCCACTAATGGTTTGAACCCGAGAAAGAAAGAGGTTGACTCCCTCAAGGGAGAGTTACAAGGGGTCAATGATGCCTGCCCCTCTTCTTGTTAGATGCTCTTGCAGGAAGTTTGGTGAAAAGAATTAGTTGGCTAGAATTAGTCTTCAGTTTGGTAAATTTCCAACATCTGTGCTTTTCCTGGTTGTCATTAGCATAAATATTTCCCCCCATATTAGCATAAATATTTGAGAGTCAACAACTGAAAGAATTTGAAAAACTTACTGACTGAAGATTTTTGTCACAGACACTCCATTTCAACTGGCATCTTTCACTCTTTAAAAGTTCTATCATCTTAAACAGTACTTTCTTCTTTTGTTCTATTGAATTTCAATTATGTGCAAGCCCTGTAGGGAGATACAAAGATGGATAGGACACAGTTCCTACGCTTACAGCTGAAAACCATGCAAGAACATAAGATTCAGGCTGGCCAAAAGCTGAATAAGAGCACAGGGCTAAAATAATAGTAAAAGAAAACATTGAACAAGAGATGGTGCATGCAGGCTTTGTTTAATTTTCAGGTTACCATTATAGACAGAACATACCAAAGAAGGTCTGAGGAAAATGGGACACCTTGGGGTTTGTGGGCAGGAGGGAACTGTGAGGATAGAGAAAGGAGTTCAGATCAGAGATGCATCTGGAAGGAATTGGAAGACAGAGTTGCAGGGGAAGGTTTTTTAGGTGGAGAATATGTGGGCAAACAGGGCTACCAAGTGAGGTTGTTCAATTTGTAACACAAGGGCTTGCCATTCACATCATACTCTCTGAGCAGAATACAACCTTTGTGGCCACTGGTAGCAATCTTGGGGCAAGAGTCTAAGACATTTCCAGGACAAAATCTCTTGCAGACATAAAGAGTAGACTTGCTATCGTGATGTAAATCCTCAGAGGGCAAGGACTGGGTCTTATTTGTCTTTGGATCCTCAGAGCTTTGCACAGAGTCTGACACATCTTAGGTATTTAACACATGTCTCCCGAATGAATGAACTATAGAACTCAATCTTATCGAAGCCCCACCAGTTGGTTAGTCCAAATGAGGGTGAGGTCACCGAATGGGGATAACTCATATTTCTTTGATATCTCTGGATAATGTTGGGCCTCAGGCCCAGAACTATCTCTCTTCCAAGTCATTTCAGTTATTCCCAGGACCTTAAGGGGTGTTTTGCATGTGCTCATGCACTGTCTTCTCTTATTCTTCCAGTCTGGTCTTTATCCGATGTTTTGAAAGAGGCAATATCCCAGCCATGCCCACTCTGCAGAGCCACCACCCCTTCTGTGAGTATGGTATACCTCCCATGAATTTATCTCCTGTGCACCCAAAGCTGCTATAGTGGAAGCCATGATGGCCTCATGGTCCCTTTGACTCCTGGGACTGAAGCCTTACTAATTCTATGGAGAAATGGAGAGAATGGTCTTTTGTTTTCCAGGGCCATCTACATAGACACGAAGATATGTTGAATGTCTCATATCTGACACAGCCCTCCTTAAAACAATGTCTTCAGCTTCTGTCTGTCCCAACAATGAGCAGAAGATGGACACCATGCAGTTCTTTCTACACACTGTCCCCATTTTTCTGCTCTTGAAAAAGAATGTACACTGGAAAATATTGGGGGTATGTGAGAACATGAAGTATTGTAGTTTGGCTGCAGCAAAGTTTGTCCAGGCAAATGGGACACAAGTTGGCCCTGAGGAAGACTGAATTAAATAGTGAGAATGAATGAGTATAAACCCTAAACACTATTTAGTGGAAAACCATTTAAAAGTTATTTGAAGAGAAGCCATAGTTTTATGATTAAGTATGGAGAAAACTATCATTATGACTCATTAGAGATGTAACAAAAGTCTAGGCAGAATAGGACAGTGCAGTTACACAGACCCAGGTTTGAGTCTCAGTGACATTGGTTAAGTCACTTAACCTCAGGGACTCCTAGTTTCCTCATCTATAAAATAGATATATTATCCACATCTCAGGATCTTTTGTAAGAATCATATTCATGAAATGCTTAGCACAAAACCTGGAACATAGAATACCTAATAAAATGACCAGAAAAAGTAGCATATTATAAGGTATTCTCACTTCTGGGGTAATCAGGAATTCCCAAAGACAGCGATATAATAAGTAAGCAAAATTGCAAAGGAGACGGAGTTTTATTTGGGGTTGCTTACCTTCTCCTTTACCAACCAATGACCCAGATAATAACCAGGGAACCAATTTGGTTAATTAATTCACATCCTGGTGGTAGCACCTGTTTTTCTTCCATAAATTCCAAGAAGAGGGTGGCTAGGGAGTGAGTGGTGGTAGAAGTTCAGAGATCAGTAGCAGTTTGGGACAAGGGTGGTGGCCTTTTGAGTGTGAGCTCCTTGCCCCTAACCTTTTGCACCACATCCTTAACATGACTCATCATTACCTAGAGCTTATTTTGGATACAAATGGCTCAAGGCTTTTACTCCATTTGAGCATTCTGTGCACTTCCTTCAAAGTTCATTGTGGATGGCCCTGGAAAACAAAAGGCCATTTTCTCCATTTCTAGCACTGGACATCTATAGGTGTGGCTTATAGCTGCCCATTCACCATCGTTTTTAAGCACTCTCTTCCCAGCAGACAGAAAGCCCTGGATTCCAGAAACAGGCTCCACTTACCAAAAATTTCTAAGCTGTCTGAAGATCAACTTCTACCTTCTCAAGGACCTTCCAATTATTCTGGAATAAGTGACAACACTATTTCCTCTCAGGATTATGTTTGCAGGTCTAGAGGTTCCTGAAGAGAGTTTATGATTGCATTTCTTTATTTCCACTGACACAACTTCCAATAACATGAAGAAGAAAACTTTTAAACGGTGTGATTGCAAATCCTAGCTATTTTGTAATCTCTGGTGTATTTGAGAATTACTCATACTAGATGGCACTTGAGGAACAAGAAGTTTCTTGATGTTGTCTACTTCCCTGAAAGACACAAAAAAACAATAAATCTTGTCTCAGTCTGAAAACTGAGTGATCATGCTATGGGATGTCTGATTTTGGAATAGAGGAATAGGACCATGCCATGTTTGGGGGAGTGGTTTAGGATCCAGGAAACCTGGGTTCTTCATTCTCTCTCCCTATATCTTGTAGCCTTGGATAAGAAGTTTCCAGGAGCCTCCTTATGACTTGTGACACTGCTTACCCTGGACCAGGAGAGTTAAGGAAGGAAAGAACTTGGTAAGAGCTTTGGACTAACTGGCACTAACAAAGTTGTCCAGAAATAATGCTCAAACAAGTAGTCCTCATGAATACAAATGTTGTAGCCAATATTTCTGACATTTCAAGAGCCTGAGAAATGTCAGTGCTTTCTACTGTCTGAGGAGAGCCTCCTCTGAGGAAGTCCTCCTGAAGTGGCAAGTGTTTTCTTTTCCACTGCTTGAAGGTCAAACCAAATCACTTCTTCCTCAAATAGGTCTCACTTTCATAGGCTCATAAAATGGCCAAGTTAGAATGTGTCTTGGTTGATGAAGTCAGTTGAGGGTGTGAGGCTGACTCAGGCTGACCCAAGTTCCTCTGTTTATTCAGTACCAGGAATATTTAAATCAGAACTGACCTTAAAATAGCAACTCTTTGGAAAAGGGCTCAGCACTGACTCCTAAGAATCTCTTATAGCTACCCCTCTTACTTTTCTCTTCCAATGGTCACTGCTTAGAAAGTCTATGACAATATATGCCTCGTGTCTGATACTTTCATTTTCACTAAAGAACATTATTACACCACATAAAATTCTAGAATTCATGAGGGACGATTAGAATACCTTAAATTCCTTTGCTCACTGAGAGAATATTATGGCAGAATTTTATCTCTTACACTGGGACACTTAGAAATTGGCCTGCATGAATATCTTTGTTTGATAGAAATTTGAAGCACAATATTCTTCATTAAGGTTTTTGAGAAAGCAAGAGTAACATATTAATTTCCTTCTCATTTTATATACTATGACAAAACCAATTTTGATCATCCTAACCACAACTATTGACTCTCAAGCATCTCTCTTGGGATCTAATTGGCTGCTATAATTCTCCACCTGAATGGCTCATAAAAACTCCAAACTCAGTGAGACTAAAAGATAATTTAAGCTTATTCTGCCTTCTGTCTCCATCTTAGTTAATGGCATGACATTTGCCAATTCTCTCAAATTGGAAAACCTAGAGGCATTTATCCTCAAGTCTCCCTCTCATTCATTCTTGGTGTGCAACTCGTCACTGTACACTGTAGGTTCTCCTGCAGAAACGTCTCTCAGATTAGTCCACATATCCTTTCTTGGATGGTTTCAGCAGCCTCCTGAAGAACCCTCTTGCTTCTTTCCTCTCCTAGAGAGTCCAGGACCCACATGTGATCATGCCACTCCTTGCTCCAAAATTTCAGGTTGCTGGAAGATTAAAATCCAGATTCCTTGACCTGGCACTCACAGTTTTCCTTAACCTGGCCCCAACCACTTCTACACCCTAATTCCCTGCCAAGTCACACCTCCATCCCGTAGACTCCAGCCATAGTCAGTTTTTCACCACTCTACAAACAGGACTGATATTTTTGCCACACTTACCTTGGCTCATTTCCTCTCTCTCAAATGCCTCCTCCATCCCATCTCCACCTAGTTAAATGTTACTTATTCTTCAATACCCATTTCAAATGTACCCGTCCAGGAGAGGCCTTCCTTGAGCTGTTCCTCAACCCCACCCCAAGTTAATGACTCCACCATCCACATTGTCTCAGTATTTTATTCACACCTATATGACAAGAGAAATCTCATCCATCATATATGAGCACCTTGCAAGAGGTTCCCTGTCTTATAATTCATTTTATCCCTGGCACTCAGTAGCATTTGATAAATGGATTAATGGATACATGGATGGGTTGGGTGGTAAAGTTTAAATTGAGGAGAGTGGGCAGACATTGGAGAGAAGGCAGTGTAAGAAAATGGAGAAAAGGGAAAAGAAATTGGAAATCATGTCTCCTTATTTACTCACTTCTAAATTTTATTCATTTCACCCATTTTCCTTCAAATGCAGTTATAATGAATATTTACTTTCTTAATAGTCCCATGCCCTTGTACTTAAGGAGTTGGGAAATTAAATTTACCTTCCAAATCTGCTTAT
The DNA here is from genome assembly GCF_937001465.1 of Orcinus orca. Lineage (NCBI taxonomy): Eukaryota > Metazoa > Chordata > Mammalia > Artiodactyla > Delphinidae > Orcinus > Orcinus orca. The sequence goes on from NC_064580.1 coordinate 41,224,417, forward strand.
TGAGTTCATGAAAAACATTTTCCTACAGTTTATTAGCAGAAATTTTATTGCCCTTTAAATATTTTACAGCAAACAAAAGTACTATGAGGAACTTCCTCTTGTAGCCAAGATGGAGAACAGGGAGAAAATTTATCCTCCCATCTTAAACAACTAAGAAATTGGACAAAATATATGAGACAATGGTTTTTAAGACATTGGACAGCAGGCAAATAAGGACAGTGATCCCTGAGAGGAAACAAAGGAAGTAAGCTCCATAATCACTACTACTTACTACCTGGAGAAGGTATCCAGGTCACAGTACAGGGAGGAGGAACTTGGAGGCGCAGCAGAAGAACCCTTGAGTTGAAGATATGGAGCTGAGAGTCCAGGGATATCAAGGCAACTGGAGTTCACAGTGTAGAGATAAGAAAAGTATATAGAGGAAAAACTCAGAAGAGCTGCAGAGGGCCCTCCTTAAGTATTCAGCAGAGTACTGATCAGTATGTGTGTGAGGAAACTACACAAGGCTGGGGAGAGAACCACCCCAAAGGTTTAGAAGGAACAGTGTCCAGTGGTCACACAGAGCCAGGAATAGTGAATAGTGCCTGTTCCTACCAGTCTGGAGATGGGTGTGGGGATGGGCAGGGCTATAAGGAGTGGAAAGGAGAGATTGTAAAAGGTCATGAGGAAAGTTTTGGAGGTGATGGATATGTTCATTATCTTGATTGTGAAGATGGTTTCATAGCTATACACATATGTAAAAATTTATCAAATTGTGTACCTTAAATATGTGCAGCATATTTTATGTGAATTATACCTCAATGAAGCTATTAAAAATACAGCAGTTATATGGAAGAAGTATGGAGTTTCTATAGATAACTGTTTTGCTTTGAATTAATGATTTATGATAAACAGTTCACATAGATGGCCATTAATTCATTGATTTTAGAGTTTTTAATTCAAATGCAAATAATGCACTACATTTAAAAAATTAAACATCCAACTGCTAACAACAAAGAAAAACCAAAAAAATTACATAGCAAAGTAAAACATCGGCAGTGAGACAAGAATAAGCTGGAAGGAAAATGAAAGGTGGGCTGTTTCTGTCCCAGAGAGAACCTTAGGGTGGAAGAAGCTACCCATCTCTCAGCTCCTGGGAATGGGTGAGGTATAAAAATCTGACTCAAGCTGGGTCATCTCTGAAAAAAAAAATCTCAATGTTTTTCACAGATTTTCTCTTTTATGTGAATGGATAGCCCAACTTTATAGACAAGCAGATTGAGAAGCCTGGCTAATTCCCCAAATCACAAGTAGGGATGGAAAAAGGGAGAAATTAAAATTGCATCAATATCCAGTTTAATTTGGTGGGCAAAGTATTTGAACTCATCTGAAACTGCCTCATCTTGGAATTAGCAGGGGTCACCAGAGTGGAGGGGGTCTACAAACACATCTAAAGGACAAAGACTGCCTCAGAATTAGTGGTGAATATATTGACACACTTTTTTGGTGAGGGCAGATGGAGTATGAGGCAGCAGTGGAATCAAGTAGAATATAATTGGAATTACAACAAGTTTCCTAATGGCTTCACTGTAATCTATAGTCACTTCAGGTTGGGGTAGGGGAACAGAGGTATGTATGTGGTTTGGCAATGCTATGCTAGCTATTTTTTCTTTCATTGTTTTTATATGGTGTTTTCCCACACAGGGCTCATAGCCCTTTACAATATTGAGGCTCCATTCCTTTGTGTTTTTTGAAAAGCCAGTTGTGGAAAGTTTTGATTTCTATTCTTCCAGTGGCTCTATCCAGTACCCACTAAGTATTTGGCCTTCCTTGGGCTGCTCCTAGAAGGCTGACCACAGGCATAGATACCAGATGAAGGATGGTATTTGCCTATGAGAAACAGTGTGGCTAGAAACAAAGGATAGTTTTCAAGAATTCTCTAGGAGACCTCAGTATTATTTTATTTGCTTTCTTTTCTTGAATGATAATCAGAACAAAAATCAGACTGATTATCAGAAATAATTTTATATTGGGGCAGATCAAGAAGAAAAGTTTGACCAAAATTGGGATGGTCAATTTGAATCAACATTTATTGAAGCCTGATATGTGCAAAGCTGTGCTTGGCATTATTGAAGATATACAGGTGGGAAAGATCCAGGCCTCGCTTTCAAGAAGTCAGCAGCCCAACATACAGTAAAGGTAGGAAATCATCCACACACAGCTAATAGGAAGGTTAAAAGACAAAAGTAGTAAAATCATCTACATCCACAATATGCAATTAAGGGATACACACAAAAATAATTAGATGTAAAATATGATATCAAAAAGAGTAAATATAAGGGAAGAGAATGTGAATTCAGGGTTGTTAAAATGCATTTGAAATTAAGAGATCAACAACTTAAAATAATCACATATATAGAGAGATTGCTATATAAAAACTTCATATAGCAGCCACAAACCAAAAACCTATAATAGATGCACACACAAAAACAAAAAGGAATCCAAACAGAACACTAAAGACAGTCATCAAATCACAAGAGAATAGAACAAAAGAAGAAGAAAGAAGCAAAAAAACCTACAAAACCACCCCCAAACAATTAACAGGATGGCAATAAGAACATACATACCAACAATTACCTTAAATGTAAATGGACTAAATTCTCCAATCAAAAGACACAGAGCAGCTGAAGGATACAAAAACAAGACTTGTATATATGCTTCTTACAAGATACTCATTTCAGATCTAAAGACACACACAGACTTTAAGTGAGGGGATGGAAACAGGCATTCCATGCAAATAGAAATCAAAAGAAAGCCTGGGTAGCAATACGTATATCAGACAAAAAAGACTTTAAAATAAAGACTGTTATAAGAGATGAGGAAGGGCATTACATAATGATAAAGGGATCAACCAAAGAAAATATATAACAAGTGTAAATATCTATGTACCCAACATAGGAGCACCTAAATACATAAAGCAAATATTAATGGATGTAAAAGGAAAAACTGATAATAACACAATAATAATAGGGGACTTTAACACCTCCCACTTACATCAATGGACAGATCATCCATACAAAAAATCAATAAGGAAACACTGGTCTTAAATGACACATTATCAGATAGACTTAATAGATATATATATATATACAGAACATTCCATCTGAAAGCAGCACAATACACCTTCTTTTCAAGTGTACATGGAACATCTTCCAGGATAGGTCACGTGCTAGGCCACAAAACAAGTCTCAGTAAACTTAAGGAGACTGAAATAATACCAAGCATCCTTTTCAACTACAATGTTATGAGATTAGAAATCAACTACAAGAAAAAAAGTGCAAAAAACACAAACATGTGGAGTCTAAACAATATGCTACTAAACAAGCAATGGATCACTGAAGAAATCAAAGGGGAAATAAAAAAACACCTGGAGAAAAATGAAAACAAATAAAGTGACCAAAATCTATGAGACGCAGAAAAAGCAGTTCTAAGAGGGCTATTTCCCACTACCAGGCATATACCGTGAGAAAACCGTAATTCAAAAAGAGTCATGTACCACAATGTTTATTGCAGCTGTATTTACAATAGCCAGGACATGGAAGCAACCTAAGAGTCCATTGACCGTTGAATGGATAAAGAAGATGTGGCATATATACACAATGGAATATTACTCAGCCATAAAAAGAAATGAAATTGAGTTATTTGTAGTGAGGTGGATGGAGCTAGAGTCTGTCATTCAGAGTGAAGTAAGTCAGAAAGAGAAAAACAAATACCGTATGCTAACACATATATATGGAATCTAAAAAAAAAAAAAAGGTTCTGAAGAACGTAGGGGCAAGATGGGAATAAAGATGGAGACCTACTAGAGAATGGACTTGAGGACATGGGGAGGGGGAAGGGTAAGCTGTGACAAAGTGAGAGAGTGGCATGGACATATATACACTACCAAACGTAAAACAGATAGCTAGTGGGAAGCAGCCTCATGGCACAGGGAGATCAGCTTGGTGCTTTGTGACCACCTAGAGGGGTGGGATAGGGAGGGTGGGTTGGAGGGAGATGCAAGAGGGAAGAGATATGGGAACATACGTATATGTATAACTGATTCACTTTGTTATAAAGAAACTAACACACCATTGTAAAACAATTATACTCCAATAAAGATGTTAAAAAGAAAATAAAAAGGAAATATGAACAGAACGATTACCAGTAATGAATTTGAATCATTAATAACTTTTTAAAAACCCTCAACAAACAAAAGTCCAGGGCCAGATGGCTTCACAGGTGAATTCTCCCAAACATTTATAGATGAGTCAATACCTATCCTTCTCAACCTATTCCAAAAAATTGCAGAGGGAGGAATGCTTCTGAACTCATTCTACAAGGCCAGAATCACCCTGATACCAAAATCAGATGAAGATATTACAAAAAAAAAAATTACAGGCCAATATCACTGGTCAACATAGATACAAAAATCCTCAACATAATATTATCAAACTGAATCCAACAATATATGAAAAGAATCATACACCATGATCAAGTAAGATTTATACCAGGGATGCAAGGATTTTTCAATAGCCACAAAGTAGAAAAAGATTTGACAAAATTCAACATCCATTCGTGATAAAAACTCTCCAGAAAGTGGGCATAGAGGGAACCTACCTCAACATAATAAAGGCCATATATGAGAAACCCACAGTTAACATCATGCTCAATGGTTAAAAGCTGAAAGCATTTCCTCTAAGATCAGGAACAAGATAAGAATGCCCACTATCTCCACTTTTTTTTTATTTTTATTTTTTTTTTGCTGTATGCGGGCCTCTCACTGCTGTGGCCTCTCCCGTTGCAGAGCACAGGCTCTGGACGCGCAGGCTCAGCAGCCATGGCTCACAGGCCCAGCCGCTCTGTGGCACGTGGGATCTTCCCAGACCAGGGCACGAGCCCATGTCCCCTACGTTGGCAGGCGGACTCTCAACCACTGCGCCACCAGGGAAGCCCTCTCCACTTTTATTCAACATAGTATTGGATGTCCTAGCCACAGAAATCAGACAATTAAAGGAAATGAAAGGAATCCAAATTGGTAAGGAAGGAGTAAAACTGTTACTGTTTGCATATAATGATACTATATGTAGAAAATCCTAAAGACACTACCAGAAAACTACTAGAGCTCATCAATAAATTTGGTAACGTTGCAGGATACAAAATTAATACACAGGAATCTGTTGCATTTCTATATACTAACAACAAACTATCAGAGAGAAAATAATAAAACAATCCCATTTACAATCACATCAAAAAGAATGAAATACTTAGGGATAAACCTACCTAAGTAGGTAAAAGACCTGTACTAGGAAAACTATTTGACACTGATGAAAGAAATTGAAGACAACACAAACTGACAGAAATATACATCATTTTCATGGTTGGAAGAATTAATATTGTGAAAATGACCATACTACCCAAGGCAATCTAAAATTCAGTGTAATCACTTTCAAAATACTGAGGGCATTTTTCACAGAAATAGAACAAATAATTTAAAAATCTGTATGGAAACACAAAAGACCCAGGATAGCCAAAACAATCTCGAGAAAGAACAGATCTGGAGGTATCACACTCCCTGATTTCAGACTATACTACAAAGCTACAGTAATCAAAACAGTATAATACCTGCACAAAAACAGACATATAGATCAATGGAATAGAATAGAGAGCACAGAAATTAACCCACGCTCTTATGGTCATTTAAACTACAACAAAAGAGGCAAGAATATACAATGAAGAAAAGACAATCTCTTCAATAAGTGGTGCTGGGAAAACTGAACAGCTATGTAAAAGAATGAAATTAGAACATTCTCTAATGTTATATACAGAAATAAACTCAAAGTGGCTTAAAGAACTAAAGGTAAGACCAGAAACCATAAAATTCCTAGAAGAAAACATAGGCAGAACACTCTTTGACATAAATTGTAGCAATATTTTTTTGGATTTATCCCCTAAAGCAAAGGAAATAAAAACAAAAATAAACAAACGGGACCTAATTAATCTGGAAAGCTTTTGCACAGCAAAGGAAACCATCCACAAAATGAAAAAACAACTTACTGAATGGGAGAAAATATTTGCAAATGATAATGACCAATAAGGGGTTAATATCTAAAATATATACGCAGCTCATACAACTCAACATCAAAAAAACAAACCACCTGATTAAAAAATGGGGGCAGAAAACCTGAATAGACATTTTTCCAAAGAAGACATACAGATGGCTAATAGGAACATGAAAAAAATGCTCAGCATTGTTAACTATCAGAGAAATGCAAATTAAAACAACAATGAGATATCACCTCACACCTGTTAGAATAGCTATCATCAAAAGGAACACAAATAACAACTGTTGGCAAGGATGTGGAGAAAAGGGAACCCTAGTACACTGTTCGTGGGAATGTAAATTGGTGCAGCAACTGTGGAAAACAGTATGGAGTTTTCTCAGAAAACTAAAAATAGAACTACCATATGATCCAGCAATTCCACTCTTGGGTATATATCCAAAGAAAACAAATACACTAATTCGAAAAGATTCATACACCCCAATGTTCATAGCAGTACTATTTACAATTGCCAAGGCATGGAAGCAACCCAAGTGTCCATCAGCAGATTAATGGTTAGAGAAGATGTGGTATATATATATGTGTGTGTGTATACACACACACACACACACACACACACACACACACACACACACACAGTGGAATACTACTCAGCCATAAAAAAGGAATAAAATGTTGCCATTTGCTACAACATGGATAGACCTGGAGGTTATTATGCTAAGTGAAATAAGTCAGACAAACAAAGACAAATACTGTATGATATCACTTATATGTGGAATCTAAACAGTAAAACAAACTAGTGAATATAACAAAAAAGAAAAACAGACTCACAGATATAAAGAACAAACTAATGGTTACCCGTGGGGAGAGGGAAGGGGGGAAGGGCAAGATATGGGTAAGGAGTTAAGAGGTACAAACTACTATGTATAAAATAAATAAGCTGCAAGGATACAACACAGGGGATATAGCCAATAGTTTATAATAACTATAAATGGAGTATAACTTAAAAAAAATTTTTAGAAGATGTTGGGGGTAGGAGTTTATTAATTAATTTATTTATTTATTTTTGCTGTGTTGGGTCTTCGTTTCTGTGCGAGGGCTTTCTTTAGTTGTGGCGAGCGGGGGCCACTCTTCATCGCGGTGCGCGAGCCTCTCACTATCGCGGCCTCTGTTGTTGCAGAGCACAGGCTCCAGACGCGCAGGCTCAGTAGTTGTGGCTCACGGGTCCAGTTGCTCCACGGCATGCGGGATCCTCCTAGACCAGGGCTCGAACCCGTGTCCCCTGCATTAGCAGGCAGATTCTCAACCACTGTGCCACCAGGGAAGTCCAAACTTTAAAAATTTTTGAATCGCTATGTTGTACACCTGAAAAGTAATATTGTATGTCAACTATACCTCAATTTTAAAAAGTCAGAAGCCTGGTAAAGAGGAAATGATCAGTAGACAAATGGCTGGAACACAAAACACTGTAAAAGTTGAGACCTAAGAGTGGGTTGGCAGATTTAAGCTGGGGAAGAATTTGGGGCTCTCCCCATGTCTTGCAAGCACCAGGCAAATTGAATTGATCTCTAGGGCTGGCATCACAGACAGCCAAAGTCACAAAATGGCTTTCAAGAACAGAGGGCAGGCTGGGTTGCTTGAATCCTGCTGGAACTATGTTGTGGTAGATTATTAAAAATCACACCTTCCTATGTCCATGCTCCTTTGCAATGTAACTCTGCTGCTTTTCCCCTCAAGAGGTGACATTTTTTTCCCTTCCTCTTGTGACTTGTTTTGATCAATAGAATGGTCAAATTTACATCACATGAGTGGGGTTTATTCAATGTAATAAGTACTTCTTAAATCCAGGTCTTCCTGAATCCAGAAAAAAAACAAACAAACATTTGTTTAGCCCTTCAATAACTTTAAGGTGTTACTTCCTCTGCTATCCTCCACTGCCAAGCATTTGCTGTCTCTCTTGCTTCTGTGTGGGGCCTTGTGATTAGTTCTCATTGCTGGAAGTGCATGGAAGTAAAGGGTCACTTTTGGGTTGAGGCATTAAAAATTAAGAGGTGTTGGGCCTTCTCTGTGTTCTTTCCACCTAGCCTCTGTCTGTAAGCAGACGTCCCAGTGAAGCCATGTGAAGATAGTTGGGCCCCCCAATGAAAGGAGTTGGATCTCTGGTTTTTGCCTGGAGTGGAGTCCCCTGTCAGCTGGCATTATATGGTGATGTGAGCAAGAAATAAAAATGTATTGCGTCAATTCACTGAGATACTGGGATTGTTTGTAAAAGCAGCTTATATAACCAGTTGTGTGCTGGTAAATGTTTAGCAACTGGATCTCTAAATGAAACAAAATAAAACAAAACAAAAAAAACATTGATTTGTAGAGTTTGCTATGGTATAAATTTCCATGGTATAAATACTCCCACCATGGCCAATTTCAAGCTACCAAAGTGATGTCACTGAACACAGAGCTGGGAAGGGATGCTAACCATTGGCTCTTGTGAGCCTGTATGAACTAACTCCAGCACACCACTGTGTGTAACTTACCCTGACTAATTTACTCTGCCATCTCCAACTCAGGCTGGGTTTGGTGAGAATCCAGCCAGTCTGTCACATGGAGCTACAGACTGGATAACGCTTGGAGCATTCCACCATCCTGCCAACACTTGCTGACTACATGGGCCTGTGACTTAAGTGTTTAGTCACTGAGATTTGAGGATTGTTTGTTAAAGGAAATTCAATACCTCCTTAGCATCTGGCACAGTGCCTTGCACATGGCAGGCATCAATAAATGTCTACTGAATCAAATTCTTAAAGCTAGGGCTTTACAAAATTTTTGTAGCGTTCAAGCCTCATATCCATTTTTTTGGTATTATTCTTCAGAATGCAGACTAGGAATGTTCAGAGTCCAAATAGTCAAATTAGCCCACATATATATATATATATATATATAATCAGATATAACTATATATAGTATATAGCTGATATATATACTAGAATTATATATCTCAGATATAACTATATATAATTGTTATATAATATATTAATATAATATATAATTATATATAGTTATATATAATAATTTTATTTTCTTCACATTTATTATGTGCTAACATGTTCAAAATTAGATATATAGCTATATCATTTTGATACATTCATGCTTATGATTACTACTCTTTAAAGTTGTTTTGCCAATAGCAGACACATATCTTGGCTTACCAGCTGGATCTCAGTACTCTTATTTGTAAAATGAGGGCAATGCTCTCTATCTGTGAGTTGCTGGCACCCCTGGAGCTTGAAAAGGTAGTATTTTTAAAAAAGGAACTTATATAATATGCTCTAAAGTTAATTTTCTAATTTTTTAGTTTCTCCCAGCTATGAGGTTGTTTTGAAAATGGGACCTTAAAATAAACAGAGAAACCAACAAAACTGGTTCCTTGTAACATTGGAAAGTAGCCCAAAGACTTTAAACATATCTTAAGCATGCATAATGCAGAACAGAGGGCAAGTTGATTGTCAAATTCCTGTAGAGGGATTTTTTTTTTTTTAGCTATAACTCTTCCAGCAAATGGCATTAGTATTTGAATTTTAAAACACTCCATATATGCCCTTTCATTCAAGTGTTTTTCTTAATGTGATGTACAACTTTAGAAATGCATACCATCAGCTTAGATATGTATGTTACAGGTTAAAAATTTTCTTCAATTCTATGTTTGGTCTTGGGACTGATTAAAATGTGAATACTAATGAACCATGGGCTGTATGTAGATTCAGTTATTGAAAGGGGATAAAAGAACATTTCTACAAGAGATCAAACATAAGCTCAAATGGTAACTTTGACCAGAGGCCATGTAAGCCACATAACAAACATCCAAAAAAAAATCCTCTTACACTCCAAAGCAGCAGAAAGTGTAGTTTGTACAGTTTGTTCAAAAATGTCAACTTGAAATTTGAGTCTGTGTTGTCTTTTAAAAGTCTGAAAAAAATGAATTTGAGGGTATTTTCTTACATTTCTGATCCAGAGTCCTAAAATATATAATACTAATTACTAAGGAAAGAATTATATTAACTTAATAACAGCCATCCTGTAGGAAAGAACAAAATGGAAATGAACTTTGCTTACTCCTTAATATGAGGGCTCAGACTTAGACCAAACTCCTTGCAACTGAGCTGAGTTCAAATGAGAAAAATCTATTTTGCCAAAAGGACTAAATACCTCAAGAACTCGTAAAACTACTGATTATTTAACTTTGACCCAACTGCCAAACATGCAGGACACTTAAACTTGCTAAAAGCATTTTCAGGGTAAGGAGTAAAATTTGGGGCATCTGAGCTAAGCCTTCCTTGGCTTATGGGTGAAAATCCTCTTTGGTGGCTGCTATCATAATGGCTACAACTCACCAAGGTCTGCTGGGGTAAAAATTTCTGGGTTTATTATCTCTGCACCCAAGAAGTCTTTGTTTAAACAGCAATTTGGAGTGACAACTAAAAAGAATGGAGAATATTCAGCTTACTCCTTTTGGTCACGTATTATTTTCTTTTATGAATGAAAATGAATTATTTAGCTATTTATACCTTGGTGACACACTATCACTCTGTTTCCAATTATAGGCCTTTTGAACTCACTTATGTTTGCCATTTAGAGGCTTAAAAAGTGTTCTCTGTCAATAGACTTGCACTAAGCACTACGGTCCTTGTAGCATCTACTATAAGGCTGCATGAAGGTCTTGAGCACCTTATTTTACCTAGAACAGTCTTTGAAGCTTCTATAACTAAACCAATCCACACTAAACAGAGTCCTACTGCACTCCATTACAAAGAAACAAAATGTATTACTGGGAGAAAGGCCATATGCAAAGTGAGAGGGCAAACTCTTTAAAATTGCAAGTTTCTGTATCATTTATGTAGATCAGTAATTGCTTAGAACTAAAAAGGTATGATGTCAGCAATAATATTACTGGTTGCAAGAGTAATAAATGGCTTTTATGTAAAAAAAAGACTTATTTGGACATCAACATTACTCTATCCCATAAACACTAAAGTCAAACATTTGGGAGGTTGTTTTAAAATTTAATGCTAGATGATCTTTTGACCAAACATAGGATCAGAGTCACTCCAGCAAAAGGAGTATTCTATTGAAGGCTGTGGACAGACTGTAGGGAAACAGGCTTTCCAGGACACTGGGAAGATGGACACAGAGAATGTCCAGGGACACCTTCACACTCACTCTGTATTTTCCTTTAAATGAGTGTGGGGTCTTGCTGATGCTGAGTTTCCTCAAGAATCTCTTGCCCATCTACCCTCCAGCTTGCCTCTAATATTCTAGGGTATCTCTAAATATTTCCCTCTAAGGGCATACATTTGTGTAAATTCTTCTTCAGTGGTACTGTGGTGTAGTTTTTTAAAAAATGAGTTCCCAAGTCAAAAAAGTAAACAAAACACTTCAACTTTGCATGGTCAGTGTCACCTGCAGCTTCCAAGGGATGTTGGGGCAGAGCTGGAAGGATAGCTTCTCAAGATATGCTGAACCTGCCTTTGTTCTGTTTGGCCAACTTGCTTCCAAGATGATTCTATGTTCTTCCCTAAATAAACAAGGAGTTTAACCTAATCATATTCTGTGTGTGTGTGTGCACGCACACCCATGCACACTCAAATACATATGGTTTTTTCCAACAGTTGCACTGAAATCTGCAACTGTCATTCAGAACCTTATGTGTATATCATGAATGAGATCTAACATTTGAACATATGGTTAGATTGAGGAGATAAAGGGATGGTGGGAGCAATGGGAGGAAATAAATGTATCAGAAAAGCACAAGGATATTATATTGAATTCAAGTTAAAAGGAGGGCACTGTTTTGGATAATAATGACCAACTGAGCATATACATTATTACAACTGCCATAGAACCATAAGAACAAAGAGAAGAGAGAGAAGACAACAGCAGTAAAATGAAGGAAGGTGGATGACAGATGGATAAATGGTAACTGACTTAAGAGGCTCAATTCAGCTGAATTCTAAGCCAGAAGTGGGAAAGCCAAGAAACAACCCATTTTGCAGTTCAGAATTTCCTAAGAGTTCAGGGATTGGTGGCATATGTAGAAATGGCAGCTAAGGTAAGGCTAAAAAAAGGAGGTTTCATTGAAAATCTGTGTAAGAAGTTAGATCCCAAAGTGTCCCTCCACTCCAAACAGCCAAGACAGATCTTACCTCATCCTAACAAAAGACTGAAGTTTTATTCATTTTAGTGGATGAGAAGGACAGCAAGTTTCTGGAGTAGGGGACACCAAGTGCGGCAGATGGAAGAGATACTATAATGAACATAAGGAGAATAAAGGAAATTTTCCACACTAAATGTTGATGCCAGCCTTCTTTTCCCAATCAGATTCCCAAATGCTGGAAAGAGGTGATAGGGTCTTCTCTTGGGAATCTGACCAGTTCAAGGGGGAAAATATATTATTGCTGGGGATTTCCTAATGAAATAGATCAGGCAGATTATCCTATAGTGCTTCCCACAGTTGAAAAACCTACTCATGTAAGCAAAGCTTTATAATGTGTTCAAAGAGTCAAGGGTCAGCAGATATGAGAAATATGAAACAAAGTAGACAAAATAACCAAACAGAAAAAAGCAGGAAACAAACTTTGCAGAGAGAAGAAAACTTTTTTTTTTAAAAAAAGGATTATTTATAGTCTCAGAGAGGTAAGATATTATATCCACAAAACAAGAACAAGATGGTATGAGAAAAGAACATTCAGAATACACAAAGGGTTGAAGAGCTATTGGAAATAAAATTAAAATTCAGTAAAATATTAGGAAGATAAAGTTGAGAAAATCTCTCAGAAAATAGAGCAAAATATATGTGATTAAAAATAAGAGGAAAAAAAGGGCTTCCCTGGTGGCGCAGTGGTTGAGAGTCCGCCTGCCGATGCAATGGACACGGGTTCGTGCCCCGGTCCAGGAAGATCCCACATGCCATCGAGCCGCTAGGCCCGTAAGCCATGGCCGCTGAGCCTGTGCTCCGCAACGGGAGAGGCCACAACAGTGAGAGGCCCGTGTACCGCAAAAAAAAAGAGAAAAAAGATAAGGACCAATTCAGAAGATCTAAATTTGAATAAGCAGAGTTAGTTTTGTAGAAGGAAACTGAGGTAACTTAAATCATTTGCTGAGGTATTCTAATGAGCTCTTAAGTTTCACAAGTTTTTCCTTTTAAAAAGTTTTAGTTTTTTTTCTTATTTATAGCTCAGTTTTGTAAAAGTTGCAGGGGAATGTATATAGTTTAAGAGGCAAATAGTTCTATAAGGCTTATAAAGAAGAGTAAGAGCTGTCTCTCTTTTGCATTCCTGTCTTCCACAAACACAGGGTAAAGAAAAACAGATGAGAAGACATCATCAACAAAATAATTCCAGAACATTTCTCAAAATTGAGACTTGAATTTCCAGTTTAAAAGAGCTCATCACAACAGAGAAAAATAGATCCACATCAAGGCAGAGTTTTAATCACTTGAGACAAAGAAAACATCTCTCCAGAGAGCAAGAGAAGAAAAAAAAAGTTCTTTCATATAAAGGATCATGAATCATTATGGCATTTTATTTTTCCACAGCAATGCTGGAAGCTAGAAAACAATGGAACAATGCCATCAAAACTTGAAGGAAAAAATAATTTCCCAACTAGAATTCTACATTCAGTGAAACTAGGAGTTAAGTATGAGGGCAAAGTAAAACACCTATAGTCTCAAAAATTTTATCTCCCATGCCCTCTTTCTTGGGAAACTACTGGAGGATGTGCTCATCAAAAAGGACAATAAAATACAAAGAGGAAATACGAGAAAAAGAAATAGGAGAACCAAGTCAAGAAGAAGGCAAAAAAGCACACCTAAGATGGTGGTGAAGGGAGATTCTAGGCTGACAGTATTCAGCAAGCCTAGGGAGCAAGCTGTTCATATTTAAGCAGATCTTGGGAGAGACTTCTCTGAAAAAACAATAAACTGAGAGAATATCTAATGTACTCAAACTTATTGAGAGGAAGGATAGAGAAGAGTCTGGGGATGAAGTACTTGTAGATACCCAGAAAACTAAACAAACAAAAGAGACAAGAAAATTATTCATTCCAGGGAAAACAAAAAGTTACACAGTAAGGAAAAAGTAGTCATCTTATACTTCATGGCTTGGCTGTGACTAGCTTTTATTACAAAGTCATAATAATTAAACACTGAATATTGCTCCAGTTGAGATTTCTATATGGCTACATTGGGAGAAGAGGTCATGGAAAGTGTACTTGTGTGGCTCTTAAACTTTGTACATTTACCCACAACTTTTAGAAAATTAGACTATAAATAAGAAAAAAACAACTAAAACTTTAAGAAAAGGAACGATTTGTAAAACAATTCATAAGAATACCCCAGCAAATGATTTAAGATACTTCAATTTCCTTCCACAGAATTAACACAAGTTATTGATTTTTGTGTCCAAATGAGGTGACAAAAATGCCACAGTTTAAGAAGAGTATATGGGAATTGCAGTACCCTAGAATAAATAAAACAAGATTATGTTTTTTTGTTATTTGTCTACTAGATTAACTTTCTAAATGAGAGGTTAATTTAAGATTAATAAGACCCAATGGAAATAAAGTATTAAAAACTACCTATCTTTAATTTCAAATATTGTGTGAGGTTAAAAAAGAATGATATACAGTAAACTGGCTTTCTAGAATACAAACTATGAAAAAATAACTATGAAAAAAACTCTGTTTCTCTCAGCAAATGGTAATAAGCTAATTTCAAGCAGAAAAGAGATTATTAAAGCATTGAATCTAATCCTTGTAGAACACTATACAATTACGGTTAAGGATCATATACATTACTAAGGAATTTCATAATCCTGATGTCTTCTAAATTAAAAATGGAAATAATTTAAATTTAGTGATAAATACATTTTGCTAAATTTTCATTACTTCAAAAATCCATATCCCATGTGGAGTGAATATACTATTCAATTAGCCAAAATAACCCTTGCCTAAACACTGTGGATTAATTAAAATTTACAGCCTCTGTTAACAGATGATGGTTATCAATTAATAACCTTGTTCTAACAGCACATTCCTACTAACTTGGCAATAACTAGTCACAAACACAATGAATTATTTCAAGAGTTAAGCATATTTTATGTAAGATCTCTAATTCCAGTTACTATATATGTTCTGGGTTACCTAAGTACATTTGCGTTAAAATCTGAAATTATACGTAAACTATTATTTACCAGATTTGCTTGTAGAAGGCAAGGAAGCTAAATGCCATCAATTAAAACAGAAATTCACAGGAGACAAAAATATACTGCATCTGCCATAAAGTTTTGTGTCCTTGCTAGCTAATTCAATCTCAATTTCTACAATTTGTGTATAACAAAGAATTAGTGTGTCCTTGGGAATGTTTTGGAAGACAGAATCAAACAAATTTAAATTAAGATTGTCATCTTCACACGTGGAGCTTCGATAAAACTGTGTCCTTGGCCTTTAAAACTCCTACCAAAAGAGCTAATGTTTTCATTATCTAGAACATCCTTATTAAGAGGAGGGAAAAAAAGAGGCAGAGTTCTGAAATAGAAAAACTTACAGCAATAGAGTACAATTTAAATCTAGATGTCCAAGAATTTTTTTTTTTAAAAAAGGAAATTTCAATAGTACAGTCAGTTCATCAACCAACACTTTTTGAGTTATTCAGAGAGTATCTACCACATTGCCATGTGCTTGAGTATAGAATCAAAGACAAAGTCATAGTTCATGTATATCAAAATAAGTTCAGCCTTACTAGTAACCAAATAAATCCAAATTAAACCAAGATACCAATTCTACCTGTCAAATTGGTAAAGATGTAAAAAGCGATATTATCGCGATAACGCAGCAAGGAAATTGGAACCTATGGGCTTGTAAGACTGTTAATTGGCACAACTGTCCCAGAGAGCAATTTGTATTAAAAGATTAGAAATATTTATATCCTTTGAACTCAGTCATACTTCTAAGACTCCTTTTTAAAAGCAAGGTAAACAAATCATTTTTATGTATGTCTCTTTGTATAATTTATAGTACTAAAAATTATTATGCAATGTCTAATAATCAATTGGTTAAGTAAATTATAGGGTAACCATATTACATAGCCAAAAATCATGTTTTAGAATAATGAATGTTATGGGGAAAGGTTTTTTTTTTTTTAGTTGGGGCATAGTTGTTTTACAATGTTGGGTTTGGGGAAAGGTTTGTGATGGATTGTAAGCAAATCCAGACACAAAGCAGTATGTAAAATATGAAAATATATATTCATGGCGAAAGAGAGTGGGAAGATATGCACCAAACTATACTTAGAGTTTGGATTTTTATTTTGCTTTTTCTGCCTCTCCTACATTGAGTGTTACTACTTTTATAACCAGGGAGAAAAAAAAGGTTGCTTTTACTGGAATTATGATCTGTTAAATTTTTAATGTATTTCAATGAAACCAAATTTAAACTAAATGAAAATAGCCTTACAAAATAAATGCGAAGCAAGGGGTAATGAAGTATATGTATGCACTTTCCTGTTTATGTAAATGTGATAAGTAATCCATCAGGCGCTTTCAAATCCAATCCATCAGGCGCTTTCAAATCAGAATTTCTTTATAGAGGTGATGGGTCTAAACAAACCAGCTATCTACAGCCGACCAGCACCCGAACCGCCACGGAGAGGGTACTCAGTGTCAGAGCGGCAATTTGCAACCCTGGGATATAGGTATTGTCCTTGTGGGATTCTGACTGAATTTCAATGGATCTTGACCTTATCATGGATTTCATCCATGTAAAGCTGCCCTAATAAATGCAGTCTTCAACTCTGGATGCTTTCTCTAATGTAGCATCATTACTCCCTTTCCTAGCATGAAAAAAGAACTCTCAAATATTAGGAGGGTAATAAGTTGATATATCTGAGATACACATATAAAAGGCATTTGTAAATTATATCTGGGGAGTTTATTTTTCATTTGATTTATATAAATGCAATAAACCACAGGATTAAAAAAATTCAAATATGACAGGAGGGTATAATCTGAAAAGGTATAATCTCTAGCATCATTACTCCCTTTCCTAGCATGAAAAAAGAACTCTCAAATATTAGGAGGGTAATAAGTTGATATATCTGAGATACACATATAAAAGGCATTTGTAAATTATATCTGGGGAGTTTATTTTTCATTTGATTTATATAAATGCAATAAACCACAGGATTAAAAAAATTCAAATATGACAGGAGGGTATAATCTGAAAAGGAAGTCATCTTCCTCCCTCCTCAACCCGCTTCCGAGAAATAACCACTTTAACATTTTCTTGAGTATGTTTTCAGAAAATTTTCATGCACACATACAAATAGCGAATGAGACTGTATTATACACATAACCCTACACCATGCTTTTCTCACTTAGTAATACATCTTTGGTGCTCTCTCACATTAGTGTGTTTAGATTGATCTATCTCATTATTTTGAACAGCTGCATGGATGTATTATTATTCACTTAAGGAATCCCACTTAGTAACTTTAAATATGCACATTGAAACAGTCAACACTGGGCCCTTAAACTGAAACCTCGTGAAGTAAGTCAAAGGAGTAGGGAATTAGCTAGGTTATGAGATTACCTCAATAGGAGGTCAATCTGTTCCCATGGCTGATGAGAAATCAGATATTCTGTGGAATCTCAAGGAGCTCAGAAGTCACTTTTTCCTATTTTCTTCACTCAGGTTCTTGGATTTTTAAATATTACATAAGCTTCATATTGAAGTATAATATACATACAAGAAAAATCTAGGCCCCTTCCACTTTTGAATATAGATGCAAAATTCCTAAAGACAATATTGGTTAAATTAATTTAAAAAGAAACAACAGCAGCAACAACAACAAAAACAGATCATGTTTACACCAGGAATTAAGGGATGGTTTACAACAAACTAAAGGAAAGAAATCATATACTATTTCAGTTGATGTAGAAAAATAATTTGATTTATTTCAACATTTATTTATGATTTTAAAAAACTAGCAATTTAGGAATAGAAGTGACTTTTTGTACTTCATAAAACTTACCACCAACATTATATTTATTATAGAAAATTTAAATGCATTCCTCTTAAGATCTGGAATAAGACAAAGATGCACACTAAAACTGCCACTAATTAATATGGTTCTGGAAATGCTAACCAGAGGCATAGGAAAAGAAAAAGAGATAAGAGGTTAAGTGTTAGAAGGAAATATATGAAACTATTATTACTTTCACATAAGTTCATCTCCCTAGAAAAGCCAACAGAATATAAACTATTAAATCTAATAAGTTGAGCAAAGTTGCCAGATAGAAGAACAACCTACAGAAGTCAATGTGTTCTCTACATCAGAAATACCACTGATAAAATAATTTATCTAGTAATTATTTTATCTAAGAATATATGACTTCAGAGAAAACAAAAATTTTACTGATGATTATGAAAGATGATCTGCATAAAAGAGAGAAATTCATTTTCTTTGATGTGAAGACAGTATTATAATGATCTCAATTCAATCTAAATTGATTTATAAACTCAATACAATTCCAATCAAAATCCAAGGTGGATTTTTTTTTTTTAGAAATGCAGTATATTTACTCTAACATCTATACAGAAAACAGAGGTCATAAGAAGATAAGCAAACCTCAAAAAAGAAAAATTTAGGGATACACCCTACTCAATAGTAAGATCTTAACATCTACATGATATGCAGCGACATCCCCTTTCATTTTTCACATAATTTGTGGCTTCTCTTTTTTGTTTGATCAATCTAGCTGGAGATTTTTCAATTTTATTGGTCTTTTCAAAAGCCAGGTTTTGGCTTAATTGATTGTTTCTATTGTTTGTCCATTTTTTTTCTTTCTTTTTTTTAGATTTATTTATTATTTATTTTATTTATTTATTTACTTATTTTTGGCTGTGTCAGGTCTTAGTTGCGGCACACGGGATCTTCGTTGAGGTGTGCGGGATCTTTCGTTGTGGAGCATGGGCTTCTCTCTAGTTGTAGCGTGCGGGTTTTCTCTTCTCTAGTTGTGGTGTGGGCTCCAGGGCGCCTGGGCTCTGTAGTTGTGACGCACGGGTTCCAGAGCACGTGGGTCCTGTAGTTTGAGGCATGCAGACCCCCTAGGTAGGCACGCGAGCTCAGTAGTTGTGGCACATGGGCTTAGTTGCCCCGCGGCATGTGGGATCTTAGTTCCCTGACCAGGGATCAAGCCTGTGTCCCCTGCATTGGAAGGCAGATTCTTTACACTGGGCCACCAGGGGAGTCCCTGTCCATTTTCTTATTGCAGTGCCTTCTGCTCTTTTTTTTCATTGTTATCCTTCTACTTACTATGGGTTTACTTTGCTCTTCTTCTTCTAGCTTCTTAGGTAGAATTTTATATAATTGATGTTGGACCACCATCTTTTCTAAAATAAATAGTTAAAGTTATACATTTCCATCTAAGCATTGCTTTTAACTGTATCTCACAAACTTTGATATGCTATATTTTCATTTTCATTCAGTTCAAAATATTTTCAATTTTCTTTTTCTCCCTGGATTACTTAGATGAGTGCTAATTTCCAAATACTTGATATCTTCCCAAGTATCTGTTGTTTATTTCCAATTTAATTTTGTTATACCAGAAAACATACCCTATATGCTTTCAATCCTTTAAAATATATAGAAACATGTTTTATGGTCCAGAATATGGTCTATCTTGGTGCATGTTTCATGTGTATTTGGAAAGAATGTGTATTATGTTGATGTTGAGTGGAATATTCTATAAATGTCAATTAGGTTAAGTTGGTTGACAGTGTTCTCCAAGTTTTCTATATCCTCATTGATTTTCTGTATTCTTGTTCTATCAATTGCTGAAAGAAAAGTGTTGAAACCAAATCAAGAAAAAAAGTGAAAAGACAAAAATTCCTTGGAATATACAAATATGAAAACTGACTCAAGAAGAAACAGAAAATCTCAATAATGGTATCTATTAAAGAAATTAAATTCTTAATTTAAAATCATCCCATAAAGAAAACTCCAGGCTCAGATTACTTCAGTAGTGAATTTTATCAAATATTTTTAAAAAGAAATACTACCAATCTTATACAAATTCTTTAAGAAATTAAAGGAGGAAGGAATACTTCCCAACTCATTTTATGAGGTCAACATAACCCTGATATGAACATCAGAAAAAAATATTATAAGAGAAGAAAACTATAGATTAATATCCCTCATGAACATATCTGCAGACATTGTCAACAAAATACTAGCAAGGATTATGCATCTTGACAAAGTAGAGTATATACCAGGAACGTAAAGTTGGTTTAACATTTGAAAAATCATTCAATGTAATTTACCTTATAGACTAAAAAAGATATGCCATAAGATCATCTTAATACATGAAAAAAAAAAAGAGAAAAAGAAAGTATGCTTGTTCTCACAACATCTATTCAACATTGTACTTGAAGTCTTACCCAGGATAACAGGGCAAGAAATAAAGACATATATATTGAAAAGTAAAACTATCTTCATGTGCTGATAACATGACCATGTTTGTTTAAAAAAATCCTGAGATATCTACAAAAAGCTACAAGAATACTGCAATGGACTGAATATTTGTGACCCCCTCAAATTCATATTGAAATCTTAACCCCCAATGTGATAGTTTTAGAAGGTGGGACCTCTGGGAGGTGATTAGGTCATGTGGGTGGAGCCCTTGTGAAGGAGATTAGTGCCCTTATAAATGAGACCTTAGAGAGCTCATATCCCCTTCCACCATGTGAGGATACAGCAAACAAGGAAGCAGACCCTCACCAGACACCAAATCTGCCAGTGCCTTGATCTTGGATTTCTCAGCCTCTAGAGCTGTAAGAAATAAATTTCTTATATATGTATAACTGAGTCACTTTTCTGTGCAGCAGAAATTAACACAATATTGTAAATCAACTATACTTCAATAAAATTTAAATATATATATATATAAAACAAATAAACGTATTTTGTTTATAAACCAACAGTTTATGGTATTCTGTTATAGCAGCCCAGACAGACTAGGACAAATATGTAAGTTTAGCAATGTCACAGAAAACACAATCAATATATAAAAATCAACTGTATTTCTATGTATGTAGAATGTAGAATTGGAAACTGATATTAAAAAGACCAGTTGCAGTAGCATTGAAAAAATATAAAATACTTGGAATAAATTTAACAAAATATGGACAAGATCACTAGTCTTGCAAAATGGAAATCATTGCTGAGAAAAAATTTTAAAGCCCTAAATAAAAGGAAATATCCATACCATGTTCATGGATCAAAAGACTCAACATTGTTAGGATAACAATTCTCGGGCTTCCCTGGTGGCACA
Organism: Orcinus orca; assembly: GCF_937001465.1. NCBI lineage: Eukaryota > Metazoa > Chordata > Mammalia > Artiodactyla > Delphinidae > Orcinus > Orcinus orca. The sequence goes on from NC_064580.1 coordinate 41,245,874, forward strand.
GTGGTTGAGAGTCCACCTGCCGATGCAGGGGACACGGGTTCGTGCCCTGGTCCAGGAAGATCCCACATGCCGCAGAGCGGCTAGGCCCATAAGCCATGGCCGCTGAGCCAGCATGTCCGGAGCCTGTGCTCCGCAACGAGAGAGGCCACGACAGTGAGAGGCCCACATAACGCAAAAAAAAAACAATTCTCTCCAAATATATCTACAGGTTTTATGTAATCTCAATCTAAATCCCACTAGGTTGTTTTGTAAAAAATAAAAGATGATTCTAAAATTTGTATGGAAATGCAAAGGATCTAAAATAACCAAATAAGATTTGAAAAAGGAGAATAAAGTTAATGGACATATACTACTGACTTCAAGTCTTACAGTAAAGCTTCAGTTATCAAGACACTGGAATTGACATGAAGATAGATATACCTATCAACAGAACAGAATAGAAAGCATAGAAATAGACCCACAGATATATGGTTAATTGATTTTTAAAAATGAGGACAAGATAATTAACTAGGGCTAGGATAGTCTTTTCAGAAAATGGTGCTCAGAAAAATTGGAAATCTACAAGGAAAAAAAAATTTTACCTTTACTACAAACCACACATAAAAATTAACTAGAAATGGATCATAAACCTAAATACAAAAGCTAAAATTATGAATATTCCGTAAGGAAATGCAACAAACATTTTTCTCCCTGACTGTGTGGTAGTCAAAGATTTCTTCAATAAGCCATTAAAAGCATGATAATCTTAAAAGGAAAATGCATAAATTAAATGTCAAAATTAAAAACTTTTGTTCTTTCAACAATACTCTTAAGAAAATGAAAAGGCATGCAACAGACTCAGGCTGGGATAAAATATTAGCAAAACAGGTATCTAATAAAGGATCTATACCCAGACTATATAAAGAACTCTTAAAACCCAATAATGAGAAGAGAAACAATCCAATTAAAAATGAGCAAAAGATAAAGAAATATTTAACCAAAGAAGATATATGAATGGCAGATAAACACATGAAAAGAAAGTCAACATCTTTAGTCATTAGGAAAGTGCAATTTAAAACCATAATGAAATACTACCATAAGTGTAACCATAATGAAATGAAACCGTAAGTGTAGCTAAAATTAAAAAGGACTGCCAATACCAAGGGTTAGCAAGGATGTAAAGCTAATGGAACTCTCATAAGTTGTAGGTGACAAGATAAATGATAAAATCACTTTGGAAAACAGTTTAGCAGTTTCTTATAAAATTATAAAATTAAAAATACAACTACCTATGACTCGTAGGTATTTTCCCAAGAGAAAAGAAAATATATGTCCATACAAAGATTGAATATTCATTGAATATTCATAAAGCTTTACTTATAACAGTAAAAAACTGACAAGAACCCAAATGTCCATCCACAGGTAAATGGATAAACAAATGTGTGATATTCATACAATAGAATACTACTCAGCAATAAGAAGGAACAAACTACCTATACATGCAACAGGATGAATCTCAAAAACATTATGCCCAGTGAAAGAAGCTTAACTCAAAAGGCTGCGTATTGTATAATTCCATTTACATAAATCTCTAGAAAAGGAAACACAATCTACAGGGATAGAAAGCTGATCAGTGTGTGCCTTCTGTGTGTGGCAATGATGGGAATTATTTAAGAGAAGTACAAGGGAGATTTTGAGGGTAATAGAATGCTTTATATCTTGATTGTAATGGTTGTTAATGGGTATATACATTTATCAAAACTCTTCAAACTATACACTTAAGATGGTTGCATTTTAACATATGTAAATTATACCTCATTAAAGGTGATTTTAAAAAAAATCAGTGTAACTCACCACATTAACTAAACAAAAAAGACAAAAATTAGATGACCATCTCAATAAATCTAGAAAAAGCACTTGATAAAATTCACTATCTACTCATGATAAAAACTCTTAACCACCTTGGAAGAGAGGCAAACTGTCTTAAAAGATGTCTACTCTACAAAGAAACTATAGTAAACATCACACCTGCTGGTGAAATGTTGAAAGCTTTCCCTTTGATACCAAGACAAGGATGCCCTCTATCTACCCTTCTATTTGACACTGTACTACATGTCCTAGCCAGTACAATTAGTAAATAAAAATAAATAAGAAGTAAAAAGATTAGAAAGAAAGAAAACTTATTCACAGATATATTTGTATACATAGAAAACTTCAAAAGAATCTATAGTTAATCTTGGAATTATCAAGTAAGTTTAGTAAAGTTGCTGGATACAAAGTAAAAACAAAACAAACAAAAAACGCATGTTTATATACCAGCAACAATCCATTACAAAGTAAAATTTTAAGAAGATACCACTTATAATAGCATCATAAAAGATCAGTTACCTCTGAATCTAACATATGGTATGCAAGAGCTCTACATGGAAAACTATGAAACATTGTAAGAAAATAAAGAAGACCTAAACCAATGGAGAAATCCCAATATTCATGTATCAGAAGACTCAGTAAAGTATAAATGTCAATTCTCCCAAAATTTACTAACTATAATTCCCATTAAAATCCTAAACTGTTTGTCAAAATTGACAATGGATTCTGAAATTTTATAACATAAATGCAAAATGCCTAAAATAAATATCCCAGGCAATATCAAAGAACAACAACTCTAGTGTATATCAAGAAGGAGGGGATATGGGGATATATGTATACGTATAGCTGATTCACTTTGTTATACAGCAGAAACTAACACACCATTGTAAAGCAATTATACTCCAATAAAGATGTTTAAAAAAATTTATATGGCTTAGTAATAAAGACAATGTGGTATTGGCAGAAGAATACTCAAATAAGCCAATAAAATAGAATAGATATCTGGACACCTACATATATGGGCATTTGACTTACAACAAAAGTGGCACTGCAGAGCATTGGGGAAAGTCTTTTCAACAAACAACGTTGGGTAAATTGTACAACCCTATATTAAAAAGTGAAATTTGATGTCTAACACACCCAATTTACAAAATTCAATTCCAGCAGAACTGTAGATTTAAATGTGAAAGGCAAAATAACAAAAATTTTGGAATAGGGAAAGATTTTAAGCGGGTACACAAAAACCAGCACTTACTCTGAAAGAAAAGATTGATAGATTGAATTACATTAAGAATTTTTGATCACTGAAACCACTGAGAAAATAAAAGGGAAATCAGAGTAAAATATATTTGTAATAAAATAACAAACAGCTCACATCCAGGATATATGAAGAATTCCTACAAGTCAACGAGTAACCCAACCCAACATAAAAATGAGCAGGAGATTTGAACAGGTACCTCACCAAAGTGGATATCTAAATGGCTAATAAACATATAAAAAGGTGCTCAATCTCATTAATCATCATAATAAATGCACCATAAATATCACTAAATACCTACCAGAGCGGTTCAAATTAAGACGTACAATACTGTGTTGGTAAGGATGTGGAGCAATAGTAATTCCCATACATGGTTGGTGGAAGCGTGAAGTCTAACAATCACCACGTAGCACTGGCATTATCTATTAAAGCTGACTTAGCCAAATTCCATGACCTAACACTTCTACTCCTAGGTATTCTCCAACAGAATGAGTGTACATGTCCCATCAGGTTGTAAGTAAAAGAACATTCATAGCAAGGTTACTGGATGCACAACTGGAAATATCCAAATGTTTACTAACATGGATTGAAATGCAGCAATGAAAATGAACAAACTACACCTACATAAAGCATGGATAAATCTCACATTTTTTGAGAAAAATAAGTCAAACACAAAAGATTATGTGCCATATAATCCCACTTATAGAAACTTCATTAACAAACAAAACTAAGCTATAATTTTAGATTTTAGGATAGGAGTTTCCTTTGGGGAGGGGGAGGGATAGTGACTGGGATGGACTCATCAGAATAGTGTTTCTGAAGCACTGGCAATATTCCATTTCTTGACCTGGGTGATGGTTACACAAATCTGTTGTGAGTTGTTCGCTTGTTTTATGTGCATTTTCCCATATGTGTGCTATACTTCAGAATTTAAAAATTTTAAAAATGGTAAAAGATATGAACAGGAAATTTACAGAAAACTCCCAAAGCTCAAATGCATATGAAAAGATGTTCATAATCATTAGTAACTAGAGAAATGAAAATTAAAACAATAATATATCACTTTACACCTTTTAGACTGGCAAAAACATCTCCAGTGAATCAATTATTGGCAGGGATATGCATAGGACATCTCATTCACTGATGTTGGGAGCAGAGACTGATCAGGCCATTCTGAGGGGTATGTTGTGTGTGCATGTGTGTGTGTGTGAGTGTGTGTGTGTGTGTGTGTGTGTATCTATTATGATCCAACAACTCCACTCATTATATATTCCAAATAATTTCCTACACAGATCCAGAAGGAGACATGTATTAGGATGTTTATTATGATGTAATTTGTAGTGGCAAGAAATTGGTTCCCATTTGGGGTCCATTACTAGAAATGGTATAGATGAAATGTGTTAGTTGCGACTCCATGGAGTACGATGCAGAATTAGAAGCAACAAATTAGACAGCAATGTGGACTGACCTTAAAAACATAGTGCTTAATTTAAAAAAAAAAACAGAATGAGCTATAACATAGTACCACTCATGTAAATTAAAAATACCTGGGACTTCCCTGGTGATGCAGTGGTTAAGAATCCGCCTGCCAACGCAGGGGACATGAGTTCAATCCCTGGTCCGGGGAGATCCCACATGCCACAGAGCAACAAAGCCCGTGCACCACAACTACTGAGCCTGTGCTCTAGAGCCCGTGCGCCACAACCACTGAAGCCCACGTGCCTTAGAGCCTGTGCACTGCAACTACCGAACCCGTGTGCTGCAACTGCTGAAGCCCGCATGCCTAGAGCCCATGCTCCACAAGAGAAACCACCACGATGAGAAGCCCATGCACCGCAACGAAGAGTAGTCCCCACTCGCTGCCACTAGAGAAAGCCCACGTGCAGCAAGAAGACCCAATGCAGCCAAAAGTAAAAACATAAGTTTTAAAAATACCTGAATGCCAAAAACAAGATATATTTTCAAGAACGTATACAAATTAAATGATGTATATTAAACATAGTTAACTTTGGGTGGGGAGTGAAGGAAAATGGGAGTACAGGATGGTGATAAAGGAAATTTTTTTAAAGCAAGGAAGAAAAATGTAAATAGCCTGGGTCAGACACCAACTTAACCAAATGATCAAAGTTAACATTACCAGTAATGGAACAGACCAACATAAAGTGCCTTCTGATATGATGCACCAAGGACACAATGTCACTTGTGTGGTATTCTTGCCAAACACATGTAACCTGAATTTAAGCAGAAGGAACCATCAGGGAAACTCAAATTGAGGGACAGTCTACAAAATAACTGGCTTGTACTCTTCAAAAGTGGCAAAGTCATGAAAGACAAAGGGAGGCTGAGGAACCGTTCCAGGATAAAGGAAACTAGAGATAGGACAACTATATGTGGTATCTTAGATTGGATCTTGAATGAGAAATAGGACAACAGTGAGACAAGTGATGAAAGCTGCATAAGGCATCTAGATTATATTATCATATCAATGTTAATTTACTGATTTTTGTAACTAGTTACATGAGATATTAACAGCTGGGAAATTGGCAAGGAGTATGTGAGCACTCTGTAGTTTTGATATAATTCACATACAATAAAATTCATCCTTTCAAAGTGTACAATTCAGTAGTCTTTAATATATTCACAAAGTTATGCAACCATTACTTGGACATTAATTCCAGAACATTTTCATCACTCCAAAGAGAAACCCTCTACCCATTAGGAGTCACTTCCCTCTCCCTTCTCCCCCTAGCCCTTGGCAACCATTCCTCTACTTTCTGTCTCTCTAAACTTGCCTATTCTAGAAATTTCATGCAAATGGAATCATACAATATTTGGCCTGTTTTGTCTGGCTTCTTCCACTTAGTGTAACATTTTCAAGTTTCATTCAATGTTGTAGCACCTACCAGTACTTCATTTCTTTTTATGGCTGAATAATATTCCATTGTACGTATAGAGCATCTTTTGTTTATCCACTCATCAGTTGACAGGAATTTGGGTTATTCCCAACTTTTGGCTATTATGAATATGAACATGTGTGCACATGTATTTGTTTAAGTATCTTCAGTTCTTTTAGGTACGTACCTAGGAGTGGAAGTGCTTGGTCATATACACGGTAACTCTGTTTTAACTTTTTGAGGAACTGCCAAACTTTTCCAAAACAGCTGCACCATTTTAAACTCCCACCAGCACTGTCTATATTATTTTGGTTAACTTTTTTAAGGTCTGAATTGTTTCAAAAAGGAAAGTTAAAAAAGTGATCATATAGCCAGGGTGCTGTGCCTTTTCTAGGAAAAGCCAACATACCAACGTCCATCCTTTCCTGGGTCCCATAGAGTGAGAGAAAAAGTGAGAAAACAAGCCCCTAGTCATTTGCACCTTTATTCTTGCTTTGGGGATCTGTTCAATACTGAGGGAAATGAAAACCTGACCATGTAACCAGGGGGTTCTTCTTCACACCAGCCTCCATTGTCAACACTGTCTTGTTTAATGACAGCCAAAGGGACTCAGAACATCACAAGTACAGGAGTGGAGATTGGAGAAAAAAAACTGTCCCTTTGATAATTATAATTTATTAAACATAACCATGCTTCCCAGAGACTCTTCTCACTCTTCAAAAGCTGTCAAATAGCTCGAGTAGAATGACTTTCTCTTAACAGGGCACAAAGGCCAGTGACTTGGGTACAGAATAGACAATGGAACTGATTGGTGGATAGAAAGCCAAAAGACACACATACACACACAAAAAAGCACAATCTTTTAAAAGCTCCAAGTCATTGGCTTTATTTTTACTGAATTCAGCATGGGGTGACAAAAATACATTATATCACTAAAATCGACTATTACATGCAGACATTTATCCTTTCATTCCGTATATTCATTTTCTACTTTAAATCTGTTAAGTCATATTCATTTAAAATACATGTTTACTAACTAAATATCTCCAGTTCATATAACCAAGAATTTATAACAGCTCCTTTAAAAGTTATGTTCCTTTATTACTGAGAATTTAATGGTTTAGATTGGTCTATTTTTTTTTTAATGCTTAGAGATTTAAATTTATTTACCAGGAACAGACAAACAAAACATAATGTAAAAAATAGTTTTCCAGAAGCTATTTCCATCATTCTTTTCTTCCTTTTCTCCTGCAAACTGGTGGTTTATCTTTACAAGTTCTTGGTCATTCCATAAGAAAGCTGCTCTTCTTCCGGTTTCATAAGAGATGGTGGACAGTGGTAAAAAAAATCCAGTTTACTTAAATTCTAGAGTTCACTTCAGGGAGCAAACAATGGGGTGGGATATTGGGACAGAGTGAGAGATATGGATTCTGGTGAGACCGAGAGTCCTTCACAAAAATTACAGGGCTGTGGTAAAAGGAGAACAAAACCAAACCGGGTTCCTGCTGGTGGACAGGAAGCCAAAATGAGTAGGAATTGTGAGGTAGCAGGGCAGTGTGATGAGGCCCATAGGTGCTATGACTTCTGATAGTAAATATGTACAGAAACCAAATAATAATTACTAATAACATGTAGGTGACCAATCCTTGAGAGTTGAGGCAGAGAGAAGGAAGGATGGCATTACACCTGGTCTGTGGTTCATTGAGTTTCCCGGGCTGGTGTGTGACCATCTTGGTGAAATCATAACAAAATCATGTTTTGCTAAGGTGATCAGCTTTCATGGGGTCCTTTCTCTGCACTCTGTCCAATGATAAAGCCCACTGGCTTATGCCACCTGGAAAAGTTATTCCAAAACAGTATAGGTGAAGCATTGATGAAAATAGCCATGAAGAACGTGTTTCCAGGTAGCCTGAAACCCAGCAGACAATGTAGCTGTTGCCCAACAAACACAGAAATCTACATTGTATGCCAGGTTCATGCCCTAGACCTGGATGTTGTGCCTGCAAGCCTTCCCACATATGATTTCAACATAAATGCCCCCTGCATTCAAGATTTCTGGCATTTATCTTCTCCGACACAGGGAAAAGACAACCACAAATCACAAGTGCACTGCTGGGATGTATTTACTACAAATGAAATTTCCTTAAATTACCACATTATTTTGAGAATGCCATTTAAACGTCAAGAGATGAAAAAGATGGATGGATCAATGGATAAAATAGATCGGTAGGTGGGTAGATAGATAGATAGACAGATAGATAGATAGACAGATAGTTTTGTGACCAAATGATACCTTCCACAGGGGAGGGAGAGAGAAAAAACAGATAAACAATACACAGATAAAATATCTAGATTCCTCCCCTTTGTGGTGCTGAAATCAAATGCACCTCATTATTCATAAAACCCTGATGGTTCCCATACTCCAGCTAATAATGGAAGACTTACCACCCACCCAAGAACTTAATCCTGTGTGTATATGTGTGTGTAAATCAAGGTAAAGCCTTATTATTGAGTACTTCCCAATAACCTCACTCAGGACACTGTAACAGAAGGTAGAAGATGCCATCAGAGACCCAGTAGCCAGATGTAGCTACTGATTACAAAAGACAGGATCTACACTGGCTACTGAGCCATTGAGGGTACCTACACATTCCAGCAGCTAGATGATCCGCAGCCTTCTAGGGAGGGGCTCTGTGGAAGGAAAGAGAAGACATCAATCCTGGAAACTTATGTGGGAATGGTATTAGGAGGTTTCAATTGCATATTTTCTTTATTGACAGTCTGACACTAACCCCATGTCTGCAGTTTAAAACAACCTCTAGATTTATTTACTTACTCAACATATGTTGATTGAGTGATATTGAGGAAAGTACCAGATACTCTCTCAGGTGCTAGAGAGCCAGCAGCAAACAAAAAAGATGAAATTCCCTGCCCTTCTAGAGCATGCATGATTGTCTGTGAGAAAATCTACAGTTGATTATTTGGCATGTTTTTGCAGTAAAACGTAAAATATATATATATATATATATATATATATATATATATATATATGTATATATATGAAAAACAAATAAACAAGCAAACAAAAAACCCAATCCACCATTTCATTGTGGTCTTGGAGCATTTTTGTCTGCCTTACTACACTTTAACTTGGGTAATCTAGCAATGATGCACATATGTACGATAAAGAATACTGTATATTGCAGTATATTGTTTCCTCTATAAACTGAGGATGATACAGCTATTTCAACCAAGTTTCTAAAACACCTAGCAAAACTGCAAAAAAGATACATTACAAAGTATCCAAAGCAGCATCTCACTGGTATGTCAGTTCCAAGCTTTCCTCCCATAATACCATGTAGGTATAAAAAAGTTAGAGGATAAGTGTCTTCCTCATTGATTCATTCATTCACCCCAGAAATGCCTGCTGAGAGCCTTCTCCTTATTTTCTGCCAGGCACTGGGGATGTGACACTGAAACAAGACCCAGCAGGTAGGGTCATGAAACTGAAAGGTGAAGATTTGAGGTGCAGGTAGGGAAAGACAAAAAGCAACTCAACAGGTACGGATGGTTATTTCCACAGTGAAAAGGAATGCTATTTTTCACAAGGCTTTTCACGAAAAGCCTCATTGCGGGTATGACATTTGAGCAGATTCTTTGAAGGAGGAAGAGGAGAACTGTGCACACACCTGTGGTGAGAGAACATAGCAGAGAGAGGCGAGATTCAGAACAAAGGCCCCAACCAAAGTGGGAAGAAGCCTGGTGTCTTGGAGAAGGCGTTCTTATATTAGCATATGACCGCTGTAGCCAATTATTGTTTTCCACTTTTAGGATTTTTTTTTAGAATGTAAATGACTATACAAGTTTGCGCCAAGTACACACATTTTAGAATCTGACCTTCTTATGAATTTAAAATGCTTTGGCTATCACTTAGAAAAGATTTAGGAAAGTTATCGTCAATTGGAAGAAAGTCTATACTTAGAACTTTACATTAGTACAGTTGGACTGAACATGAAGCTGGATGGGAATATTTATTGCCCAAAAGGTAGCTTTTAAAAAGATCTGTTAGGCAACATTGTAAATCAACTATACTCCAATTTAAAATATTAAAAAAATAAATAAATAATTTAAAAATGTGTTAAGTGTAAGAAGAGACAACCAGCTTTCTGAGAGCTCTAAATATATAAATTTCAAGGGAATGATTTAACTATTTAATCACAGGTGTCTAATTTTAAGAGGGAACCCACTTGCCAAATTATAATAATATTGTTTCACCAGGTGGTTAGTTCTTAGGAAAGGAGAAGGATGGAATTTATAAAGTGAAGTAGGTTTTTGTTTGATTGCTTGGGTTTTTTTTTCTTTTTAAATAAATTAAAAACAACTTAATCTATGAAGTACATTTTGCCATTACCTAAAAAGCCAGGGGATACATACCGAAGTAGGAAAAAAGACTGCTTAGACAGGTTTGGCTGAATCTTACCCTCAATATAAAATAAAGCATTTACAGAACATACAAACTTACATTTCATAAACCACTAAAACTAAATGTTCGTAACTATTTTTATGAATAATAAGACTAACAATTAAAGTGAGGCAAGAGTTTAGCTTGGTTAGTCTTAACACCAAAATCCAAAGGATTATCTTTTATAAATTTTGGTCTATATTTAGATTAGAAGAATGGCATTTTTAATTCTCAAAGCTCACCCTATCTATCCTCTAAATCTTCCTAAGTCAAAAGAACTATAAAGTTAAGACAGTTTTTTCCCCTTACTTTTAAATTTATCTAGGTAATACAAAAAGGAAAAACTGTAAATAAAATTTTATTAAAGGTTACTCTATAGATTAGTGTCAACCACTAACCAATAATACACATTTTAAAGTTTATTAAAATATAGAGAATATATAAGAAATACACTATAGCATAGACTATTAACCAATAATACATTTTAGAAGTTTATAAATAAGTCAAACTAAAAATGGCAAATTACATAATTATATTATCTAACAAGAAGACAATTAAACCACAGGGACGGGTGAAAGAATTATAACCAAGGTACTCAATGCTCAAGTCCTATTCACAGTACAAACAAACAAAACAAAGACAATCATAAACAAAACCAAAAAAGCCTGTCCCTGCTGGCTAAAGACCATTTATTTGAGGTACACATAATGGGAAAGAGAGTTAAAAGGGAGGAAAAGACCGATTAAAAGTTAAGCCTGCTACCTGCTGTTGGAAAGCCTGCTTGGAACTGGGAAAAGGACCATTTCTTGAAACGTTAACCTAGAATTTGAAGAGCTTACCCTCCGGAATGAGAACAGGGGTAACCCATAAATCCAACCAAGAAGTAAAGAAACCCACTGATGTTTAAAGCCAAGTTGACATTCTCATCAAAGTTTCACTAGAAATTAATGAAATGCTGCTTCGTGGGTCATTCAACGAAAGGAAGAGTAGACTTCCCTTGTCTTTTTAAGGGATTATCTGGATGATTCTATATTGCCTCCCCAAAGCATCCCTAACTTTAGAAATTGTAGTTTTTGGAAAGAAATTATGACCCCAAGCACTGTACGTGGTAGTAAATGAAGAGGGATGAACAATTTCATAGCACTGCCAGAATGTTAACTTTACCAAGTCAAAATTGTAAAGTTTGGCTCTAGATGTCCCCTTCCAATCCCCATCCACGATTTTTCACATATTTTAGCACATGTACTAGCAGCCTTCTGGAACTAAATAGGAATATACAACAGCATATTTATGGATTTGACAGAACACAAGCCAGTACATTACTCGAACAAAGATTTTACTTCTAACAAAAATTGCCTCCCATGGAGTAGATCTCATGTTAAGTGTTCTGACCACACACACATTAAAATAGACAAATGGAAGCTATGTTAGCTGTTGGATATGTCTATTACCTGGATTGTGGTGATGATAATGGGTGTTTGCACACGTAAACTCATCAAATTGTACACATTAAATATGTGCAGTTCTTTGTATATCAATGACACCTCAGTGAAATTGTGTACAAAAAACAAACAAACGTTTAAACTGCCTTCCACGTGGTTAAGAACAAAAAGCCTAACTCTAACTGTAGCCCAGGAAAGAAATGCACACATATATGTATACACAGTGTGCCGTGGGGTGAAATTATGCCCGAGGAAAAACCAACCTTTTAAATACAGGTGTCTAATTAAAGTACGTTCTTGTGAACTTGGATTCCTTTTGTGTTACGTTAGAGCATTTGAGCCAGGGTCTCACCATAACCAGCACGTGGTTGCAGCCCGTCCAAGTCTTGCATACCTGAGATCCTGTGACTACACTGACCAAAAACATTTATACCAGCTGATGGTCACTTGATTCTCATATCACTTATTTAGTAAATTGCTCGGAAAGTCAACTTGAAGATTGAGGTGAACGTTTTCTGAGATGTTCCTGCTCAAGACATTAAAAAAAAAAATTCCCTGCCAGATAACTCTAGTCTGAACAGGCCTGGGAAGGGATGGGGTTGGCACGAGATCCTAAAACAAGCTTCTAAAGGCGAAACCACTCAGCCCATAAAGACAGACTCAGACCAGTTTTTAAAAAATAATATTTAGCAATTAGGCACATGCCTTTAATCCTTCTCAATGAAAACCAATTTTTTTTAAACAACCATTGGATGAAAACATGAATCACTTTACTCATTAAAAGCCCTCAGAGAAAAAGGATAGTTTTCACCTAAGTAACTGCCTTTTTAAGGACAAGTTCCAGAAATTAATTGCACTAAATCCACGTGAAAACATCTCTCTCTCTGTCACTCTCCCCCTCTCGAAATTCTCTTCATACAATGTTGGCAGTATGCAATAGTGGTGAGGAATTCATCATTGGAAAAAAAATGAAATAAAATAATCTGCATTCTTCTACCAATGATAAGTTAAAAAAAAAAAAAAAAGGTATCCAAGTAAGGTGACTCTTTTCTGAACCTGTAAATAGAAAAAACAGTTCTCCCAAGAATCCCTGATACAGACTTTTAATAACAATTAACCCATTACTATTCTATACTATTACTGGGGTCCTTCTAAATTTGGTCTCATTTCAAAGCCTTGTGCTATTTTCTAAAGGCATTGACATCACATACGCCTAACAGTGCAGGTTTCATTTATAATCAAATCTCTACCAAGCCTCCGTTTTCACTACTATACAGAACTCCTTTTGTCACCAAATGTTCTCATGGTACAAAATTCTTCGCTTGGTCTTCCTTGACTCTTCCCGTCAAGTTTCACTCAGCTCAGATGGACTAAGGAGGAGCAAATCCTTGGCCTCTACATACTGCTTGCACAGCCCCTCTTCGCCCTCTGCTGGGCTTGGCTCAAAGAGATTCTAGAAGAGTCTAGAAGGATTCTAAGGGGCCTTCCCAGAGTCCCCCGAAAAGTTAGCTGCATGCTATTCAGGGCCAGCTCCCTGATCACTCAGTCTGTGTCTCAGGCAGAAACACAAGCCAAATTGTTCTTTAATTATTTGTTTAGAAATACATCTCCCTGTAAGAATATGAGCTCTGTGAGGGTAAGAATTGAGTCCCATTCTTTTGAGACTCCCCAGGTACTAGCAGGTACACTGGATCATAGTCATCTTTTAATAAATATTTGTCAAATAAAGAAGTCTGAGTGACGTGCCTGGCACCTGTACTGATATTCTTCAAAAAACAAAATAACCTAAAACAATAGGAGACTATCTCCATTTCAGGAAAATTCTTACATTTCTTTATCCTTTAAACATTACTCACTTCCCATCTTAGTTTTATGGTACTTTTCTATAATATCTGTGGGTGCTTATAGGATCAAGCTATTTGTAAAAGAGGATATTTTCCTAACAGAAGTGCAGACTAGTGAAAGCACTCTATCAAGGTGAACATTTCTATACAGTCCCTTGTAGCACAAGGAGAATAGCCTTGTAGCACAGAAGATGGGGCTCAGGAAGGCTATCCTAACTGCCTTCATTCCATAGGACAAGTAAACTCTGATGAAATGGAAGAATTGAGATAATTGAACAGGTAATGGTGGGGGATGGGAGAAGAGGATAGAAGAAAGAACAAAGGGAACATCCATGGGTTACAATTTCCTTTGCTTGTGATGGCTATGAAATGAAGTATGTTGTGAGCAAATGAAGCCTCTTCCAAAACTCATACATGTCTACCAGCAGCTAACATTGGGCTTCAATTATTATGAGGTCTATGGTAGCGTGTTGATTTTTTTTAACATCTTTATTGGAGTATAATTGCTTTACAATGGTGTGTTAGTTTCTGCTGTGTAACAAAGTGAATCAGCTATACATATATATACATCCCCATATCTCCTCCCTCTTGCGTCTCCCTCCCACCCTCCCTATCCCACCCCTCTAGGTGGACACAAAGCACTGAGCTGATCTCCCTGTGCTAGTTAGCATGTTGACTTTTAAAATTATGTGGTTTGTGTGAATGGCTCATACCACAAAGGAAGAGAAGGGGAGACAGCTAACAGATAAGTGTGAAGGTTTGGAGGAGCTAATAAAAATGATTAGATAATGGTGGAGTGCAACTAGAGATTATCATATTAAGTGAAGTAAGTCAGAAAGAGAAAGACAAATAGCATATGATATTACTTATATGTGGAATCTAAAATATGACACAAATGAACCTATCTATGAAACAAACAGACTCACACACATAGAGAACAGACTTGTGGTTGCCTGGGGGGCTGTGGGAGGGATGGATTGGGAGTTTGGGGTTAGCAGATGCAAACTATTATATGTAGGATGGATAAACAACAAGGTCCTACTGTATAGCACAGGGAACTATATACAATATCCTGGGATAAACCATAATGGAAAACAATATTAAAAAGAATGTATGTATGTGTATAACTGAGTGACTTTGCTGTACAGAAGAAATTAACACAGCATTGTAAATCAACTATACTTCAATTAAAAAAATTTTTTTAATTGAATGTGTTGACCAAAAAAAGAAAAAAATGGTGGAGGGCTAACTGTAGTATATATCGTACTTACTGATACTATCTGATGACCTAGCAGCTACAGCACCCACAAGACGTTTAGCAAGGAGGAATAAGGTGAAAACTTGAATGGTACTTGTGTAACAAAGAGAAAATGGGAACGTTAATTGAGATTTATAGAGAAAGACTGTTCTGATATGTGTTAAATAAAGGAAAAGGGGGTAATTGGCTATTTTGAAACTTCTAGAGAATGCATCAAATATTTGCTCCCAGAGTGGGCGCCACCCAGTGGATATATGACCAGTTTGCCAACTGGTCGTAAGGAAACAAAGAGTTTCAGCGGTAATAACTCAGTACAAACCAAGGGCCATGAAAAGTCTTGCCAACAGCATTTTTCTCCACCTTCTTCTCGCCTTATTAGTTGATGATCCCAGTGAAGGGTTTTTGACAAGGGATGGACAGTTCTGTAGAACAAATGAAAGTGTTCAGGGAAACACTACCCATCTAATTAAAAGTCAGATTCAAAAAAATAATGGAGGAAAATATCAAAAGATTAAGCTCTCGGCTCACAGTTGGAGACGGATTTTTGAGATGGTCACAGAAGTAGTCTGGAATGGAAAAAGGAAAAGGGATACCAAAGAAGGAGGGCCATTGAAGAGAGCAAAGAGAAGAGATGTCGGTCAATACAGCCAAAAGGGAGTAGAAGAGAAGCCCAACACTCATTTACAACACTGAGGCACTCATCCATGGGGCAACAGCCTCATGGGCATCCTCTGTGAATTAGCTAGAAAAGGAAGTTTACCAGATGGAGAAAACCAGAAGGATACAGGAGGAGTGACCCTCGGGAGTTAAAAAAAAAAAACTTAGAAAAGGTGAGCATCCGGAGTCCAAGAGAAAGGGAAGATTATTCATAGGCCTGGGCAAAGTCAAGAGATGAAGGAAGGAAGTCTTTCTTCCTGTGCGGGGTCGGGGGAGCAGCAGTGGCAACCTTTATCACTAGGTTGAAAGGGGAATTAACAGAAACAAAACTACGGTTTATATTGATGGTAAGTAACACAGGGGAAATCTGGTTCCCCTTTCTGTGAGTGGAGAAAGAGGTCAGGAGAGGTACTTGGCACTGAAGGATAGTATAACCTTGAAAGGACTGGCTCAAAGAGGACAAGAGAATGTGTGTGTGTGTTGGGGGGGCTCTAGAAGTCATTTTTAGTCAAAAAGGAATAGCAAAAGCCTCTCATTTAGAGAAAAGGGGGTCTATAAGGAGCTCAGAAATGAAGGGGAACCCTCGACGTCTAATGAGAACACACTAGATGTAACATGGCAATTCTAGAAGAGCAGTCAACCTCAAGACCCCATGAGCAATCCAAACCACAAGACCAAGCTTTCCTGGGGTATCCAGCCTGTGGCTATACATCCCATGTAGATGTGACAAGCCAGGAATGATCCCAATTTACCAAGTCCAGCATTGCCTGCTCCCCTTCCTGACCCCATGTTCGTCCTCCTGCCTCCCATTTCTCGCTGGGAGGCAAAGGAATCAAACCTGTTGAAATTTCTCACGGACAATTACTATTCATTCTGACACTCTCTCTCTTTTAAGTCCTAGCCTGATTATTAAACTTTCTATAGTCTGGGGAACAAACTGTAAAGAAAAGGGAAAAAAAAGCCATCCATACGATGATAATCCTTTTCATGCTGAGAGTCAAACTCATCTTACTACTGGAAACACTAAAAGTTAATGCAAACCCTATGCTGACACAAGAGAGCTGTTATGTACATCACCACTCTTCTTTCATGTCTGCCCCTATGGAGGCCAGGACGGGCCACAGAATCAGGGATGGAATAAATGGAGATACTTAAAAGGGCAGAATCTAGAGGATTTGGTGGGAAAAAAAAAAACCCAAATAAAACAAATAGGTATTCCCTAGATTGAGTTTCATACTCAGACAAAACCTTACAATCTTTGTATGCTCTTATTATTATATCTCCTGATTTTCTAAGGTTAAATGAACCTCAATAAATTTTAAAATCATGAATAAAAAGTTGAGAAACTAGAATTCTCGAGGCTCGGTCAAGAAAACACGTCATGTTTTGTTTTAGATGTGCCAGTAGGGACAGACAGAAAACCCTTAAGAAAATTGTCATTTTACCAATATATCAAATAACAGGTTACACAAAACAGCATTACCCAAAGTGTGTTCTTTGGAGTATTAAACCAAGAGATGACTCAAGAAAAACCCTACAGTTCTTGGAATCTATTAAATTTAGGAAATGTTGTAGACACGCCATATGCCCCTCTTGAAGTTTCGATACAAACATGAAAGGTTCTGAAAAGTCCTGCAGGAGAGGAACTTATTTAATGTCGTTCAACCCAGCTTTTCCTGAACTTACTGGACCACAGAATTTTTTCCCTGTCTCCTGAAAATGTGTTTTGTACTAGACAGTACTAAAGCCTATACTGGTCCCCGCACAGTTTATCACATACACTAGGGAGAAGTTTGGGTGGCCAAGACCTGTCAAGAATTCTGCTGAGGAAGCTGCCCCCAAACCAGGAATGTGAAAAGGAAGAGGGATACTGAAGACAGAGGGCCACTGAAAGCGACAGAGAGCAAGGACACGTGTCAGTCAACACAACCAAAGGGAAAGGGGGTGCCGGGCATGGGCCAACCTTCTTGGCTAAGTAAACTCTAATGGCACCTGCGCCTTCAGCTCTATGCTGTTTCCTTTCAAAGCCACCAGTTTCCGTGGCCGGGACAAAACAAATGACTGTTGAGATCTTTTAAAGAAAAATTTAAAATAATCCAGCGCACCAGATTTCATTTATAATGAAACATGGCAATTTTGATGGAAGCCACGGTGCGAATAATGGAATTAAGCTCTCATGTTTCCTTGTTGGTTTTACAAAGCCACCCGCTCAGTACTGTGCCATCCATAATCAGGCCGGATGAAGGCAATCACGTAGTAAATGTCAACACCCGCTGTGTATACAGTACTGCCCAACTATCACAGTTCTTTCACATCCAAGTCTTTGACCCTTACAACAACCTTGTGAAGCCTGTGGTTGTGTTATTATCTATTTACAGATGGCGAAACAGGATTAGAGGGGATCATTGCCATGAACACCTCATATACAAATAGAAGGGACTCTAGTAACTGCTTGACAAATTGATGAGCAAAAAGTCCAGGCCAAATACTCAATGACATGAGTTTGGGGAAGCAGCAAGGTGCCATGGGGAGAATGGCGACCTCTGCCTAAGAAGAAGGGGGCTCTGTGATCCAGGCAAACAGCTTGGCTTCACTGGGTCTCAGTTTGCTCCCCAAGCAAATGAGGATAATACTTACCCTACCTATAACGGGATCATTGAGATGACCCCACATAATGAGGTTTATTAAAGTACTTTACCAATTTTCACGCATTCTGCAAATAGAAGAGATTTTATTTTTCTCACAGTGGTAGAATATGATGGTAGCATTTTCATGTCTTTGTAATCTGAACCCTGCTTCAGATGTTTTAGCCCCCATCATACAGTGAGTGCTACAGTAGTTGTGTTTAAGTGCAAATGCTAATAAACCAGGGCTGGAGCAGATACTTTCTGAGCCACTTGCTTCAAAACCATGTAAACAGGAGGAACTAAAGCGATGGCAATTATTACAGTTTAACTTTGGTTTCTCATCTGTACTAAAAGGTTATATTTCTATCCCCAAACCATTAAAACTTCATCAGTTTTTTTTTTCTCCTAAGAGAGGCTAAGTTTTTATTTTGCCAAATAAGGGCATTTTTAAACCCCTCCATCTATAAAAATGATTGCTCATTTTTTAAAGGTTCTTTTTAAAATTAAGAACACAATAAATTGCACATATTTAAAGTGTACAATTTGATAAGTTTTGGCATACATATGCACCAATGAAACCATCACCACCATCAAGATAGTGAAATTATCCACCAGCTCCAAAGTTTCCTCACACCCTTTTGTAATCACTCCCACCTGCCCCCTCACAGCTCCCCCACCCCAAGCAACCACCGATCTGCTTTCTGTCACTATAGATTGCTTAGCATTTTCTAGAATTTTATATAAATGGAATCATACAGTATGTACTTTTTTGGGGGGGGGTCTGGCTTTTTTCACTTAGTGTAGGGTCATCTGTGTTGTTCACTGTATCAGTAATTCACTCCTTTTCACTACTGAGTACAACCCATCATATGGATACACCACAATTGATTGATCCATTCACCTGCTGGTGGACATTAGGGTTATTTCCAGTTTTTAGCTATTACTTACAAAACTGCTGTAAACATTCATGTACAAGTCTTCATAGGGACACATGCTTTCTTTTCCCTAGGAGTGGAATATCTGGATCAAATGGTAGGTGTATGTTTAACATTTTAAGAAACTGCCAAACTGTCTTCCAAGATGTTTGTACCATTTTACACTGACCTGCATGTATTATGAGGGTTCTAGATCCTCCAAAACCTTGCCAGCACTTGGTATAGTCAGGCTTTTTAACTGCAGCCATTCAAATAGGTGTGTAGTGGTATCTCATTGTCTTTTTCATTTGCATTTTCCTAATGACTAACGATGTTGAACATCTCTTAATGTGCATATTTGTCATTGACATATCTTCTTTAGTGAAGTGTTTGTTCAAACCATTTGGCCATTTTTTCTATGTTGTTTGTTTTCTAATTATTAAAAACCCCAGTTTTTTTTAACAGGTGGTATACGACTGGTAACTAAGAACTCAATCAAAATTTTACATAATTCATGGGTACCCAAGAGGATAAAAGCTTCACAATGACTATTTCCTAAAACCTATGCTGAACTAAAATATTCTCTAAATGTTATGACAAACTTGAAATTCTTCTAAAGCTTGAAAAGAACTTTATTTTTTATCAGTATTGCTGCTAAGTCTACACAAGTTCTGAACTTAGTAAAAAAGTAATTATATTTCCATGTATTCTACTAGTACCTAAACCATCTTAGTTCTTCCTCAGTGCATTAGCTGAAAACCAAAGTTTCTGTCTCTAAACCACATTTCACACTTTGTACTAATTATATTCTAATCCCATAAGATCCCATTTTCCAAAAATAATTTTTTTATGTCAGACGTGTGCCTACATTCAAAAAGTGATGAAGGCCAAAACCTCTGTCACGTTGTTTGCGCAAACAGTCACAGCTAAAATGTGATTTGCAAGCATGAAGAAGAATTCTCCTTTAAGATCTGTAGAGCAGGCTGGATTTGAGGGCTGCTACGGGCTTTCCTTTGAGGAAAAGCAGGCCCAGTTCTGCTGTGCAGGGCCATCGGTTCGCAGTTCAATTGTTACAGTTGATGTGGGTTTCCTTTTAGATGCCTGGAAAATGACTCTGCTGACCACATCCACATTCTGAAATACTTTTTGAGAACTTGTAACCAAACTGCAGGAACTGACTCATTTTGCAGTGCCCAGCTACCACACAATCGTACCAGAATAGACTCCAGTCAAAAGCAGAAATAGCAAGGTCTTAGAACACAGGCAACAAATTGCCTATTTATATGGGGGAAGAAAGGGGGAAATCCCAGGATGCATGGGGCAAAACGGCTCAAGCCCTGGGAGACCATGAGACGTGACCAGCCTGAGAGGAAGGACCGAACAGAACACATGACTTCATGGGCAATATATGTGCTTCCCTAAAAGCTAGAAGTCATAGGCTGATAGAAAAGGAACCTTAATGTCTAGCTCACCATAGTCCACCTAGAAAGTAGATTCAGTTGAGAGAGATGTATGCAGGAGGATTTGGGGGGGAGATGGTGTCTTGAATGCCCATTCCTGAATTCCTTGCTCAGGAAGTCAGGAGCATGCCCCTCATCTCCCAGGAGATGAGCAAAAATGGACATCCTATCAGGGATGCCAGAAAGAAGTCAGGCCAGAGCCCGGGGACACCAGGGCTTAGGATCAAAGAGATTTGCCAGTACCCTGAGGCTCCCCGACATCCTTCGTTACCGTTTCTACAGCTCCCAACGCGGTTCATCCAAGTGTGTCAGCTTCCTCATGATGTGCCAACTCTCACTCCCTCTCTCAGTGCAGAGTTCCTACCTTAGGGGGAAGATGGAAAGGAGCAAACTAGGCCCTCCTCCACAAAACAATCTATGTTCCCAAGGTACTGATTTCTCCTCCCCACAAGTGAAACCGTCATTCTCTCAGTCAGTTTCAGCCAGAGGAGGTAAGGAAATCCGGTCCAGTTGAACTAAACTATAAATGACAAAAGCAATAACTCTTTTCTGCAGGTGGGTCCCTGGCTAAAAGAATATGAATGTTAACCCAAATGCATAACTAACTAGTCAGGCTAGGTCAGGCTAGGTGATAAAAGTTAGATGGGAAGTCTCAGGTGATGTAAAGTAAGATAAACCTGGACCATACCTCCAAAGAGCTACCAAGTCCCTGGCTAA
The DNA here is from genome assembly GCF_937001465.1 of Orcinus orca. NCBI lineage: Eukaryota > Metazoa > Chordata > Mammalia > Artiodactyla > Delphinidae > Orcinus > Orcinus orca. The sequence continues at coordinate 41,267,255 of NC_064580.1, forward strand.
GCCCTGGTTGTTATCAGGCCTGGTGACATGGTCCAAGGTTAATAAAATGACCTATATATACATTTTATGTCTCACCTCACTGAGGCCATGTCTCTTAACATGTAAACTCCCAGATAACAGAAATTATACCTACCTTATACAAAAGGTAGGACTTTTAATATCAGATTATGAGAGTAAGAGAATGACAAGGGGCTGCAATTCATTTACACCAATCAACTCTATCTTTAAGAAACTGCAAAAGTGTTTTCTTCCCAACAGGTCAACTGCTTTTATTTTCCCATGATCCCCTTCTGCCTCCAATTGTGAAAATGAGCACTGTGTGACATGACTTTTTAACCCGTATCAAACAATAAATTTTCATACAGAATTCTAAGACGGAAACTATCAATTGATTGAACAATAAACTAGGGGCTACAAAAACCATTTTGAACACAGAATTACTTAAAATCCACACAGTTCAAAAGTCTAAACTATTTCTCACCAAGTGTAAAATCAGCAAAGACACGCCCCATCAAAAGTGTGCTTGGGGCAAGTATAAATAGAATCGAAGCATCCCACTGCGAGAAAACTGAGTAACCCCACGCCTCTGAGGAATAGATACGACAGGAAAAAATTACCCACTTTTGGATCTTTAGCTGATAGCTCAACTTTATCTTTCTTTACAAAGGTTTTCGTATCACCATAATTTAAATGAAAAAAGTAGCATTTTCCCAAAAGAGTGCCCTGCACAACTTGTACACACTCTGATCATGAGGCACAATGGGCTGGACTCCCCAGGTTCCCTGCAGAAATCACCTGTCCCTTTGGAACACCATCCTCCTTCTCTTCTGTTATCGTCTCCCACCTTCTAGCAGCTTCTTACTATGGCCAACAGGGCCCTACGCAATCTGCAATTCACTACCTCCCAGACCTCATCGACTACTTTCCCACAGGTAAACCTCTGCACAAATATCACAACATCAGAGAGGACTTTCCTGTCAGCCCTAGATAAAGCAGCTCTTTCCCGGCCCCTGGGGACGACCTCTCTGTTGGGCCAGGTTTTATTTTTCTCTCTAGCACCTTCTAACGCCTGGCATCTACTTATTTGTTCAATCACTGTCAGCCTGCCCCCTCCATGCAATCAGGGACCTTGTGCACTGCTGTATTCCCAAACTAGGAACACCATCTGGCATGCAGTAGGTATGCAATACATTTTTGTAAAGTGAACATTTCCCACCTGACAGCTTTGCCAATTGTTCTGCTACAAGCTTATGAGGTCTGGTTGGCACCTGGGACACTTTTTGTTAACATCTTATCAAATACCCCATACTTCAAGGGCCAGGTGGACAGGAGCTATAGGAGAGTGCTCATTTCCCCAGTGTGAAGAGAAATTAGGCAGGGGTTGGGGAAGAAAGAACAGTTTCTTTATACTCTCCCTGCTACCCAAGGGTAGAAGATACAGGAGAATCTTTCAGAAAAGGTAGAAATTTACTATCTTTATCAACCTAACTTGTCACCAACAGTCCTTACTTGATCTAGCTCAGAGAGAAAGAACCCTGAGATCAGGAGCCATCCTTTTAGAGGTTGAATGATTTTGTTTTTAAATTTACTTTCACATTTCCTTCCATAGGGCCGTATATACCTACTGTTGATGTAGACTTCGCATTTCATGCTAAAAGATATAAAGCATTTTCATCGCCTTTGTTGCTGTGGCCAAACCTGTATCAGAAAACACACAGACAAAGTTCGTGCCATTACAAAGAGTTTGAATGGTTAGTTATGTGTTTTTCAAAACCTATGCAAAATAACACCCAAGTTTAAATCACATGTAAAGATGATGACCCTGTCTGCCTTGAGGAATAATATTCCTAACTGCAGCATGGTACCAAGTAACACTTCTTGAAGAGTTAGTAGTATAAACCCTCCTCCCTAACCTCGTCTCCCCCAAAGAGAGGGTATCCCTCATTTTTCCCACCTTTACTTGGAGATATTTTCAAAAACGCATAATAAATTTAATCGAGGGCAGAACAGGACTTTTTACCCTCCAAATTGGCTTAAATTCTATTTAAAAATGATTTTCCAAGACATCATTGTGGAGGCCTTTGTTGTCTCTTAATTTTCTTCAGAGAAATGAGTCAAAAGCTTGGGGGAATTCTTAGACCGGACTTATTGACAGATTCCTTACTATGAGCCCTTCTTCCGCCACCATTAAAAAAAGAAAGAAAAACCACTTCTCTGCATTATTTTCCTGTCATGAGCCCTTTTTTCCCCCTTACTTTAAAAAGAAAAAAGTCCGGCTGCCAAAGGAAGATGCTTAAAGTCTTTAATGAATGTCAGTCTGTGAAATGTGCCTTGCCTCCAAGATGGCAAAGGATCAAATAAAAGATGTAGTCACTAAGGTGAAAGGAACAAAGAGTGAGTTGGTAGTTACTCCTCCTTCCTTCCCCTAATGGACTCTCCACCCCATCCTTTCTTTCATGTGTCTGCAGGTAGGTGTTGAATGAGTTACATGAGAATACGGATAAATGAATGAATGAATGAAAAAATGAACAAATGAAGACAGATATGCTTAATATATCCTCCTATGGGCAGGCTCAGTCCAAGGCCAAGAGAATTTTTAAAGAGATTTCTAAGCACTCAGAACCCACGGGCTACGGTGACATGCCCTTGCCTTCTAAACCAAATTCTTAACCTGTATTTGAAAGAGGAGGAAATTCTCAAGGTGAAACCCCTTTCCTATATTCTGAAAATTAACTCCTCATCCAAACAAAGGGCTTTATGCACATAGATGGCTTCTTATAATTCTTTACTTACAAATTCTGCCCCTCTAGATTACACCCAGAATGAGATGGAGATAAAGGAGAAAATATTAGTAATTACAGATTCTTACTCATTTTATTTTCTATGGATGAATGCTATACCGATAGAAGAATCTCCAGAAAGGTGGATGAAAGTGCATCCCCTCACATACTTCTCCCTTCCACCCCCACTTTCAAGTGAAAACATTAGAGAAAAAAATAGGGGAAGTTACATGAGTAAATGTGTTAGTGCATAAGATCAACTGAAAACAAGGAATTCCCCTCTTGGACTTCAGTGGCCTAATTAAAACTCATAAAACACAAATGACTAAAACTGCTCCCAGCGATTTGTGTAATAAGAAGCAGAAAAAGTCAATTTTGTATTTCAATATTGAGAGGGCCAGGCCTGGAAGATGTGATACTTCGCAGAATAGAGATGAGAAGACCATTTCTGAGACTTTCAAGTTCAATCAACTTTTATTCTGCTTTTCTGCCAGAAGTACTTACCATCTGTACTGGTGACATCTTGTTTGGATGTAGATTCTGGTCCCACAGCTTATCAGCTGAGTGGCCCTAAGCACATTCCTTTACCTCTCTGTGCCTTAGTGTCCTCATCTATGAAATGGGCATAATAATTGCACCAATGGGTTGTCAAGAGGATTAAACAGGTCAATGTGGGTACTCACAACTGTGCCTACCCAGAACATGGGAAGTGTGCCAGAAATGGCAGCCACCATTATCATCACTCTTTTGCTTAATCTGGTGTGAAGAAAAACATATAGCTTAGAATGGATCCACAGGCTTTGAGACTAAACTGAAGTCTGTTCCCGAAAGGATCCGGGAAGGAACTCAAGTGTGTTAAGTACCATTATTCCAGGGACCACAGTATGTGCTTTACATGTGTTATCTCATGCCACAGCCCTGGAAGCTAAATACTGATGCTCCACTCTCTGGGGCTTACGGACATAAATGGGATAACTTACTCAGCTAGCAAGGGGCCAAGTGAGCTTAAAGCACAAGTCTACTTATTTCCGAAGCCTGGGCCTCTTAGGGGGCAAACACATCAATGGATGCTGTGAACAGGTACTGTCTTGGGGTCATATGAACCACTGTCACATACTTGATACTCACTGGAAAATGTCTGGATGTCTGGAGGTTTTTTTCAGGTAATCAGAACTTTGAAAGCACCTTGTAACATTTTGCTGGGCCTGTACAAAGTCACTCAGTTTCTCTAATTGTTAATAACTCTAGTCTCACTTTATATATATCACACAACTAATTGAGAGAAATCAATGGGTTTTCATTTGAAAAGTCTTTATCCGTCTGCTTTAAGAAAGGTAGGGAAAAAAAAAAAAAAAAAGAAAAGGTGGGAAAACTAGGCTTTCTTCTAATACCACCACCAGCCATGGGCTTTCAGTAAAACAGGTGCTTAAGGAGAATTAAACTGTTCCAAGGCAGAAAAGGAAGATCATTTAAAATAAAACCTTAGGGACTTCCCTGGTGGTGTAGTGGTTAAGAATCTGCCTGCCAATGCAGGGGACACGGGTTCAAGCCCTGGTCCGGGAAGATCCCACATGCCGCGAAGCAATTAAGCCCATGAGCCACAGCTACTGAGCCTGCACTCTAGAGCCCGTGAGCCACAACTACTGAAGCCCGTGCACCTAGAGCCCGTGCGTGCTCTGCAACAAAGAGAAGCCACCGCAATGAGAAGTCCACACACTGCAACTAGAGAAAGCCCACGCGCAGCAACAAGGACCCAACACAGCCCAAAATAAAACTAAATTAAATAAATCAAAAAAATAAAAAATAAAATAAAATAAAACCTTAGTTTGCTTTTCATAATCAATGACTCCATCTTCTACCTTAAAGTAACCAGTTAAACTTCGTTTTTAAGCAAGTTATTACTTTGTTAGATTGACCTTTAAAAGAAAGCAACTAGAAACTATTTTGCTATTAAAATATAGCTAAGAAAAACAAAATGTCTCGATTATATTGACTTAACAAAAGTATTTTACATTCAACTTTTACATGCATCTAATATGTTCCTTTAAGAATTTAAAGGAAAAAAAGAATTTAAAGAAAATCAACTCTATGAGCATTCTAATGATGTATATACAACCACATTATTTATAGTTAATAATATCTATGTATTTTTCAATTTTATATTTTATATTATCCTAACTACTTTGGAATGTATAAACTAGAATAAATATAGGGTTGAAAGACAATAGGTTACACAGTTGAGAATTTAAGAACTTGAGCCAGGAAATGTCCAAGATTAAATCATTTACATTCTTTAATATGTAGAATGATTGTTTTATATCAATTTTTTAAAATTTTTTCAAAGGAAAAGAATAGCAAGTAGGCGAGTTTAAGATGTTTTCACTGGAATAAATGTTATGTATTGTTCTCCAGTTCCTTATCTAAATTGAAGGTTTCATAAGATACAAAAGTATTTTACTTTGCATGTTTTCCTTAGTAATTTAAAATTGTCTTGATTTTAAAAATACTCAATGATTATATTCAAATTTGGCTACGTTTCCTCTCCTGAATGAAGACATGGGTTCTCCAAATTCTGATTGCACAATCGAAACAGTTTGTTTAAGAAAAAGAAATTCTCGTGGTTGTGAATATAAAAATAACTAACAGTAAGAAAACTCCAATGGGAAGAAAAAATTTCATTATTTATGATAGTCTGAGATTGATAGGAGGGAATGAGTCTGAATAAGGAGATCAAAGAGAAATAAATCTAGGACCCTTACATTTGTTCAAAGATAACATTGCTGCTAGTATTTGACTGAAACGCCAAACAAATAAGTAAAACATATAGTATGTCAGACAGAGATAAGTGCTAAGAAGAAAAATTAAGCAAGATAGTGGGATAGGGAAGTTGGGAAGTAGAATGGGGAGGTTGCTATCAGCTTGGAATGAACTTTTATCCTTAGAAATATAGAGGTATTGGAGAGACATCTTATACACTTCTTTGAGAAATATTGTCAAAAGTATCCTTTTGTGGATTCAGGGTCATGCAGCACAAGGTCCACAGGGACCCTTGCTGTGGCCAGTGTGGCTCCCACGCCAAGGAGTTCACTCTCTCTGCAGTGACCCGTGTCCTTCTCAGAGCCCAGACGTCCTGCTGGGTCAAGGGCCCAGGAAATGTCTCCAGAAAGACTCTTCCCACTATTCCAGATCATTTCCTTGGGG